>NW_027555625.1:370521825-371721825 GCF_003287225.1 Phascolarctos cinereus
TTGGTTTGTTCTGTTCCCTGAATGAGGAGATACAGGAAAGCCAGACCAAGATCAAAAGTTTGCCACAGAAAATCTATCAAAACTATATAACCCACCATCAGTCATAGAGCCATAGGGATCCATCTGCTAATATATGTCCCCTCTGGGCAGGTCTCATTGATACATGAAAACCACTTCCATTTCTTGGGAGGGAGAGGGACAGGTTCTCCTCCTGCCCTATGAGGCCGGACCCACCTGCAGAGCAAGTCTTGAAGGCAGGTGTCCCAGAGCATCAGGCAGTTGGGGGGGTCTTTGGCTGGAGAGGCACAGCTGGGGGCAATGTTGTTACGCCGTCGTGCCCCACAGACGTCATCCCCGTCTTCACAAGGGCAGAATAGAAGTGCTTGGGCATAGTTGTCTGCTACCTGCTCAAAGAAGACACGGAGCTCCTGCTGACACCTTAGGGGCTGACATCGAGCCACTGAGCAGACCTCCCCATAGGCCAGGCGCAACTTGTTACATCTGTCATTCAGGGTGCACAGAGTGGTGGACTTCATGCAGAGATCAGGGCTGCTTTGGGACATGGAGCCTAGGAGAGAAGGGTGGCAACCCCCTACTATTCTTCTCTTGTAGCAGGAAGCTGGACATGGGGTTGCCAACCACCCAGCATCCTCCTCTTCTCCTAAGTATAGCCCTTAGCTCTCTCTACAGCCCACTGGGGTCTGGAACCCTGACAGCATCTGGAACCTAGACTCTCTCTCAACCTACCTGGAACCCTGATTCCCAGCATAGCTTCTAGCCTTCCCTACAAGCCACCCAAAGTCTGAACTCAAACCTGCCCATAACCTTCCCTACAGTTTGCTTAGAGACATGAACACAAATGCACCTCCTAGTCCTTCCGAGGTCTGAAAGTGGCCAGAACCTGACAAGAGAGGTAATAAGAAATGGAAGCACCTGGAACACAGGCCTCAGGGAGAGGCTCAGCCCAGACCACAGACCCGTTTGGCTACCTAGGCTGTGTCTGATCATTTCCAATTCTGTTCCCAGCTCTACCACACCTTTGCCCTAACTGAAAAAACTTCTGTTTCTGTAAAACACATAGTCATAGCTATAGTGATGGAAGTGACCTCAGAGATCATCTAGTTCAAAACCTTCAGTTTATGGTTGAGGAAAAATAAGGCTGAGAGAGTTAGGTGACTTACCAAAGAGTGTCAGAGCTTATTCCTGCCAGAGTTTCCTGATCCCAAATCTAACATTCTTTCTGTCTGCACCAGGCTGCTCCTAATTATTTTTCAACATTAGAAGGCAATGTGGCTTAGTATGAATGAATACTAGCTCTTGAATCAGAGAGCTTGGGTTCAAATTCAAGCCTCTGATGCTTTCTACCTGTATTACCCTGGGCAGGTCACCTAACTTCCATGGACCTCAATTTCCCCATCTGTAAAATGTGAGGGGGTTGGACTAGATGTTTTTTTTTTTTTGGCTAGGCAATGGGGTTAAGTGACTTGCCCACGGTCACATAGCTAATAAGTGTTATGTGTCTGAGGCTGGATTTGAACTCAGGTCCTCCTGAATCCAGGACCAGTGCTTGGACTAGATATTTTCTAAGATCTCTTCCAGCTCTAGGCCTATGAGTCATACAAGAATGGTGTCATAATTTTACTAGCTTCTACCCCCTTCCCCCCCATCTTTAGAGTATCTGAAAACATTTTCAGATCTTTGGGAATACAGACCATTGTCCAGGATGCCCAGGATGAGGGTTAATTATCTCATTAATTAGGGAGCTGATGTCACACCTGCCATACCCTTGGCTTCCCTGAACTCTGTGGACCTGATGACAAATGGTTTAGTCTGTCTTCCTTAACAACTGTTTTTTAATAATTGCACTGTGACCAAGACGCACAGAATAGCTCCATTGCTATCCTGACAGATACAAACAACCCTTCGCTCTCCCTTGGCTGTAGGATTCTTTATGCTATAACCCAAGAATAAAGATCACCACCCTCCCCTGACACCGAGTTCAAGCTCCCATCTCCCCAGCCTATGCCTGTTCCACAAACCTGACTCAAGCAAGTCCAGATGATTAAATTTCCTGGGTTTGCTGATCACAATTTCCTTATATGGTGAGCCCCCCAAATCATAGTTACCTAGAAAAAAGAGGCAAAAACATCAGAGACCTGTAAAGTAAACTATGGCAAGGAAAGACATGAGATGAGGAGATGGGGGGGGGGATGACAGCACACGCCACAGACCCTCAAAAGAGATAAAGCATAGAACCCTATCCAGCCAGAGGGAGATTACAGGAAGAAAATGATGAGGAAAGGGCAGGTTGGGTTCTCTGGCCATGAGCTATTTATGTGACTTGCACAGGGCCAGGAGACACTGTATTTTTCTATGGAGAAAAGCAATAGGAGGAAGGACAGTTTTCTGCGGAGGAAGGAACTGAGTCCTTCAGCCTCAGCTTCTCAGAAGGAAGCTAACTGGCTCTGAGGAAAGTGTCCCATGATGCGGAAGAAGAAACGGGGTCTGACCTGGGGGGAAGAGATAAGACAGCTGTAACCCTGTGATAGGAACTGTCTGGGAAAGTCAATGGAGGTAGACGGTATTGGGATCTAAAAACAGATGGTCTTGTCTTGCAATTATACATTTATGTGTCTAAGTTGGGACAAGATGACCTATGAACTACCTTTCAGTTCTAAATCTATGACCCTGTCATCTATGAGATGAATAAGGGGACAGATGGGCATAACCCAGAAGGGCACTGTGAGTGTGCTTTCAGCATCTGGCAAAGAAAGGCCAGGTTAGGAGAAAAAGTATGTACCAGGAGAAAAACAGTTGGGATACCCTGCCCCCCATAAGCAAATGGGAACGGAGAGAGAGGAAAGAAAGGATCTAGTACCAAAAGTGATCTTTGTGGGGGGGGTACATCCTTCCCAAGAAATGGGGTGACTGTAATGGGGAAAGGGATCAGGAGAGGAGAGTCCCCCAAAAGAACAAGAAGGAGAGGCTCCATTTTGCTCTTCTCCTGAATAGCTTTCCCCTCTGTCTTATCTTTGTCCTTCTCCCTCCTGGTTAATTAGTACCCTGTCTATCAATAGCAGTGCCAAGCTCCCTGGGGCCTCTGCCGGGATGATGTCTGGGTACTCAATCAGTCCCACATCATTCTCTACTTGCTGATACTGTGCTACTCTGCATAACTTCTAAGTCAGTCTGTAGGAGCGTTTACGGTCTTCCTCAGAGCTTGGAAGCACCTAGGGTGGGAACCACTTCAGTAACCATTGGGTCAGATACGGTACAATTCACCAGAGTGATTCTCTAGGGTCAGGGGAAGTAGGAAAAGAGGGTAGTATCCTGGGGACCCAAAAGAATAATTAAAGACCTCTTTCTAAACTCCTAAATAATTCCATACAATGTAGGCCTCTTTGGCTAACACAGTCTACCACACCCTTGTTATTCTGCAGAGCCAGGAAAAAGTCTCTAAATATAGTCCCTGTCTCTATTCCCACAAGGGACTCACCAAGGCCATAAGTAGAGTGGATGGTCCAGTAGATAGCCAGGCAGATGCCCTGATTCTTCATGCGCCACTGGCACCTGCAGCTACCCAGAGAACTATTCTGAAGCTGCTGTGCTGCCTCCAGGCAGCCCTCCTGGTTTTCAGGCTTCTGAGGAGCTGAGGCCATGAAAGGAAAGCAGGTTTCCAAGTGGAGGAAGTGGACTTTGCAAGTGAAGTCATCCAGGCACAGTTTTTTGGCACTGATGCAGTTGCCCATAGATGTGCTATCCATGGTTGGGAGGTCTCCTGCTTGGGGAGAGATGCCAGGTGAGGGCTGATAAGAGATAGGGAAGAGAGCTGAGACAACTAAACAGACAGGAATGTGGGGACACACTGGGTCATATAAAATGGCAGTCATGAGGAAAGGTAGATTAAAAAGAGCCTGGAGGGAAGCATCCTACAGGTCCCACAAGCTAAGCAGAGGAGGGCCTGAACCAAGGACACACCCAGCATCGTGACAGATTCCCTGCCAAGAAGGAAACACAAAGAGAAGACCATTCCAAAAGGAATCAAGTCTAGGGACACTGCGTTAATCATGGAGAACATAAGCTTATCGGGACCATGCCTAAGTTGTGACTGGCAACATCACAAACACACAGGGTAGGAAGAAAATCCCAAGTCTTTGGAGGGCTAAGCAGGTAGACAGATTGATGTCTTCAGCCCCCAAAATGGAAGGCTAAGTAGCAGAGATTGGGTATCAAGTGCTGGTACGGTTCTGCCACTCCATAAGATATACTTAGGGTTGGAGTGGTAAACTCCACATCAACTCCCCCTCCCCACCTCCTGCTGTCTTCATTCCCCATAGCTGGAGAGAGGGGAAGGAACCCAAATGCCATTTCCCCCTTGCCCTTCCTGGGTCTTCTCAACATGGGGATAACAAAGGCTCTATTTGCTGAGTTCCTCATACTATCTCAATAACCTCATCACTCCAGGATTCTTTCCACTATCCTAGGCTGCCTTTTTTTTGGGGAGGGGCCTAGATGGGGTTATATGACTTGCCCAGGGTCACACAGCTAGTAAGTGTCAAGTTTCTGAGGTCAGATTTGAACTCAGGTCCTTCTGACTCCAGGCCTGGCGCTCTATCCACTGTGACACCTAGCTGCCCTAAAAGATCCATGCTTTTTTTTTTGGGGGGGTAAGGCAGTTGGGGTTAAGTGACTTGCCCAGAGTCACACATCTAGTGAGTGTTACATGTTTGAGGTCAAATTTGAATTCAGGTCCTCCTGACTCCAGGGCCAGTGCTCTATCCACTGCACCACTTAACTGCCCCGGTAGGCTGTCTTTCTACAATTTAATGGATACCTTCAGGCCTATGATGTTGAAAGATCCCCAACTTTAGTGGGTCCTACATACCTACACATACTAATGCATTGTTGATGGAGCTGAGAATTGGTCCAACTATTCTGGAAAACAATCTTGAATTTTACCCAAAAAATCACTCAACCATATATACCCTTTCATCCAGTGATATCACTAGTAGGCATACATACCCTAAGGAAGTCAAAGACAGAGGGTAAGGTCCCATTGATGGAAAAATATCTATAGCTATATTTTTTTTTTTACTAGCAAAGAGCGGAAAACAAAATCAGTAACCATCAATTAGGCAATAGCTGAACAAACTGTGTCATGTGAATGTAATAAAACATCATTTTGCTGTAAGAAATTAAGAATATGGGGAATCCAGAGAAATTTGAGAAGGCCTGAATGAACTGATATAGAACCAAATAGGCAGAAACAGGAGAGCAATTTACATGACCACAATACGTAATAATGCTGAGACTTCAGAACTCTGATCACTGCAATGACTAAACATTTTTTTTTTTCCACAGGAGTGATAGCGAATTATGCCTCCCACCTCCTGGCAAAGAAGAGGTAACCAAAGGCAAAGAATGAGGCAGACATTTTCAGATATGGCCAATGTGTATATGTTTACTTTACTGTACTTACTTGCTACAAGAGAAGGCTCCACAGGGAGAAGGGGGAGTTAGTGGGAAGTGACAATGATGTAAGAGAGAGAGAGAGAGACAGAGAGAATGAGAGGGAGAGGGAGAGAGGGAGTCAAGAAAAAATCTTTTAAAAATACAAGTGTCTTGACTTGGGAGAAAAAAAAAAGTAAACCTATTCTTCACCTCCGCCTTGATTTACTTGTGATAGGGAAGCGGCTTCACCTTTGATCTCAATTATAATAGGGCCATTCATACCATTTGGGGCACAGGAAAATTGTCTGGGCAGGCATATTAATGCAACAGCTGCCATTCCCTGGAACGGCTAATGGTGTCAAACAGTTTGGCTTGGTGGCCAGTATTTCCTGAATTTTTTCTGTTTCTGCCTCCATCAAAGGCAATGTCTTGAAGTACCACCTTGTGGACTAATGCTTGAGTGCAATTCTGGGAGAGCCTGTTGGCAATTTTTCTTAGTCAAAAAACTCTGACCAGGTTCTTGAAAGCAAGAAGATTTGGAGATGAACAGGCTTACCTGGAGCACAATGGACTCTAGTGTCTCTTGGGGGCCACCCTTCTGTCCGTCTTTTCCCAGGAGGGGAAGTTAATATTAACAACCTGAGTTGCAAAATGCTCATTTACTCACTAAAGAAATGTTTAAGCAGTTGTGATGTGTAAGGCACTGTGCTAGGCACAGTCAAGAATCACCGAGTTATTCAAAGTTTGCAATGGGCAGGCAATGCCCCATACCAAAGTTGTGTCAGTTACGTTGTCATGGGAAAAGCACTGGACTTAGTTGGATTTGAATGCCGTCTCTGATAGTTTCTGGTCCTGATGCCATGGGTGACCTCCCCAAGCCTGTTAGCTCAGCTATAAGATGAGGGTTGTAAGTATTTTCACTAACTACCTCACAGGGTTGTTGTGAGAAAAGCACTCTGTAAACCTGGAAGTGCTATACTGTATAAACATCAGTTATTTCATTCCCCAAATTCCATTTAGATAGTTCTGTTCCTTAACTGGGACTGGGAATGGGGGTGGTTATGTCCTCCTTCCATGTGCTTAAAAGAAAAAAAAAATCCCAGCGAGTTCCAGACTTGGAACAACCTTGACCTCTGACAAACTCTGCTTCAGGGCTAACTCAAATTCCTTTCGGTTAAGCTGCTTTTTGCTTTCCCATTTCTTACAGGAATGAAATAACCCAGCCTCAAAATGGGAGCGTACCTCCCTCAGTGCTCCGGGATGTTGGTATGCTTGGGTATGGGGATGGCGTCGGACTGAGGGAGGCTGAGGTATAGAGGGGAACACCACTGCCTACCTCTCGGATCTCTGCATCCCAATAAAGGAAGAGAAACAGAGGTAAACAGAATATTGGCACCAGTTACCCAAGCCATCCTTAGCGTTCAATTTGCCTTAGTTCAGATATATAGTTTAGTAACCAGCTAGTCTCCCCAGGACTCCTCTGACTCCTACCACCTGCTACCCAGCGTCTCGGGCAAAGTTTCTCAGATCCCTTCATCCTAACTCAGCTTGGTGCTTTGCGCAGCCCCTTCAAAACTGTCTGAGGCGGCTTGGACTCCAGACAAATGTTTATTCCTCCCTCTCAACTCCTACAGATGTTTCGGACAGAGAAACTAGCCAGTATCGTCGAGGACACTGATTCCCTGTAAGTAGATCTCCCAATCCAGGAGCCTCCGTTGCATGTTCCATTCGATACTCGCTACGTACGCACTCAGAGGACCACATACATACATATATGCACACCTACACACATCACCAATACATTTACACTCACACCTATACTCACCGGCTTGGAGTAGAGGAAGCAAGGACAGGAGCAACAAAGCGAATAAAAGTCGTAGGACGCACGGCGGCATGGCGTTACAGGCTCGGTGTGTCTGGCCCCTCGAGCACTCCCCTTTCAGCTCCCGTGCACTGCCCAGCCCTGCCCTGTCCAGCCTTGCCCTGTCCAGTCCCTCCTGTGATCTCCTTTCCGCTCCAAGAGTCGCTCTGAGGCACCGCCTTAGCCTCCGCCCCTATCCCCACCCTAAGCAGCGCCCACACACTAAGCCCCCACACCTCCGCCACACATCCAAGAGCTCCCATGTAAAGAAAAAAAAGGACTAATACAAACCTTGCCTAGGAATGGTTGAGACTAGACAGCAAGCGGGTGGGGAAGAGAATTTTCTTGGGGACTGGGTGTGGAGGGTGAAGAGACCCTTCCTCTAAGGAACGGAGTGGCCTGGGGGACAGACTCCTTTGGTTCCATGTCTATACCTTAGGACCTAACTTAAGAAACTTTCGGTGGGGCTGGGGAGTGGGGGTAAGAGGCGGGCAAAGAAGGAAGGTGTCTGCTTGCCCCTAGAAAAAGGCTGCGAGACTTAGATATCTGGGTGCCCCCTCCAGAAACCTGCAGGTGAACAGAATTCAGAAATTATTCGATGGGTCCAAGGGAAACACTTTTTTGCACTCCTGTATCAACCCAATCACCCGGAGAATACCCAAGATCAGCACTAAAAATGAAACAAAACAAAAAATTTAAATATCACCAGCAAAGCGAACATAAAACCAACAAGCTACCATAAAAACTCTTCCTTTCCACAGCACACTTACATCTATTATCCAGTTTCATCTTTACAACAATCCTAAGAGATGATATAGGGTTAGTATCATTAATCCCATTTTGCAGATGGGGAAACTGGGACCCCCAGAAGTGAAGTTACTTAGCTGTTGTTACTGGATAGCTGGAGAGCTGGACTTAAAACAGAGTTCTCCTGACTCCCAGCCCAGAGCTCTTTTTCCCTTACTAGTTTATAAGTATATGCACCTGTACCAAGCCCAGCTCCTTCTACCCTATCAGATAGATTTTGGCATCTGGCCTGTTATTGGTTTCTGTGACATAGAGGAGTCATTTGTTACCAAAGACTCTAACTGGAGGAAGCAGGGAGTCCAAGGGTGATAATGACAGTCTGGGAAGTTCTTCCTTATTTCTAACCTTCTTCTTTCATGATGCAGTTTCAGCATTTCGTCTTGTTTAGTCCATAGTGAAGAAGGACTGAATGGCAGCCCTTGGACAATTTAGTCATATGATGTTGCTTGGCTCCATGGGGTTGGAGTAAAATCACTGGGTTTTCAGGTTGCATTTTCTCCTTAAAGAATGCCATGAAATATTGTGGAAAAATAAGCAGGGCCAAAGAAAAAGAGAGAAGACTTTCTTTTTACTGGTGATAGAACAGGGACTTTTTTCTACTACCCCTATCTACTCCCCTTTTCACCTCAGGCCCCTCTCCTTTACTACAGCAGCAGACTTGGCAGAGGGCCCAGGAGGGAGGGCATTGAGAGGCACTATATAAACCCCTGAGATTTATCAGCTGCTGTGCCTGAATACTCCCATTTTGCAGTGGCCTCTGGGGGCATTTGCTGATGTAATCAGCCTGGAGAGAGAGAGAGCTATTCCAGGTGGGGGTGTAAATCACCCTTCATGAAGCTGAAAAGGAGACATGTGGCCCCAGATAAGGAGAAAGACTGACAGTGGCCTCCGTGTCCTTCCACCCTTCATTAGCCACTAGTTTCTAAGCTTTAATGCACTTTAAATGGAGTTTGTGCTTCATTTTATCTGTCTGCACTGCCAGCATGAAAGGGGACCCAATAAAGTAAACATCTAGACTTCTTTCATTAGAGAGGTGAGTGTCTACGGGTATACAAAGTTGCACAAGCTATCAAAGGTGGTTGTGTTAAAGTCTAAAAATTAAATTGTTAAATTAAAAAGCCACTTTGGTATAAGGTAAGTGAAAGAAATGTATTTTAAAATGAATTATATGAAAAAGTTATCAAGAAAAAAAAAGAAAAAAATTCAGCTAGCTTCCCATCCGTTTGTCCTAGTGATGGCCCCAGGGTCCCCTACCTTTTTTTTTGGCCAGTTCCCCTAGTTCACTCTAACTCTTTTCTATGTCCTCCTTTCATTGAGACTTAGGGAAAGTCTCATATGGGACGCCACCAACTCCTCTCTCATGTTGCTAGAAACTCATGAAAAAATTACATTAGAAGGGAAGAAAAAAATTTAAATCCAGTCTTAGACACTTGACACTAGCTGTGTAACCCTGGGCAAGTCATTTAACTCTGATTACCTCACAAAAAAAAAAGCCAAGAAATAAATAAATAGGAAGGGGGAAAAATGCCTGAGAGGTACAGGACTGAGACTCCAGAAAGGCAGGAGTTAACTATGACTCCAATATCTTACCCCTCCCTCACAAGTAAATCCAGGGGATAAGAGAATGGAATGGAAAGGGACTTTTGTTCCAGACATCCCTAAAGTTTCAGCATCAGTGCTATTGACCTAGTCTAGAAATAAGCGTCAGGGGAAATGTCAATCTGACCAGCTCAATGCCATAGCTCAACCTAACAAAGTTGAGACTGGTCTTTCTGAGGCCCTTAGAATAAATGGGAAGGTCTTTAAGGCCCTGCCAGTCATGAGATTTTGTGAGCAGTACCCAGGGTTATGAGCTGAAAGGGTAAGATTCTACTAATAAACATTCCATCCAGCTAAGGCTACTATTTACTGCACTATACCTTACTAGAAATCCTTTGTGACACTGCCAGCAGTTATTCCCACCCACCAAGGAAGGGGCCATATCCTTTGGATGCCCAACAGATAATATGTCATCTCTTTTATAGAAAGAAGATGCTCTTAACCTATCATCATTAGAGGGGATAAGTTTGCATTTGGGTCCCTTTTGTAACCAATAAATACATTTATAAGATGACTGAGGTTAGGGATAAATTCACAGCTATGGAATATTGTTCACTGTGCAAAGCTAACTGACTCAATGAGGGGTATTAGTACCACATTTTAATCAATTGAGCTAATCAGTCATTGACAGCATAGCAGGAGCTTTGTAGCTCAATACGGTGCCAGTTTCAAAGTCACTCGGCAGGTGAAAGAGGTGGATCAGCAGCTACACTGTTACTCATGCCCATCCACAAAGGGATGTTACCATTCCCCTACCTCCTTGATATCAACATATAGTATTAAATGTGAAGTATACTTACTGTGGGAGGTTTGAATCTGGAGCCTAAAACCAAATGCCAGATCTTCCAATCCCATTTCCTTGAAATATTTTGGTTTTCTCATTTTCTTGTCAAACTACCCTAATTCCTAAGAACGAGGACCCCAAGAGATGGAGGCAGCTGAGATAGAGCAGCAGGAGAAAAGCTACAACATGCCTTGTTGTTGTTGTTTGGCTTTCATTCTGGAAGAGGACCAGCGACATCAGAAGGATGATGTCTTGACTTGCAAGTGAATCCTTTAACTTGAAGGCAGAGATACTAAAGACGCCTAGTCACATGACTTGAGGTATGCCCACAGAACTCTCATTATTTTTAAAATGAGGGGAGTCAAAGGACAATGTGGTATGGTGGAAAGAACACTGGACTGGGAGTTAGGGGACTTTAGTTCCAGTTCTTGACCTTCAGCTTGGGCAAGTTATGAATTTCAACTTACTTATTTCTAAAATTACAATAAGATCAAATATATGTAAAAGGGGAAAAGCTGTATAAATGTTATTATTGAGGGAGCTCCCTATTTGGTTGCTATGTTTCTAAGATAATATTATTAGCATACATTTGAATGGGCTAATAAAACCCTTTAAATACATTTTCTCACTTGGTCCTCATGAAAAGCCTGTGAAGCACATATTACAGGTATTATTACCTCTATTTTATAGGTGAAAAAATTGAGGCTCAGTGAAACTAAATTATTTGCCCAAGTAACACAGACAGTAAATTGCGGAATTGAAATTCAAACCCAGAGCTTTCCTGACTCCAAGTTCACAACTCTAATAAACTAGTTTTCCTTTTTTGAGTCTGTTTAACTCAAAGAAAGCTGTTGATCAGCTACCTCAGTCTCTACAGGTATAGTTTCTAATGTGGCAAGAGATTTAGATTATATTCATGGGAGAATTTTGAGACTATGAGATTAGTTGGACAGGAACAGATTATTAAAGAGGTGGTTTTGGTAATTACTTAAATGGAAATTACTGGAAGAAATCTAGACAAAGATCTTTTTAGAAGGGGCCAACCAGTAGATACAGTTGTGTATACAGAAAAATGAAATAGATGGTTCTTTCCATTCTTGTGATTCACATTAGAGAACAGTCTTTCAGCACCTTTTCTTCTGACTACATTATTTCTGCAATAATGTAGGGAAGGTAGAATAAATGCTCCATTGTTCATTGTATGGAAGAAAAATGGTGATGACAATATTCCAAAATAAATTAGATAATCTCATTTAAATGATGCTAATAGCATGTGGTATTTGTTCATAATAAAGCCATCTGTAGTTAGCTTTGCCATATTTAAGCTTACTTTGCAACTTGGGGGAAATACTGGATTCATCAATAGAACCCATAGACACACTTCTAAGTGGTCGTAGGTCATTTCTTCTTTTGTATGCATGATTTCCCTCACCTTGGTTTTTAAGTGGAAGATAGTGTGGTGTAGTGGAAAGCTCAACTTGAGTTAAAATCCTGGCTTGGCTATTGATTACCTGTGTGACCTTGGACAAGTCTTTCTGGACCCAAATTTCCACATCTGTAAAATAAAGTATTGGACTAGATGACCTCTAAGATGCCAACCTCAAAATCTATGACTAACACAATTACAAAACACTTTTCACACAAAGTCAGATCTAAATAATTGAGAAAACTTCAGTTGCTCTTGGGTAGGGTGAGCTAATATAACGAAAATGACAATTCTACCAAAGTTAATTTACTTATTCAGTGCCATACCAATCAAACTACCAAAAATTATTTTGTAGAGCTAGAAAAAATAACAACAAGATTCATTTGGAATAACAAAAGGTCCAGAATTCAAGGGAAGTAATGAAAAGAAATGCAGGGGAAGGTGGCCTAGCCCTTCCAGATCTTAAAACTGTATTATAAAGCAGCAATCATCAAAACTACTTGGTACTGGCTAAGAAATAGGGTGGTGGATCAGTGGAATAGGTTAGGTATGCAAGACACAGTAGTCAATTATAGTAATCTAGTATTTGATAAACGCAAAGACCCCAGCTTCTGGGATAAGAACTCACTATTTGACAAAAACTGCTGGGAAAACTGGAAAAGAGTATGGCAGAAACTAAACATAGACCAAAATCTCACACCATATGCCAAAAAAAGTCAAAATGGGTTCATGATTTAGATATAAAAGCTGATACTATAAACAAACTGGGAGAGCAAGGAATAGTTTACCTATCAGATTTATGGTGAACAGAAGAATTCATGACCAAACAGGAGATAGAGAACATTATGAAATGCAAAATGGATTATTTTGATTACATTAAAAATGAAAAGTTTTTGCACAAAGCCAATGCAACCAAGATTAGAAGGAAAGTAGAAAACTGGGAAAGAATTTTTACAACCAGTGTCTCTGATAAGGGCCTCATTTCTAAAATGTATAGAGAATTAAGTAAAATTGTAAGAATACAGGTAATTTCCCAATTGATAAATGGTCAAAGGACATGAGTAGGCAGTTTTCAGATGAAGAAATTCAGGCCATCTACAGACATATGAAAAAATGCTCTGAATCACTATTGATTAGAGAAATGCAAATCAAAACAACTCTGAGGTACCACATCACACCTATCAGACTGGCCAACACGACAAAACAGGAAAACGATAAATGCCGGAGAAGATGTGGGAAAATTGGAACACTAACGCATTGTTGGTGGAGTTGTGAAATGATCCAACCATTCTGGAGAGCAATTTGGAACTATGCCCAAACAGCTATAAAAATGTGCCTACCTTTTGACCCATCAATAGCACTTCTAGGGCTGTAACCCAAAGAGATCACACAAATGGGAAAAGGACTCACATGAACAAAAATATTTATAGCAGCTCTTTCTGTGGTGGCAAAGAATTGAACATTGAGAGGATGCCCATCAATTGGGGAATGGCTGAACAAGTTGTGGTCTATGAATGTAATGGAATACTATTGTGCTATAAGAAATGACGAGCAGGCAGACTTCAGAAAAACCTGGAAAGACTTCTATGGACTGATGCTGAGTGAAGTGAGCATTGTACACAGTTAACAGCCAGATTGTAAGATGGCTAAGGTAGATAAACTTAACCCTTCTCAGCAATGTGAAGATCCAAGACATCTCCAAAAGTCTCATGATGGAAAATGCTATCCACATCCAAAGAAAAAACTATGGAGTTTGAATGCAGAGGGAGGTATACTGTTTGCTATTTTTTTCTTCTGTTTTGTTTTGTTTTCTCTTTCTGGTGGTTCTTCCTATTGGTTCTCATTCTTACTTACAACATCACTAATGTGAAAATATGTTTAATAGGAATGTGTATATATATATATGTATATATATATACACATATATATGTATATATATACATATATGTATATATAGTCTATATCAGATTGTGCAGTCTTGGGGAGGGAGGGGAAGAAAAATTTTAAACTCAAAAACTTACGTTAGTGATTGTTGATAAATCAAAATTAATTTTTAAAAATCTATGATTTTATGAACTTAAAAAAATTTTTGTCATGTAGCCAACCAAAAGCCACTTTTCACTTTTCTTCTCTTTCTGGTATAGACTGAGGCAGATTTCCCTTGTACCTGGGAGACAGTAGAGGCTTATGAGCTTCACTTCATAAAGACAGGGGATAGAAGGAAGAGAGCTCAAGTATTCTTGAGTTTCTCTCTCTCTCTTTCTCCATATATGTACGTGTGTGTGTATATATACTTGTATTGGTGCTACCTTCCTAGGAAAGATATCCACCACTTTTGCCTAGAGGTAGTGCCTTTATCTGAGAAGGTTTCTAGGAGAGTGTCTACTGAGCCAATAGGTCAGGAATTGTTACATAAAAGTTCCATAAAAGTGGAGTGCTTCCATTCCACATTTAAAGGACCAACTTAAGGACATGATATTCTTTAGCCACTGAAGATCTTGCCATGGTAATGAGGGGGCACACAAACATGACGTTGTCATTTCCAGCTGACACAGGTAGTGGGCCAGAGTTCTCTTTCAAGACTTTTGGAGAGGGATTGGGAGGGGACGCGGACACAAATTGTATCCCTCTCCCTTTTTTTGGTGGCTAGGGAACGTGGAGGTAGAAACCAGCTAATAGTATATAGTGTAGCAGTGGATAGCGTATTAGTGCCCTCTGCTGTAAGAAGTCCTTGTCACACTCCCTGTCAAAATAAAACGCTGCGCTTCTGCAGCTAGCACACTACTCCCTTGTATTCTGATTCCTTTTTAAAATTTCCCTCTTTTTCACAGAAATGTAAAACTGAACAGTCCAGTCAAGATGGAACAAAAGGTTCAAAATAAGTCAGGATCCTCACAAACCCCTCCAAAAAAGAGGAGGAAAAACTGCTAATAAAAAAAAAACCTGACATCCAAAATAGGAATTCCAGAGTTTGTGGAGAACAGGCAATTTTAACTCTAGCCTCATCTCAATAATGCTTTCCTAATCTCTTGGTTCTTTTCCATATCCAATCAGTTGCTGGTATCCTTCAAATTTGTTCCCTAGTTCACATTTTTACCATCTCTCATCTATACTGTGGCAATAACCTCCTAGCTGGGATCCCTGCCTCATTTGTTGTTCCTCTTCCAGTTTCCAACGCAATATTTAGCCAAATGATTTTGCATGTATTTTGTATTTACTTATCTTGTATTACTTGTATATACTTATATTTGTATACATCTTGTGGTTTCCCACCTACTCCCCACTCCTGGGAGACTAGGTTCCTTACGGAAAGGAACATTCATTTTATCCTTATCTCCAGTGTTCAGCACACAGTTGGCACTTAATAAACGTTTGTCAAATTAGATTGAATCTCCAGTCCCGGGTCACCAGTGCTTCCTCCACACACCTACCAGTAAATGTCATAAAGTCACAAAGTTTGATGGAATCTCAAGGTGCTGTCAATCCCCTCAAGTAGGGCTTCATTTGGATCACAGAAATGGGATACTTATTTTAAGATCTCTAAGGAAAAATGACCTAAGTAGGCTGAGCAAGGGAAGGAAAATACTGCCAGGAAGTGTTTTGTCTCAATTCTATCTAAAATTTATCAGCAATGAGATTCATGGTAAATGCAATGGATGACATTAATACACACAATCCATATTAATCAGTAACAATAAAAGGGTGTTTATATATTTGCAACCACTTTTTTGTATATTGTTGAACTATTTTCATGGATGTCTTATTTTTTGGTTTTGTTTTGGTGGGACTTTTTGGTTTTGATTTTTCTCATGTTTTCTTTGGTTGTCACTCAGATATGAATATACAGGTTGACTGAAATATGTCATTAGAATACTAGCTCTGTTAGGTATGTTATAAAGTGGCTTATTTGGGTATGGCTTGGCCTAGAAGGTATGTGAAGTTCTAACAGATTTTGTGATTAACAAAAGTTATCAATAAATTTTTAAATAAATTTAATAAATTTTGTTCTCTCTATAGTGGTTTCAAATACCCTGAGCCCCATTAAAAAAAATTTGAACTTGTCAACAAACACAAACATTTCCATATACAAAGAACAGAAAAAAATTGTATATAAAACTGTGAACCTCTATTACATAGTTTTTAAAGTATACATTAAATTTAAATAGAACTCATACCACCCTGCTTGTCTATATTTCCTTAACTTGACTTTTGCTATTTTTTTTATGGTGGTTGTTTCATTAACACTTAACCTAATTCTTTTTTTAATAATATTTTATTTTGCTCCAGTTACATGTAAAGACAATTTTAAACATTTTTAAAATAAAATTGAGTTCCAAATTTTCTCCCTCCCTCCACTCCCCTAAGACAGTAAACAATTTGATACAGGTTATATATATATGTATATGCAATCATGTAAAAACTATTTCCATGTTAATCATGTTGTGAAAGAATAAACAGTTTGCAAAATAATTACAGTTTGCAAAAGGAAAAAACCATTAAAAAAAAGTGAAAATAATATGCTTCAATCTGCATTCAGACTCTATCAGTTCTTTCTCTGAATGTGGATAGCATTTTCCATCGTGAGCCTTTTGGAATTGTCTTGGATCATTGTACTGCTGAGAAAAAGCTAAGTCAGTCACAGTTAATCATTGCACAATGTTGCTGTTACCATATACAATGTTCCCTTGGTTCTGCTCACTTCACTCAGCATCAGTTCATGTAAGTCTTTCCAGGTTTTTCTGGTCAGCCTGTTCATCATTTCTTATAGCACAATAATATTCCATTACATTCATATACCACAACTTGTTCAGCCATTCCCCAATTGATGGGCATCCCTTCAATTTCCAATTCTTTATCACCACAAAAAGAGCTATTATAAATATTTTTGTACATGTGGGTCCTTTTCCCTTTTGTATGATCTCTTTGGAATTCACACCTAGTAGTGGTATTGCTGGATCAAAGGGTATGCATAATTTGACTGCCCTTCGAGCATAGTTCCTAATTGCTCCCCAGAATGGTACTTAACCACATTCTTGAAGCTCACTCTGCTGGGCCTTGACAAGAACTAGGAGGAGAGTTGTTTGGGAAGCTGGAATGTATATCCATCTCTGGCTATAGTCGAAGAAGATTGTATCCAGTGAAGGGTATATCTGATTGTGAGTTTTCTAAGGCTAGGTGTCAGGTGAAGAAGAGCCTGGATCATGATCACACAGAACTAGACAAAGGCTTGGGTAGCAGGCAATGAATAAAGATAGTCACACCATGGTAGTTAAAAGTTCTTGCTGGGATGTCACAAGTAACAGGGTAGTTCTTAATTCATATGGAACTAACATGAAATAATGGAGTCATTCTCATCCTGAAATGTTTGTTATTTCTTTCTTTCTTTTTTAATGGCAAGAGAAGAGAATGGAGGAAAATCCAGAGAGAAGAAAGAATTTGCTACCTCAAGCCTGGCAAGAAATTCAAGCAGAGGAGACAAGCTGGCTGAAGGAGGTGAAGACATACAGTAGAGGAAAGAGGAGAATTCTCCCTGGTTACCGTACACTTTGTAGTTCAAGCAAGGAAGGATGGCCTTCAGGACACAGCCCATACAGAAGGCTCCTATTCTCACTGGAACACAGGTTGACTTGATTTTGCAGTCAAATGTTTTGGCTTGTTGAGTATTTTTTTTTTGTTGGTAAACTATTGGTCTAGTTTTCCACAGAAATCACTACTTCCTCTCTGGGAGTCCACAGTGTGAGCCCGTGACTGCCATGTGCACAGCTCCTTCCTCAGCCTGAATTCCCGTCCTTCATGAGACAAGCAATCTGTTCCCGGAGCTGCCGCTCTTCAGTACATGCTTTGCTCTGGCTTCGGCACTTCAAAAGCTCAGCTTTATGGTCCTGGTGATGCATTGGGCAATAGCTCTGTGGTTCACACAGTTCCTGGGGAAAAGTGGGAGAAAAAGAAAGGGAATAAGTGATGATCCAGACCCCAGGGCAGAAAGTCAGCTCCATGCTCCCAACTTTGGCCACTAAGAGCTTCTCCTACTTTTCACTGCCAAACTCCAAGAAAGAGTAGTCTAGGCTCACTTCTTCCATTTCCTTGTTGTCGTTCAGTCGTTCAGCTGTGTCTGACTCTTTGTGACCTCATGGATCATACTATCCACGCAGTTTTCTGAGCAAAGATACTGGAGGGATTTGCCATTTCCTTCTCCAGGTGATTAAGGCAAACAAAGGTTAAGTGACTTTCCCAAGCTCACACAGCTGGTATCTGAGGCCAAGTTTGAACCCAGGTCTTCCTGACTCTAGGCCCAGTGCTCTATCCACTGAGCCACTTAGCCACCCCATCTAGCTCCATTTCCTCACCACCCATTTATTTCTCAGACCCTTGCAATCTGGCTTCCAATGTCAGCATTCCAGTGACTCTACAGTCACCAAGTTTATTAAGGATCTCTTAACCAGGAAATCTAATGGCTTTTTCCTCAATCCACATCCTTCTTGACCTCTCCTGCCATGTGGCTTCTATGAAAATGCTTTCTCCCAGTCTTCTTCTTACTCATCTGAATGCTCCTTCTCAGTCTGCTTTGTTGTATTCACCAGCAAATCCCAAGGCTGTCCTAGGCCCTCTCCTTTTCTTACTCTCTCTCCCTGATGACCTCATCTACTATGAGTTCAATTATCACATCTATGCAGATAACTCTCAAATTTATACAACTAAAAAGAGAACCACTGAACTAACAAATAAAACTAAGAGCTGGTTTTATAAAAATGAAACAAAAAACCCAAAAAACAACAAACAACAAAATAAACCATTGGCTAATTTGATTTAAAAAAAAAAAAAGAAAGAAGATGGGGCAGCTAGGTGGTGCAGTGGATAGAGCACTAGCCCTGGATTCAGGAGGACCTGAGTTCATATCCGGCCTCAGACACATAACACTTACTAGCTGTGTGACCCTGGGCAAGTCACTTAACTCCATTGCCTAGCCAAAGAAAGAAAAAGAAAAAGAAAACCAAATTACCAATATCAAAAATGAAAAGGGTGAATTCACCACCAATGAAGAGGAAATTAAACCAATAATTAGGAATTATTTTGCCCAATTGTATGCCAATAAAGCTGACAATCTAAGCAAAGCGAAATGGATGAATATTTATAAAAATATAAACTGTCCAGATTAACAGAAGAGGAAACAGAAAATTTAAATAACCACATTTTAGAAAAAGAAATCAAACAAGCCATCAATGAATTCCTTAAGAAAAAAAATCCTCAGGACCAAATGGATTCACAAGTGAATTCTACCGAACATTTAAAGAGCAAGTAATTCCAATACTATATAAACTATTTGGGAAAATGGGTAAAGGAGTCCTACCAAATTCCTTTTATGACACAAACATGGTGCTAATACCTAAACCAGGAAGAGTCAAAACAGAGAAAGAAAACTATAGACCAATTTCCCTAATGAATATCAATGCAAAAATTTTAAATAAAATACTAGCAAGGAGATTATAGCAATGTATCACTAGGATCATACACTAGGATCAGGTGGGATTTATACCAGGAATGCGGGGTGGATTCAATATTAGGAAAACTATCAGCATAATTGACCATATCAATAACAAAAACAACAGAAATCATATGATTATCTTGATACATGCAGAAAAAGCTTTTGACAAAATACAGCATCCATTCCTATTAAAAACACTAGAGAGCATAGAAATAAATGGAGCTTTCCTTAAAATGATAAGTAGTACCTATCCAAAACCATTAGCAAGCATTATCTTTAATGGGGATAAGCCAGAAACATTTCCAATAAGATCAGGGGTGAAGCAAGGAGGCCAATTATCACCACTATTATTTCAATAGTGTACTAAAAATGTTAGCTGTAGCAACAAGAGAAGAAAAAGAAATTGAAGGCATTAGAATAGGCAATAAGGAAACAAAACTATCACTCTTTGCAGATGACATGATGGTAAACTTAGAGAATTCTAGAGAATCAACTAAAAAACTACTTGAAATAATTAACAACTTTACCAAAGTTGCAGGACATAAAATAAACCCACATAAATATCAGCATTTCTATATATTAGAATGCTGGATTCAGGACGACCCGAGTTCAAATCCGGCCTCAGACACATAACACTTACTAGCTGTGTGACCCTGGGCAAGTCACTTAACCCCATTGCCTAGCAAAAAAAGAAAAAAACTATCTGGTACTGGCTAGCAAATGTGAATGGTGGATCAGTGGAATAGATTAGGTACGAAAGACACAGTAGTAAATAATCATAATAATCTAGTGTTTGATAAACCCAAAGACTCCCGCTTCTAGGATGAGAACTCACTATTCGACAAAAACTGATGGAAAAGCTGGAAAACAGTATGGCAGAAACTAGGTATAGACCAATATCTTCTACCGTTTACTAAGATAAGGTCAAATGGGTACATGATTTAGACATAAATGGTGATACCACAAGCAAATTAGAGAGCAAGGAATGGTCTATCTGTCAGATCTATGGAGAAGGGAAGAATTTTTGACCAAATAAGAGATAGAGAAAACTACAAGATATAAAATGGATAATATTGATTATATTAAATTAAAAGGTTTTGCATAAACAAAACCAATGCAACCAAGATTAGAAGGAAAGCAGAAAGCTTGGAAACAATTTTTATAGCGAGTGTCTCTGATCAAGGGCTCATTTCTCAAATAAATAGAGAACCGAGTCAAATTGATAAGAATACAAGTCATTCCCCAATTGATAAATGGCCAAAGGATATGAACAGGTAGTTTTAAAAAAAAGAAATCAAAGCTATCTACAGTCATGTGAAAAAATGTTCTAAATCATTATTGATTAGAGAAACGCAAATTAAAACAACTGTGTGGTACCACCTCACACCTATCAGATTGGCGAATATGACAAAAAAGGAAAATGATAGTTGTTGGAGGAGACGTGGGAAAATTGGGACACTAATGTACTATTGGTGGAGTTGTGAACTAATCTGGCCATTCTGGAGAGCAATTTGGAACTATGCCCCAAAAGAGCTATAGCTCTAAACTAGAGGCAGCTAGGTGGCTCAGTGGATAGAGCTTTGGCCTTGGAGGCAGGAAGACCCAAGTTCAAATCCAGCCTCAGACACTTGACATTTACTAGCTGTGTGACCCTGGGCAAATCACTTAACCCTGATTGTCTCATCAAAAAGAAAAAAAAATAGCTATAAAACTGCACATACCCTTTGATCCAGCAATACCACTACTAGGTCTGTATCCCAAAGAGATTTATAAAAGGCGGGGAAAAGACTTGTATGTACAAAAATATTTATAGCAGCTTTTTTTGTGGTGGCAAAAAATTGGAAATTGAGGAGATGCCCATCAGTTGGGGAATGGCTGAACAAGTTGTGGGTATATGAATGTAATGGAATACTATTGTGCTATAAGAAATGATGAGCAGGCAGATTTCAGAAAAACCTGGACTTATATGAACTGATGCAAAGTGAAATAAGCAGAACTAGAACACTGTACACTATAACAGCAACATTGTACAATGATCAACTATGAATGACTTAGCTCTTCTCAGTAATACAATGATTCAAGACAATTCCCAAGGACTAATGATGGAAAAATGCTATCCACATCTAGAGAAAGAACTGTTGGAGATGGAATACAGATTAAAGCATACTATTTTCACTTTATTTTTTTGTGTTTTTTTTTACTTTTGGTCTGTTTCTTCTTTCATAACATGACTAATATGGAAATGTTTTACATGATTGCACACACATAACATCAAATTGCTTAGGGAGGGAAAAAAATTTGGAACTTAAAATTTTTTTAAATGAACGTTAAAAATTGTCTTCACAATTGGCAAAAATAAAATACTATTTTTAAAATTAATTTATTTTGAATTATCAACAATCACTTTTGAGTTTTTAAATTTTTCTCCCCCTCCCTCCCTAAGACAGCGTTCAATATGATATAGGCTATACATATACTTTCCTATTAAACATTTTCACATTAGTGATGTTGTAAGAATTAGAACTAATAGGAGGAACCACCAGAAAGAGGAAACAAAACAGAAGAAAAAAATAGCAAATAGAAATACTATTTTTTAAAAATCTGTACATCTTAAAACTCAAAAGCTTATGAAACTTAATGTTGAACACTAAAAATTAAATTAATTTTAAAAAATGAGTAAATATTTTTTAAAAAATCTATACATCTAGCCCTAATTTTTCTCCTCAACTCTTATATTATCAAAATGCCAGCTAAGCATCTCCACTTGGAGATGCCACTAAACTTTCAAAATCTGTGTCCAAAATAAAATTCATACTCTTTACCCCTAACCCACTCCTCCAAACTTCCTTATTTCTGTTAGGGGCACTACCATCTTCCTAGTCACTCTGGTTCATAACCTATATGCCAAGGCACTTTGTGAAGTGCTGGTATTCAAGGCTTTCTAAAATCTGACTCCAGCCTCCTTTTCCACTCTTTCACACTGCTTCTGTTTACATATGTACTCTTCATTCCAGCCAAACAGTACCATCAGCTGTTTCCTGAAGTTGGTATGCCATCTCCTGCCCCCATGAATTTGTCTAAGATATTCACTTTGCTTGGAACATAGGCCCTCTCCTCTGCCTCTGAACGTGTCTCCAATGCTCAGCACAGGCACTACTGTTCCCATGAAACCTTCCTTGATCCCATTTGCTAGAGTTCTCTTCCTCTCCAAATTACCATGTATTACAGTTACCTGTGCAAATACTGTCTCCCTTGAGCTCCTGAGGACAGGCACTGCCTTTGTATTTCCGGCACCTACCACATAGTCGTTTGACAAATGTTTGTTGAACTGAATTGCTGACTAAGCTTAAGAGAAAGAGCAGCTATCCTTTCGGGAACTGAAGATGGAGGCCCAACAGCGGCACACGCTGAGGGGCAGGAACTGCTTCCTTCTGTATCTAGGACCTTCCTTTGTCACCATGTGCTTTGTTCTCTTACCACATATTCTAGGAAGAAGTCTCGGTAGCCTCCCTTGAGGATGTAGAGCTCAGGGTAGTATAGTGCAGGGTATTTGTTCAGAGCTCTGTCTTCTTCTCTTAAATAGCGGCACCTTCAAAGGGATTCAAAAGCCAGGACTGAGGCGTGGCATATCAAAGGGAGTGAGGGGGGAGTGAGGGGCCAAGCTCGCTCTGAGCCAAGGTAGACAGGGATTCAAATGATTTCAGAACATTATCAAGTCTTATCAGCACCCCCTCCTTTCTCTACTTCCCCACCCGCTATTTGTCAGGGCTATGTCTCCAACTTTTTACTCCCTGTTGAAACCCCCTCCTACCACTCAAGCAATAAAATCACATTCTCTATTCCTCTTTCTCATGCTACTCACATGACAGTGGAGTGAGAGCAATGAATTGATTGACTTCTAGGTAACTAGGAGACATTTTTGGGAACCAGACCCTAAACCTATGTTCTGTCTCACCAGGACCCCATTCTCACATTTGGGGGCCTCTTTCTGAGGAGAATTCACAATGAAACACGATGACTATTCTTCTTTGGGCACTGGAAGGAACAAAAGGCTTCTTCAGGAAGAAATTGTGTAGTTCTTCCTGACTGTGCAGGTTCAGAGCTCCCTGTAAAAGAAAAGAATCTAAGCAGCAGATTCCACAAGACTACAGGTAGTTCAGATACTTAGAAACCCCTAAGCCACCATTCTTGGGGGGTAACTAGGCCTACCTCATGTTACTGGGGCCATCGAATCAGCAAGTCTAATAACAGTGAGGAAATCAGAGACAGGAATTGTATTAATCTCCCACATAGCAGAGAAGAAGACTGGTCTCCAAATATTAAAGCAGTTGTTTAAAATTACAGTCTACTACGGCACTAGGACTCAGTTTTGAGTACCCAGGACCTCACGATATCTCTAAATACACACTCTCTGCCCTTCTCATCCTCAATGTTTCCTGCTGTAGAGCCTTCCTGTAGTACACGAGGTGGTCCTTCTTCCTCCTCTGTGGATGTGTACCCAGTACCCTTACCTGGATATGACCTCCTTGATACTCATACGGGTAGCGGCAATCAATAACATAAAACTTCTCAATCAGGTCTTGCAGCTGCCCCCATAGCAGAGCAGCTACCTGCAAAGGATACATAATGTTGGTCACTGTAGCTACTTTGTGGCCTTTTTGCTGTGTGGTCCTACCTCTGGCCCCCACAAGTCCTGCCTTCTTACTGTGTATTCCAGAAGTGCCAATGGTCTCCCTCGAGGCCATGCATCTCAGGAGAAGATAGTGACTTGTGCAGTTCAGCAAGCGACAGTCCAGAGAATGCAAGATCCCAAAGCTGCCTGTCCTGAGGCAGGCGCCCAAGGAAGGGAAGAACAGGCCAGACCCCGAGGCAACTAGAATTAGCCTCCCTTGGGTACCTCAAAAAGTAAAATGGTTGGGGGGAAACATATAAGTGATTTAGGATGACAGTGACTTAGAACTCATATTTGTGGGAGATAGCTTGCTTAGCCTCCAAAAGAAAGTGTTGAATTAGAAGATATTAATTAGGAACGCTCCAATCCAGTTTATTTGGCTTTTAAAAAGACTATGTTAGAAAGGACAAAGAAAAGCAAATGGGAACTGAAGAACAGGATGAATGCCTGTGTAAATACCTGCAACCTCCAAAAACAAATTTACCGTCTCTGGGTTGATGTACTTCAGATCCTGATGCTTTCCTGTCACTGTTGGTAGCACGTAGACCTAGGAAAACCAAAAATGGAATGGAAAAAAAGTTTACCACACCTCTCAAATGTGTGAAAAAAAAGACCTTGTAGAATCAAAAATTCACTGAACTTTAAACTTATCCTTTTACATTTCCCTAGTGCCTCAATAGCTTCTCAGAACAATAGTTTCTGACGTTCCCTCTTTTCCCCAATTGTTCCAAAGGGCATGGTATCTCCTAAGAAAAGGCCAGTAAGCCTGGCCTTTTGCTGGCACCTTCAGGGCTGCTCACTACCACAGGACCCTCACCCTATCACCAGGGGGCAAGTAAAGGACTAGGCATGAAGCACAGTCCCTGAATGCTCTTCTCTCGGGGCAGAGAAGAAAATGTCTCATCTCAAAGTGGCTGAATGAAGACCAGGATGGGGATAGCCACACTCACCTTGGTGAAATCACCTATCAATTGCCTCTGGTCAGAATTCTCCCCCAAGATGTGTAGGGCATTAACATCACAGAGTGAAATTGTCTTCTTTAGATCTGATTCCTGAAGATGGAAAAAAAAAAGCTCCCTATTTCTAACCTCAGCAAATTTAGAACTTAGGCGCTCAGCAATCATTCTCCACCAAACCATTTTAGAGTGTAATGCTGGTTCCTCCTCACTCCATGTACACCATCTAGTATGTTTTTCTCCAGTGGTACCTTACCAACCAAAGATCTCTAATTGACTAGCAGATCTAGAAGGTAAGACATTAGTATAACGATAGTATTTCTAAGAATGTAATGCAACAAACTATTCTTAATATTGACATTTCTTACACTCGGATGTGATGATAGAAATGATGGGACAAAGACAGGGAAAAGCAACAGATTATTATTCAAGTGTTACTGAACAGGAAGGGATGGAGAAAATGGATCAAGGCAATCCTTATCCTGTAAAGGCTGAGAGAATAATTAAATAGAAGTACTGAGCAAACGTTCTTACTTTCTCAGGTTCTCTAGAGCAACATTTTTTTGGTTCACAGTGTCCTTCTTTTCTACCAGTTTTTTTAGTTTTGGCTTGTGCAGAATGGTGTAGGCAGCTTCTATTCATGGACACCTGCTCAGAAATGCCAAGTCCCCTGGGCAAGCACCATTCCTCCTCTCTGTCTGTACTGTGTCTTCCCCCAGCCTGCTCTGGGATGCCACGAGCTTCCATTTCCACCTCAATCCAGACCCAACTCCTTCAGCACGCTGCCTCAAACAAGCCCACCCTTAAAGGAGAAAGAAAGTTCCAGCTCAATCTCTTCATGTAATGCTGGAATGCTGACAATTAGAGGATAAAGCATCCAATGGAGTTCAGGAAGGTGATAAAAAGGAAAACCTTAAGTAAGGCCACCAAAAAAGCAGTGAGCAAGGGAAGCTGGTGGCTACTTTTTACTTAGTGACTTCTTTTGAGACACTTTCTTGTAGTGATTTTTTTTTTTGTGAGAAAGAAGATAATTTGCCCTTCCTTCTCCTCTTCTAACTACGTATCCAAACTAACTGTGGTGGGAGGAGGCGAAAAAAGGGAGGGAGATCTCAAAAGTAAAAAATAAGCATAAAAAGAACTTTGTAGACAAAGCAAAACAAAAAAAAGCCCTTTGGATAACTTGGATATGAAGTTAAAATCACCAAGGGGATATACACAATGATTACAATGTAAATGGAAAGAATAACAAAAGAGAAACCCAACACTGAGTAATTATAACGACCAAGCTTGTCCTCAAAAAAGATGAGGAAATGTGCCTGAGTACCTTTTTGGGGGGTTGGGCAATGGTGTGGACTAAAGGTGTGGAATACTACATATAATATCGAATTTTGTTGACGAGCTGGGTAATGCTGACCTACTCCCCACGCCACCCCACCTTCTCTTTTTTATTTTAGGAGGGGATATATTTGGAAATGAAGATGATCTAAAAACAAAAGGTAAAAACAGTTTAAAAAACTGAAAAATCATTAGAGAACAATTCTTTCATGAACATGGGAGCACTTGAATCAAATGCCAGGATATCCATTTAAGAAGGTGATTCTAAGAAAGATGTAGAACTCTTTATCAGAGAAGTAGCACAAGAAGAAATAGTCACACTTCAGCATGTGAGCAAGAAGTACATTAGATACCACCATGAACTTTCTATAAAAGTTTCTATCACTGCAATGGTTTGAGATCTAAGAATTACATACATAGACACTTATTTGGTGGGCATGGCTTAGGCACTATTCGATAAGTACTTATTAAAACCATCTACTACACAAGACACCATGCCAGATGTTAAGGATACAAAGATAAAATGGGGGGAAACCACTCCCTACCCTCAAGGAAATTCCATCTTACTGGAGGTACCCAACATTTCAACAAATAAATAAATAAATACAAAATAGTCTGAGGAAGAAATCAACTATGTGACCCCTGGAGGTGTCTTTCAGCAAATTTAAAGAGTTTCTATACCTAAATTCTACATTTTGCTGGCATCTCTCTAAATATTTCCAGCTCTGGATTAGAGAAGTTTAGACTCCTGCTCCTTTCCCTCACACTCACCTAGCTAATTGTGATGTCCTGATTTAGGAAAGGACTAGACAACAGGACAGTCATACTGGAAGACAGGTAGATAGTCCCTAGTTTCTGGGGAGGAGGGAGGAGTAGAGAGTCATCAATGGCAGTTCAATTGTTGTAAACAAAATAATAATCTTAGCAAGAATTTAGAAACATTTCAGTTACTAGTAAGAGAATTCAAACAGCATATCCGTATCTCTAACACAAATTTTGGTGTTTCACCAGAGGCTTCTCAAGGGTAAGGACAATATCTTCTGTGTATTTGATTCAGCTGATTAGTGCACACTGTGAGTGTTTCAAAATATTAACTGTTAGTGTCAGAGAAGTTAATGATTATCATGCTGAGTTTTCATAATCTAAGGACAAGAAGCCAAGAATAAATGGACACCGGCAAGCTGGCCACTTCCATAAACACAGGGAAGGAAGCACTACTGTTGTAGTAGCTTTCTAATTTGTTTAAAAGGAAAGAAGTTATTTACCAGGACCTGTTAACTTTTTGCACCCAAAATGAATGTAAGGTAATTTAAGAATGGTATTTTGGCCCTGTCTAGCCAATGAATAACTTGCCATTTCCCAGACGCTGATGACTGAAGCTCTGAGAACCAGCTGCTTCAGGTTGTACCGTACACTAATTTAACATCTGAAAAATAGGGGTTTTCATTTTTAAAAGAAAAACTGGATCCTCTCTAAATGTCTGATGGACCTTTTAAATGCTAGAAAACCCAAGAGGTTTTCAGGCCTTGCTAAGCCTGAATCCTACCTGCAGCTTTTAAAAGATCATTTACTTGAATACTTTTATTTATGTTGCAACAAGCTAAGACCTGAGGTGTGGGGCCCATTAGCCAGAAATGAGGCTCATATATTTTGCACTAAAGACATTTTCTAATTCTTACAAGATCAGCACAGCCGTTCAGTTGAGACAGCTGGTCTATGTGCCCTGGACACTGCAGTTTCCCTCTTGGTGGTTCAAGTTCTCTTTAAGAGCATTTGGACGCTGTTAATGTTACTGCTCGGCAGTGATCCAGTGATAACTAAGTAAGAGAGGTTATTGTCCCTTCGTCTGCTTCACTGGAGATTTGATGTGGCCTCACCTACAATCCTGATATAGGAACTCTATCCTCCCAATTATTAGCAGTAACTCATGTATGCTAATTTCCAAGAAGTTTGTGATTTATTAGACATGAGCTTGTTTACTCTCTGCATCAAAAAGAGGAAATAGAGAACGAAAGACTTCTCTCAGTTTTTCTTACCTCAAACCACACTTTAGCATCTATAGCTATTCATTCATCAACTCAACTATCAATCTTTCATCTCCCCCTTTCACAACCAAACTCTTAGAAAAAGCCTTAGAAAAATAGCTACAATAATTTAAATGAAAAGAACCCCAAGACAAAGTTAAATGCTGTGTAACTGCAATGAACAACCTTGATCCCGGAGAAGAAATGAGAGAATGAACCTCCTTCCTTTCCTTGAAAAGGTGGGCGACTTTGGGTATAGAATAGTGCATACCCTGCAAGACATAGTCATGGTGTCAGTTTTGATGAACTCTTTTTCTTTTCTTTGTTACAAGATAAAATAAAAGGGGGAGGGGGTGGTGAGAATGGCATATCTGAAAATGACTATGATGTAAAAACAAAACATGTCAATATTTAAATAATTACTCATCTACTCATTGACTCCATTGCCTCAACTCCCATCCACTCCTCAACTTCTTGAAATCTGGCTTTCAATCCCACCATTCAACGGAAACAGCTCTCTCCAAGGTGACTGACAACCTCTTTTTTAAAAAAAAAAGTTTTTATGTCTGTATTTTACTCATTCATAGTTTTTCCCAAGTATTCCTCATCCTCCCAGAAAGTCGTCTCACATAACAAATAGTATATATTTTTTTAAATCAGCACAACCAGTCAATTCATTGAACAAGTCTAAAACCATGTGCAACACCTGTGGACTTCCCACCTCTTCCAAGGGATGGGTGAATATCCCTTCATTTGAGTACTGCTTGATCTTTGTAATTTTGCAACACTCATTTTTGAAGTTTTGGGTGCATGTTATTTCCATATGCACCTGTTGGATAATTATTGTGGATGCTGTTTTCTTGGCTCTGCTTACTTCATTGTATATCAGTTCATGTCGTTCTTCTTATACTTCTCAGTATTCATCACACACATCATTTTTCATAGGACAGTAATATTCCATTATATTCACGTACCACAATTTGTTTAGCCATTCCCCAATCAATGGATGTGTACTTTGTTTCCAATTATTTGCTATCACAAAAAAGCACTGCTATACATATTTTGGCATAGATGAGGGCTTTATTTTTACCAATGGTTTCCTGGGAGTACAAGCCCAACAATAGGATCTCTGAGTGAAAGGGTATCGACATTTTAGTCACTTCGCATAATTCCGAATTGCTTTCCAAAACGGTTCTACCAATTCCCAGCTCCACCAGCAACACAGTGGGATGCCTCTCATTTCACAACTCCTCCAACACGGATTATCACCATTTTTTGTCATCTTTGCCAATCTGCAGAATGTTAAGTAAAATCTCAGGGTTATTTAGATTGAATTTCTCTTAATATCAGTGATTTGGAGCATTTTTCATGTGGTTCCTAATACTCTACAATTCTTCCGAAAAATGTTTGTTCATGCTCTTTGACTATTAGGAATAGCTGTTGGTCTTATACAGTTGTTAACTGTTAATATGTGTTGGATGCCAAACTCTTGGCAGAAAAGTTCAATACAACTTTTTTTTTAACTATTTGACCACTTCCCTTCTCATCCTAGATGCAAGGTATTATCTGTACAGAAGAAATTTTTAATTTTCATGTAATAATCAAAGTTACCGATTTTATCTCTTGTTAATTGCCTCTATCTTTTGTTTGGTTAAGAATCCATTTCCTTGTTTTTATATATAATTGGAAAAAATAAAACATTAAAAATTTTTTTAAAAAGGAATCCATTTCCTACCCATAGCTATAAGAAGCATCTGATCTGTTTTTGTTCTAATTTTTTTATAGTATGATCTTTAACATTAAGGTTGCATATCCATCTAGAATGTACTGCAAAATGTAGTGTAATGTGTTGGTCTAAGCCTAATTTCTGCCAGACTACCTTCCAGTTTTTGTTTTTGTTTTTTGGTTAGGCAATGGGGTTAAGTGACTTGCCCAGGGTCACACAACTAGTAAGTGTTATGTGTCTAAGGCCGGATTTGAACTCAGGCCCTCCTGAATCCAGGGCCAGTGTTCTATCCACTGTGCCACTTAGCTGCCGCCTATCTTCCAGTTTTTCCAGAAGTTTTTATCAAACTTCTTTCCTAGGTGATTTATGTTTTCCACTTTATCGAGCACTGGGTTATTGAGTTCCGTTATTCCTGATTCTTCCTCGTCTAGTCTGTTCCATTGATCTCCCTCTCTCTATTTTTTAACCAAGACTAGATGTTTTTGATGACTACTGCTTTATAATATAGTGTGACGTCTGGAAGTATTATTCCCCTTTCATCCCTACTTCTTTTCATCATTTCCTTCAATATTCCAGATCTTTTGTTTTTCTAAATGAATTTTGTTATTATATTTACCAAGTTCTATCAAGTAATTCCTTGGTAATTTGATTGGTAGAGAATTAAAAGTAGAAGTTAATTTTGGCCATAACCAATGATGTCTTAATTGCCAAAATCACTTTTTCCTCAGTCCTCATCCTTCGTGTTCTCTCAGCAGCTCCTGCCACTGCCAACCAATTTTGTCCTTTCTCCTCTCTGAATTGTTTGAGACCATTTTCTTCTTGCTCTCCTCCAACCTGGTTGATCCTTCTCAGTCTCCTTTGATGATTCATTATCTATCTCCTGCCCCCAAACTAGAGATATCCCCTAAGATTCTGTCCCTTTCTCTTTATTCCTCTCTACTCTCCTTCCTTGGCATCAGGTGCCAGGGGTTCAGTTACTGTCACAAGGCAGATGACTCATACATCTATATATTCAGATCTAATCTCTTTCCTAAACTCCAAACCTGCCCTATGCACTGCCTATCGGACATCTCCACCTTGATATCCCAACAAAATCTCAAACTCAACATGTCCAAAAAGGAACTTCATTTTTTTCCATCAAAACCCTCTCTTCCTCCAAAATTTCATTATTTCTGTTGAGAGCCTTGCCATTCTTGTAGTCATGCAGGTGTGCCACCTCAGTGTCATCCTTGACTGTTCTTCCCTCCCATTCACAAACACCAAATCCAATCAGCTGCCAAGTCTTACAATTCTACTTTTACAACACCTTGAACCTCTGTTGAATGGTCTTTACTCACATGATAATCACCTTAATTTAGGCTCTCATTACTTCTTGCCTGGACTATTGTTAACAACTTCCTCATTGGTTTCCCTTCTCTTTTCTCTCTAGTTCACTCTCCACACAACTACCAAACTGCTAAAGCCACAGGTCTGACTATGTAACTTCCCTATTTAAAAATCTTCAACAGCTCTTTTTTTCCTCTAAGATAAAATACAGTCTCCTTAGCCCAACATCTAAGGCCTTTGCATCTTTAGTCTACCTTTCTGGACTTAGTTGACATTGTTTCTCTTCATGCACTCTATTTTCCAGTCAAATCTGTTCTGTGAATTTTGCATTCCATTTCCCACTGCCACACCTTTGCCCAGGCTGTACCTTTGCCTAGACTGTGCTCCTTGACTTCTTTCAGAATCCTCATGCTCCTCCAAGACTCAATTCAAGTGCTACTTCCTATTTAAAGCTTGTTACGATCCCTCCAGTTGTTATTACTCTTTCCTCGAATTAATTTGTGTTGACACTTTGTATATACAGTAGAATTTAAGTTTCTTGAGGAAAAGGACCATTTAAAATTTTGTCTATATACTCTTTGTACCCAACATATGGTGCTTTGTGCTGTGGTAAACACCTAATAAATGTGTGTTGAATTGAACTAAATTAGCCAGAATCTTCAATTAATCAGATGTTTCTCTTTACATTCTACTTTAAGGGAAAAGAAACACAAGAAAATAAATTTTGGAGCTTACTCCCAAATGTCTTCCAATCAGAGCTAGAAAATGTACCAGAAAAAATTCCAGTGGGGAAATCCAAGAAAAAAAAAACCAAGTGAGTCATTTTTTCCAGTCAAAGAAAGCGTAAGGAGACAGACGGAAGGGTCTGTGGTCACTGGGGATAGGGTCTAATCCCGAAGCCCACTGGCAGAGCACTACATAGCAGAAAGAGGCTACGCATTAGAGGAGGAGGTCCAAGACTCTTACTGGGCACATGCCTCGACCTCATGCAAGGCTCAGAAACATGAGCTCTGTTGATCACTACCCAATTCAAAGTCACAGGTCCAGAGTGGTCTAAGGAGGGAAGCTGTGCCCAGGGGAGGCCTTCCTGAGCAGTGGGGCAGGCCCTGGGCTGTGTACTTAGAGAAGAGCGAGTTCAGAAGCAAGTAGCAATGATGTGGTGACTCAGGAGCAGAGCAGTGGCCAGTTCCAACTTCTAACCCAGTTAGAAGATTTCAGAAGAATAAGCAGGGCAAGAAACCCAGACCAAAGGGAAGCCTACAGTTCTGTCACTCTGTACCAGCAAAGCTTCCCAGACAGTGGCTAGGTCCAGCAGTTATCCACTGTTGCTTAGATCCAAACCCAGGTTAAGAACTTGGAGAGTTCAGACCAGGGGAACAGTACACAGACTTTCTCCTGGATCAGACGGCAGTGACGCACTGGAAGCTTGCTGGGGTCTCAGCTTCAGTCGTCCCTAAGAGCCTGGGATAACACAATACAAGAAAGCAGTAACAGGAGCAGCCCAGACATTCCCTCCAGAAGTGCAGAAAACCTGGACCTAACACCAAGTTTGAAGTCATGGAGTGGGATGGGAGAATGAGCAAACAAAAAAAGAATCCCATGATAATAATCTGTCATGGTGACAAGGATATTCAATACACAAATTCAGAAGAAAATGACTCCAAAGTATGCACAAGTAAATCCTCAAAAAAAAAAAGTGTGGGCACAAATTCAACTGGAATTTCTGGAAAATATGAGGACAAAAAAAATTTGAAAATTTTTAAATAAAAAGAGAGCGCTAAAGAAAAAATTAAAAGGGAAATAAGAACAACAGAAGAAAGTATTGGAAGAGAAATTAATGGCTGTGGCACAAGAGGTATAAACTTTGCCCAAGAAACAAACTCCCTAAAAATTAGAATGGACCAAAAAGAAACCAATGATTTCCATGAGACAACAAAAAATATTAAAACAAAATCAACAGTCTGAAAAGATGGAAGAAAAATGAGGCATCTCATTGCAGAAACAACTGACCTAGAAAACAGATTGAGGAGAATAAAATGTAAGAACCACTGAACCATGTAAAGACTATGCCCAAAAAAAGAGCATAGACATCATATAGTAATACCAAATAGGGGCAGCTAGGTGGCAAAGTAGATAGAGCACCAGCCCTGGAGTCAGGAGAACCTGAGTTCAAATTCGGTCTCAGACCAGATACTTGACACTTACTAGCTGTGTGATCCTGGGCAAGTCACTTAACCTCAAATGCCTTGCAAAAAAATACACAGTAAAAAATAAATAAAATACCAAATAAAAGTTTGCTTCATTTTTCTTCCTCCCCCTGCTAATAGCCTCCAATTTATATTATGCTAATTAATCCAGACTTACTCCTATGTTTCTATATTTTCAAAACACCAGATGTATCCATTATCAGCAAATCCTAAAGAATGTTTATCCTTTAGGAAGATCATTGTCAATCCTCATCACCTAATACTGTCCCCTCTCCACCTTAGGCATCACACGTCCCCATTGACTAACAAAATCAGAATAAAACTCATACCTAAACTGGCCATGAAGAATATTCCAGATCATTCATTAAGAGTTAAGACATTGACCAATATCTTACTTATCTTTCCACCTTCTCTAGTTCTTAGTACAACATACGACACACAGCAGTCACTTAATAAAAAGCTTCGTGAAGAAATATAATGATCCACTCTGATCTTTGCTTCTTTTCATCTCAAATCCATGACATTCAGCTCTATCATGCTATCCAAATTGCTACTGCTAATGCCACTGTCTACTTCTTCCCTGGATCTATTTCTACTTTTCTGTCAGACTTTTAACACCCTGGTTCACCTTTTTCTTCTCTATCCTGAACCCTACTATCATTCCCTAGGGACTTCCCAGCTGACCTCTCAGCTTCACAATCTCTTACTCTCTTTTACTCCCTCTATAAAGCTTCATCTCTACCTATTAAAAAAAAAATGTGTTGTTGTTTGGTCAGGTCTGACTCTTCAGGAGGCTAATACCACCCACCAGCCTGGCCCACTAGATCTTGTCATCACACAGTACTGCTACACTACTATGATCTCAAATTGAATGTTCCCTGTCTCTGATTACAAACATACTCACTCTCTCTCTCTCTCTCTCTCTGTCTCTCTCTCTCTCTCTCCCTTCTCCTAACACCCCTTAAAGTACTCTTTTCTACCCACATGGGAGCTTCCAATTATAGAACCATCGCCATTTACTGGTTCTGTTAGCTCCCTTACAGGCATACCTTGGAGATATTGTGGGTTCTGTTCCAGACCGCTGCAATAAAGTGAAGATTGCAATAAAGTGAGTCACACAAGTTTTTTGGCGTCCTAGTGCATATAAAAGTTATGTGTGTGCTATGCTCTAGTCTATTAAGTGTGCGATAGTATTATGTCTAAAAAAGACAATGTACATATCTTAATCAAAAAATACTTTTATTGCTAAAAAAAATGCTAACCATCACAAGAGCCTTCAGTGAGTCATGATCTTTTTGCTTGATATTGATGACTGCTGACTGATTAGAGTGGTGGCCTAGCTTTGGGTGTATCTCGGCCTTCCTCATTAAGCTTAATCATTTCTAGTTTTTTTATTTAAATTGAGAGATGTGTGACTCTTCCTTTGACTTGAACACTTAGAAGTCATTGTAAGGTTATTAATTGGCCTAATTTCAATATTGTTTTGTCTCAGGGAATAAAAAGGCCGTGGGAGAGGGACAGAGATGGGGGAGCGGCCTATTGGTGGAACAGTCAGAACACATACAACATTTATTAAGCTTGCCGTGGTTCTCAACACCCCAAAACAATTACAATAGTAACACCAAAGATCACTGATCACAGACCATTATAACAGATATAGTAACAGTAGAAAAGTTTGAAATACTGCAAGGATAACAAAATGTGACACAGAGACACGACGTGAACACGTACCGTTGGAAAAATGGTCCTGATAGACTTTTTCGACGCAGGGTTTCCACAAACCTTCAATTTGTGAAAAATGCAATATCTACAAAGTGCAGTAAGGTGAAGCACAATAAAAAAAAGGTAGGCCTGTCTATGACTCCCTCCTTAACACTGACTGCATATACTTGCTTAACTATTTCATGTGAATGTATCTTAGCTCCACAACTGGATGGCACTTTTCTCAAGGGCAGGGCCTATGCCTCACAATTGTTTTCTACCCTCCTCAGTGATAAACAGAACCATTCATGCAGTGGGCACTCTGTAAGTACATGCCAAAGTAATTCTTTATGCCACAGAACTCATTGGCCAAAGGTATAAAGTTGGAATAGAAAGTAAAACTGCCCAACATCTGTACAGGGCATGCACTTCATGGCTTCTAGCATTTTTCAAACCATAAGACAAAAGTATTCTTTCCAGAGATATAAAGAAAATAAATAGAATTAGAGGATATGGTATGAACTATTTGGAAGTATCCTATATACATACAGGGAGCATCCCCAGGAGGAGTAGAGATTGCTTTGACAAGGTTAACCCTTTGTTAAGGTTACTTCCTTGTTTTCTAGGTTTACACAGATGGAGCCTTGTTTTGGCATTGACATCTCTATGAGGAGGTATGAATGTGTTTTGTCCTGAGAATCGCTGAGTTAACCACACCTGTCCTATAATTATCTCATGCCTGAAATTAAAACCTGAGCTATACCCACGGACGTAGTCTTTTTTTTAAAGTAAGTTTTAACTGAAGTCTTCTATTTCTTATATCATTATAGTTATCTCTGTCTCTCTCCCAGAGAGTCATCCCACAGAATAGTATTTTTTAAAAGTCAGCACAACTGATTAATACATTGAAAAGTCTGAAAAAATGTGCAATGTGAAAAAAAATAAAATAAAATTTAAAAAAATGTGCAATGTGTAACACCAGTAGACTTTCTACCTCTAGAAATAACCTTCTCCCCCCTCCCCTAACAAGACCATCAGAGTTAAGTGATTTGCTCAGGGTCACACAGTTGGTAAGTATCAAGCATCTGAGGTGAGGGATTTGAACTCAGGTCCTCCTGACTCCAAGGCCAGAGCTCTATCCACTTCACCACCTAGCTACCTCTAAACATAGCCTTTTAAAAAGGACAAGATTGGAGCAGCTAGATGGCACCCCAATCGTCTCACCAAAAAGTAAAAGGGACAAGATGAGCCTGGAGAGACAGAGGGAAGCTAGTCACAGGGACTCAGATCCTTGCAGGCAAGCCTTCATCTCCCTGTGGTCCCTACAAAGTCCTGTGTACGCTAAGAGATTTAGTCTCTGACCTCAGAGACTGCAATGGATGCAGACAGCAATAAGCCTCCAGTGAACCAAGCCAAGAAAGCTGCAGGAACTGGAGCCTGCAGCCCAGGAACAGCAATGGCAGAGCTATGAAGCAGCTGCTAGAACAGTAAGGGAGCCGCCATCATGTGGAAAAGGAAACCAGGACTTTGTTTTTAATTAGCACCAGGAGCTCCATGCACCGTGCAAGTGCAGTGGAGGGATATGTGGGGGAAGAGTTGACTCTAGCAACCTTGCGTATCCTTTCCTTGCGGAGAATGCAGGGGCCAAACCCCAGGGTGGAACTCAAGTCTGGAAGAGTGTTTGGTCCCTGGCCCCTTCCTCCAATGGGCCCTGCCTCCCCCTTTAGTGACCTATACAGACAGCTCTTCTGATTTAAACTGCTACCCTGGGGTAAAGTTCATCTTCAAGATGGAATTAACTCAAATGATGCCCAGAACAAGGAAAGTTCATACTTCACAAAAAAACACTCAATATACCTAAACAAAAGGTTTCACCTGCCTTAACACTGTTAACAAGTGCTTAACTTTGTAAAGTGGATCTTAAGTCCTTAAGGAAATAGAAGGATTCAACAGGGAATCCTCCTGGGCATAACCCTTCCATACATTCCACTTATTAATGCAATTCCTGGACTAATGACAGTTCAGAATTGGTAAGATGAAAGATTTTATCTGAGTCAGATTATATAGGTGAGCACTGGGACTGCCTGGGTCACAGTGCCATAGATCTAGGGCCGGAAGGGACCCCCCAGAGATCATGTAGTGCAAACCTTTCTTTTTGTAGATGAGAAAGATGAAGCCCACAGAGGCTAACTGGACTGTCCAAGGTCATGAAGCTGATACATCAGAGAAGGGATTGGACCTTCTCCATTAAAGCAAATGATGTCTAAGTAAAATATCCACAGTATCCACTCTATCCACAGTTAAGATGTTGTAAGGCATTGTAGAATCATAGAATGAGAGATTTCAAGCTGGATGGGGGGCCTTAGCAATTGTCTAGTCGAATCTCCACCTTTAAAATAGAAGGAGCTTTGAGCCAGAGCAGGTAAATCCCTTGTCCAAGATTACAGACGTAGTAAGGGACAAGGCCAGGACTTGAACCCAGGTTCTCTAGCCTTCCTTTCACTGTACTTTAAAGAGAGTCTTTACCTTGGCCTCTTGCTCTTCCAGGAAAACCTCCATTAACTCAAGTGAAGTCTCCCCAGCACAGCCTTCCTCCCCATCCTGATGCAGTAGAATCCTGGTAATGGGACTTCCAAGATCATTCATCTTCTCTTCCACAGAGTTTCTGTTGTCCTGTCAAGAAAAATGATATCATAAGAAACCAATTGGCCCAGCTAAAATCTGAAACAAGAAAACTCTACTAGCCGTCTAAAACATGTATGGCCACTTTTCCACTGAGCTGGAACACGGAAAGTTTGAATTCCAATCCAAAAGAAATGGGAGAGAATAATAATAAATGAGTAACTTAATCTATCTCTTGGGAGAAAATCAGTTTAAAAATTAAATCAAATCACAATCTAGATCATTTCCCCCTCTATGAGGGAGGCATTGTACATCACCTTTAAATTAAGGTTGAAAGGTCTAAGACAGTTCTCTATTGTTTTGGGTCCTTACTGATTTTGAGATGTGATTCAAGCTGATGGCATTTATTTCAATAATGATCTGCTGTGTCTAACCTGTTTGCTCTATCAGCTTGCCCCCACCACCTCTCGCCAGTCCAGTATTTTTGTTTTTGTTTTTTTCATTTGTCTGTTTTAGGCAATTGGGGTTAAGTGACTTGCCCAGGGTCACACAGCTAGTAAGTATTGAGTGTTTGGTCTGAGGCCAGAATTGAACTCAGGTTTTCCTGACTTCAGGGCCGGTGCTCTATCCACTGTGCCACACAGCTGCCCCACCAGTCCAGTTTTGAATAACTAAATGTGTAATGAGCCCAGGTCTTTCAGGAAGTATACTCCTTTACAGATGACCATAGGGCTCAGAAGGCTAACACTTACCAGTAGAGGAAGAGGAGACAAGAGGGGTCTTTTTGATCTTTCTTGAAGCCTTAAGGATCTGAGTGTCAGCTGTGTAGGGTATTCCAGAAAGCTGTTCTCCTGCGCAGAAAAGAAGAGCTGGTGTTGAGTGGGGAAGAGTGAAAGAGAGGTGTTGGCAGGCTCAATACCTGCTTCTCATTTGACTCTATGATGGAATAAATTCTTCCTCCCCATCTTCCATAGCCTATAAACATTTTAAACACATCTTTTTTGTTCTTTAGACAAAAATTATATGATACCATGGGATGTGAGTGCATTTTGGATGCTAATTTTATCATGACAGAATGACATAATCATAGGCTAAATAAGGCTATAGAAAGGAAGGGTGCCTGGTAGGAGAAAGGAGAGAGTGAAATAACCTGCTGAAAAGAGGCAGCAAAAAGGAGCTATAAGAGAACAAAAAGATGAGAAAATTTGAGGTCAAAGACACTGCCTTGGGTAAGGAGGCCCACAGAAACGCATGAAAGAGGTGCTAGTTAAGACATTCTGAGGAGCAAACAACTAGCTTAGTGTTCATATAGCTGTGGAAATAGTAAAGGTTTGTGCTTGGGGTACTGGTAGAGAAGACATAGCTTCATCAGAACAAGTTTGAAGTAAAAAAGTCAAATCTGCATGTTAGGCCACACCAGGCAGTGTCTGTGACTATAAACTTCTGTTAACCTGCTTTTCTGTATAGGCTCACCAATTTCTCACCCTCCAGTACAGTGCGTGACACTGTAGAGTATTAGAGTACACTCTAAACAAACGGATGAACATTAGGTCCTGGCTGCACCGATGCGCAGAGGGAGAGGCTTCAAGCGTAAATTTAAAAACTAAAGAGAAGACAGGCGTAGGGACTAGCCCTGTTATTTCATTAATATAAGGAATTCACAGATGAACCCCCTCTATCAATGCAAGTCCATTTAAAGAGTGCTTAGAAGCTCAGCCAACTCTTCATTTCCCATTAGCTGCTCTCCTTGGATTCGACTCCACCATCATCATGACCCCATACCAGGTACCTCCTCCTCCTTCCCCACCCCCTTTCAGCTTCCTTTTATAAGGTGTCTTCCCTTATTCAGCTGTAAAGGACTTGAGAGCCTGGACTCTCTTTCTGTTTCTTATAGTATCCAGAGCTTAGCACAGTGTCTGGCACGTGCATAAGAAATGCTTATTTGTATTGTAACATATGCAAGAATTGCCTCAAGCACTGTGGAGTTAAGTGACTTGCCCAGAGTCACACAGACAGTATGTGTCAGAGGCAGGACACAGGAAGAATCCCTTATATTTCCTTAGTTGGAAGTAGAAAAGATTAGCAGCAAACAAAGGTGCCTTCTATTTGCAAGTGTCCATCTCCAACCAATATAGGAAACAGGGATAGTACGCTTGCTAGACACTGCTCCAATCATCGACTTAGGCAGAACTAGGAGAACACAGATACTAATGGGTATTTCCACCCACGGGAAAATGATTACTGTTTTGCAGAGCAATTTGGAATTATGCCCAAAGGGCTATAAAAATGTGCATAACCTTTGACCCAGCAATAGCACTTCTAGGGCTGTATCCCAAAGAGATCATAAAAATGGGAAAAGGATCCGCATGTACAAAAATATTTATAGCAGCTCTATATGTGGTGGCAAAGAACTGGAAATTGAGGGGATGCCTATCAATTGGGGAATGGCCAAATAAGTTGTGATATATGAATGTAATGGAATACTATTGTGCTGTAAGAAATGATGAGATGGCAGACTTCAGAAAAACCTGGAAAGGCTTATATGGACTGATGCTGAGTCAAGTGAGCAGAACCAGGAGAACACTGTACACAGTAACAGCCACATTGTTCGATGACTAACTTTGATAGACTTAGTTCTTCTCAGCAATGCAAGGATCTAAGACACCTCCAGAAGTCTCATGATGGAAAATGTTATCCACATCCAGAGAAAGAACTATGGAGTTTGAATGCAGGTCGAAGCATGCTATTTGCTCTTTTTTTTCCCTCTTCTGTTTTGTTTTGTTTATTCTTTCTTGTGGTTCCTTCTATTGGTTCTAATTCTTCTTTACAACATGACTAATGTGAAAACATGTTTCATAGGAATGTATATGTAGAGCCCATATCAGATTGCATATAGTCTTGGGAAGGGAGGTAGGGAGGGAAGAGGAGAAAATTCAAAACTCAAAAGCTTATGGAAGTGAATGTTGAAAACTAAAAATAAATTAAGAAAAAAAGTCAAAAGTAATTAGTTGACCTCTCCTTCCCCAAAATGCTTAGAAAAAGGGGACCCAGCAAAACCCCCAAACCACCCAGTTTGTGAGCAAACTGGCTGAGTTCCCACCCTGTTCACACCAAACACTTACATTTTCTTTGTCTGAAGAGGAGCTACCTGTGGCACTTGTCTTTTGGCAGAAGGAACCGAGAACACTGGGAGTGCTACACAGCATCTGTGCCTGGAAGAGATCCAAAGGGCAGCTTTCTAGGGATGCTGACACACATGCAGCACCCTAGAGCTACAATCTGGTCAGAGCGCCCAGCCCCCATCTCCATGAGAAACAAACCTCATAAAAAGCCAGTACTCACAGGCATGCATTTCCTAATATGCTGAGGATGATCCCTGTGAAGAACAAATTAGACAGCAGTGAACCCCCAAACCAGTCTCCTCTTCTTTTATCATTTGGGGAATTCCAAAATGCTTCCTTTTCCTTCTATCCTAGGTACTCTGGACCTAAGCTAGCCATTTCCTTGGTCATTACCTGACATGGTAGTATTATATGTGATAGCTGAGGGATAAGACTATTCTCAAGTATTCTTTCCTCTCATCATTTCATTTGCAAAACTATATGCCATAGATATGTCTCAATGACGAATCAGTCTGAATCATCTTTTTTTTTTCTTTTAAACTGGACCTGTATTTCTTTGGTATATGAAATACTCAGTGAGGAAACTTCCTCTACCAATTTAGGTCACAAGTTGTTCACCAATTTACAGTCTTCAAGAGTTGTCTGAAGCAGGGATAGGTTAAGTGACTTCAAGGCCATATATGCATTCTATGTTGGGGCAGAATCTGAATGTAGGTTTTCCTGACCAAGGCCAGCTCTCTACCATTGTCATGCTACCTCTTATGTACACATCTTATGCAAACAGAATTAGGCTACTTTTAAATTTTCATATATTTTCTTTCTTGTCTCTATACTGTTGCCATCTATTCCAATCCTATACTTGGCCTTTGCCTGAATTCTTCATATTTTAAGCCAGACTTGTCTATATTACATGGGCTGGACATGTAAAACAAATGAGAAAAAAAATCAAGATTTTCATATGTGCTAATAAAAATTCAGTGTACTGAAAAAGAGTATACAATTCACCTAAATAATTAAGTGGCAAGCTCTGAAGGGATCCAAACACATCAGTCCCTTTGCCCACTGCCCACTGGAGGAGCAGCCAAGTGAACTGTAAAGGCTCTCAGGCCCAAGGGAGGCAAGAGACTTCAGAAATAATTTGGTCCAACCCCCTAATCTTACAACTGAGAAAAATAAGGTTCAGACAAGTTAAGCAAATTGTTCTAGGTCACATAGACTGTAAATAGTAGAGACAGGTTCTCAACCCAGATCCTTCTGAATTCAACTTCCTCTGCTCTTTCCACTGTAATTACTTTGCATTTGTTGAATACATCCACACTAAATAATAATGGGAGGTCACACAGAATGTGCCAGGTACCAAGGGGAAGGAAACCGATTTGCTATTAAAATTTACACCAGATAATCCATCTGCAAATACAAGTATAACACTGTCTTTCATATTAAAAGATATTATGACTCTAATGGCTATTTGTATCTATGAATAAAAAGATCTGCAGGCTTTTCCACACTGCATTTATGCTATAATATCTTTCATTTTACTGCATTCCCATGACATCAATATTTTAATTATGTCCTGTTGCAGGAATGGAAAAACTTGAAAAGAGAAAAGCATTTAGGCCATAAAGACCATCCACAACCTACAGTAAAAATTTCTTTATTTTACAAAATGCCTGAAAAAGATAAAATCCAAGCTGTCCCATAGATAATGATGTGATTAAAAAAAAATGCTTCAGAGTAGAGGTATTTAATAAGTCCCAGGACTAATAACTTACATTTCAGCCGGTTGTACTTCTTGAGGTCCTAAGGAATCCAGGTTACCTGTAACCAGACAAAAAGAGTCAATGACAGGCTGGCAAAATCTGCTCAGTGTTTTCAAACTATAGTACTGAGATACATTGACAAAGATGTCAATGGCATGTCACAACAAGCTAGTTTTCCTCATAACTCAACCTCCAGTTCTTCTTTTCTTTGTCTGTGAGCTACTCCCATTGTTAATCTGTATCACTGATAATTCACCCTCTTGAAAAGAGACCAAATTAGGAGTCAGCCAAGTATAAGTAGCCTGGAATTGTTCAGAGGTCGCCTAATTCAAAACAACTAAATGATCACTATTGCTAGGTTCTGTGTATACAGATCTCCCCCACCTCTCCAGCATACCCATTATTTTTAAAGACTAAGTTACCCATTCCCTTTAAATACAGCACTAGCCACATCACAAAACGTGAGCTCCTTAACAATAGGAAGTATCATTTTTATATCGGTATTTCTAGAACCTAGTATGGTACCTGGCACATCATACACTTTTGATAAAAGTTTAATAAATGACCAATTTTCATCACTACCAGATTTCATCTAACACACTTCTTCCCCCCAACTAGGTATTCCATGGTAAACTTGGAGATTTCTAAGTGTGTCATCAAAAGAAAAAAACCTTATAAACACCTAAGGATGTTTTCCACAGGAAGGAAGGAAGCTATATCAAATACTGGGATGAATGCTGAAGAAAATAATCTTCACTCTAGAGGACAGAGACCTTCCATAAACATCAGGTTTTGGTTTAAAAAAGTCTCTCCTGCTATTGATCTCTTCGGTTCTTGAGAAACTAGACTACAGCACTAAACCAAATCTCACTTGGATCATTGGCTTTCTACTGTCAATCAATCAAGAAAAACTGGATTCTCTCCCTTGAATTAGTGCCACAAGTATTAATTGTTATTATAGCCCCTTCTTAGACACTGTTTTGAGCATGTCAAAATATTTCAGGGGGCCTCCCTAATTCCCCTCAGATAAAATTTCTAATTTTTTCCTCAAGTTCCTTTACCAGATTTTCCCATCTCACTTCTCCTCTTCTATCCTTAGATATAAATAAGCTTTCCTTCCCATAGAAGCCTTTTTGCCTCCTTTTCTCCTACCAGTTTCATCAAGGTCTGGCGATATGGTAAGCTGGATGGCAGCTGTCTCCTCAATGCTAACATTTGACAAGTCCAGGTAACGCTTTGGGGTTGCTCTGCAGAGTCATTAAAAAATAACAACATCATCAAAATCCTTGTTAGAATGGAACCTCCTCAAAGGCAGGGCCTGTGTCAGTGTCTTATTTTATAACACTCCAACGTCCCTAGTCCAAACCAGGTTTTAGATCTATTTACACAAAGATATTTATAGCCAAACATTGGAAACTAAGGGACTGTCCTTCTAGTGCGGAATGGCTAAACAAATTTTTGTATGTGACTATAATGGAATATTAGTATGCCATAATGAGGAAATAGACAACATCAGAGGGAACTGCAAAGACTCTTATGAACAAATGCTGAGCAAAGTGAGCAGAACTAGAAGAATAACTTATATGCTGATAACATTATAGGGGAAAACTTTGAATGACATTAGAACTCTGATCAGTGCAATGAAGATGAAACGTGGCACTTACCTCCTTGACAGCGAAGTGATGAACTTAAAATGCAGAGACAAAGAGACATACATTTTTGGACATGGAAAATATGGGAATTTATTTTGTTGAATTATGTAGATACATATTGAGGGTTTTATTTATTTTTAACTTGCTCAATGGGGAGGGGAGTAGAGGAAAATATGGACTAAAAAAGCTTATTTGAAACATAAAATAATAACAAAAAATTCTCATAGTTCAAAATCAGATCATATTATTGGCTCTCCAAATTTCATAGAATTACCTAAGAACAGAAAAACTGAATTGAATGACAAGACTAAGAAATACTCTCATCTATTCACTATTCTAATAGTACCTCTTACCTGATTGCTAAACGCTCCCCTTAACATCATGGAGCACCAGGATTCAATTCAATTCAATTCAGCAAACATTAAACCTCTACTATGTGCAAGGCACTGGGTCAGACATCGAAGATACAAAGGAAAAAAAGTGGGGGGAGTTCCTACCCTCAAGGAGCTTACATTTTATCAAGATGATAGAACACATACATGGATAAGTAAATAAAATGTTTGTAAAAGCAATTCCAAGATGTATAAAACACTAACCACTAAGCTAAGGAATTTACATTTTACCTTGGAGGATACAGGGTTGGAGATTTTTGAGAAGGGAAGTAACAAGATCAGATCTACATGTTAGAAATACCAATTTGGCAGATATGAAGAGAATGGAATGGAGATAAGAGAGACCAGAAGAAGGAATTAGGGTACTATTACACTTGTTCTGTCCATCTCAGATAGCTTTCATTCTATCTCTCTCCTCCCTTTCATGGCCCTCGTTACCTCACACTTAAACTACTAAAACAGCCTTCTGATTGGTCTTCCTGGTCTAGAATCTCTCCCCTTCCCAGCCCGTCTTCCACTCGGCTATCAAAGTGTCTCAGGTGCAGGTTTGACCATGTCATCTCCCTATTCAATAAGCTATAATGATTCCTTATAACTTCCAGGATCAAATATAAAAATTGCCTGTTTGACTTATAAACCCTTTTTAACCTTTCCAGTCTTCTTACACCTTATCCCCCTCTACACACTCTACAATCAATCAGTACAGGTCTTGCCATTCCTCCCGCATGACACTCCATCTCCCTACTCCATGCATTTTTATTGGCTGTTTCTCTTGCTTGAGACACTCTCCCTCTTCATCTCTGCCTCCTGGATTCTCTCTGAAATTATCAACAATATACAATTTGCATATCTTGTTTGCATATAGTTGTTTGCATATTTTCTTCTCCATCAGACTGTGAGCTCCTTGATAATAGGGACAGTTTTTGCTTTTCATTGCATCTCCATCAATGAATACATTGCATGGCACTACAGGAACTTAGTAAATATTTGTTGATTTCATTTGAATATTTCAATAGTTCAGGCCAGAGGCAATGAGGTTCTGAACTAGAATTAAGATGGTTCAGATGGAGAGAAAGGAGCAAATGAAAGAGCTGCTGCACAGGTAGAATCAACAAAACTTGGCACCTGATTGAATACAGGGGATGAGGGAGAGGAGTCAGGAATGAGTCACTCCAAATATGAGCTATCTAGACCAGTGAGCAAATATAAGAAGTAATAAAGGGCAGTAGTGAAAAATAAATGTACCCTGTTACAGAACTGAGGTTTCCAGAATCAACAAGGAGCTTGCTAGATGGGGTCTTGGGAAATTCTGAGCAAAAGGAAAAGGAAGCATCTTTTTCTAGAAGCAGGTTCAACTTCTCTCTGCAGTTAGACCTGAAGCAGGATCTGAAGGGAGTCCCAGACATGGCCTCAAAAGAATCTTATCCTGGGAAAAAATGAGTCCCTGAAAATCAACGAGAAAACATATTTCAAATGGATATTCATAACCCTCTTCTCCCATGTATTCTCTTCACTCCAATTACCCGTCAAAAAGACAGCAACCACTAAGATCAACAGTGGAACCGAAAGGAAAAGTCAGTAGATCCCAATTACCAAAGGAATGGGCAGCATGCTACCGGAGTGGAGAGAGCACTGGATCTGGTGGCCAAAGACCTGCCTTTCGGTCAGAGATCCTGCCACTCTACTTGTGGGACCTACTCAAGTCCCTTCCTTTCTCTGAACTTCAATTTCTATACTGGTAAAATGGAAATAATAACGCCTGCCTTACTCCACAAGGGTCTTGACAAGAAAGTACACTCTGTAAACTCTGAATTGCTACACAGTGAGACTGACTAGGAACAGAGCCTCATACAAAAGAACATTCTCTGCTGCCCAAAGGGACAAAGCTTTCTGCTCTCAAGGATCCACCCCCTAAGAACCACTCTGAATATTGCGTGAGGACTCAGCATAGCATAGCACAAAAAAATTTGAATTTGGAATCAAAGCACCTGCTATTTACTGGCACAAGTCACGTCCCTTCACTGAGCCTTAGGTTCCCCCTCCGTAAAAACGAATAGGTTGGTAAACGGAAGATTGTGTCACTATAAGATGAGATGAGAAAAAAATACACCTCCCTCCTTTTTAGAAGAGGCTGATGCTCTGGGCCAGCCCAGTGATTCAGACTTGGAGTCAGAAGATACTATCCGATCATCAAATACAAGAAAAATGATTAATAGCAAAAGTTAAAAAGGATACAATTCCTAAGGTTTAAAAAAAAGATAGCAATCCACTCCATAACCTTCCACATAAAGGAAAACAAAGGCACTGAAGAATAGAAATTCCACTAAAAAAAAAAAATCTTCCACACCAACTCCCCATTGGCTGGGCCTCAGGTGGCAAAGAAGCCAAACTAATGATAATCCCCAGAATGATTTCCTCACCTCCTTAATGGAAAATTAGCTCAGCTTACCTAAAACAGGTGCAGCTCATACCACAATAGGGGATGTGGGCGTAAGAATATTGAATACATATGCTGTCAGGCTTGATACATTAATTTTGTTCAACTGCATTCTACCAGTCCCCTCCTTGCCCTACCCCTTAAGTTTCTACCTTCACTTTCTATAGATGAAGTAGAAAGTTAAAGTTTCTACTGTTGGAGACAAATGGTTACACAAAACAGATACAGAATGATTACACACTGTAATGTCAAAACACAGCTACATATTTTGAAAGGTTGAAAGAAAAGTGGGTGGTATGAAATAACATCCATTAGGAGGCTGTCTGCACAAATTTATCAAAATTATATAATAAAAAGTTTGACAGCTGACATTTATTTATTCTTCTATACCTGCTTTGCTGATATGCTATATTCTTTTATCGTTTAGCTCTCTAAGCTGCTCCCGGCCAACAAAACCACCAACTTCGTCATTGGGAAAATCCCTTTCCCTCTCTCTTAGTTCACTTTAGTTAGTAATTTAGGGTATTAGCCACGTGTATTGATTTACATGCATTTAATCCTAACAACATCTACGAGATAGATATGTGATCCTCATTTAATAGATTGAGATTTCCTACTCTGCAAAATGAGAGGACAGGACTGATGGAGGCCTGGCTAAACAAAGAAGTATATGAACATATTATTATTGCACCATTAGAAACAATGAATTAGGAAGAATTCAGAGAAGCATGAGATTTGTGTGAACCGAGGTAGAACGAAACAAACAGCACTAGAAAAACAATATACACACAATGACTATAACAATATAAACTTTAAGGAACAAAAGAAAATGCAACTCCTCTTCCTTGAACAGGTAAGGGAACATAGGCTCAGAACGCCGCACATTTTATCAAAATATATGCAGAATTGACCCGGGGGCAGGGGGATGATATATTCGGAAATGGAGGTGACGATGTATAAACCAATGATTAAAGTCAAAATATGAGAGGACTGAACTAGATATTGACAATAGCAGCTCACACTTAGTGCTTTATGTAATGCCATTTAATCCTATCCTGCGAGGCAGATAAGCAACTTTAGTTCCCATTTTACAGATAAGGGCACCGAGGTCTTCCCCCGGTAAAACGAAGGGATGGGTCAGAGGATCTTAGAGATCCCTTTCGGTTCTAAAGCTAGGATCGAGCCCGGGCAAACATACCTGCTTCCCCCAGGGGGTGGGAGACTGTGTGTGTGTGTGTGTGGGGGGGATTATGCCGGATGCAAAAAGGGCAATTTCGACGGGAGGCAGCAGACAAGAGCCGGTGCAGGATCCGCGCCCCCACTCCCCAGGGCCGCTGGGGCAGTACCGAGAGCGCTACGTCAGCGCAGTCAACCCAACAGCTCGCCACACCTAGAGAGTTCAAACCTTCCGCCCGCCCCCAGATCTGCGCGCGCGCCTCCTAGCCAATCCCCCGAGCCCCGCCCCAGGCGCCTCCTGACCAATCGCCGCGCGCCTTCCAGACAATTCCCCTCCCCCCCAACCGCCAGCGCCTCAGCCAATCTGCTAACCTAGTCCGTTGATCCGCTCGCTATGGCGTCACCTGCCACCAGGCAGGACCCAAACTCAAAGAGACTGGCGGGACTAGGGATTGGGCGCGTAGTCCGAGCGAGCGCGAGTCGGCTGCGGATTGGCTACAAGGTTGGGGCGAAACCCGAGCTAAACTCCGCCTTCCGGGGAAATCGGATACATGATTGGTTCATGCTTTGGCCATTCATCCCGTCCGCCCGGACCTCGCCCTTCTCACGCCTTCCACCCGGGAGATTTAAATCTCCACACTCCCTCCGCCCCGTCCCGCACCGCCCTTCTCCTCCGCCCTCACCGGTTTACTTCTTTTGAATGGTACCTAGGAAAAATCCAGTGACTGCAGGTGAGGGGTTCTGGGTTGTTGGGGGTTTTTTTCCCCTACCTTCCTTTTCGCCTTGTTATCTAATGCACGGATTTCTCACCTTTGTGCTCTGCGAAGTGATTCCATGAAATAGAGAATCTGCCTTTGGAATCTCTGGGATTGAGGAGAGAGAGTGTATTGGGGTGTGCAGGCTCCCCAGCCCTTCCTTGGAAGGGAGCAGGGGAACGAAGTGCTTTTACTGGTTTCTGTCCAATTTCAACTATGTAGCCTGACCTCTCGATTTTGCACCTTTCTGTGCACTAATCCCGTATGGTATTGTATATGATTATCTCTGTTGGCGTCGCCCTACGAGACTGTAGTTAAAAAAACATCCTGAGAGGAAACGATTGTGTCTTATCCGAACGCGATCTTCCCCAGGATCTGCATACAGTAGGTGCTTAATAAAAGTCTACTGTAAGTTTGTTTGCTAGCTATTGAACCTCCGAGGATTGTGGGAGGGTGTGCTAGAGATGTGAACAATAATTCAATCTGGCTCTCTAGGATCCAGATGCAGGATGTGTTTCTTTGGGAAAAACAGAGCAGCCCCCTAGTCATTCTGATACCTTCTTTACTTATAGAACCCATATCCCTCAAAAGAAGATGTTTGGACTTGGGAATTCTTCCTCTGTAGTGAAGATGGTGAGTGTGGGAGTTAGCACAGAGCCCACCCACAGAAGGTCCAGTCATGGAGTCTGGCAGATGGGGTGAGTTAGCCTTCGGTGTAATGAGATATTTAAAAATATTTTACATTTTTCATTGCCTATAGGACATTTATTTCTCCACAGACAGGAGGTAGAAACAGATGAAACTGTTCTTCGAAGGAGGCAAAAGCAGATAGACTATGGGAAAAGAACAGCTGGTTACCAGTGCTTCTTGCAGCAAGTTCCTAAGTAAGAGCAGAGGGTTTGGGGATGGGCAACGTTTATCCTTTGAAGAACTGGAGGCAATGTCTTTAACCATAAATAGTTATCAGTTAATACCAAGCTACCTTTGACAGTTCATATTAGAATGCTTAAGAAAAATTAGGCAGCCTGTCATTTAATGTTGCTATTTTTTAAACATCTTTAAGCATTTTCCCTGGTCTATAATAACTTGTTCTGATCTTGTCAATGGCTACCTTTTCTTCCTAGACATTCTCACCACTTGCCTTTCTGCATCTTTATAAAGAGTCTTCCATTTAAAAACATTTATTAGGCTAAAACTTTCCTAGACTCATCCTGTCTCTTCTCTCAGACTTTGAACATGAGGCAGTATATTCGTCAGTAAGGGAAGGCATTTTAGAGGAGTTCAATCTTGCAAGCAGCATGGTATAGTAGAAAGAATGGTGGATTTTGAGTCAGAGGACCTGCGTTCAAATTCTGGCCTTGTTTACTGTAATCTGTGTGATCTTGTGTACAAGTCATTTAATCAGCGAGTGTTTATTAAGTGCCTACTAAATAGTAGGCAGAAATGAAATAGTACCTTCCCTCAAAGCCCTTCTATTCTGAAGACCAACATGTATACAAAAGTATACAAGATAATTTTTGGGGGGGGGGAGTTGAGGGGCATAAAGACTTCACGTGAACGGTGGCCTTTGAGCTTTGCTTTGAAGGAAATTGGGGATTCTAAGAGGCAGTCGTGAGGTGGGAGTGCATTCTAGGGATGGGGTATAGCTGCTACAAAGGCCCAGAGCTCAGTCTCAGCTTTATCAACTGTAACATGAGGGATTTGCTCCAAGCAACCTCTTAGGTATACCTTTCAATTTTAAATCTGTGAGCCTATGAACATCGTTCTAAAGTCAGTCTCTGACACCTGCAAACAATTAATAAACTATGTCCAACAATCTTGAAGAATTCTTTCTTTTTCAACTAGGCTGGTTTTTCTACCTTGCCAACACAGGAGCACTGAACCCATCCACTATTTATAGGTGTCTTGGACCACAGTTTAGGATCTTATTTTATCTCTAGGGCAGCACGGCAGCGGGGACTTCACCCTCAAACACCTGACAAAAGCCGAAGGTACAGCCGACGCTCCTGGGATGCCCAGATCAGGCAATGGCGACGAGCCCTACATGCTTGGGACCCCCCCAGTCGGCCGTTGTACAAGGAGAGTGATATATGTTCTTCTTGTACCTGGCTACAGTGAGTTGCGGGATTTGGGTTTTAAACCTTCTCTTCCCTTGGCAAGAGCTAGGGTACAAGGAGAGAGAAAGGACCAAGGCCAAAGTTTCTTAATGGAGTAATTGTGATGATACCTGAACCCTAGACTAATCTAAGCCTTTTTCTTGCTCCCAGTTCTGACAACAGCTAACTAGTGGGTCTGCATTGGTCTTGGTTTATTCTTCTTCTGTTTCTGTTTCTTCCCCTAATAAAGTGCACTTTTGCTAGGCAGGGAGTGGAGAATCTTTCAGGGACCATGGATTCAAGATCTTCGGATGACTTCTTGGAAGACTGGCTCAGTGTTCTGACTCCCCTGTGGAATCTAGATCAAGACCAAATGAAAACCCAGGTAGGTTCCTCTGATAAGGTCCTTAGCAACAGTATTAAAGGAGTTGTCTTTGAGGGCGTGGGTATATTTCATAATGAATATGGTTGAATTAAGGCTGAGTTCAAGCAAGTGTATATATACTAGGATAAGAAACTGGGGTGGGGGTTGGGATGGTAAACTGGGAACTGGAGCCACTAAAGTTTTCTTTTTTTATGAAAAGCCAACGGTGTATTGGGAGGAAAGCTTAAATATAGAAATTAAACAAGGGTGGTGGGGGGAGGGTGAGTATCTCTGTTAGAGCCCTAGTTTTAGCCTCTGCCCCATAAAGTTACATTATGTACAAGCCTACTACCTTAAACTTTTAGGAAGAATTGTCTGTTTAATACTTTACGTCTGTTCTCTACCAGAGTTTTACTTTCTGTTATAAAATGTTTGTGGTAATTCTCTAGGAGGGGGGAAAGGGCATAATAAAGACCCTGAGTACTATTCGTCACTCCAAGCTAGGCTGCCGCCTCTTGGGAGTAAAACAGGGAGGACAGCTGTTGTCCACCTACCTCTTGAAAATTGCTTCCTTCCCCTCTCTCTTTTCAGTTTGATATGTTGGCTCTTACCACCTCACTTCCATGTCTCCAGCTGGAAGCTCCCCGTCACTGCTCGGGGGACGGAAGCTACCTACCACTTTCAGTATTGGGGGGTGCTGAGTGTGCTGAGAAGACGAGGCCTTTAGGAAGTTGGCTCCTGAGGGCCAGGGAGGCTGCTCGACTTTCTGGGGCAAAACCACCATTGACCCTTGATGAAGAAAATGCCCCCTGCCTAGTTTAGTGTACACTCCCTTACCATTTCCCCCCTTCTTTCCTATTCCTTTCCTGTTTTGTAAACTTGCCAACCTACAATGAGAAAATCCTTTCCAGTTAGCTCAAACTTGGGTTAAAATCACCCCTCCACCCCTTTGCCTCCCTGATGGCATGGCTATGGCTTTATTTGCCTTGGCATTCTCAAGTTTCTGACCCTGTTCTTTTCCTCTTTTTTAGCTTCTTTCATCTAGGCCTTTCTTATGGAGGGGAGCTGAGTTTTAGTCTTAACTTGCCCAGTTCTTTCAGTCAGAAATCCTGTGGCTTTGGTGAAAGAATAGTCCTTTCCTCTTTCTGACCACTCCTGCTTTATGGACAAAGAAGGTCTTTGCGGGGGTCTGACCTCTTCTACACAAAGAATGAAAAAAGGGGTTTGCTAGAGAAGTCCTGCAGGCGCCTCCTCTCGAATATGTTGGGGGGGGAGGGAGGAAGCGCTGAGCTTATTATGATGTCATAATCACAACCCAATTACCTCATCCTGCTGTGACTGGGGGGGGGGGAAGCGGTGGAAGAAGAGAAGGGGCCCAGGCCCACTGAGTGTAATGGGCGTGCAGGCGCGACTTCGGGAGAAAGAAGAAAGGGCTGAGGATGGGTCTGAGGTCCTGGGATCCAGAGCGGGAATTCACCCCACCCCAGGCTCTCCTGCTACCCATGGTTCTGGAGTCTTTTTAAGCAGGCCCCAAGTCTGGCCAGTATTGGACTACAACTCCCATCTGCCCCTGAGTCGCAGACGAGTCCTCAGCGGCAGGGAAAAGGGGTTTTTTTCAGAGCAGTGGAAGTATGGGAGGAGATAGGAAAAACAAACACCAGGGTGCGAGGCTTGTCCTGCTAGAGGTCGGGGTCAGAGAAGAAGGCTCAGGCCTGCTGGAGCAGGAACGGTAGAGAGGGGGCCTGAGTTTGTTTACTTCTGGCTGTTCTCCCCACTGGCCCGAAGTTAGTTCAGCCTAGAGCTGGTCCCTTCCATCTTCCGCAATTCGGCGGGGGAACTTCGTGGGGAGCAAGAGTCCCTTTAAGGCGAGGTCCATCGGAGAGAACAAGTGAAGCACCTTTTCCATCACGGACGCTACTGTTTACCAATAGTTTCTTGGGGAGGGGGAGGAAAAACCTCAGGGATTCTGACACTCGCATGGGGCTTCGTGGCAGGTCCTGGGAGTGGGCAAGCTACTCCCCCCTCTTTGGCAGGGAGATGATTGGTTCGCTCCGGCGTTATTTAAGGGCGCCGTGGGGCGAGTGGCGAGCTCAGAGCTGCTCCGGCTGCGGCCCTGGGAAGGGGACCGAGCTGCGGTAGGTAGCGGGCGGGCGGGCCCTGGGGGCAGGTGGCTTTGGGCCCTGGGGCGGAGACCTCAGCTGCCCCTCCCTCTCTCCCTCCTTCCCTTCCCAGCAAGCCCCTCCCCACGGCCTGGCTTTGCAGGCCGGCCCGTTGAGGGGAGCTTGGGACTGGTGGGGGAGGGGGCCGCTAGAGCGCTGTGTCCCCAGACACCCCCCTCCCGAACTCCTTCACGGGCCCAGGTTCCAGGCTAGAAGGCTGGCGTTAGGGGGCGGGTAGCGGCTCCTCTGACGTCATCCGCCCCCACCCCCATGGGGGTCACAGGTCACCTCATGCCCCGCCCGTGGGTAAAGGCAGTGGCAAACCAGGGACGGGGGTGGGGGGGTGGGGGGGGTAGTATATAATAGTTTAATTGTGGGTGGAGGAGAAGGGGTGGACAGCACTCATCACACCCACCCCAGGCTCTCTACCAGGGCCTTGGAGAAGAAAAAACTCCACCACCCCGGCCGTTTTAGTTCAGAATAACCCCAAGCTTGAGGGAGAAGGCCTGGGGTCCCCAGAAAATCGCCCGCCAGCCGGTGCCACTGAACTTAAGTAGATCTACCCCCAAGGGAGACTTCTGCTCCTCAGCTCTGACACAGTGTTTCTCAGACCCCAAGTATCAATCAGTGGTCACTCAGATCTTTGGGGAGTGGGGGGGGTGTCAGTGCCCCATTTGGGGAGAGAACAGAAAAGTGAGGGAGAGAGTTGGCTGGTGAGAGGGTCGGGCCTGATGGGTGCCTAAGAGGCCAAGCCAGATGCCTCCTCCCAGAAGGGCTTCGCTCCTTGCCAGTTGTTAGGCTGAGAAGTTTTGACTTGTTTAGTGTGGGTTCAGGGCTTTATTTTGCAGAGTTAAAAGATAAGGGTAATCAAGGAGTCAAGAGTAAGCCTTTTAATGCTTTAGGTTTGACTGCCTAGACTAGGGAGGCAGGCCCTTTTGAAACTAGATTGTCTTCTTTTGTATCTTGATTCAATTGTTTCAGTTCCCTACCCCCCACTCCCCCACCCCCATTTTAAGAAATGTGGGGCCCAGAGTATCAGTTAATGTGATAGGTAATAGTTGGATTTTTGCAATGACTTGTGTATGACCACATCCCTGAAATTAAAATGCAGAAAATATGAAATCTTCTTCATTTGATTTTAGAGAGAGAACTAGGAGTTTACTCTGGCCTAAATCTTAAGAAGACCCTGGAAATGACTTTGTCTCATACTCTAAAGGCTGTCAGTCCCTAGTATCTGAACATAACTAGGTACCGTTTTCCATTAATGGATCTCCAAAAAGGCAGCTTTAAGAAACCAAAAGCATGAAGTGTGATATAGCTTAAGCTTTAACTTCTATAACAAGGGCATACATAGGGGGAGCAGCTGAGGAGAAATCTCAGTTTATACGATTTTTGTAGTGTTTTGATTTTCTTTTTTTTTCTGAAGAGCATAGAGAACTTTCCCAGTGTCTCAGGGAAGTATCTTTCTGTGAGATGGATATGTATTAAAGAGTATTCGCCCCATTTTACAGAAGGAAAAAGTCACAGAATAACTTGCCCCCAAGGTCACATACAAAGCAGAGCTTGTCATATACAAACAATGCTCTTTTAGACTTCTGTGAGTACACAGGCACAAGTGAATGAATGAGTAAATGGTGTCCAGCCAGAAAGGTAGAACAGATTGCCTTCTGCATCCTAATGATGTCATCACTCCCAGCATCCCTAGGCTTTGTGGTGCATTGAACAGGAAGAGTGAGAGATGATACCCTGCTGGACTCCTCTGAAATGATTCCTTGGATTTATGTAGTTTGTTGTTCCACAGAGCTCAAATTGTTTTTATCTTTTATCTTAGTTACCAAGTATACTATTATTTTTCCCTCATTTTAGTTATGAAGAAACTGAGGCCCATAGATAGACTGATGTTATTTGCCCAAGGTTCATGTAGTATATAGCAAGTAAGGTTGGAATGGTATTAAAACCTAGGTACTCCTTAACTTCTTCCATTAGAGTAAGTTATGTACTCCAGAGGGTTATATTGCCCTCTAGGTCATTCCTAAAATTGGATAAACAGAAGCCATTGAAAAACTAGGTTAACATCTCTTCTTCAGCCCAACAAAAGTCCTGTAGCCGATTGTGGGTTTGGAGCCTGGTGTTAAATACAGACAGTAATGTTCCTTACGACTCATCAAGAGGTTGATTCACTATAAGTATATATAGTATAGCCTTTGAGCTAGAGCAATCCTGAAATTTGGCAGAATGAAGTCATATAGATCTGTAGGGTTTAGATTAGAATTATTTTGCTTGCCAGTTTTTTGGGTTTTCATTCAAAATTTTTAGGAGGCACTTAGCAAACATAATTATTGTGTCAATGAAAACAGTGACTTCTTACTAACTCAGGTTAAATGCAGTGCAAAATTCTGTTCTGCAAAAACCACACATTTTATCCCACTTCTCTGTGGTTTAGGCATGTTAGAAAAGAACACTTCTCTTATTAGGAACCACAGGTGACATTTCATGGTCATCTGAACAAACTTGCACTTTGGGCATAGGTTTAACTAATTTGACACCTGAGCAGTTGGCACTCAGGTCTCTTTTTGTACAACTTGAACATATTATTTTGTACCATTTGTTCTGCATGTATATTTCACATTCTTCTTACAAAACTGTAAGTTCCTAGAGGGTAAGAAATTTTGTCTAAACTTTGTATTTCCCCCAGCAACCTCTAGAGGCACCCAGTAGGTCTTATACATACTGAATTGAATTGAAGGTTGAAGAAAACATATTGGCAGGCGACCAAGATGGGAGTGACCACTTGGGTGCCCAGTTCTTTTCCAAAGTAGACAGCTATTAAAATAACTCTTGACTGTGTTTAGCTACAGCCTAGTCAGGTAATACGGAAGCAAGCTTAGTTAATTTAGGTGAGAATATAATAGGCCAGAAGCGTACATGTCCTCTAATATTGGTGGTAGGGAGCTTGGTCCTTGTGTACCTTGCAGATTTCAGCAGGCATGAATCAAGTGGGAAGTCCCGGTGATGCTAGAACGGTGATGGAGTGGCAGAAGGTGACTCCGAAGTGAGGTGGCTAAAGGTCACAAAAGACAAAGGAGACGTTCCACTTCTCCGCTCAAGTTCTGGGTCTTGGGGAGAATCATGATAACTTTGATTACTGAGCAACTACAGAAGCAGAGTTTGGAGGAATTGAAATGCACGTGCTTCAGGATCAGTCTGGTAAAAAAAAAAGTTTTCTCCCCACATTAGGCTTTCCTTATATCTTTTTTTTTTTTTGGCTAGGCAGTGGGGTTAAGTGACTTGCCCAGGGTCACACAGCTAGTAAGTGTCAAGTGTCTGAGGTCACATTTGAACTCAGGTCCTCCTGACTCCAAGGCCTGAGCTCTATCCACTGTGCCATCTAGCTGCCCTTGCTTTCCTTATGTCTTTTTCATCATTTCATGCTGCATGCTTCCAGTTGCTGGATTGAAAGAGCCCATAGATTATCTAGACAAAAACTGGCTTAGGAAGGGAGGCATTAAGGAGAGAGAAATGCTATAACCATGTATTTGGGGGTGAGAATATTGGTTATATTGTGGGGAACTCTCTTGCTTGTTTTGACTAAGTAGAGGAAAGGAGTAAATTACTTTGTTGGGGGGAAATGGTCTGGTTCTATATCCAGACTCTTGTGTGTCACATGAAATTATTTTGAGCCATGTAGGCTAGCTGGGGTCTTAGGCAGAGATTCTTCAGTGTGTCTTGACTTCTTGTTCTGCTTTCTTTAATTAAAGCCTTTGCCTGATCATTCTGATGTCTCTACCTGTGGGGATCCTTTCCAGCTTGTTTCTGGTAAGATCAAGAGTAATTTTTGATATGTTGTCACACGTGTCATGTTTTTGCATGGTTTTCTACATTAAATAATAACTGACTAGTGCGGGGGTGACACAGGAACTTTCAGCCTCAAGGCCACGTGTGGCCCTCTAGGTCTTCAAGTTTGGCTGTATTTGGTCTGTAAAACTTGGACTCAGTCAAAAGATCAAACTTGAGGACCTGGAGGGCCACATGTGGCCTCGAGGCTGAAAGTTCCCCACCCCTGGGCTAGTGACTGACTTAGAGAGGTGTAGACTTCTTTCTGACATTGGCTGAGCCTACCCAGACACCCTGAAGAGCCCCAAGGGCAGTTCAACTTTTAGTTCAGGGATTTCAACGTATATTTGTTTTCCATTTGTTTTGCCTACTGGAGTTAATTAGAAAGATGTGAGGAGCTTTGCCCCATTCTGCAGAGCTGGTTTGTCTAGGTTTAGAATTCTCCCACTTTTGTTGTTCTTTTTTCCTGGATGATATGGCCAGGGAAACAAAGAAAATACTACCTGGAAGGCATTCCCAGAGAATTTATACTCCTTGAGGTCAGAGACTGTTTCATTTTTGGTTTTGTATCCCTTGTGCATCAGAGTACATAGATACTAGTATTTGCCCAGTGCTTGCTGGTTTGAATTGAATCCTGTTTCCTGCTGGCAATGACCCCATAAAGATGGGTGCCCTATAAAGAAATCTAATGGGCCGATCATATTAAAAGGAACTAGCTGGGCTTGGCATCTGAGACAGATATTTTCCAAAAAGAGGTGCTGTTGGAGAAGGTTTTATCCAACTTTGCCCCATTATCTTTGGGAGGAATAATATTGAGAAAGGTTTAAAGTTTGATGTGTGTACCTGAAACTACTTCTGGAAGAAGAGGTACAGTTAGGGGAGAGATCAGAAATGTTCACAGGGACTCTGTTCATTTCTTAGGGATTTGACTTGGCAATCATGTGGGATTTCCCTGGTTTGGCAGAATAGGAGGAATGATTTAAAATCTGGTTTTCTTAATGTCTTCCAGAAGGTGCTTCTTGGAGGGGCCTGCCCCCCTGTCCCTGTGCCGGGCTCAAGGACAGCCTTAGTCTCAGCTATCACCACTCTAGTCTGAGTTTGCACTTCAAACCTCCAAGCCGGGGAGGCTCCCCACAGGAAAAACCGCTCGGCCAGGGCCTTTCCCCAGAGTCTCCAGGCTCAGAGAAAGTTCCTGTCCCTCCTGCCCCTCCATCCAAGAGGCACTGTCGCTCTCTCTCAGTACCTGTGGACCTCTCTCGATGGCAGCCTGTGTGGCGGCCTGTTCCTTCCAAGTTGTGGACTCCTATCAAACGTCAAGGCAGTAATGGAGGAGTGGGTGGGCCACTGGTACCGCATCAGAGCTCCCCCAAGCGGGTCTCCAGCCTCAGGTTCCTCCAAGCCCCGAGTGCCTCTCTTCAGTGTGTCAAGGCCAACAGATCCTGCAGTCCACCTTTCTTCAGTTTGGCCCTGACGCATCGTGATTCCCCAAGACCCTGTGCTGCATCCCCTCCCAGTGGATCATGGGAGAGTGATCATGAGCCCCTATCCCCTTTCCCTCCTCAGCGCCGCTTCTCTTTGTCCCCCATCCTCATCCCCCAGGCAGGCCGGTTCCTGCCCTCTGCCCGGAGTTCCCCCTCCTCCTCCCCAGAGCTGACCTGGAGACCCCATGGTCTTCCCCGAAGCCGATCGCAGCCTTGTGACCTGGATGCACGAAAGGGTGGGGTCAAACGGCGCCATGATGATGACCCCAGGCGTCTGCGACCCTCACTGGACTTCGATAAGATGAATCAGGTGGGGCTGACAGGGGGGATAAGGGAGCTTGGGGGAATCTACTCTGCTCCCACCCTTGAGTCAGCCCCTCTCCCCCCTCAAGCAGCAAAAGAGAGCTCCAAGGCAGGGGCTCCCTAAGATCCTTCTCTAAGTTCTTCCTGTCCCAGGGGTTTGGCAAAACCCAGGGCAAATTAAACCATTGAGATAAGTACCTGAAGTGGATCATTCTGGTATACCTTCCTTCTGTTTCCTGTTGCCTCCTTCCACCAGCCCTTCCCACTCCCTCATCCCAGCTTGTACCAAGAATGTTGGTGGTAAGAGAACCAAAATCCATAATTTCCCCATATTCCTGAGGTTTTACCACTTCCACCTCACAGCTTTTCTTTCAAGTTAGAAAAAAAAAGGTAGGAAAGCTCTCCCTAGGGCTTTTCCTAGCAGCAGCTGAAATAAGACTGAACATTAGGATACTTGAAGCAAGTCTATAAGTGAACACTTTGGGATAGATAGGCTTGGCACATAGGCTATTTATATACCTTTAAAGGTCTTTGAAACTTAGAGCCCTTGATCTACTCCAGTTTTTGGGAGGTAGTGTCTCAGACAGGAGCAGGAAAACAGGCTTGGCTGTTTACTCATTAGAGCAGAAGACTGATGACTTGGACTCATGTTGTAGGATTCCCTAGGTTGGGAGGTAGGGACAGGGCAATGTTGCCTTTGTATTCTTAACTTTTGTTGTTTGTTTGACAGAAACCGTATTCAGGAGGTCTCTGTCTCATAGATACAGCCCAGGAAGGCAACAGCATCTCCCCACCGTGGTTCATGGCCTGTAGCCCTGCACCCCTTTCTGCCTCCTGCAGTCCCCTTGGCGGCTACTCCCAAGTTCTGAGTGAAAGCGAAGAGGAAGAAGAGGGGACCATGAGGTGGGGCCGATCCCTTTTTACCAAGCGGACACTCTGCCAGCAGGACTTTGGGGACCTGGACTTGAATCTGATTGAGGAAAACTAGAGCTGAGAAGCTGCTTCTTGGGGGGAAAGCAAACTTCATGTCTACTAACAAGTGATGAGGCCTCCAGGCCAGAGACTAAACCTGGGAACTGGGGTGAGTTGAGGGCTCCAGTTCTGGGCAGCTGGGAAACAGCACGCACCATGAAGCTCCACAGTGCAGACCCAACAGCTTGATGAGAGGAGCTGAGTTTGGTGTGGGAGAGCAAGGGGTCAGATGGTACAGAGTTCAACTTCTGTTGAAAGTCTTTAGCTGAAATCTGAGAAGTTACAGTGTGTGATATCAAGAGAGCAGTGAGATGAAGTCTAGAGGAGGGCTTTGGGATCCCATGTTTCTGTGTGGGGATGTTCACAAACTGCTTTGACTTGAGGGATCTGTCAGGTCTTAGAATTGGCCAAGATGTCACGATCTGTGTGTGTGAGGTTGGGGGTGTGAGGGTGTTTGAGTGAGCAGTCCCAGAAAAATGTGGCTGGCCCACCTTGGAGTATCAAGTGGTATCAGGTGGTATATAAGATCCCAAATTTTAATGAAAAATTAGGGGAAATCTCTAAATGGGAGAAATGAGGACCCTGATCGGGGCACTCTCCTTCCAATTCTATTTCCTAACTGGTCATGTGCTGGTATATGGTCAACTGTTCCTCTGGTTCACTATGTTTCTGTTTTGGGTGGAAGCTTGTTCTTTTAAGGGGGGGCTGCCCTAAAGTTGGGGACTCACAGAGATGTCCCCTGTAGGACATCTGTATTGTCCTAAAATGTGCTATTAGCCTCCCAACTCTGGGGTAGTACCAGCTGTTGGGGGTAAGTATATATACCCCAGTTTGGTCAAAGCCCATCTTTTGATCCCTATCAGAATGGTCTTAGTATTCTGTTCCCCAGCCCTTTTTGTATACACAACTGGTAAATGTGGGGGAGGGGATGTTGAAGAGGGACAGTGGCTATGATAACCCTGCATGTTCATTTCTCCCTTTATCCCTACTTAGAGAAAGGTGTCTGTCACAGATACCTTTTCTCTCTGACCTTCCCCCACCCTCCACCCTACCCCTTTCGTTAGTCTGGGAGAGGGAAGCTTGGGAAGGCACCCCTTCCTGTTCCAGATCAGATTCACCGGCCTACATCTTCACCAAGAACTGATGAGCACGGCAGCAGGAGGAGTGACAGCAGGTCCCAGCTGGCTTGGGTGAGCTCACCACATCACAAGCATTTGAAAGCAGATGGGGAGGACAGTGTGGGGGGGTGGCCACTGTTAGACCCAAGCCTAGCCTGTCCCAGTTGCTAAGCTTGACCCCAAGAGGGAGTTGGCATTGACTATGTTGGATTACACTAAACTCCAGCGAGGAAATGTTATTGTTTCTAATTGGCCCTGGGAGATAGTAGGGAGGTTGGAACTCAGTGAGGGAATTAATTGGCTGTAGATTTTGAAGAAAACCTGTGAGAAACAGCTGGGATTTTTTGTTTGTTTGTTTGTTTTGTATTATTTTCTATCCAGTGACCTGAGCCAGAGCATCAGGCCTGTTGGTAGTGGTGAGGCTTTTAAGGGCTATGCTGGTGACAGTGGGTATCACCTTTCTCTGCTGCTGTACCTGCTACCACAGTTGCTAAGTAGGTAGTTTGTCCAGTGTTTGGCTGGATCTAATATAGGACCCTGCCTTTCCTGTTATAGGTATGGGGGGGAATCTCTGTTTCTTCTTTTAGTTACTAGGATGTCCTAGGGGTCTCTCTAGGTCCTCCTCTCTGGAGGCATCATATGGGTTTGAACCTGCCATTTCTTCCACTTCTCACATTCCCATAAAAGTAACACCAGTGAAAGATGCTGACTCTTGGGATCTGAGGGATCCTATAGTAGGTGCTAAAAGGGCCTTGCTAAGCTGGGCATGACTACTAAGGTTCTTTCCCTTCTATTTCTTCACCATCCATACCTAATTTTATCTACACCTGACGGTTTCTCCTTTCTTGAGTCTGTCCTCACTGTAGATGGGGGTATAAGCCTGATAGAGACTGGGAAATACAATGCTGCAAATTGTCAGTCCTTTGTTTCTCTCCCTCCTGCTTTTGTTTCTTCCTGCTTTTCTCCTTCAGGTCAAAATTTCTCCTAGCCCAGGCTTCTACTGTTTTCAGCATCATATCCCTATCTCACTACCTAGGGAGTGCTTTTCTTCTATTGATGACTGTCTGCTTAATCATCTGATGTCTCCTTGTGAAGGGAGATACCAGCTAATGAAGTAGGAGGGTTGGACTCAGTAATTTGCACCCTTGACTTGGCTCTCCTGTTGCCTTAGAGGGTATGTTCAATTGGGGGAAAAGCCCATAGGTACAATACCATTTAAAATTGAAAAGCTTGAAATCTACTGGAACCACTGCCTTGCCCCAGGACAAGTCTTTTAAAAAGCAGGTGGATTTTGCTTTACTGAATATATTCCTGAAAAATTTTGTGTAACCTGGATTCAAATATTTTAAATACACTAAAAGAAGTTCACCATTTTAAAGCATCCTGAAGCCAATTTTTGTCAACAACAACAACAAAAAATCTCCCCTCCAATTGATCTTATTTTGTAAATCTAAATTTTTCACATAATGGGTTTGCCTAACATAGGGGTACCTTGGTACCAGATTTACAATGGGCATTACTGGGTGAAAGTCTCCATCTGTGATGTGTTGGGTTGTTTGGCTGACCCATGGGTGAGTATTTCTATGTGTGTGATTGAAGCTGCTGTAAGACTGGTGCTTTCATCCTCCTCAATCCTCCTGTCCCCTGGTAACTGCCCAGCAGCAGCCCCTGCTGCCATGTACACTTCCACCTGCTGCCAAAGTCCCTGTGCTAATGGGATTAAAACCCACACAACAAAAGGAAATTTTGGTAACTTTGTTTTATATTAAAAGAAAAAAGTCTGTGTGTATTAAACATGAGGTCCTGCCTCTGTGGCTGTGTTTGAAAAAATAAAGTTTTATTAGAATAAGTTTTTCCCAGGCAACCCTTTTGGGCTGCAGTGTCTTTGTCCCTTCCCAGTTTCTCCCTCTTCTTCCTCAGTATTAGAGAAAGGATGTTTTGTATTTTACATATAGCAATGCTGCTTCTTCTCTGCCCTCAGAACCTTCTATAACTTCAGCTAGTAGCAGTAGTGGCCAAAGACCCTACCAGAGATAAGTCATTTGTACTGTTCTGCCCCAGGCTTTGTCTTTTGTCGATCTTGGTGTATGTAGTACCTCCCTCGGTTTTCTTACCTTTTTGCCTCATCTTCCCAATTGCCGGGCCTGGCTCCCAGCTGCTAGAATTGAATGTTTTCTTACCCCATAAGGATTGTTTGGGGTGGGTGGAGAGGCCCTCTATACAGGAGCGAGCACTACAGTTAACACTCTTTTCTTTCCGTTTTGGGAATGTTACTTGATAACAGGGAAATCTCAGGGCAGTGGAAAATTATCAAAATTGAAACACCAAAAGTGCAGAGAATTTTTTACCATCCTGAGGGCATTGATTTTGAAAATGACTCAGCTGTAAACATCCCATATGAAATGAAGACAGTTCTCTCTGCCATAGTAAGGGTATTTAACCCCCTAATTCCTCAATTTGTAGTGGTGGTTTGTTGAAGAAAACCTAATGATCCTCTGGTGGAGAGCCCCACTGGGCTTTAGCCTTTAATCTCTGGCTCTGTTCCTAACTTCTCAAGCCCCAAGAGTCAAGTCTGGCTTAGCCTCCACCCTGGGTTGCAGCTCTGAATTGGTTGTACTTCTCTCAAGAATAGGGTTAGTCAGTTATTAAATATCTCAGGATGGACAGAATTCCTTGGACTACTTCAAACAATATCCTTTGAAACTGGTGAAATCTCATCAGGGAAATAAGTGGAATTGCAAGGAGTAACCAACAGTGAAAGCAGAAAATGGCATAGCATAATATGGCATGCAACTGACTGCCTGGCTTGCCATGGCAGGACAACAAGCTAAGAAATAAAAGCTGTGCTAGACTGTGCAACAGTAGCTTCTGCTTGGATTACTTTTTTTTTTTAACATCTCTAATCCACCTGTTTTGTGAGAGAGTTAATGAAAAGGGGTAGATGGTAACGGAAGGGTATGGGGACAAAAAATGAGCAGTGTACTGAATTTTCTTCAACAAAGGATCATTTCAGATTGAAGGATTGGGTTCCCTGACCACAAAAGTAAGGAGAATGTTATATCTTTAGGCATTTGTTCCAATAACAAATATTTCAACTACTAATAGGTGCTCATCCTCCCGTTTTGGTGAAAATTTGAGGACATAATTGTTTTCCATGTTTCTCCTTTCACTACTGAATTAGAGGATATTTTTCTCTTATTTGTTTAGCATAATATTTCTGGTTATAGTGTCTAAGGGCTTCTCCACCAATCTCCCCCCCCCAACATCCTCCCTCCAATAATTAGAGCACTATGTGGAAAATGGCTTCAATACAATGGGCTCTAGGTGTTATTGTAGACTAGTCAGCTAAACAAAAACACCTGCAGCCTCTAAGCCAGGGACTGGGAGGATTCTCAGCCCTGGTGTTGTCAGAAAAACATGTTAGCCTAGAGAAAAAACATACTTGGGGGTTTGGGGTCAGTTAAAAGAGGGAGAGGTGCAGAGGAAAGAGGCCAAGGGTCAGAAAAGGAGCCAGTTTAAGAGCAAAATTCACTATTCTAAAAACTTAGTTTCCATAAAGAAGAAAGTAGTTCCCAGCAAGAGAACTAAGATGCATAGGTGCAAATAAGGTTTAAGGAGACCAATAATCAGTCTTAACTTGGGAATCCTAGAATATCTTGCAATACTCGATAGAACACAGCAGTGTAAGAAATTACCATCCCTCCATAAGAAAGCTGATGAGGAGCTTTGGATATTTAATACTTTTTAATACTTTTATCTATTCTCAGATAGTTTTTCTTTTGGATATAACTGCCTTGTTCTAAATAATTGTGTATGCTTTTTAAAAATCATCTGTGTGGACATTTCTTTACTTGAGACTTTGAAATAGAGGCCACCTTTTCCCCTTACTAGAGCTGCATAACATAAGTTGCATACCTGCAATGGGCATTCAGATACTCTGCCCAGGTAGCAGATTAATTTGACAGCATTTCCTATCACACTCCCACCCCAGCACAATTTTCACATTGGCATAATGACTCATAAGGTGGCATCAGCCTGCTGTGCTTTATTACCAAGCTTGCATGACAAAGGAAGCCATGAGTCTTGAACACCATCAGGGTCTTCTGAATGGTCACCACCATATTGGTTTGAAGAGGTTTTCAAAAGAAACCTATGAGTATGCAACAAAAGAGATGCTTAACTGGGCCACTGGCTTATTCCCGGGCTTACATGGAATGTGCAGTATTTTAAGGTTAAAGAACAGTATTTGTAAACAAGTAAAGGAGAAAGTGCTAGGGAATAAGGCAAAACGCAACAAGATGCTGAAGAATGTTAGATTGGCCATGGGCCAGTGGAAAGGGAAACAATCACAGTCCAAGGTTCAGTGGCCAATGGGAAAAAAAGAATTTCGGCCATATGTGCCTCGGACCAATGGGAAAGGATGACTGGAACACCATGTGCTTTGGGAGCCAATGAGAAGAGAGATTGCACCTATGAACCAATGGGAAGAAAGACTACCTCATGGGCCGGCCAATGGGCAGAAAGGGATTGAACTTTAGGTCTACAGGTTGAGAAGACAAGGGGTTTGGGGGCTTGATCCTATTTATACTGGACAGGACCACTATACATAGTGATCCTCCCCAAGGTTTTCGTCTCCAAGGAAGATGACCTCCAGGGTCTCAAGGGATAGGGAACCCTGTGGTTGGGGAACCATGACTCCTCCCTCGAGTGCCTTCATAGAGGGCGCTGTTTATCAGAGACCAGAGTAGGGGGCAGGAGAAAAAGGACACCCCACCCACCCAGCGTGCAGTTCCCCTCCCGACCGCAGGGGGCGCTGCAGCGGGGAGACGGGGTGGGGCGCTGTGGGGGCCCGGGGCTGCGGCCCCGCTCCGGACCGCGGGGGGCGCTGTGAGGAGCCCGGGGCTGCGGCTCCGCTCCCGGCCGCGGGGGGCGCTGCGCGGCGGCGGTGGTTGGTGGTGGCTTGGGGGTGGGGGGGAGGGGGGTAGGGGGTGCGGAGGCCTCGCGGGCGGATCGGGCGCTCGGCGGCGGCAGCTCCTGGGCTTGGGGAGGCGGTGGGAGCGGCGGGTCCGGCCGGCCTTGGTCATGGCGGACGCGGCGGCCTCCCCGGTGGGGAAGCGGCTGCTGCTTCTGTTTGCGGATGCGGCGGCGGCCTCGGCCCAGGCACCGACGGTGGCGGCGGCAGCAGCAGCAGCTGCCGAGAGCGGGGATCCGGGGCCTGCGCTGCGCACTCGGGCCTGGAGGGCCGGGACTGTGCGGGCCATGAGCGGGGCGGTGCCCCAGGATCTGGCGGTGAGTGGCGGGCACGCTGGGCACGCAAGGCCGGGGCTGCGGGGCCTGCGGCGGCCCAGGGAGCAGGGGGGCGGCTCCTGCCCTCAGCTCGCCCGTAGGGACCTCCGTGAAGGGGCGGGTGGGGCCCCAGGGCCCCGGGGCCTCAGGAAGGGGCGAGCCCCCTGGAGTGCCCCCCATTTCCTCCTGGGAGACGAGCCGGAGACCGGGAGCTGCTGCTTTCCAGCCATCAGGCCCCGCCTCCTGGGCGACCCCTTTCCCGACGCCCCCCTCTCCCCAAACACGCCTTCCCAACAGTCCCCCGGAATCCTTCCCCCCCAACCCTGGGGCCCTGCTGGGCCTCCGGGCCCCGGCCAGCAGTGGGCGCCCCCGGAGCTGCAGCCCTTTGCCTGCCTCCCGCCCTGCCTGCAGCTCCCCCCGGGAGGGCTCGGAGCTCGGGCTCCGCTCTCCCGCTCCCCCTTCCAGGAGTCTCGCACCCCATCCGCCGCCCTCGGCCAGCCCCGGAGCCCGGGCAGCGTGCGGGGGAGGGCGGGACGGAGGGCAGGGGCCGGCGCGGGGTACGGGTCTGGGCTAGGCTAGTCCCGGCAGCCGGCCCGGCCTCGGAGGAGGCTCGCAGCCCGTGGCGGGCCGCTCCGGTTTCCAGCACCCGCAGTGCCCCCGGAGGGTGACAGCAGCCTCGGCCCGGCCGCCGCTTCTCCCCTGGGGCCCGTTCGGCTCCTTCGGTTTCCTGCTTCTGGAGTCAGCTCCCGCCCGCCCCGGGAGAGGTTCTGGGTTTTGTGTTTGGTTTTGGTTTAAACTTTGCGTTTGGGGAGCAGTGGGGGGGGGGTCGTGATCCGAGTCGGGAGCATCCGAGTCAGGAGCATCCGAGCCGGGCCGCCCGCGAGCTCGAGGCGGAGGTTTTGACCTCGGGGTGGCCGGACCGTGTCCGGAGCTTGTGCGGCCTCCGGTTCCTCCTCCTTCTCCGGGCTGGCCCGAGCTTCTCTTTTGTGAGGTTAGCTTGTGAAATGTGGGGGTGCCTCTGGAGGTATGTGACAGTTAAACGTCATGCTTTGAAAGTTTAGTTTTTTGGAGCAGTGTTTGCACCTGCCTGTATTTATCAGCGATTAACTTAAAAACAGTTGTTGGTGATTTTTGAAGTTTGGGACTGGTATAATTTAATAAGTGTTACTCTGTCTGATCTCGTGGGTGTTATTTGGTTTATAGCTTTTTAGTAATCTTGGTCGTCTTCTAAAAACTCAGCCTTGGTGCTTTGTGGATTGTTAGGTGACTAGACTCAGGGATTCTGAAGGGGACAGGGGAGGGATTTTATTTATTTATTTTTAAGATAGAGAAAATGTGGAAAGGAGGAGGCCAAGGAGAAGGGAATTTGAAGGGAGATCTCCTGTTATCCTGTTTCATACTTTGACTTGGGGAAATAGGGTCAAAGTGGAATTGGTATTCCCCTCACATCTGATTCTCGAAGTGGAGTTGGCATTCCCCTCACTCTGCTCTTGGAAGTGAGGTTGCTATTAAGGTTTAGGGCTCCTTTAAGATATTTGGAGACGCACTGGTCCACATCTCTTCAGTTTAATTCTTATTTACCAGTGAAGTTATCAGTGTAAGAAATGAATTAGGGCTAGCCATGTATTTTACCTCTCATTTTGAGAGTGATGGTCTTTAAATAACCAACTTTCATGTCTTCTAAGGGAGTTGGATATTTGAAGCAAGTTGAGTAAGCTTAACATCTGTTAATTCACGAAGAAGACCCACAGACCTGGTTCCACAGAGTAGGTAAAATTGTAGTAGTTGTGGAAACTGGAGTGTACACTTTGATACCTCACTATGACCTAGCAGTGGGGCTCTGCATGAAGCCAAAACAAAAAGTTCGGGTTTTTTAAAAGCTCTTATAAAATTGAACTTGTGGAAATTTTGATATGCTTGCAAGATATTTCTTGCTCTTGCACATTTAACCATTGTCGTGATAATAATTTGGCGATAAGTGTATATCTGTAATTTGAAGATGTATAGAAGCCAAACTGTATGCCATATTTTCCATTCTGATTAAATTTCTTATTTAGCCACCATCCTATTTTCTTTTAGGCCTTAGGCTTGTGGGCCTTTCTAATTTGCATGGCCGTTGTACAACACACTGTAGTAAACATATCACACTGTAGTAAACATATCCATCCACCAATCACAAGTGCTCTTCCTGTACTCATGGGTGGAGTTTGTAGAGAGCAGGCCAATGATTGGGCATATGTTCTTTCTGTTATTTTTAAGATGTTTTCAGGCATTCATAGTTTTGAGTAATGCATAGCAGGGCTCCCCTATTTAGTATGAATAATTGAGGGTTGACTAAACAAGCTTCTGGAGTGATTCAAAACATTCCTCTTAACTTTAGGCACAAATGGTAGTGTAAATTTCTAAATACACTTTGATGCTGAAATTGCTCAGAAGTTAATGCTCCTCTATCACCATAGTGGCAAAACAACATGCAAATTTACAATCTCCTTGAGATGGAAGATGAATATATAAAAACCTGTGTCTTTTAGCTTAGAAGTTTAAATCTCAGTTGGTCTGGAGCCACATTGAGTTTTTCCGCACTCAGGTACAATTGTGCCATTTGGGTTTTGGTTTGGGGTGTTTTTTAATTGCCAGTTTCCGTCAGATCAGATGCTGCTGTTGAGCAGCTTACTAGAGTTTCTAAAATAGCATCATCGTAACTTTCCTTTCTCTTCTACTTATTTCAGGTTTGTTCACTATCTCTTCCTGTGTTCATACTTTCTTACATAGTAACAACTCAATAAATAGTTGTTAAATTAGTGAATGAATCATTACTTCCTCAATTTCCTTAGAATATTCTCTATTAACTGATCTTCCCCTGGTATCTGTCTAGATGGTTCCGAGTGAAAGATGTTCACTCTTCACAAACCTTTCAATAGGCTAGGACTAATTATTTTCTGCTTCACTAATTGTCTCTTTCCTATCATGGATTTCCTTCCCTGAGAACAGGATTTTACCAGTCTTGCTTTTCCTGTTGTTTTCCTCAGCAACCATATAACTTCCACCTCTACATGACTACTATAAGGTAGTATGTCAGTTTCATTTGTCAGTAGCACCCTAAACAACAGCTGGGGTGGGCCCCTTCAGGCTTTTCTTGCCATAGCACCTGCTACTGCTTCTCAGTTTTCACTTGCCTTTGACAGGTTGGTGTTTTTCAAGACTCCAAAATGCCTTTGCTTCTTGAGATGACAATTATCGTCTGGCTGTTTCAGGAAGGTAGAGGGGACGTCACTCTGTCCACGGGATTGCAGACTGTGAGAAGCTTACTTTTATCTCTTCACCGAGGAGCAGTCACGTTCTGAATCATGAAATCTAAATTCATAAGAGACTGGTTTATAAACCCAAACGCCATTTTATTAATTTACAGTGGAAGCTATACTTAGCCTGAGAATGGGTTGGATAGTCTACATAGGCTGGATACTCCCTACCCACTATCTGGAGATTAAGACAACTCCATTGACTGAATTCAGAGGTTGAATATGTAGTAGCAGCAGCAGCAACAACCACCCAGTCAGTCAGTAAACATGAAATGACAGCTGTGTGCCAAGAACTGTGCTAAACGAAGGAGATATAAATATGAAAAAGCAGCCCCTGTCCTCAAGGAGTTTACAATGGAAGGGGGAGAGACAACCCATAAAAAGAAGATGAAAAGGCTGAAAGGAGAATGAAGGGAAGGAAAAGGAAAGGAAAAGAAAGTGATAGAATCCAGTCCAAACAGACAGTTGGGAAACGGGCGAGAGGGCTGGACTGGGCTGAGAGACCTCTTTAAGTGAAAGCTTTGAGAGGAGTTCTTTTCAGTCATCCAGCCCTGCAGTCAGAAGGGCTGAGGGTACAGATGAGAGGTGAGGATCCTGACTGACGCTATTTAGTAGCATGATTAGTTTCCAGTTGATAAGTTTTCCTAGATGATAGAGTCTAGTCCACACCAGTACAGCTGGATGGGAAAGGGATATGCCAACAAAAAGATACTGACGTTAAGCTAAGGCTTAGGCTGTTGGGTTATTTTGTTCTACTTAAACAGTATTTCTGCCTAAAAGAGAGCTATTCCATTTATTTGGCATTTAAGACCTAGGCTTTCTGCTCTTTCAGGGTATACAAATGCAAAGCATTTGTCCTGCCCTCAGGGACCTTACATTCTTTTGTGGGAAGACTACACTTAAAGGGGAGCTGAAAAGAGTTGGGGGAAGGGGGGAAGGGTTTAGCCATTCTTTGGAGCTATAGCCAGGAAGTGTGGTGGAGGCTTCATACCTGGGGTAGATGAGGCAAAAGGTCACTTGTTGGGTGTCCTGAGGTAGGGGGTGGGCATGATGGCCTGGGTGGAGACTTCGTGGTTTGAAGCTGTTGGCAGGAAGTAAACCAAGAACATTATTCTACTGTCAGAGCACGGACAGTATGAAAGACATAACTAACCCATTCTTTGTTAGCTGTCATTTGTCCTTCGGTCTCTTCCATCCATTATCAGTACATTCCATTATTTGACATCACTTGCTTTTTATCTTTTAATATATTAAAATTTCCAAAAATTAAAGCCTAATTTATATAAGATGCTACCCCTAATTGTATCGGCAGCATTTTTTATTTAAAATTCTTTTCTTTTGAAAATTTATTTATTTATTTATTTTTAGTTTGCAACATTCACTTCCACAAGATTTTGAGTTCCAAATTTTCTCCCCACCTGGTCCCTCCCCCCACCCCAAAACAGCATGCATTCTGAATACCCCTTCCCCTAATCTGCCCTCCCTTCTATCTCCCCCCCTTCTCTTATCCCCTTCCCCTTCTGTTTTCCTGTAGGGCAGGATAGATTTCTATACACATTGCCTGTGTATCTTATTTCCCAGTGCAACATTTTTTTAAAGCGTAGGTTACCATGATAAAGATTTCCAGAGGAGACTTTAACCCATCTGTTCATGTGACTTATGTTATCCCAAGCCATAGAGTATATACTTTCTGGACCTTATCTAATCTTTATTCCTTGGGCCTGGACTGACTCCATTTGCAATAATATTGTTCACCTTCTATACCCCTTCCTTACTGGCACCTCTAAGCCAAATCCCTTCTCACTTGCATTTATAGACAGTATTTCTGTCAAGTTCTACAACTTTATTTTCTATTTAAAAAAGAAAAAAACGTTATCTTCCCTGTTTTTTTTCTTTGTTTTGTTTTTCCCAGAGGCAGTCAGCATTAAATGACTTGCCCAGGGTCACACAGCTAGTAAGTGTCAAGTGTCTGAGGTCACATTTGAACTCAGATCCTCTTTGCTCCAGGGCCAGTGCTCTATTCACTGCCACCTGGCTGCCTGGGTTTTTTTTTCTTTGTATGTCCAATAAATACAAACTTAATTTTTTTTTAATTGTGTGGAAGAAGGAAGAATTTCAGAGGGAGGATGATATACATGCATCATACTGACATCAAAATAGAGTTCTATTTTGATTATTGTTTCCCCTACTCAAACTACCCCTCCTCCAAATTTCCCTATTTACTGTCGAGGGCACCATCATTCTTCTGGTCACCCATTTTCATAACAGTGTTAAGTATCTTGACTCTTTTAACTCTCCATTATCCCATTATCTAATTATTTGCCACTTCAAATCACTGCTTCCTGCACAGTCGACCTTTCCCAATCTCAACTCAAACTGCCCTACTTCAGGCTGTCATCATCTCATCTCTTACCTGGACTATTGTATAATCTGTAGAATTTCCAAAATAATCTTACTCAAAGCTTAGGTCTAATCATGTTATTGCTCTCTTTCTCAGAAATCTTCAGTGGCTCTCTATTGCCTCTAGGATAAAATATATACTCCTTTTGTTTGGTCGTTTCAGTTATGTCCGGCTCTTTGTGACTCTTTGCGTGGGGTTTTCATGGCAAAGATACTGGAGTGGTTTGCCATTTCTTTCTTCCTCATTTTACAGATGAGGAACTGAGGCAAACAGGGTTAAGTGACTTATCCAGGGTCAAACAGCTTGTACGTATCTGAGGCCAGATTTGAACTCTTCCTGACTTCATGCCTGGCACTCCATCCACTGGGCCACCACTTGCCCGTCTACCCCTTACCTTGACACTTAAAGCCCTTTGTAACCTGACTGCAGCCTACCATCCAGACTTTCAAGTTACTCCTCTACATTTTAGCCAAACTGGCCTACTCTTTGGTTCCTGAATGTGGCATTCAGTCTCTTGCTGTTCTGTACTTTTGTGCTTTCTCTGTATTCCCCCTTGTTTGAAGTGTACTGCTTCTTAGAATCTTGAGCTTCATTCAAGGCTTAGCTCAGATGGAAGCTCTGCTTCCACCTCTCAGATTTCTTGGTATTTACTCATTTGTGTACAGGTTCCCTCCTGTTGCAGACTCCTTGGGGGCCTGGAGCTATATTATTATTATTTTTAATTTGTATCCTTAGCTCCTAGCCTCACTTGTAGCTGGTAGTAGGCAGTTAAATGCTGATTGACTGATTGAAATTCTAATGCCTTTGTCCTGGTTTTCTTAAAAAATATATATATAATAATAACAAGGCTTTGAGTTAACCCTCTTCTACAATATTGTTCGATAGGAAAATGTGTTCTAGATTCCAAGCAAGACCAACTTAGAATTTTTGGAGGACAACCCATTCATAAATTAGTTTAATCCATAGGGTGTAAATCCAATTTGGATTCACAGAGTTTACAATTGAAATATTTCTTCTGGATTTATCTGGTGGTGGTAGAATCATGTCAGTAATTTGTTTTGAGCCTACTAAAATCATTCTGTGTGTGGCCCTTTTAAACTGTTTTTCTGGATCAGGGTTGCTAGAGAATTACGTATCTCAGTGAGCAGTGACTGCTTATTTGTTTAAAATAAATTACTTCTTGTGTTCCCCATTTCCATTCTGAAATTTTATAACCCTGTTTCAAGACTATAAAGTGGCTGTTGCCCTCACATAAGAATCCACTGCTTGAACTACCCTGGGAACTGATCGTCGTTAGCCTTTGGAAAGCTGAGATCATCTGTACTTTCTGCATCTTAATTGGTTCTTTTAGAGTCTTCAATGGAAAGTCCTCCTGGGTGTTTGTCACTGGCAGGGACCAGCATCAACTCCCTTTGGGAGTTCTCTCCATCATCTTCCTTTGGGATATTGTTTTTAAATTAATTAAACTAGGATGTAAAATTGTTCTAGTAGACAATTTTTATACTGTTTCAGGAACATTTAAGATTTACCTTTAAAATACCTCCTTATAATACTGTTAGATACTCAAATGGATTTGTGATTATAGGGATATGAGTATTGCATCCAGGTATGCATATTGCAACCCACTCATACCTAAACATTTTGTATGACTCTTGTCCAAGTCTGGCCATAAGCTTGCCGTGGAGATAATTCAAAAGTACTTGTATTCTCCTAACATAGTAGGGATGCCAGCGTAGCACATATATCCATCAGTATCAGTTATACTTACCTCACTTGTCACATGACCAGCCCATCCTAGGGTTTTCATCATACTTTTTTTATAATATTCTTTAAATCTGTGCTCCGTTGGAATTCCTGACTCAGAACAAATTACAAAAGTTTATTCTAATCTCCTGTATTAAGTCAGTACTTATTTTGGTAAGCCAAGAAAAGAGAAAGATTTGACAATTCTAGTGACTAATCTCAAGTGAGTTAATGGTTTGTTGTTTGAAGTCGGGCAGGTAGCCTCTTAATGTGGGGGGCAGGGAGAACAGGAGGGAGATGGAGGAGGGGCGAAGGAGAAAGGATCTATCTTATGTCTTCTAGGGAAGCTGAGGGGAAACATACAAACTATAATAACCTATGGGAAATCTTTGGAAGAAGTTTGGAAGAAGAGGATTAAGTGTAAATTGAAGGGTTTTTTTTAAATATACATGCAAGTGTTTTTAGAACGTGTCTGTGAGGTACCTAAGCTATTTAATTTCAAAAGCCAATCTGTTTAGGAATGTTTGAATTAAGTTTTTATAGGGGGAGCCGTGAGAAGAGAATAATGTCTGCAAAAGTAAAGGTTCTCCCAGAGGTCCCTTCCAGCCCCAGATATTATGATGCTATGAAATAACTGGTTCTTCCCCAACATTGTCTCAGTTTGCTACACAGTTTTATAGGATGGATATTTTGGAAGACTCCCATTTGGTACGAAATGTAGAGAAGATTGGGAAGGAAAGTTCTGTTATCAGTGATATCTCAAAGGAGAACAAGCCTTGTGAAAACTAGAAGCAAACGCTGTTCTGCTTTATATCACTTTGGAAGACCTGTATTTTTTTTTTCCGTCCTCTCGGGAGAGTTTATGAAAATGTGGTGTTTCGGAACTGTTTTTTCCCATATTTGATTTTAAAACTCCGAAGTCATATCAGGTTGGAGGGAATCTTTTAAAGAAGAGCAAAAAAGTTGTACTACTGTATGTCTGTTCTCTTAGGATAATTTATCCTCTGGTTCCCAAGTCCCAGTTACAGCATACTGTTGCCTTTTCTCCTCTTTGAGAAACAGTGCTGTTTTTCAGCTATGTTGGACCACTTCTTTTGATCACATTCCATTTAGAACTTAGTATTTTGCTTTCAGTGTTCTATGGGTTGATATACCCACATACCATCACCTATTTTGTCTTAATCTTTACTACTAGCTAATCTGTGATCTGACTACTACCAGTTATCTTGTGTATAAAATTTTTCTGATCTTAACTCATTTCTGAGACTTTTATTTTCTGAATTGAATTAAGCTCAACGTTAGATGCATATCCTTTGCAGGTATTCATCAACTCATCAGAAACACTCCACATTTTTATTCTAATCATTAATCTTTAAGAAAATAGATGGTTTTTGTTTTTATATCACATTCCTTTTTTAAACTTTTAATTCTAAAATGTACAAACTAAATAAAATGAGTGTTTCCATATGCATAGAACAGAAAAAGAAAATTGATCATACATGAAATTGGGAGTCTATTATATATACAGCTTGCTTTTCTTCTTAAAATATGTAATGAAGTCAGCCTGTAATTTCCAAAACCATCCTGCTTGTGATGTTTCCTAGTCTCTTCATGCCTCATTGACCCTGACTTTTTTTCCTCCTTTTTTGGTTCCCCTCTCCCCTTTTTTGGGGGAAGGAAACTTTATAGCAAATATGTTTAGTCAGGTAAAACAAATTTCCACATTGACTATAGCTGAAAATATATGTCTTGTTTTATGCATCATCATCATTCCTCTAGAATCTTAGTTGGACATTGCATTAATCAGAGTTCTTAAGTCTTTCAAAGTTTTTTTTCTTTATAATTTACAGTTGTTGCTGTTGTATAATTCTCTTGGTTCTGTTCATTCTGCATCAGTTCATAGAGATCTTCTTAGTTTTCCCTGAAATTGTTCCTTTCATCATTTCTTACAACATAGGAATATTCTGTTATATCATGTACCATAATTTGTTTGGCCATGCTCCAGTTGATGGGCACTCCTTTAATTTCTAGTATTTCTTTGCCCCTACAAAAAGCTGCTATAAGGATTTTTGTAAATATCGGTTCTTTTCCTCTTTCTTTGATCCCTATGGAATATATAGTTCTAGTAATGGTTTCTCTGGGTTTAAGGGACAGTTAGTGATTTGGGGGTTTGAAAGACTGGTGGTAATAGTTCGAGAATAACTGGACCAGTTCACAGCCCTGCCAACAGTATGTTAGCGTGCGTGTTTTACCACAGTCCCTTCAGCACTTGTCATTTTCATTTTGCCTTTGCCAGTGTGAGGGATATGAAGTAGATACTGGAGTTGCTTTAATTTTCATTTCTCTAATTATTAGTAATATAGACCATATTTCATATGGTTATCGATAGCTTGAATTTCTTTCTTTGAAAACTTCATATCTTTTGCCCATTTATTTATTGGGAATGGTTCTTGTTTGAACACATTTTAATCAGTTTTTTGGATATGAGACCATTATCTGATCATTTAGTGCATAGTCTCAAGAAAGTGGTTGTCCTTGGCTTGCCAAAGGCTGGTTCAGGGGCAGCTAGGTAGCGCAGTGGATAGAGCTCCAGCCTTGGGCAAGTCACTTAACTCTGATTGCCTCATCAAAAAAAACAGACCAAAAAAAACCCAACAACAAAGGCCCTCCAGCCCTCAGTTCTTATATACTCAACAGTCAGGGAAGTTAGGAAATAATTGATTTTACATCGATTAGATGACTCACTGTGTGCTAGCTCTTCCTTAGAATTGTAAAGCAGTTCAGAGAATACCTAAAAGTTTATCGTTTAGATTATTGTTTTCAATTCCCAAGGTTACTTGTAATAGAATATTATATTCCAACATATGCTGAAGGTTTCAATTTTTTCGTTATTATTTTTACTTAGATTTTAGCATAAGTTTTAGGTGAGTATATTAGTGTTAAAGAGGCAGCATGGTGGGGAACCTGCAGCCTCAAGGCCACTTGTGGCCCTCTAGGTCCTCAAGTTCAGCCCTTTTACTGAATCCAAATTTCACAGAACAAATCCCCTTAATAAAAGGATTTGTTCTGTAAAAGCTTGTACTCAGTCAAAAGCCTGCACCCAAGAACCTAGAATTCCACAGGTTCCCCACCCCTGGTGGGATAGAGAGCTGGCCTCAAAGCCAGGCACCCTGGGGTTCAGATCTGACCTCTGACACCTACTGGGGGTATGACCTGGGGCAAGTCAGTTGATCTCCCCAAACAGAGATTTTGGATTACGAATTTCAGAGAATCAATTAGTTAACCAACAAGTATTTATTAAGTGCTTACTGTGAGCCTGTATGCTAATATGAGAGAATATTTATAAAATGCTCAGTACAGTGCCTACTTCAGAGTAGTTAACCCTAACCCTAATTCTTTCCCCTTCCTGAGTGCTGGGCATATAAAGAAAAAACAAAAACAGTTCTCTGCCCTAAGCAAACTTACATTCTAATGGGGGTGGGGAAACAACATAAGTAGATAAATCAGAAAATACAAAATAAATACAGGAAGATAGATGATAACCTTAGAGTTCTTATTAACAGCAGCTGGGAGGATCAGGAAGTGGCTCCTGGAGTAAGTGGTGCTTGAGCTGAGTGTTAAAGGAAGCTGGGGATTCTGAAAGTGAGGTCAGGAGGGTGAGTTCTCCAGGTAACAGCTGAGGAAAGGCACTAAGGAAAGATGGACCGTCTTAGGTGAAGAGTAGCCAGTAGGCCAGCATGGCTGGATCGTAGAGTGCCTAGAGGGAAGTGGAATGGAAGGGGAGGAAGAGGCCAAGAGTGAAGACACCTGACTGTCACACCAAGGACTTTATATTTGACCCTGCAGGTAATAGGAAGCCAGAGTTTCTCGATCGAGGGTTTGGGGAGGGAGTAATGTGATCAGACTTGCGCCTTAGGAGAATCACCTTGGTGGCTGTGTGGAGGATAAATGGGAGCAGGGGGAGAGACGGGAGGCACTCAGACCATTGAGAACATGATTGGAACAGTCCAGACAAAAGGAGGTGAGATTCTAAAGGGTGGGTAGTTGTGTAACTGTAGAGGAATGATTGTATTCTAAAGGTGTTTCAGAGAAAGTTTACCTGATTTGGCAGCTGATTGGATAAAGGAGTCAAGAATGACAGTGACACTGAGGTCCAAAAGTAAGTGAAAAGGCGCTAGTGCCTTGCCAGTCAGTACATAAAGGAAGGTCAGAAGGCTAGAGAGTTTTTGGGGAGGGAATGACTTGGGTTTGGGATGCTTATGGTTTGTCTTGTCCTTCAGAAAATTCTTTGACAGCAGGGTCCAATATGGATGGATAGTTGTTTGTTTTTTATTTAATTTTTTTGGTATATCCAAAGGCCTGCTTTAATGACATGCTAGTCCCACCAGAAAATAAACCCCCATGACCCTTCCCCACCCCACCCCCCCTTATCAGTAACATGGTTAAGTTGGCCAGCCACCTCCTACTTTTTAACCTCCATCCAACCATGCCCCTCCCTCCCACGGAAGTGTGCTTCATTAGGTGTGTGCTTGTTAAAACCACAGCCACCAAGAGGCCTGGTGGTTCCTGCCTTTACACTGTGATTCTACCTGGTAAATGGATGAGTGAGGGTTAGGGTTACTCAGCCACCACCTCAAGCTGAAGTAAAAGATGGCCAGCAACCAAAATGGACTTTTTGGTCCCAGTTCCCTTCTGCTACAAATAGTCCTTTTCTCCTTAGCAGGAGAGCTCTACTTCTGACCATACCTTCCCATTTGTTCTGCCTCTCTGGTAGTTGCAATAATGTCCACAAGGCTTTAATCTTTTAAGTTCTACATATACACCCCAGCCCCTATGTACATATACCCCATATAGTTTTTTGTTTTTGTTTTTAAATTTAAATTTAAATACTACTCTCTTTCTTGTGAAGGGAGGATAATTGGCTAGAAGTTTCTTTTTCTCTTTTCTGAAGTTGAACAGTTCAGATTGGTTCACACAGCCTACAGACTGTCTTTTGGCTGTTCCCCACTCTAGGCCAGGGAAATATAAAGAAGCCCATACAGTTAGAAGACACAGGGTTTGTTTTCCTGTCTGCCCAAGGTGAGACTACTACCCTTACTGAATCTTACCTTACAGTCTCATGCATTTAACATTCTCCCCTCCCCCCAAAAAACCCCCAGTAAATCCCTCCTTCTACCCACCCCAGCCCTTGTCTCAAATACTTAGTTCTTTTTTTTTTTTCCTCCTGGAAGCCACAATTCTTTGCTAATGTACAAACCTGATTAGGTAGAAGCAGTGGTTATATTTCTTCAACCCGTTTTCCCACTAACACACTATTTCTCATTCTTCAAAGTCATCAATGACTAAAAACATCCCTTAACCCTACTCCCTTTTACACACACACACAAAAGCAAGGACTTATCTATGGGCACCAAAAAAAGGCATTTTGTGCCCTGGGTTATATGTAGTAGGAAAATGTGGAAATGTCAAAGAAGGGGCATGAGGTTATAGGATGGGGCCTACAGAAGGTACCTGTAGGTCTTGAGAGACTAAAGAGGAAAAAAGGTTTTGAGTATGTGAATAAGGATATCAATGAAATAGGGAATCAAAAAGTACTGCCATGCCACAGGGACTGGATAGAAAAAGCTCTAAAAGGTGGAGGGGATTGTAGGTTGTGATGAGAATGAAGAATAGGTTTAGGAAGAATAGAACATAGAGATAGATAGAATGTGAGAGGAGGATTTGGTCATGTAGAAGAATGTAGAATTTTTGTTCAAGGAAGTAGAACAATTGTAGATAATGATGAGATCTTGGCTGTGATCGCTGTTTGTGAATAAAGTGCCCCAAAGGAGTGAGTCATGGCTTTTAAAGAGCTTGAAGAAGTGAGAGGTTAGGAAGTTTGAGGGAGCATCAACATGGAAGTTGAAGTCTCTTGAGGAAGACAGTAAGCTAGCCAGTGCCCAACTCCTTGAGAAGGGAAGGAGAATGAACTGGGTAGAAAATTTAATTGGCCAAACTTCAAAGGAAGACAGGTAACTGAATTATCATGGCAAAAAGGGAGTCTCAGAGTGACAGCAGGAAGCAAAACTTCTCCAGGACCATTGTGTAAGAGGATTTGAATGAAGGTGCAGCAAGTGCTGGAGAGGATGGCCTGTCATCGAGGGGAAGAACAAGTAGATGAAAGGAAGGTGAGAGAAAGAGGTCCAGGATGAAGGAAAGCTTGTTCACTACGCGGTGGGAATACCAGAGGGTGCAGGAAAGGGCAGGGTTGGAGTTGCACATAGGTGGAACAGGGTCAAGAAGGATAGGAATAAGAGAGCAGGAGGTTTGGGTTAGGAATAGTTGGCTTCTAGGTGTCCTGTGACTGAATAAGAGACGGAATAGGCAGAGTAATAGGTAATGTAGGTAGAGTGTTAGCCATAGGCATAGTAGTGGGTAGGTTCCTTGAGAACAGTGACCATCTATCATTTTCCTTTTGTTCCTTTTCAGTGACTTAGTAAATATTTGTTGAATGAATCCAACTGCCATTCTTCCCATTTCCTAATTTGGATTGATTGTTTGGTCCCAGAATAATTACATGAAATGGAAGTGGGAATCTGGGCCCATAGTATGCAACATACTCTAGAGAATGTTGGGGAAACTAGAACTTTGTATGTATCACTTCATTGTTTAGACAACTTTTTAGTAACATCTATCAACAGACATTTTATTGAGAATTTGCTGTGTGTTTAATGAATAGGTTGTTTTCTACATTAATCCCATATCTGTATAGATACATCTTGGGTACTTTGTGACTTGTATGATTGTGAGCCAAAACCAAACTAGATGGGGTGGGAGCTTGTTATTAAAAGTATCTTTAGTATGAACTGTTTCCATGTAGTAATTTCCAGTTAACTACATTTTAAGAAACTGAAATAGTCTCTTCAGGGAAGAATGGGAAGCTTTATTGTGACTGAAGCATCTCTTGGCAAATAGATTATAATCACTAATGACAACAACAATTGTTATTATTTTTTATTATTATTATTATTAATTCACATTAATTTTCAGCATAAGTGCACAGAGCGTGTTGATACACACACCCTGTAATCTTGCCATAGAATCCAAAAGGATTTAGAAGCTAAAGCCATAACTTCATTTTTATGTTATGACTCCCCTGAGATCCTATAATACATTAAAATTGTCCATTGGCCTAATGAGAAGGAAGTGGAAGATTAGAAATTCTTGTGTAGGCCTTGCTGAGAATTATTGTCTCTGTGGTTGTCAGTGTCTATACTTCTGTATCTTAAGTGATAAAATGGGCCTGAAAACCAGCCTTCTATCTCATTAAATTATGCTCAGTAACTCTTAAAATGAATTCTAAAGTAATTTTAAAAGAACTTAGTTTTTTTTCTTTAACCATTTGCAGAGCAGAAGGGGTTTGTATGAGTATGTTGTAAGATGAAGAAATTCCAAAATAGATCTTTTAATCTTTTCTTGGATTCTCTGGCAGATATTTGTGGAATTTGATGGCTGCAACTGGAAGCAACACTCCTGGGTGAAAGTCCATGCCGAAGAGGTTATTGTGCTGCTGCTAGAAGGCTCATTAGTCTGGGCTCCTCGAAAGGATCCATTTCTCCTCCAGGGGACCAGGGTCTCAATTGCACAGTGGCCAGCCCTGGTGAGTATAGTGGGCAGCAACTGATTTAGCCTTCTGCTTTTGAGTTTGATTTGGAAGTTACATTTGTAGTAGGAATCTGATAGGATAACCAAATCTATACTGTATATGTGAGGTTTTTATTAACAGCTATAATTTTTGAGAATTGATCTGCATAATTTAGAAACATGGACCTTGCTGTCAAATAATTTTCTGCAGGACAAGACAAACGCAAATAGGAAATGTTTTCTCAAATGTGCTCTGAAAGTTTTTATTATCTTAAAATATTTAGTTACTTTTTAATCTCTGGGGAATTTTGTCATCTTCAGTACATTCTTATAGAAAATTTTTGGAATGGGTATATTATCCTTGAAGGAGATTTTTTAAAATGATCAAATATTTGCCCTTTTAAGGCATCAGCTAGAAAGCTAGCTTCAGAGCCAGTAAGATATGGGTTCAAGTGCTGCCTCTGGCACCACTAGGCTCTGTGACCCTGGACAGGGCCTAATTTAACCCCTCGGTGCCTCAGACAATTCTCTACTCCAGGCAAGTTTGGGAAACTGAGAAGGTGCAGACTGCCTTGGTAGCCGTTTCCTCTCCTGGGAGTTGCCCTTATCAGCTAAATTACCGGTCTAGTCCTTTTCCCTATCTCTAAGGTAGGATATAATAAACAGAATTTAATTCTAAAGGTAAGTACTTTTTTCTTACTTATTCTGTTGTCGAAAACATTAAGTAAAAAGTGGCAACAACTGAAAGACAATAAATTGATAGTTTAAGTTTGAATTCATGAAAAAAAAAACTGGGCCTTAAACTTTTAGTGACCCATTGTCAGTGTAAGATACATTTGCACTTGCTAGAACAAGTTCTCTTTCCTTTTGTTTTTTTTGGGAGTGATATTAAATGTATTCTTCCTTTTATAAAATTGTATTTAAAAGTATATTTAACAAGGCAGAAATGAAACTGTGCTGTTGGTTTTTAAGACCCTTTCTGCATTTTTTTGGTATATTTTATGGATTTTGTTTTTGTTATAGTATTCATCTTTATTTCCATAGTTGTTGTGGATATAATGTATGTTGGTGGAGGTTTTCTCAGTTCTGCATTTCTTTGCTCTGCATTACTTCTATTTTCCCATATTTTTCTGTATTCTTCCTACTCAACATTTCTTATGACCCACTAATATTCCATTACATTCATATACCATAATTTGTTTAGCTATCTCTTTCATTAGAGCTTTGAATGATATTTATGGTCAGTTTATATTTGAAAAGTTGTGTGCATATGCACATAGATTTTAAGGACCCTGCACATTTTAGACAATTAATGTTTGTTGTATTGAAGAATGGTTATTTTTTGGAACCCCTCAGATTCCAGGAACACTATCCAGAGGTCTTAAATTTGAACCTGTTTTCCTTGGGTCTTTATCCAGGCTCAGTCCTAACAAGACCTGGCATGAAGGTTGAGTCCCTTAGAGATCATAGAGAATTTCAGAATTTTTGCATTTTGACCTTAAATTAACTTTTCTGCACAGGATTGCCTTGCTTATGATGGCTAATAAAAAAAAAGGATAAAGAAAGGGAAGGTTATTTGAAGGAATTGGTGCTGAGTTAGGAATCATTTTATAGCACTTTGTGCTTTAAATTGTCAATCAACTTTACTTACTGTAAAGTTCTGACAAAGAAGTTTATGAACAAATGGAAGCTTTGGGGTCTGTTCAGGTAAGAGTTTGGCCATGATGTGCTTCCAAGTATTTAATCTCCTTTTTCTCCACTTCTCACAGACCTTCACTCCATTAGTGGATAAATTGGGTTTGGGGTCTGTGGTTCCAGTGGAATTTCTTCTGGATCGAGATCTCCGATTCTTGTCAGATGCTACTGGATTACGCCTATTCCAGGTACTTGAACTCTGCTGTAGAGCCTCATAACTATTCCTGTTACTGTTTCCTTGGCTAATATATATGCATTCAATCAATCAGTAGACGTTTGCTAAGTGTCTGCGGGAAGCATTGAGAAGGTATTGTGGAGAAGACCAAAGAAAAAAAATACAGTCCTTACCCTTATAGAGCTTACATTAGGAATATATGGGAATTGAGGCAGCTAGGTGGTGCAGTGGATAGAGCACTGGCTCTGTAGTCAGGAGGACCTGAGTTCAAATCCAGCCTCCGACACTTAACACTAGCTGTGTGACCGTTGGGAAGTCGCTTAACCCCAATTGCTTCACCAAAAACACCCAACAAAAACTATATGGGAATTTTTCTACTTGCCTTCAGCTTTAAACTTTGTACTTCCTTGAACTGTTATGTGCCATTAAGTACTTTGACCAGGTGCTGTGCCACTGTGTAAAGTAAACTTTAGTGATCATACCTTTCCCCTTTGTGTATTCTCTTGTTCTGAAAACTTAAAGCTTGTAAAAGTGAACAGAAGGAGTTGTGGCTAGAGAAGGTGGTCAGCAAAATGGAAAAGATGGTAAGGAAAAAAAAAGATGATGGAAAGAATAAGAGGTACTAAGTGACTGATAATCAACTTAATTATGCTTGAGAACCTAAACAGTAGTTGAAAGATTCTGTTTGCATTTTGGGCTTAGGTAAGATTGGCAAATTGCCTATCACAAGCTGCTGAGCAAAGTAGCATTGTGTCCCCTAAGTCTGCTATAACTAAGTGAAGCCTTATTTAGGAGCCCCTGTCAACTGAACCCCCTGTACAGCAATATTTAGTAGGCCTACAACCTAGCACTTTGCTGCAATATTTCCCCAAGAGAGTGGCCAATAAGAAGAACTTGCTTCTAGCAAGTTCAGGGGCAAGAGAAATTTTTGCCATGGCATGCAGAGAGTACACTTAATTCAGTGGTATGTAGGTAGATATGTAGATAGGTAGATTATAAAGATAAGGCTGCTCCCCCTGATAGAAGAGAAAGTGATAGGTTGGGAGCAATGCTTCCCTACTCTCCAGCTTGTCAGGGAGACCAAAGTATTTCTGAAAATAATGGATGAAGTACATCAAAGAAAAAAAAATTGTGAAGAAGCAGAGGCATTTCATTGTCAGGAGGCTGCTGTTGTTTGTCCTTCATTCTTGAAGAGGACCAGGAAGCTGATGCCATGACTTGAAAATGAATTGAATTGAAGTGAGGAAGGGCTGTACAAAGTCACCAGTCTCACTTTCTCCTCCGGAACTATCTGGGTCCAGTAGCAAGATACAGATCAGGATGACCAGAGGTGGCCCCCATCAAGTGGCTGGGACAATAATGGAAGAATGTGCAATAAAAGAAGGCTGGGAAGAAGTACCGCTGAACATTTAAAATAAAACCTGTTATTGAATAGGTCTTGGCAGGGAGCTTGATCATCTCAGAAGGAAAAAAAACCAGTGGATTTGAAGTTAAAAAATCTGGTGAATATGAGCTCTGTTAGTTCTCTCTCCTTTCTGACTGTAAGTACCTACTATGTGCTAGGCACTGTGTTTAAGCACTAAAGACATTTTTTAAAAAAGGCAAAATCCCTGCCCTCAAGGAGCTCATGACCTAACGTTGGAGACAAGGAAACACATGTGTACAAACCAGCTGTATACAGGATAAATAGGAAATAATTAAGGAAGGCACTAAATTAAGAGTAGTTGGAAAAGGCATCCTATAGAAGCTGGGATTTAATTGGAAGTTAGAGGACGCCAGCGAAGGCAGTAGGCTAATAATAGGAGGGAGAACATCCCAGGCATGGGAGACGGCCAAGGAAAATGCCCAGAGCCAAGGTGAGTCTTGTTTGTGGAACAGCCAGGCAGTCAGTGTCGATGGATTGAAGAGTATGTGGCAGGGAGCAATGTGTAAGGAAAGGACTAGAAAAGTAGGAGGGAGACTAAGTTTTGCAGGGCTTTGAACACTAAGTAGGATTTCATATTTGATTCTGGAGGCAATAGGGAGTCATTTGAGTTTATTGAGTAGAGGGGTGACATGGTCAGACCTGAATTTTAGGAAAATCACTTTAGTGTCTAAATGGAGAATCGATTGGAGTGGGGAGAGACTTGAGGCAGGCAGCCCCACCAACAGGTTATTGCAATAATCAAGGCATGAAGGAGAGAGGGCCTGGGTGGCAGTGTCAGAAAAGAGAAGGGGGGCTTATTGGAGAGATGTTGCAAAGGTAGTTAATCAACCAACCTTGGCAGATTACGTATGGGGGGTGAGAGATAGTGGGGAGCTGAGAATAATTGCTAGGTTATGCCCCAAGGAACTGGGAGGATGGTGTTGCTCTCTGTGGTAAGAGGGAAGGTAGGAAGTACTGAGTTTAAGATGTCTGCTGGACCTCCAGCCTGAGATGTCTGAAAGGCAGTTGGAGATGCAAGACAAGTCATTTAATCATTTTGAGTCTCAATTTCTTTATCTGTAAAATGAGGGGAATTGGACTAGATCAGGGCTTCTTAAACTTTTTTCCATTCTCAACCCATCAGCACTTCTTAAACTATGGGTCTCGACTCCATGTGGGGATGTGACCCACAATTTGAGAAGCACTGGGCTAGATGACCTCTAAAGTTCCTTCCAGTTCTAAATTTATGATCCCCCAGTTTTAATGCTTTCCTCTCCAAATTACTTTATATTTATTTATCTGTGTACATGTTATTTACCCTTCAACAGTAAAAATTCTATGAGGGCAGGGACATTTTAGTTTTTGTCTTTGTATCCCCAGCATCTCCATAGTCCTTCTCAGATGCCTTATCATGGTTTTGAAGTGATTCTGAACTCTCAAAGTCTTTGCCGACAGAGTGCAAGGGCTGACAAGTTCTAACGTGCTGAAAAGGCTTCAAGTGTGGCCTTTGAAATAGTTTTGAGAACCAAACTAGATAAGTATGAAGAGGCATATCACCAATAGGCTAGCCAATGAGTGATAGATTTTTTTTTTACCATGATAGCCCATGAAACGAAGAAAAATAGAAAATGACCCTTAGTCCTATAAGGCTTCTTCTACTTCTGCAGTGATTGCTGCAGAGAGAGTGCTAAGAATAATACAATTTTTAGATTGTAACAAAACTTTTAATTTTACTACTGCTCTTCTAAGTGTGAGATACTTGTCCAAAAACTATCATGTGATCATATGCTAGAGGTACTAACTAGATCATATCAATCTTTAGTTTGTCAACACAAATGAAACCAGAAGAAAAACAAGTACAGCTACATGGAAGGTTTGACTCACAGGTACTTCTCGTACTCTTTTCTTTGAAGAAGCAAAGATAGTAATTGGTGGGGGCAGGTTTTATTGTACACCTAAAGGCAATAAGAAACGGTATTTTCATGGGATATTTGGTCATCATATATTACAGTGCTGAAGATAAATATTTGCATAAAGGCCTCCATAGAAAAAATTGGAACTCGTTCACTGACATCAGTTGCTGAGGGTGAAGTGATAGCTAAATACTATGAAGAACTTGATAAGAGTAAGACCCTTCAAGTTAAATCAGTCTACACTCTTATACTTCGAATATCAAAGTGAAAAGGTAGGAAATATATGGGAAAGCATGATGGTTCAAGAAGAAGGAATGAAATAGGCCAAAGATTTGAATATCACACAAAAGCTTCATATCTTCATATCGTGGACATTTTTATTGGAAGAAAAAATGGTAAATACTGAACATGTTGAGTACCAAAAGAAAAGGAAAATGATTTCATTTTAATAAACAAGAAAACACATGTTACTGATATGGGAGTTATCCCTGAATTAACTCTCTAGAGCTTTTGACTCTTACCATCACTAAGATAAAGAGTTTAAAAAAGAGAGAGAAAAACAAGAATGAGAGGAGGGAAATGTGCAGTAGAAACAATACTAATCTCTTTAAACAGATAATTGATCATTAAAATTGGAAATGAACAGCATATATTACATCAATCTATACCATAACAATTTCGTACAGAGTTTAACAAACACAAGTTAATTGCTACAACAAAGAGACCAAAAAAAGCTGAGAAAGCACCGTAGTCACATGTGGTTTACTTTCCAAATAAAGATGGCTACCAAAGGCAATACCAGGTTAGAATATAAACTCATTTGTAAAATTTTATGGAGAAGGCTGATGGATAATTATGAGCATGTCATCTAATAATCTGCAAAAAGGATACAATGGAGGACAAAACTGACTTAAAGAAGGCTTGGCAAGACATCCAACTAAGCAAAACATTCCAGAGGCATTTAAGGGTAAAAGTGGGAGGATAACAAAACAAGTGGAAAAGATTTGTAAAAATCATGACAAATATTACCACATTTGGACCCTAGCGTTATAGTCCCATATGTGCTAATAGGGGAGGTATAAATGGCACTTGGAAAACAGTCAAACAAAGGGGCCTGATTGGATTAAGTATATATAGAAAATATCTATGCTGGAGGTGACATAATTGTGAGGGTATTGATGGATCAGTGGACAAGTATCTGAAGGGGAAGAAGATATCAAAGGCATGGGAAAAAAATCTCAGACCTTAGTAATACTGAAAAAAGGTAACCAACAGAACATCAGAACTATCAACCTATATGCCTTATTCCTTATCTATGCAGAATCTTTATGAGAGCCACATACATTGTGGGCATTGTTGAAGAGGATGTTAGTGAAGAACAGGCAGGCTTTCACCAGCAATATTCAGTAATGGACCACATCTTTACTAATTAACTGAGAGATAGAGAATATGAGATCTCACTTTGCTTATTTGTTGATTATTAAAAAGCATTTGAGTAGAGTAAAATGTCAGTAGGCTCTTTTTCAACAATGTGTCTCCAGTCCATATCTCAAAATCATTCAAGATTACTTGAAAGAAATAACAGCTGAAGTGATATCCTGTTCAGTTACCCTCTTTTCATAAACATCAGAGAAGGCATAAAAGAAAGAAATGTGTGTGGTCAAGGAGATTCAGCAGGGAGTCCAAACTGAAGGATTTCTTGTAGATAGCTAAACCTTACTTTTTGCTTCCTTGTTTGCTTATATTGTACTTACTGCATCAAGCCCCAAAACATTTCAGAATGTCCTAGAAAATATCAGTAATTACTTACAAGCATTTAGCCTGACCACACAGAAAAAACCAAGTGGATTTAGGATGTCTGTTGCCCAGATAACAGCATGTATTTGCATAGACAAGTTGGGTCCAGAGTTGAACAAGAGGAGGAAAGTAAGCTGGATTACCTTCAGAAAATTGCAAAGCTCTTCAATGACCCTAAGCTTCCACAACATCTCAAAGGTCTTTCCTTTTAATACTAGTATTAATGATGGAGTATGGGCAATAGAGAGCTTCATGGTGAGTGTTTGCAGGTTGTGACATATAACCAGTGAAGAGCTTTCAAAAAACAGAAGTAAAAGGTGTTATCAGGGAATTTTATGGTAGGAAGAAAGGTTGATGCCATGTTAAAAGAAAAGGATGACAGGTGGACAGCCAGAGTGCTCTCCTGATACCCTAGAGATCTCAGGAGAAAACAAGGAAGGCCTCACAAGACTCCATGTGGCTACATGGAAAGCTATGGAGAAGAATTGTATAGGATGGTCAGACATATGTAGGTTGAGATTTCTATCATTAGAGGAAATACCCAAATCAGTCAGATCACAAATCCATTTCTGTATCCCCAGAACCTGACAGGTATATAGTTGATACTTAATAAATGAATGTTGAATTGTATCCTGTGATCCTACAAACTTCTTGTTTTCCATGAAATGATGGGGATCTACAGATGCCAACCGGAGAGAGATGATTTGGGAATGATCAGAGAAAAATGAGACAAATAAAAGTGATTGTGTGATTCCCTGCTTAGGGGTATTGTGGACCTGACATGAACAATTGAGAGGTCTGCTGTCTCCTGGGGAGCATTTATTGGAGACCTGACAGAGAGCTTCAGAGAGATTTGTCATACCCGGAGACACCTGCCCACTCCTGGTGAATTGTGTAGAGACAAATGAAAACAACATAATGGAGTGGAAGGAAAATTGGACTTGAAGCAAGAGAAGAGGTCTACCTGTCTTCAGAACACCTCTTATACATAGTGCTTCTGTGACCTTGTGGGGGTCAGCTTCTCCTGATCTGTAAGATGAGAGGGTTGGACTACATGATCTAGAATACCTCTTCTTGTTCTTAAATCCTCTGATAACACCAGAAGGAATCTAGAAAAGTATTACTAGGGATTATGAAGTCTTAGGCAGGAAATTCCAGACCTTAGGGGACACAATTAATGTTTCATCACTGCTACCAACTGGAAGCAGGGGCTTCAAAAGAGAACGATTTGGGAAATGAATAGATAAATATCATAAAATGTAATTTGGATTCTGAACCACAGCTTAAAATAGAGAAATAATGGGCTTTTGGCTAGGGATGCAGGATACTCAACCAGGACCAGTAAAAACATATTTGTCTGGAAACTTGCAAATCTTATGAAGAGAGCTTTTAACTGAGAGTGGAGGAAAAAGAGAAAGGAAACTGCATACGTAACTCGAAGAGTCGCAGTTACATCTTGGGAAAGAGGACTATTGGCATATATTACTTCTTAGTAAAATCAGAAATTAATGTGTCCGATTGGCATCAGAGGCAGGCATGTTCTAGTATTCAAAAAGGAAAAAGGTAAGAGTCCTTGATTTCAATTCCCAGCAAAATTCTAAGATGCTGTCTTTGCTCTAAAAGTATAGTTTGTGAACATTTGGAATCAGGGACCATGATTACTAAAAGTCAGTATTGTTTTGTCAAGAACAGGTAATGCCACTAATCTCGTTTCCTCTTTAAGTCAGGACCATTAGTGTATAATAATATGGTAGGTAGTCTGTCTAGATTTCAACAGGGTGTTAGACATAGTCTCATATCCTTATAGACAAGATGAACAGATGCATCAGTTCTCTACTCAGAAAATCCTAGTGGTTCATTGCCTTTATGATCAAATGTAGACTCCTGTATTTGTCTTTGTATACCCAGTTCTTAGCATGTAATTGGCACTGTATGATGGTTGGTTGACCAGGTTGGTATAGTTAGATACATTCTGAACGGGTTAAATGAGTAGGTCCTCAAAGTAATAAGGAGTCAGTGAGGTCAGCTTGGAGAGAAATATCTGGTGGAGTGTTTGGCTGTGTGCTTGTCAACACCTTTATCAATGTCTTGGATAAGGGCACATCTGGGATCCTTATCAAATACGTACATTTCTCCAAGCTAGGCTGATTAGCTTATGGAAAAGTAACAGGAAAGGGGGCAGCTAGGTGGCACATTGCGCAGAGCTCCAGCCTTCGAGTCAGGAGGACCTGAGTTCAAATCTGGCCTCAGACACTTGATGCTTGCTAGCCATGGGACCCTGGGCAAGTCACTTAACCCTGATTGCCTCATTAAAAACAAACCAAAAAGAAAAGAAAAGTAACAGGAATCAAAAAGATATTGATGGGCTTGGATGATGGGCCAGATGTTAGAAGATGAAATTTAGGTGATAAATGAGTTTGAAGATTCAATTGAAAAAGTATAAAATGAAGGGGATGTGGCTACATAACAGTTCTTATGAAAAAGATTCTGCAATTAAGTATACTGCAAAGTTGATACGAGTGTGACATGGCAATAAAAAAAAGTTAATGTAATCTTTGGCTACATTAAGAGAAGCATAGTACAAGGAAAGTCATAGGCCTGCTCTACTCTGCCCTGGTCAGAATATTGTGTTCCGTTTTGGAGATCACATTTTAGTCAGGATATTTTCAGGGTAAAAAGATAATGTGAGGAAGGGAAACCATGCAATATACATTTGAAAGAGCTGGGCTTTTTTTAACTTGGAAAAGAAAAGATATAATGGGCTTGAAGGGCTACCATAAGGAAAAGATATTGGACTTGCCCCATATGGTCCCAGAGGTCAAAACAACCTCTGGATGTTGCAGATTTAGGCTTGATATTAACAGAGACAACTCTAATAATTAGAGCTATCCAGAAGTGAAATGGGATGCCTGAGAAAGTAGGGTCTTCTCCCTCCCTGGAGGTCTTCATTTGGAAGCTAGATGATTTTTTTTATTGAGGATGATGCAGAAGAGATTTCTGTTTAGGTACACATCAGACCAGATGACCTCTTAAGTGCTTTCTAGCTATTGAAACTTTAATTTGTGATTCTGTGACTTTGAGCCACAACTACTATGGTGACTTCAGTGGTAAGGGTAGCCCCAGAGTGGCTGCTATGCCTTGTGGTAACTGTGGTTCATGCCACACCTCTCTCTTAACAAAGTTTCAGGGGACCCTAGCCTGCTGCAGTGGCAGGGCTATCCAGAAGTAAGAAGAAAGTTTAAGTAGGAGTTTGGTTGGAGAAAAAGCATAAGGAGAATAGATGGTTGGGATTATGACTAATGCAGTATTTATTTTAGCTTTTTTGTATAAAGCTTTCTGAAATTTAGAAATGAGGTCTTCTCTAGAGAGATTCTCTACTTACTCTAAAACTTTAAGAGTTATAGTGGTACAGTAGAAAAAGAACTGGATCTGGTATGAAAAGAACCTAGGTTTAAATTCAACAAGTGTTGCTTACTCCCAATTGGACAATCACTTAACTTCCCTGGCCTGCAAAATGAGGATGTTGGACTGGATCAGGGTTCTGAAGCTGAGGCCCATTTAGCCACTATGGACAGATGTCAGAAGGTCCATGAACTTAGATAGGGAAAAAATTACATCTTTATTTAATATAATTGGTTTCTTTTGTCATCCTAATTCATGTATTTTAAAAACATTCTCCTGAGAAGAAGATTGTTGGCTTCACCAGACTGTCAAAGGGCTCCAGGACACAAAAATGCTAAGAACCTGAGGGCCCTCTCAGGCACTAGCACTATGAGCCTAAATCTGGAAACGTGGCTGCTCAGGAGGCTAATTCTTTTCTCTTCTCACTAACCAGATGTTATTGCTCTTAACACTAACATTTGGTATCTTTTTCATTTCTTTTTGGCAGATGGGAACAGAGAGCCAGAACCAGATTCTTCTAGAACATGCTGCATTGAGAGATACAGTTAATGCTTTGATCAGTGACCAAAAGCTCCAGGAGATATTCAGTCGAGGTAAGAACAGGTAGTTTCCTGTGCCTGAGCTACTTCCAGCAAACCTATGGCTGGTGTTGAGGATGGTGAAATTGTGCACCATGTTCTTTTCCTGACTAAAAAAACCTGAGTAGTACAGTTTAGTAGTCACTGCACAACAGTAAAGATGTGCAACTGAGGAGTTGTATAAAATTTCTCTTACATAGGTTCTCTCACAAGAGATTAAAAAATCTAGTTCTGTAGTGATCTGGGTTGGGGCTGACTGTTGCTTTGCTTATTTTCCCTCTTCTGTCACTTTGTTTTCCCCACTGAACCTTGTAAACATTTAGATTCAGTGTCATAGAGTGCCCAAATAGGGTTGTGACTCTGTCCCCAGAGGAAGTCTAAGCAGGAAAAATTGATCTGCTGGTAGGATGAAGGGAGGGTAAAAAACAAAGGGGAGAGAAAAGAGTTAAGGGAACAGGCTATGTGACGTGTGACTGAGTATAAAGGTGACTAGAGGATGAGTGTGGTTTTTGACTTAAGTGAGTGCTCAAATGTTCGGGGGGGTGGGGTAAGGGTGGGCGGGTGCACGGGGGGGGGGGGCGCGATGTGAAGTAGCCAGCTGGGTGTAGCAGGTTAATCTTTGTATATCAGACATGATTGTAGCATGGGAGGGGCACTGCCCATCAAGAGGACTAGCTGAATAAGGAAAGCCACTATTACCTTGCTGTTGGAATAGCCCATGAAAGTGCTGCATTCTCCTAGGAAGAAAGATGTTAAATTTGATCAAACAATTATTAGCGTAGAAGTTGTAGCTCTTTTGCCTACATTGAGCTTTCTACCCACTGTTTTTGAAAGAAAAGGTGATATATCATTCCTAAGCATAATGGTTTATTCAGTTTATTAACTTTTTTTTTAAACCTTATGTATACATTGGGCATCTCACCAAATACCAGGGTAATTTAATTTTTTTTTTAAATAATTTTCCTTGTCCCATAAACAGGAAAAGAAACCTAAGGGTTTAGGAGGGTCTGAGGAGTTCCCAAATAAATGACAGAATTATGGGAGATTTGGGGAGGAGCAATGTAAAGGAACTGGACAGACCCATCAACTAAATTTTCTTTTGAAATAGTCTTTTATGCCTGTATCAGATTGTGCGCCGTCTTGGGGAGGGTGGGGGGGTGGAAAGGGGAGAAAATTTTTCAACTCAAAAGCATATGGAAGTGATTGTTGATAAATCAAAATAAATTAATTTAAAAAAAAAGAAAAGAAATAGTCTTTTACTTTTAGTACTTCCATATCTTTTAGATGGCTGAATGTGGTGGATCTGTCTTTCCTAATTTATTCACTTCCACATAGAAATTGACAACACAAGTATTAGTGCTGTAAACTGTTCTCCTCCTTCGATTGCTCTGGTGACTAATATTAGGCCTTTTATCATTGATGCTAACTGATTTTACCCCTAGGTCCCTATAGTGTCCAAGGCCAGAGGGTCAAAGTGTACCAGCCAGAAGGTGAAGAAGGCTGGGTTTGTGGTGTTGTAAGCCGTCAAGACTCCATCACTCGTCTTATGGAGGTGTCTTTATCAGAGGTAAGAACCTTGGAGCCTTTAGTTTGCTTTTTCTTACATGAGATACTATCATGTCTCAAACTCACAGCTGTAGTTTAAGGATAGTAAGCAGCAGGGGCATCTAGGTAGTGCAGTGGATAGAGCACTGGCCCTGGAGTCAGGAGGACCTGAGTTCAAGTCCGGCCTTAGACACATAATACTTCCTAGCTGTGTGACTCTGGGCAAGTCACTTAATCCCAGTTGTCTCACTAGCAAAAAAAAAAAAAAGGTAAGCAGCAGTGCATTTAAAAAAAAATTTCCTACAAGAGTTTTTCTTTTGAATTGGGAATGGGAATGGAAAGGGAAAAAAATAAAATGCTTGTTAACTAAAAAAAAAAGCAGAAGGGGGAGAATAGTAAGCAAATAAGGATTTCTGAGGTTCTTAGAAATATGTACTCTGCCCATAGAACTCAGGAAAAAGTTTCTGGTGAAATAGATGGACCGAGAAACTTAGTCTAGATTGGGTAATAAAATGATTTGTAATCAAGAAGTAGATGAAAATATTTCTTAGAAAATAAATGCATATACAGTAACATCTCTGAATTCGTTTCTTATCTTCACTTTTACAAGCACATTTAATGCAAGTAGCAGGGGTTGTATATGATTGGTTTTAGAAGCATTTCTACTCTTCTGGTCCCAATAATATACAAAATGAAGAAGAGTTTGATAGTATAGAAGTAGGAAATATCATTTCTAAGAAAGAAATATGGATATTGAATTAATTGGTATGTGTCATGTATTTCTTTTGGCTGATAAGTTTAAACATCTTTCTTTCATTCTTCTGTTCCTTGCCGTCTTGCTGCAACCTCTTATCAACTCTGAAAATTATCATAGAGTGGTGAGATCAAATCAGTGGATCCCAGACTGATACATGTGATGTTGATGGACAACTCTACTTCTCAGAATGAGGTACAGTAATGCACTGAGTCTCTGGGAGTAAAGTAAGGTCTTGGCTTTATTATTTAATCCATACTTATTCTGCATACTAAAGGAAATGTTGGGTATTAATTATATGTATTTCCACACACACAAACATACATATACAGTCTCTTTTGCCATGGCAGCTTTAACAGTAGTTCCATTTTCTGGGTCTGTTAAGGTGAGGGTGAATGAGAGGAGCTGTTGTTATTTTATATATTCCATAGTGATCATTTCCAGTCACAGTCATGTTACCAGTCATTTCTCAGATTCAAAACCAAAAGGCCAAAACTCTTGCCTTCTTAGACATTACATCTAGACTGATATATTTGAAAGATGTGCTGGACTGAATTATTGCATTAAACTTTAGTAGGCAGTATAACATAGAATCATAAATAAATTAAAGACAAATTGCATCTTATTCATTGCTTCATTGATGGGCTCCAAAGAGTATGTGAAATCTTATGGTAACATTTTGTTAGTGCCTCCTAGAGTGTGCAGCACTAACTGAGTTACTCAAAATTGTTGCCAGTAAAACAGTTTGTGTATTATAGATCAGGGCTTGTATCAGTTAAACTGAATATGAAACTCTTTCAGGTTAAAGCCACCAATCAGTGGCTTTTCAGTATCATTTCCACAGCTCTTTATTGACGTTGCTCCCTGAGTTCTTTCTTCTATAAAAGGCAACTCTTCATGAGGCTCTCTAGGCATCATTTTTGTCTTGATTGAATGCTGTCAAGCTGGGTCAAAAGAACAAGGAGTTTTCAGAGCTGGAATATTTATTGTCCTTTCATATGGAAACCTCTAATAGTCGTATCTTTCAGCGCACTGGTATGATGAGAATAATAAGGAAGATGATAAAGTGCAGAATGTATGGAAGTGGCAGTAAGGATCAAAACAATGAGGGGAAACAGAGATTACCAGTGTTTTACCAGTTAAATAACATAGGAATAAAAATGAAATAGATCCAAGACCAATATCAAAATGAATTAAAGTAAAATGAGATGCCTTAAGACTAAGAAGACTCAGGGTTAATTATTGTCATTGTTAACTAATATGGCCAACAGTCACACTTAAAGAAATGCTTGTGGCTACCATGTTGCAATACTTCATCTAGCAGGACACCTCACTGTGCTCTACAGACAGAGGAATGATTGGTTCAGAATGGGATGCCCAGGCCAAGAAAACCACAAGTTGTAGACAGTCCACAAAGACCGTCCAAGACTATCTAGTGGCTGACGTGAATCACACAAAACCAGCTGGATCTCTGGGCACCCTTTAAAGAAGATATTCTTCAGAGTTGTTGATAGCCCTCTGCTGCAGGCAGCATCCTCATCCTTATGTCTAGCCTCACCAGTGATACTTAACTTAATTTCAGAGGCTCTGACATTGTTACTACTGAAGTATAATAATAGTTCTGCCTGTCAAAGCTATGGTAGTTTATACTTCTTTCCTCCTTTCAAGCCTATTTTCTTGTGAAATAGAAAATTAGGAGATTGTTAGTAAGGCTCCCTAGCTCATATTTAGCCAAGTAGTCTAAATAATAATAAATACATACACTTGAAATTTTAGAAACTACTTAGATGTTCAAGCCACATCTCTACTAAATAGTGCTTTTTTGTTTTTGGTGGGGGATGATATAGTTAGCTTTATGATATGTGGGTTTTCTTATTTTATTGTTGTTTGTACTTATTATACACATTGGTGACTTGTGTCTAGAGCAAATGGTAGTATTTCTCTAACTGAGATACACAGTGAAACTTTTTTTCTTTTGATGGCTCATAAATCCCTTATCTTGGGAAGATTGGGTGCTGTCATTTTATGCTGGAACATTGTAGTATGTGAGAGCCTGTGTATTTTGAAGCCTTGGGGATCTCCCATATGGCCTGGGCCGTGCAGATATTCTTTTGGAATGGCAACAATGAGCCAGTGTTAGAGCAGTGTCTTTTATACAGAGGATATTTGATATTTGAAGTCCCTCTGAGGTGACAAGGGCCTTTGTGAAAGGGAATGGTATGCTAGAAGTAGAATTGAGGAAGTTCATAATAGGTTAAAATAGTTGACTAAAAAGGAATATATGTTAAAGCTGAAATTAGAACTTAAGCATCTTTGCTTCTTTGTTTCTTTCTTTGATTATTTCTTTCTGGAAACATAAAACCAAAATGGTTTATGATATTAACAAGGTAGAAGTTCCTTTTTTCATAAAAGTTTTCTGAATTTTGTGTTCATAGGGAGGTACATTAAAGGCGGTAAAGCCCTCCAAAGGAAAGAAGAAAAGAGAGAGCATAGAGGGGAAGGATGGACGAAGGAGGAAAAGTGCTTCAGACTCTGGGTGTGACCCTGCAACAAAGAAACTAAAAGGAGAGCGGAGTGAAGTAGACAGTAATGGGAGCGATGGAAGTGAGGCAAGTCGAGGGCCCTGGAAAGGGAGTGCCAGTGGAGAGCCAGGGCTGGATCAAAGGGCCAAGCAGCTGCCTCCATTTGTTCCCCAGATCAATCGAAACATTCGATTTGCCACATACACCAAAGAGAACGGCAGGACTCTGGTGGTTCAGGATGAGCCTCGAGGTGGGGACATACCTGTACCTTTCACTCCATATTCTTCAGCCCCGGGTCAGTCACCTTTGGTCACAGAGGTGGGTGGAGCTGGAAACAAGGAGGCTGGAAAATCACTGGATCAAGGTGCTCAGAGTCTGGCAGTTCCAACAGCCATGGTCACAACCACCAGCTCAACACCAACTACCGTGAGGATCTCCGACACTGGCCTTTCAGCAGTGACCCTGCAGGAGAAACAGAAAGTAAGCTGGTCTCAGACTCAGGGAGAGGTGAGTGACTGAAACTTGGGGCACGTGTTTTACAGCCACTGTTTGGTTTTTTTGATGTTATCTGTAGTTCACACATTAGAAGCCATCTCAGTTGTCATTGGAAAATATAATTTCTAAGATACTGTTAAATTATACTCCTTTGACAGGGTCTTTAATGCTTCATGAGATGTCATTTCCCTCTTTTGTCAAGTGCATCTATTTTAGTAACTTTATCAGTTCTTGATAGGTGCCTCAACAATTGAGCTAATCAAAAACTGATTATGCAGTCCAGTTTAATGAGATGCTAAGATGTTTCCGGTGGAGAATCTTTTTGAATTCAATTATCCATTTGGTTCACGTAGCAGTTGCATCCTTCACTAGGCCTATAAAAGGCAAGGTTAATGAATTACAGTGTTTGTAGTGGTGAACACTATAATTAAAGCTTTGTGTAGGCTACCATTACCATCCTCTGTTTTCAGTTCATAATTTTCTAATAAATTTTTCCTAAAGGCTGAGATTTTTCCATGATTGGGTTCAGCAAAAATTCTAATTTTTTCACATTGCAGGTAATTTCTGTGGACAAATTAACAGGATTGGCCATGATAAACCACCACTTCACGTATTCGCAATCTGTTTTTTGATTGTAGTTAGTTGCTAAAATGTAAATTTAGTTTTATCTACATTAGAATAAACCGATTTCTCAAATGCAGTTTTTTAAAACTATCTAAAACATTGGTGCATTTTTATGTTTACCACTATAATGTATGCTGTTATCTTTTTTTAAACTGGCTACTAGCTCTCAACTTAAAAGAAAAATGCAAAACTTGAAGGTACTCTGTGCTAAGCACTGTGCCTAATGGGTAGAGTTGTGATCCATACTTTCAAGGATCTTGCATCCTTAAAGAAATGAAGATTATAAGATACAGGTAAAAATATAATAGGCATCTTAGCTGATATTTGTCAAGTTATGATTAAAAAAGAGAAACTTTTAAAAATAATAAATTTCACCTGACTATCCATGATAATTTCTTGGTATCAAGGGAAAAGTAAGGTTGGATGTGTCTTAGTAGAAGAGGAAAAGGAGACTTATATGAAAATTTTACACAGATCATTGTTCTTTCTGAAGGGGAGACATAAACAAGTGTAGTAATACCTCTCTGTTCTCAGCTGTGAGCCAGCTGAGGTTCTCTAGGAAACCCCAATTGAGGATTTTATGTTGTCACTTCCATCATGTTCCAATAATTTTGTAGTTTTGCTTCATTTAAAATAGACTCTGCCTAAGGTGATGTGGCTCTAAATAGGCCAAGCTTTACATTTTAAGGGAAAAGAACCACAAAAATGCTGCTGATCTACAAAATTCTTTAGAAACTGAATAGGTAAAAATGTATGTTAGAAAACATTTTCTAATCAGGCTGTTGAAATTTCTGGGACTTTTTCTGTCATTTTGCTGATAATTTCAGCCTGGGTTTCCTCTGCGAACATAATTTAAAATACAGGAAATGATGCCTATTTTATGATGCCAGATTCCAAAATGGGGACATCTGGCCACTGGGAAACTTCATGCCCTAAATATCAAGTCCAAATGTAATTTTTTATCACTTATCCTGTGAGAAGATTTGGAATTGAATTACTTGAAGGAAAGTTTACAAATTGTATTCCCATTTTTCCGTTTTGATTAAAAAGCATGACTTTAATGTTTGAAACTTGTGCTACTCATACTTCTTTCTTTTAGTGGTATAGGTATCAAAGAGCATGACCAAACCTAGCCAGTAACTAACAAGGAGTTTTCAGTACCCAAGACAGGGTTAGCTTCTCCTCTGTAACACTGTAAGTATAAGAGGATTCAAGTCAGTGATTACAGGCAAACAGGAAGAAAGAAAAGAAAAAAATTAAATGACACCACTGGGGAGTGATTATTCTATTTTAACTTTAAAATAGCCGATAATAGCCAGCATGATCCCTATAGAATGTGCAAATTACCCACAAACTATATACAAATATCTGATGAGTCCTCTGATTTATACCATAAATGATCCTCAAAAAAATCCTAATGTCCTTGTCCTGGAATTTTCCCTGTTCTGAGACATTTAAGCAGGAGAAACCCTGATTGATCTCAAAGAATAATGCTAATATTAGTCATTAATTAATTAATCAACAAATGATGATTAAGCCTTACATTAAAAGAAAAGAGAAGGGCAGTATGGAGGGGAAAGTGTTGGATTTGGGGTCAGAAGAACTTGAGTAGATCCTTTGTGATCATGGGCAAGTCACTTAGTGTCTCTAAGCCTCAGTTTCCTCGTCTGTAAAATGAGGGAGTTGGAATAGATCTGTGGCCCCTTCCAACCTTAAATCATATCCTATGACGAACTGTCAAATTGGTCAAAAGAGATAATATTTGTAAAAAGCACTTAGCTCAGTGCCTGGCACGTAGTGGGTACTGTATAAATGTTTATTCCCTTCCCTTCCTCCCCTTGTCAGGAATGATATAGAGGAGATTTATCTTCAGGTATAGGCTAGACTAAATGAACTTTTAGGGCCCTTTTAACTCTGACACTCTGTGTTTTCCTATAAAATTGATAAGAGAGTTTATACCTCCTTTCACCCCTGTACCTCACCCCTTCCCCAAAGTCCTTAAGGCTTCATTATTTTCTCCAAAATACATTCATGTGCTTGCTGGGATTGGAGCATTACCAAATTTTATTATAACTATGATTATCAAAATAATTATAAAGCACATTTTATGATTTTAAAAAGAATTCTTTCTCTGTCTCATCTGATTTCCAAAATTGTCCTTCTGTTTGTTTGTAGCCATTTTCACCTGTAAGGCATAGTTTCAAATACATATTGTGATTTATGTTTTCTCATCTCTTACATATCATAATTAAAATCTTTCATACCACAGGGTTGGTTTTTTATACGCAAAATGCCAGTGGTTGGTTTTTTAAATTAAGTATGTATTAAATAATCTTATATCTATAAACATTTTTTTTAAAATAAATGAGAGACAGCTCAAACAGTTTCTAATGTAATTTAAAGTGTTTCTGGACTCAGGGTCCAAATATGTGCTTAGAATTAAAGAGCATTCACTGAATTCTAAAAAGACTATCTCTGAGAGTTTCCAGTTAATAAAATATAATACTTTTCCATAGCAGAGAATTTGTTTGCAGAGCTAAGCTCACCTCCCAGCAAAATGGTTTAGCAGTTTACAGTAAACTTTCTCCTCTCTAACAGTCTCTTAAAACAGTTGCATTGGGATAATATTTCATGGACTACTAGATATGCTTCAGATTAATAGCTCATAATCATCTGAGAGTAGTAAGGGAGAAACCTCTTTCCGAAGGGACTCCATAGTAAAATTACTCACTTTTGAATGCTGTGCAGGGGATTGCAAAAGTCTTAGTTCAGTCTTAAGCTTTATGTTTTTCAGTTTGTGGTAGCCAACTGCATCAGCTATGGAGGGAAGGCCATAGAATTAATTATGTTCTTCTGGTTAACTTCATTAAATAAACCATTCATATACTTTTTTTTTAAATAACCTTTTATTTTGTTATCTATATTTCCCAGTTTCCCTATCTCCCTCCCAAAGAGCCATGACTCTATAAATAAAAAAGAGGGAAAAAATAGTTTGGGGAAACTGATCAACACATCAAAAATCTGATGTTATATGCAATGTTCTATGCCCGTGGACCCTAACCTCTGCAAAGAAGCCAGGAGGGATGAGGTAGAGAGGAGATACCATCTCATATTTCTCATGCTTTGTCTTTAGGGACAGGCTTAAGTCATTGTAATTTCATGCCTTTCATTTTAGATTGTCTTGTTCTTTCCATTTGGTGTGTATATTGTTTTCCTATCACTGCTTACTTTGCTTCGTATTAGTTCATCTCAGTCTTCCTATGCTTCTCTGTATTCAGCATTTTCAGTGATCAGTAAATTTGTGTTAAGTACTTACTGTGTATGAGGCTGAGCACTATGGACATAAAATAAAGGTAGAAACAGCTCCTACTCTCAAGTAGCTTACATTTTGATCAGGGAGAGAAAGAAGATGTATATAAATAAGTACACACATGATGCATTTCTTGAAGTACATCAACATCGCAGTATATTTTCTGTACCACAACTTGTTTAGCCATTCTGTGGTTGATAGGCATCTGCTTTGTTTCTGGTTTTTTATGGTAAGAAGTGTCGCTATAAATATTTTGGTGTTTATGGCTCCTTTTTGTCATTGAACTTCTTCGTGTGTATGCCTAGTGGTGGAATCTCTGGATAAAACGTTATATACGTTGTAGTCACTTTCTTTGAATAATTGCAAATTGCTTTTCAGAATGGTTGGACCACTTCACAGCTATACCAACAAAGCATTAGTATGCCTGTTTTTCTATATCTCTTCTAGCATTGATTATTCCCATCTTGTCTCATCTTTGGCAACTGGCTAACATCCGTACACTTTTAATTCATGTCTCATGTGACCAAGATACTGTGGCTGCACCTCTATGAAGTTGTGGTAGTGGAGGGTAATAGTGTTTGAGTCATGGGGTTCACTGATGAAAAATATGAATATACTGTCTCCCGGGCCTGAGAAAGAAACTATAAGATTTGGGTGAGTTATAATAAGCAGCTCTTTAAAAAGTCACTAAATAATGGCTGTCTCCTGTTTCAGAATTCCAGAAACTCCCTCTTGGCTTCTTCTGGATTTGGAGCATCTCTCTCAAGTTCATCCCAATCCTTGGCTTTTGGAAGTCTTAGAGCCCAGTCCAATGGGGTCTTGGCTACAGAGAGCAAGCCTTTGGGGTTTTCTTTTGCCTCCAATTCTGCTGTAGAAACCCAGAAAGATTCTGATCTCTCAAAGAACTTGTTTTTTCAGTGCATGTCACAGACATTGCCCTCAAGTAACTACTTCACAGCTATTTCGGAGAGTTTATCGGATGAGTCCTCTGGTCGGGACTCATTCAAACAGAGCCTAGAGAGCATGAGCTCTGGGCTTTGTAAAGGCAAACCCACCCTGACAGTAGATACAAAGGCTGGCAGTACCCTGGACCGGAAGGTGCCCTCAGAGTCCATGCCTACCCTCACTCCAGCCTTCCCAAGGAGCCTCTTGAATACCCGAGTCCCAGAGAATCATGAAAATCTATTTTTGCAGCCCCCTAAGTTATCCCGTGAAGAGCCATCCAACCCTTTCCTGGCATTTGCAGAGAAAGCTGATCTCAGTCCTTTCAGCAGTTTTGCATCTCAGACAGCAGGTGGCTCCACTTCGGCTACCACTGGAGCACTCAAGGCAGCTTCTGGCTGGCCAGAGTCTCACGCCTCTGCAGATTCAGCATCCTTAGCAAAGAAGAAATCTCTCTTCATCACAACTGATTCTTCCAAGCTAGCCTGCAGTACACCCAGCTCGGCTGTGCCTCCTAGTGTCCCAAGCCTCTCTGCCATGGGAAATGGCCGCTCTAATTCGCCCACCAGCAGTCTTTCACAACCTATTGAGATGCCCACCCTCTCCTCCAGCCCAACGGAGGAAAAGCCATCAGTTGGGCCTGGGCAACAGGACAATCCTCTTCTGAAAACATTTACTAATGTCTTTGGCAGGCACCCAACTGGCTTTCTCTCCTCAACAGAGTTTTTGCAGGAAAACAAAGCTCCTTTTGAAGCTGTAAAAAGGTTCTCACTGGATGAGCGGAGCATGACATCTAAACAGGACTCAGATTCCAGCACCAATAGTGACCTGTCAGACTTGAGTGACTCTGAGGAGCAGCTGCAAGCCAAGGCTGGGTTGAAGGGAATCCCAGAGCACCTAATGGGAAAACTGGGCCCCAATGGAGAGCGAAGTGCTGAACTGTTACTGGGGAAAGGACGAGGGAAGCAGGCCCCTAAAGGCCGACCAAGAACAGCCCCTTTGAAAGGTGATGGTGCTGAACCAAGCTGAGCTACCAGGGTATACGCAGGATTGATTTTCTGTGCCCTGGCACATTCCTTTGGTTATAAGGATCCTTAATTCAGAGCTTTATGCCCTGGTAACACAGAGAGTCTGAGGGGAATGGTCTATAATCTACTGGGCAAGATCTCATATAAGCTATAACAGTTAAATGGTTGTCTCTCCTGTTCTTGACATCCAGAAAAGTAAATCCTGCAGTCTTTCTCGGCAGTAGTCCCTGTAAATACTGTTCCATTGAGTTTTTTCTTTTTAATCAGGAAGTGTTTCTTTATCTTCCATCACTCTTGCTTCAGTTTGAGCCCATCTTCCCTTGTTTTGTCTTTAGTAAAGGTGGAGACTAGTTGGTTAGCATTCTCCAAGAGAAAGGGATATTAGCTGTATGTATACTTTGTGTGTTATGCCGGGACCTTTAATTACAGTGGTTTGGAGTTAATCACTGTAGTGTGCATAACAAGATTATCAACTCAGTGTCCAAGTACTTTCACATCGTTCTGATTTGGGTAAAAGGCAAGGTCAAATAATGGGTAGAGAGCCAGCTTTCAAGTCAGTCCTTTGTAAATAGATAGGAAGAGAATTAAACTATCCCTTATCTTTGCTTCCTTGGTCAAAATATTAGGACCCTTGACCCTGGAAAGAAAACTTTCTTGTGGTATGTAGTTCTGACCAAGAATGGTGTAAAGTTTTTTTTAAATGATGCAAAGTAAAGAATTATGGTTCACTTGGGAAGAATACATGTTATTAATGGCGGGGGGGATATTCTTTTGAAGCTTATGGGGTTTAAAACATTGATAGCCTGGATTGATTGGGGTCGATTAGCACAACCTCTTACTTGGGTACCTCAGGTAAGCGGCAAGTGCAGCCAGTCTGTTGGAGTCTCTGGTCTCTTGCATTCATCCCGTCTTTGGGGTGGTACAATACTAGCTAGGACAACTCCTTTCCCAAGCTCTCTGCTGTCCTCAGTTTCTAGCTGCTGTGTCCTTTCTCTCGCCCCTACCTTTGGGTGAGCAAATTGGAGAGGAAGTAAACAGGCAAGTTACAAATTTTTAATAAGACTAAGTAAGTAGTAAAAAGTCAGCCAGTAAGCCAGGTGAGGGACTGTGGGAACTAGTAGCTGTCTTAGGCAAAAAGAAAATTAAGTGATGTCCTTTGTGAATAGCATAGTTGCCCGTCAAATCCTAGCTTTTGTTTCAGGCTATTTTGACCAGTGTTTTTGTTTTTTGTTTGTTTGTTTTTCCTCTTTCTCTCCCACTTTAGTTGGCCAGTCAGTGCTGAAAGACATGAGCAAGGTGAGAAAGCTCAAACAGTCAGGAGAGCCTTTCCTCCAGGATGGATCCTGCATTAATGTAGCCCCTCACCTGCACAAGTGCCGGGAGTGCCGCCTGGAGCGTTACCGAAAGTTTAAAGAGCAAGAACAAGATGATTCCACTGTGGCCTGCCGATTCTTTCACTTCAGGAGGTGCCAAGAATCATCTGTTTTGTCTGGATACCTTTCTCTCACCATGCCCCTTATCTTTTACCACCACCCCAAGGCTTTACCTGTTCTCATGTCCTGAGATTGTAAACACAAATAACCTGTCCTACTTTCACCATACCTACACTTTAAAGTTTACAGAGTACTCTTTCATTTGATCTTGTAAACAGTGCTGTAAGATAGAGATTGCAAGTAGTATATTTTACAGATAAGGAAATTAAGGCTTAAAAAGAGGGTACTTGGCCAAGTACATACCATAAGTATGTGCTAGTAAGAGCCAAAACCTGATGTCAAGATTGTTGACCATTCTTTCTATCACGTCATGTTGCCCAATGAAGAAATTAGCTGCCCCCAGTATTTAGTATAGCAACTGAATCTTGGGTCTCAGTTTAAAAATCTCTAAAAAATTATTATTTAATTCTGTAAACTGGAAGTTCCAGTAAAATGGATCAACCAAGATTCTATGGTAGAATGATGGGTGGAGGATGGTGGAATCCTTATCTCAGCTTGGGTATGTCCCTTCAGAGCTATGTCTTTTTTGGGTTGTGGACCCCTTTGACAGTCTGGTGGAGCCTGTAGCCTCCTCCACAGGAATGATTGGGGTTTTTTATTCATAATTGAAAGAAATGCTGAATTTCAATTAGCTAGAGGTTAGTGAAAATGAAGGTTTCATTTATTTTTCCAATCCAAGTTTACAGGGGTTCATGGACAACAAGTTAAGAACCCCTGCTCTGAGATGATAAACTCCAAAGCAGGTGCTGGTCTGTGCTGGTAGAGGGGGGTACTTCATCTAGGACTTTGCTGTGCCAATGAAATCATGGGTCCAGCCACATGCCATTAGGTTTGGGTGCCTTTGCTTCCTTCTGTGTGGTAGTGACAGTTCTAAGACTTCAAAAGGTAGATTCTCTTGAACTCTGGAGTATTCTAAATTTTTAACACAGGCTATTCTGTTATGGTACTGCATCATATAGGCATAACTTAGTTATTGCATTATTACAAGTTCACCTTTGGAGGATTGAAATTTTAAGGTTTGTGAGCTTTATCCATCAGCCCTCCAGCTCAGTTTAGTTTCCCCATTTGAATTGTTAATTTAAGGAGAATGAATCTATCCTATACTTCTGGTCTGCTGCTATGCCTTCTTTTTTCAATCTCTAGAGTAACTTGACTTGTGGTTGAGAAAGAAAAGCTGTAGGGGTATATTCAACACATGCAAACATGCCACCGAACTGCAGAGAATTGACACTAGGCCTTGGAAAGGTCCTATTTCTGTACCAAATAATAGCCATTCCTCTCAGATACGTAACTTCGCCACCACTCAGGAAACAGAAGTAGAGAAGCTGCTTATTTTTTCTTCGATTTCCCCATTACACTGTTTCCTTCATTACAGAGAAAACGGGTTGAAGTACTCAGAGGGAACATTTGTTTTAAATAAAGGAGCTTGTAGGAGTTCTTGCAGTCGTTTACAAAAAGCTTAAAACCCCTAAAAATTGTTCCCAGCCTTTCTCATTTTTGGGGGTAATGCATGCCAGAGTGGGGAGCATCAGGAGCCTGAAGGATAGGACCAGTGCTTTAGGTCAAATTTTCAAATTCAGTGAGGATTTTTACTTGCTCTCAGCCTAGAATTGCATGCATGAGGTGATTTGTGTGGCTGCCATGCATTTGACCAGCTTTTGTTGCTTCACAGGCTTATCTTCACTCGGAAAGGCATCCTCCGTGTAGAAGGGTTTTTAAGTCCACAGCAGAGTGACCCAGAAGCCATGAACCTGTGGATTCCCTCTTCCTCCCTTGCAGAAGGAATCGATCTGGAGACCTCAAAATACATACTGGCCAATGTTGGGGACCAGTTTTGCCAGCTTGTTATGTCAGAAAAGGAGGCCATGATGATGGTAGAGCCACATCGTAAGTCTTGCCTTTCTGTAGTTCATACTGCCTTTTGAAGAAACTCTTGTTTCTTTTACTTAAATGGAGTTATGTTTCACTTCCTTCCTTCTTTTGAACTGAAATAATCACTATTAGAATGTGGGAAAATTTTCCCGTATTGAGAAGACTTCTACTTATATCAGTCTTTCTAACTGAGGAGCTAAACTAAATTAAAAAATTTTGTTTTAGGGCCTCTGGAGACTGATAGACCCAGTGCATTCTTTCCCCTCAGTCTGGATGCTAATGAACTAATTTTACTCTCTACACTATTTTATTTGAACAAGAAGATGGTGCTCTGTTGTTTTTCCTTATTTAAAGTGCCCCTTGGTACCAAGGCATATCAGTTGACTTGTGATTCTTCCAATCTGAGTGGAAATTGGGAATTCATTATGTGGTTATGTATACAAGATGCCACATCTTATTTTCAAAGCAAGGTAGTAAAGTTTGATTTGGAACAACATTATGACTACTCTCCTTGTCTCATGGAAGAAAGGCTTCTTGATTTTCAGTCCTCAGAAGTTGCAGGGACATTTCTCAAAAGCTGTTAATCTTGGCATGATCATGGGCATTTGAAACATATTCTATTGCAGATTTTTTTATACGGTCTGTTGAGAAGCATTTTTTAAAACTTAGTCTACCTTTTGTATCTCCCAAGATACTAATTTTATAGATTGGTAGGGTTTTTTTGCCCTGAAAATACTAGATATGTCTGAAGAGTTGCCGCTGTTTATTGGGTTAGCAACTATAAATTACCTTCCTCTTGATCTTCTCCAGAAAAAGTGGCATGGAAACGGGCAGTACGTGGTGTCAGAGAAATGTGTGATGTGTGTGAAACAACCCTCTTCAACATCCATTGGGTTTGTCGCAAATGTGGATTTGGAGTCTGTCTCGACTGTTACCGACTTAGGAAGAGTCGTCCACGAAGTGGTAAGTGACTTTTTCTCTGTCTTGTTCAAAAGAGAATACAGGGAAATTCTGCTGGAATATGTTAGGGGTGAAATGAGTCGAGGTTTCAGGGTTAGGGATTGGGGAGACAATAAGACTATCTTGTGCCTCAATCATTGACTAAACTCAACAGCTTTTTCTCATCACAGGATCATAGAATCAGACCACAAAGGGACCTTAAAAACCATTCATGCTAATAACCCTTTGGTTTTATAGATGAGGCAACCATAGTAGAGAGTGAGGAGACTTGTCTGAGATCATAGTGGTGGTATGTTGCAGACCTGGGAGTGGAACCTGTATCCACTCACTCCACAGACAGCATTCTTTCCAAAATAATTCTTTGCCAGTTTTCACCTATTAGGAAAACCTTTATCAAATCAAGAAAATGTATCTTTCCTATGCTATTCATTCTTGGTTGCCCCAGCATGTACCAAGAATGTCTTCATACCTGCTTCCCTAGTTTCTTCAGCATTGCCTGGTTGAACAGACATGTGGGATACATTCTTTTTAGAGGAATTCTGAAAATCTGAAGGAAGTAACTAGTGGCTTAGGAAGAGAAGTTAGGGATATCATAGGTCCATGGTAGGAAACATACCCAGAAAAAAAATAAAGGCTCTTCCGATTTCAGAGACAGAGGAGATTGGTGATGAAGAGGTTTTCTCTTGGTTGAAGTGTGCAAAGGGGCAGTCACATGAACCAGAGAATCTCATGCCCACACAAATCATCCCTGGCACAGGTAAGTCCTACTCTGCACTCTGCTTGGTGAGGGGGACTTCAGATTAGTGAAATTTGCAGCACAGGTCTTAAAAAATTAGGGTTTAAAAAAAACAAAATCATAGAATCTTAATAATGGCACTGGTCTTAAGCCTTCCTGTATGATTCTATATTTATTTTTTTGTACTTAATAGTATTTTTTTTCCCAATTACACATAAAGATAGTTTTCAATATTCATTTTTGTAAGATTTTGAGTTCCAAATTTTTCTCCCTCTCTCCCTTCCCTCCCCCTTCCCCAAGACAGCAAGCAATCTAACATAAGTTATATGTTGTACTGATTCTTTGAAACTTGAAAATCCATCCTTGTTTGTTTAGGAAAAATGTAACTGAAAACTTAATACTTTCATTGTGTTATATGAAGGGGCCATCTAAATAGTATTAATAGATAACTTGTGATTGGGTCATGATATAAGTTTAATTTTTGTGTTTCCTCTATTAGATCTGTATGTCTAAGCTTGTATTTTGAAATATATGTGCTATAAATAAAAATGAATCCAGAGAACCATCACCTGCATCTCCTTTTACTTAAGAACTGTTTGCCATTTAGATGATAATCTCAATGTATTCATAAATACTTACACAGAAAAAATACTTGTCACATTTAGGGATAGTAATTCTCTCTCTTGCTAAGTTGGTAATTAATTTTCTGAAGTTTTCAGGTTGACATATCTATCCTATGTTTAAAGATCTCTAGTCCATGGAGAATTCCTTAAAGTTCTCCTTCATGGCCTTTCTTTCAAGTGTTATCCAGCCAAATCATATTTCACTTTCTTTTCAGCTCTTTACAATATTGGAGATATGGTACATGCAGCCAGGGGCAAGTGGGGAATTAAAGCCAACTGCCCTTGCATTAGTCGTCAGAATAAATCTGTATTGAGACCTGCTGTCACTAATGGGATTTCACAGGTAAGCAATTCAGGAAGCTATTTATAGATTAACTATAAACTACGTCAGCTGAAGCAGGCGCTGTGGAGTGAGTGCTTAGAGCTTGGTCAGGCATCAAAAAACGCCAAGGTCATCCACTGCATCCTGAGCCATTGCCGGTAGTTTTGACTTTTGTCCTGCCACTAGACTTTGATGACTCAGGAAGAAAGAGTGAAGCTCATGACTTTAGGCAGCTCTGCCTCACTTAAATCCAGTTCATGAGCAGGTGAAGATACCACCCGTGATTTTACTGGTCCTCTTTTTAAAAATAATAGGACAAACAAGAAGTTAAATGTATTCTAAAGCAGCTACGGAATAAGAGCTGGTTGTTGAGGTTAAGTTACTCGTGTCTGAGATAACCTAACTTGATCCTTCTTGTCCCCAGACCTCCCTTTGAGGTTATAAGAGACTCATCTAGAAACAGATCCAAAAGTTGTTCCGGCTCATCTGCTAGGAGCCAATGAATGCTTTAAAAATGCCCCAGTCACTTCCTGGTTTCCCTTCCTTCATTTGTCTGTGCTCAGTTTTGATAGAGTATTAAAACACCTTTGATTTAGAGTCAAGATTGCTATGTTAGAGTCCAAGTCTTTGTATGTTCACAGTGTGGAAAACACTGTTTAAACTCTATTAGTCTGTTTAGCCACATTGCACAAGCAAAACATGATCACCGTCTGTGGCATAATTATCTTCAAGCCTGGTGATAAAGACAGATTCATTTGTTTGGAATTGTCATACTGCAGACTGTTTTCCTGTGTCTCTACACACATCCTGGTGTAATCAAAGTTTAAAAAAAAAACAACATCCTAAAGTTGATTAATTTTGTCCCAAAATCCTTTCAGGATGAAGAATACAGCCAGTAATGAAAGCATAGGAGTTGAAAATGCAGGGGAAAGAGTAGGTAGGTAGAAAGAAAGTATGGCATGAAGGTGTTAGCAGAAATGTTTATATTTTTACGAAGGTTGAAGTGTTAGGCCAGACAGTATGAAAAATGGAGTGCATTTTTAAATTAATCTAGAACAGTTGTGGTACATTAGCAGTACTTTTTAAGGTATCCTTCTGCATTACTTTGTGCAATTCACCTATTTTTCTTTCCCGAGTACATTGTTTTAAGTACAGTTGATAACTATGTATGTTTCAGCTTCCCAGTATAAATCCCAGTGCTTCCTCTTCTGGAAATGAAGCTCCCTTCTCCAGTGGAGGAGGAACAACAGGGGTAACAACAGGGGTGACAACACCAGAGTCTGACCTTATACCCAAACCTGACACTGTGGACAGCCGGAGCGAGGAGGCACTGAAAACAGATGCGTCAAGTAGCAGTGGTGAGACAAAGACCAGCAGGCCACTCTGCACTGAAACGACACCACCATCCTCTGCTCTGCACTGGCTGGCAGATTTAGCCACACAGAAAGCAAAGGAAGAAACAAAAGGTTGGTAAATTAGATTCAGTCGAAAGGGAAGGAGCAGAGGCCGTGGCAGTGGTTGCTGTGACTCAGCGCATTTGTCCCAAAGCATCGGAGGAGTGTAGGAATTGAATTGCATGTGGTGGGTCACATAGAACAACGTAGTCTTGTCTGACTTCTCTCTGGGAAGATGTCATGGCACAAGGGATCATCTGGAGGAGGGCAGAGCCCTAGGGGAAAATGTAAATTAAGAGATGAATAACTGAGAGTAACCCAGCAGTGAATGCAAAAAGATTTGGATGAAAAGAGATTAAAAAAAGAAAATGGCAAAAATGGAAGTGAGATGGAAGAGGGCAAAGTGATAAAGCACATTACCTGCTGTGTTCACTGTTGGTTGTCTCTTCAATGTACAGTATAATCTTTCCCAACGAAGACTGTAGATTGAAAGGCCCTTATTCTTTTCTACTTGTCCCTTTGTTTTTATGGTTGTCACTCTGTGTTATAACATTTCAGAAATTCACTTTCTCTGTTTCCTTTATTATATTGTCTTTACTTATCTCCTTCTTATGATTCTTTTCTTAAAGAAGCTGGATCCTTGAGATCAGTCCTCAGTAAGGAGTCTCATTCCCCCTTTGGGCTGGATTCATTCAACTCTACAGCAAAGATTTCTCCATTAACTCCAAAGCTCTTTAATAGCCTGCTACTGGGTCCTGCTGCCTCCAACAACAAAACAGAAGGCTGCAGCCTTCGAGACTTACTGCACTCTGGGCCCGGAAAGCTTCCCCAGGCCTCCTTGGACACCAGCATACCTTTCCCTCCAGTCTTCTCAGCGTCTTCAACAGTGGGTATCCTCCCCATAACTTCAGCCATTGAATCTGGTTTTTTATTTTTGTTTGTTTGCGTGTTTAACATTGCAGTGTTCACCACTTCTTGAACAGAAAAGAAGCCAACATGCTGTAATATCAGGCATCTGGAATCACCTTGGCTATTATGTTCACCTTAATTCTGTTGTATTTTAGTGCTGTTTTCATTGACATCATTATATTCATTGGACATTGTTCTTTTGGAGCTGCTTTAATTCTCTCTGCATCAGTTCATGCAAGTTCTACCACATTTCTACAAGTCCTTCGTTTTCTACAGTTCAGTTATATTCCCTTGCATTCAGATACCACAGTAACCCTTGGATCCCGTGAAAGGATCTTTCATGAAAGATGTAATGGCATCCTTTTTGTGTAGGTCTCTAGATTGAAAGCCATACTGACAGGCTCCTTCTGTGCTGTTTAAGCTTTGTGAAAACGAGATTCTGTTGAGAAATCTCTGAAGTGAAATGAGGCATCATCTCATTGGTTTTGCTAGGGAAGAATAGAGCAGAAATTGGACCATTGCCTTCTCAGTAGTAAAATTAGGTAGCATTGGCAAAAAGGGTAAGGCCGGGGCAGATGCGTCTGACTTGGATTATTTGTTAGTCTTTTGACTGGATGGGGAACCTGTCTCTAAAGGAGAATTAGGCACAACATGTAGGTGTTTTTGATGGCTTTTTTAATGTCTGCAATCCACATAGGCTTATTACCATTATATACTCTTAGCTATCAAAATGATTTCTTAGGTCTTTTATAGACTTGCCGTGCCCCTGGGTGAAAGGTAGAATGAGTAAAAAAAAAAAATACAGTGCTTCTTACTGTTCCTCCCATTTGGTAAGGGATGTTTTAAGAACCTACATAGAATAAGGCTAGCTAGGTCAGTGACTGTTTTTCTGTGTTAGCATGAGTCGTTTGACTATCTTTTTTGCCGATGATTGTGAAACTAAATATAGATGTTGGGGCTTCTTTCTCTCAGGGGGTGAAGAACAAGGCCAGTCTTCCCAACTTCCTCGACCACATCATTGCCTCAGTGGTAGAAAATAAAAAAACTTCCGATGCTGCAAAACGGGCCAGTAACCTCACTGACACCCAAAAAGAGGTGAAGGAGATGGTGATGGGACTGAATGTGCTGGACCCACACACCTCCCACTCATGGCTCTGTGATGGGAGGCTCCTGTGTCTCCATGACCCCAGCAACAAAAACAACTGGAAGATCTTTCGGGAGTGTTGGAAGCAAGGCCAGGTCAGCTTGATTAAGGACCATGTTTAAAGCCTTGGGCCCACAGAAAATATGTGGTTGTAGCTGGTTGTAGTTTAGGCATAGCTGCTATTCCAGTGAATATCCAGTCTTTTACCATATCTCAGGGAAATACCAGTGGGATTGAGAAAAGGAGGAGGGAAGGAGAACCAGTGACAGAGCAACCAGATTCTTGTAGGTAGTACTGCTTTTGGAGAACCTTTGATTACTACAAGCTCTCTGACAAGTTCTGGAAAAGACCATGGAAATTCTTGTGAAATTAGTGATCTGGCTTGGATATTGTCTTGGAAAAGAAAGCAACATTAGGTGTAATGTGTGTTGCGGGGTGGAGGGTGGAGTGTAATACTTTACCAGGGAAATATTTCTTGGTTATACCAAGTATATATTAAAGCAGTCATTTATTTATACACGTTTCAGATACATAAGGAAGGGAAAGGGTGTGGGATTTCTAGAATTATCCTTTACAAATATGAAATGTTGCCAAAAGTTGAGTTTGTCAGTGTTTGGCCTCCCACCTTTCTTTTGTATAGCAGTAGGTATCCAGAGCAACAGAAGTGATTTATCTGATTGGACCTGGAAGGTGGAGGAAAAAGTGATAATAATAGAGTGGAAGCAGTGCCTATAAGCTTCAGCTGATGTTAGAATCGGGAATCCCATAATAGAGTTGTCAAGCTAAAGAACTTGGGAGAAAGAGGAGGAGGAGGAAGAAATGTTACTGGGGGATCCTTATTCCTGTCCCTCTTCAGCCCTGGGGGGCTCTTAGTGTTTTTCCATGACCGTGCTGCTGATCAAGATATTTCTTTCCACAGCCTGTCCTTGTTTCTGGGGTGCATAAGAAGCTCAAATCTGAACTTTGGAAGCCAGAAGCATTTAGTCAAGAATTTGGAGACCAGGATGTGGACCTAGTGAATTGTAGGAACTGTGCTATCATTTCTGATGTGAAAGTGCGTGACTTCTGGGATGGTTTCGAAATCATATGCAGTAAGTGGCTTTGAGGTCATATCCACTAAGTGCAACCTGGGAAGAAAGCCAGCTCTCTGTCTTCCCAAGATTGCTTTTCAGCACAGCATACCTCTGTAGAAACAGCCACAGAGGTCACTGTAGCATGGTAGGAAAATCTTGTCCTTGGACTGGCCACAACAGAAGCCCATCTAATGGAATAAATTCCTAGCCCTCAGTTTGTGGTCCAGCAAAGTTTGTTATCATTGACAAACAATGGAGACCCTTTTAGCCAGAGGTGTATTGATCTCTGAAGCCATGGACAGGGGAAACGTTGTATATCTAGTCCACTATGGGAGATAGAATTGAAAATTAAAAAGCTAGTCTTCTGTGAGGTTGAGCATCAGGAGATTTTCCATCATTCAGTTCAGTGAGCCAGGACTAGTAAATGACTACTTTATCTCTCACAGAACGGCTAAGATCAGAAGATGGGCAGCCGATGGTACTGAAGCTCAAAGACTGGCCTCCAGGGGAAGATTTCCGAGACATGATGCCTACAAGGTTAGCAAACTAAATCAAGCTACAGCATCTTACGGGGTATGTCACAAGAGAAATAGAGTTATAAGGGATTACGTTTTGAATATCACCAGAAGACTGGCTACTAGGGTATGACTTGTTTCAAACACAGCAACTAAAAAATGTCTCCTAAGAGAAGCTGGGAAAGTTTGCCGTCGGTTTTATTTGAGCATGTCTCCATCTGTGAAATCATAGCTCCTTGAGTATTAAAGTAAGTCAAGGGGACTTTAACTTGGTGGGCTTTTCTTCTGTAGCACAGTATGTCCTCTCCTCTCTCTTGCCCTTCTTTAGGTTTGAGGATCTGATGGAGAACCTCCCCCTGCCAGAGTACACCAAGCGAGATGGAAGGCTGAATTTGGCTTCTAGACTACCCAGCTATTTTGTACGACCTGATTTGGGTCCCAAGATGTACAATGCCTATGGTATGAGGGGATAGACCCAGGGATGCCCTCTCAAACTCCTCTCGTTTAACAGCTAAAGAATGATTTGTGGGCAATGAGGAACCAGGAAATATTTGTAGCTAGGAACCGGTATAGCAAGTGACCTTTTATTATGGCAATAATCTGAATATTATTGACAATTTTAAAAAATTTTTTCATACTGATTTATGTACCTGTATTTGTTCCCCCAGGTAGGTGGAAAGTAACCTTTTAAAATTTCATATATATTAAATTTAATAGACAATATTTTCTTATCTGTAAAATTGAAATAGTCATACTTTCAACACCTATTTGGTTTTTAAATTGGAAAGCACTATGTAAATGTGAGTTGTTGTTATTGTTAAAGATATGACTCAATTCTAAAAAAAAAAAATCAGAGAGTAACAGTGAAGAAGTTTGGATGCCAAGATACCCAGCGTGTCAGGCAGTCCTAGTAATGGACATCACAGGGAGAGAGAGGGAGGACGTTCTTGGATGTTACTGAGCCCAACCCTTATTATCTTTTTAGTTTTAGATGGGAAAAGTAAGGCAGGATTTTTTTTTTGGGGGGGGGGAGATATGATTTGTTTTGCTTTGATGGAAGCTGGTTGTTTAGGCAAAGATTTGGTTTGGAATACTCACTATGTTAGTGCTGTCTGTCCACTGTGTTAACCTGATTAGGAGGAATTGCTGAAATGAACTGGAAAAGTTTTCAAGACAGTAATTTGGAAACAATCTTAAAACCAGAACCTCAATACCCATATAAAGCCATTCTAACACATGTTCTTGGCAGAGGGTTTGTTTGGATTATTTAGAGTATTGGCTTTTCATCCTATTTTTTCTCTTCTGTAGGTTTAATCACTGCAGAAGATAGAAGAGTTGGTACAACAAACTTACACTTAGATGTGTCTGATGCAGTGAATGTGATGGTGTATGTTGGGATCCCCATTGGGGAGGGAGCGCATGATGAAGGTAACATCCCCAAGACTAATTCATTGATTTATTGTCCTACGTTACTTCAAGGTTGTAGCAAATGGGGGTGGTTGGTGGCCCAGTAGATAGGGCACTAGGCCTGGAGTCAGGAAGTCTTGAGGTTCCAATTCACCCTCAGACACGTGGGCAAGTCACTATTGAGACACAAGGCTCTCTGCCTCAGTTTCCTCATCTGTAGAATGGGAGTAATAATAGCACTTAACTCCCAGGGTTGTTGGAAGGACCAAATGAGATAATAATTATTAAATGCCTTGCACAGTGTCAGGCACATAGTTAACTCTACATGTGTTAATTATTATTATTATCAAACATTATTATCAAGATCTTGGTAGGAAATATTTGATATCCTTTTCCTTGTTTTAAGTCCCTGAGTGATGTATAGACCTCTCATCAAATGCACCCCTCCTCCACCCCCCCACTCCCCCATGTCAAGAAATATAGACTACAAACTAGATATAAGAAATGACTATAGTTTGGCAAGACACCAAACCACTTCCCCAGCTGGAGGGATGGGAGGAGGGGGGTTGAAATTGCCTTACTTAAGAAAAGGGAAAGAGTCTGTCAATGGAAGGTTTAAGTCATTCTTCCTGAAGGCTTGGTGATGGACTAAGTGGCATTTTGACCCTTTGATCTTCTGATTTATCCTCTAAAGTTCAAAATATTTGGAATCAATGGGCTTTACTTTTTTTCAATCTGTGGCAAATGGTTGACTGCGTCCGCCTGGTGGAGATCTGTTTATGATTTCTGTTTGCCCTTCCAGAGGTGCTGAAGACTATTGATGAGGGGGATGCTGATGAGGTGACAAAACAGCGGATTCATGAAGGGAATGAGAAGCCTGGAGCATTATGGCATATCTACGCAGCTAAAGACGCTGAGAAGATCCGGGAACTTCTCCGAAAGGTGGGGAGGTGTCTGCCAGTACCTTTTCTTTTTCTTTTCTTTTCTTTTTTTGCCAGCCCCTTTTCACATTCGCAGAAATGATTCTGGATGCCAAAGAAAAGGCTGAACTAAGCCTTTGGGACATGGCCTGGATTAGCCTTGCCACTCCCCTAGGATTTCTCAGGATATTAATCTTTTTGTGAACCGAAGACCTTGATATTTTTATTGTTGGTTCTACCCCCAGGCTGCTGCAACATATACATACTTTAAAATGCTTATGTTCCAGGCAGAAGTTGCTTCTTTGTGCTGCTTTGTATTAAATGTCCATTAGACCTAAATTCCTGTCTCCAAGATGTGGCAGTCAGTATATTTTAGCTCAGGATTGTCTCAAACCCTGCTGTAGCTCTGTGACAGATTGTGATTTTTGCCACTTTATGGGTCATCCACGTATTTCTTTGGTGTCTGGCGTTAGGTCGGAGAAGAACAAGGTCAAGAAAATCCTCCAGATCATGACCCAATTCATGACCAAAGCTGGTACCTGGACCAGACCCTTCGTAAACGTCTCTATGAGGAGTATGGCGTGCAAGGCTGGGCAATTGTGCAGTTTCTGGGGGATGCTGTCTTCATACCTGCAGGAGCCCCTCACCAAGTAGGTGTACAGTTTTCTAAGTAGGAAAATAGAATTTGAGGTAGTTGAAACCAAACTGTCCTTTGACCATTGAAAATCTAAAAGGCTGTAACTCAGCTGATAATCTATAGCATCTGTATTCTCTCTAGAAACCAGTTTCACACACTGCTGCTTGTACTCATCTAGTATATAGGAGTTGCCCCTATATTTCTTGCATGGTAAGGCAAGAGGTAAGGTGGCTAATGTTAGAACATTCAATTTTTCATTGTGTTTCCAATGCCTGTTACTTTCCTCATATTTTTCTCAGGTTCATAATCTGTACAGTTGCATAAAAGTGGCAGAAGATTTCGTATCTCCTGAACATGTAAAGCACTGTTTCCGCTTGACCCAGGAGTTCAGACATCTGTCCAACACCCACACAAATCATGAGGATAAACTGCAGGTGATTATGAATCCCCACAGACACACTTCCCATATTCTGGGTGAAACCATAGAGGAATGTTCCAGAGGAGAAGCTGGATTTTCTGGAGATATTGTCCTAGATCTTTCTAAACCACATTGCTCCAAGATTTTGATTTCAAAGAGCACACTTACAGAGCAGCTAGCTGACGCAATGGATAGAACGCCAGCCCTGGATTCAGGAGAACCTGAGTTCCAATGCCGACTGAGACATATAATATTTACTAGCTGTGTGACCCTGGGCAAGTCACTTAACCCCAGTGCCTAGCCAAAAAACAAAAACAAAACAAAGAGTACACTTACTTTTTCAACCTAATCTCTTTTCGGGTGTAGTTATACTTTAGGAGTCATTCTTTGTGTGAATAACTGTCTGAAGTCTAGCTGCACCAACCAAATGGAAAGAGCATTTTACCAATTAGTGTCTGCCCAATGGAGTGGAAGGGATCTTATTTTGTGGGAGATGGTCCTCCTTGAAATCAGATTTTTTTTTTAGGTATAAAATCCTCCAAGCCCTGACTATGAAAAAAAAAAATGGTTGATAATCTTAATGTCACCACTCAGGTGACCCTTAAAGGATGGGCATCCAAGAGATCCATCAGAAAGTGAATTTTTCGGCACAGAGAGTTCCTGGTTCTCCCATTAGAGCTCCAACTTCCTTGCCCAGCATTAGGTTATTTACTGGTTGATTTGCTCTGCCATATTTCTCTTACAGAGGCAGCTAGGCGGTACAGTGGGAACGCTGGGCCTGGGGTCAAAAGGACCTGAGTTCAGATCCAGCCTCAGACACTAGCTATGTGACCTTGGGCAAGTCACTTAACTCTGCCTGAGTTTCTTCATCTGTAAAATGAGCTAGAGCAGAAAATGGCAAACCCTTCCAGTATTTTTGCCAAGAAAACCCCAAATGGTGTCACAAAGAGTCAGACAGGACTGGAAAATGACTGAACTGAGTTTCTTTTATCCTTCTTAAACTCGGAAATGTGAAGGTCAGAACCACGGTACCTACCAGTGCATCTAGCTTGTGTGATATACAAATAACGAAGAATAAGGGAATAAAATAGCTCTGACTAGAAGCACTTTCCTTGCCTGCGGCTCAGTCACTTTCCAAGTTCACTGTATCAGGTGGAAGCATCTTGTTTGTTTGGAAACTAAGTCACCTTCAGCTCCATGTTTTAAGACAGTTCATTTTGATGCCGGGCTCTCACTCTTGAATGTAGCTCTAGATATTTCTTGATAATGTTTAGATTGGGGCTGCAGGAGGGCTGGAATTTGGAAGATGTCTCTGTGGTATGTGGAACACTGTGCTTTGCATTAATAAGATGGTATCACAGTTAGAGCACAGCACTCATTTGTCTTCACAGGCATAGGCAGGCACTGACTCTGTCCTTTTGATCTCCCAGGTGAAGAATATCATTTACCATGCAGTGAAGGATGCTGTTGGCACACTGAAGGCTCATGAATCCAAGCTGGCAAGGTCTTAGTTGTGGCTAGTTTCCAAACCCTTGTGAAGCAGGCCTTTCACTCACAGTACTTACAGGGAACGGGCAAGGGTCTCTGCTGGAGCAGGGACCCCCTCACGGGGAGCCGGTGCGGTCAGTATTACGAACTCTCCAGCCACTGTTTTCTACGCTGCCTCAAACACTGATGGTGGAAACGGGAAAGTCGCACTGTTACACACCCAATTCCAGACTTCGAGCCGAGGGTGCCACATCCCCCATCCTGCGGCCTTTTGGGAATCCAGATCACCTAAACACCACTGGGTTTTCCTGCATATTCTTGTGATTAGAGAGTCAAAACCAAGAATGTGGGCACTTTTTTTCTCCTTTTTTTTTTCCTTTTCTTTCCTCATGCCTAGTTAGTTGGGAATATGTTTGGAGATGGGGGGATCTGATAGCAGATACAGTAGGTGGCATTTGCCGAAGTGTGACCCATAGAAACCCGACAGCATATCTCTTCGTATGACCTTTTGTGTGACCCAGCCTGAGGAAGAGGGGTGAAGCTGTCCCCATACTCCCTCCCTTGTACACTGTAGACTTACAGAACCCAGGGAGAACCCACTGCTTTTCCCAGGAGGCTCCAGGAATAGGAGAATTGTGTATTTAGTGAAAAACTAGGTTTGTAGTGAAACAGTTACTATTTCATGAAAGTAGATATTTTTAGAATTTTTGGAAATACCACAACTGTTTTCCTGGATTATGAGGAAAGGCACATTACATTTAGTCTTCCTTTCAATAAAATCTTTGAAGAGAAATGGTTTTTAGGAATTAAATGTCCATAATAGCACAAAATTAGCCAAAGCAGAGCTCAAAAGAATTGGCTTTTTAGGGTTTCTTTCCTTTCTCCCCCTCCCATCCCAGCAGTCTCTACAGAGAGGGAACAGTAAACCAAGAATGAACTTTTGTCATGTCTGTGAGCTGTGGTGTGTATGTCCCTGCACTGGTGACTCCAGGAACCATTCCACCTGTTACCAGCGTTCCCTTGGGACTCAGAATACTTTCCATACGTGAAAGAAAATTTAATTTCCAACATCAGGTTTTTTGTCCAGAAATATTTTCAACAAAACTTTACAGCTCAATGGAGTTTTATTCAGATTTCAATGTCAGCATTTGAAAATGATGGATTTCATTGTCCCATGATAAGTACATTGGGAAGTGTATCTACCTTCTTTTCAGCTGTACTGTAGTGCCCCCTGCAGGCTTGTTTATATGTTCACAGTTACTTCATTTTTTAAAAAATAAAAGTCATTTACTGTAGAATACTTTTAATTTCACTTTCTGTATTTTCATTTTGTGAAGGGCTGATTGGGGTTTCCATGTTCTTATTAAAATATAACAAATCTCTGTGGAGTGGACTAACTTCTTACCCCCTAAACCCAGGCCAGACTTTTGGATGTCATTACAGATAAGGTCCCTTTTGGTTCTCTGTGACTGGTACACACCAGAAAACTCACTGTGGCTTTGACACTTTGAGTTAGCACCTTTGCCAGAGTGGGACCCGATGCTGTTTTTTGAGTTTCACTGGCATTTTATTGAAGTGTAGTGGGAATTTCTAAGGGTAGAAGGTGAGGGAAGGGTTTTTTGCAGTTTATCTTTGAATGAATATGAAGGCTTCCCATCTCAGCTGGGGCAGAGGTCCCAGACTCTAGTCTCAAGTTTTAAACAACAGTTTCTTTGCTCCTTCCATTTGCTGCCCTGTGAACTCCCTGGTGACTCTGAAATAGGTTGTGAGGTCTTAAGTCTCCACATGGTTCTCTAAGAAAGGAGAGTCAAGTCATACTTTTCCTAGTTAATCTTAAAGGCAGTTTATGGTTCATTTGACAAAGTGAAAAAAACTTCAAAACTGAAGTCCTTGACAAATGCAGGAAATACTTTTCTTTGTGACTGTAAAGAAGGCCACCAAGCCAACCTTGGGGGAAGAAGGCACCAGTACAAACCTTGACGTTTTGTGACTGGGTAGCTAGAATGGTTTACATGTTGTTTTGGTGAAAAAGGGTTGCAAAACGAGGAGGAAAAAAGCTTTTGGAAGAGGGAGCTTTACTGAAGGGAGAGAAGGATCACCAGGGCTATTTCTCTGAAGGCTTCTGAGATACTGATTCTGGAGCATTTGAGATTCAGAATGGAAATTGAACAGCACTTAAACCTTATGCTTTGAAATTCAGAGTTTGTAAGCTTGGGTGATACAGAGGGCACCAAAAGATCTATGTACCCTTTTGAGATGTACCACCTTTCTATAGAGACAATAGGAATGGCAAGGGAAAAAAAAAAGCTTTGAAAATATTACACCAGTGGGATCAGAAAGGAAAACAGTGGTGCCAACACTGTGTAGATGTGAAATAAAATGGAAATTGGAATTTTGCTGCTTCATCGAAAGTTAGTGTGAGAGATAGCCTACATTTTGGCTATAAATGTCTCAGTAATTGGGGCAGCTGCTGGAGCAGGTACTGCCCTGTGGGAGCAGCGCCTAAGCTCCTCGCCCAGTTCCTCTGCTGGCCTTCTTGCTGCCTCTGACCTGTTGTCTCATGGTAGATAGTGTTCCTTGTGTTTCAGTGGGCCAGCAGCCCCCCCAACACCCGCCTCAAAACCAGGTTTTGACTCCTAGCCCAGACCTGTTTCCTCTGTCCCAGAATATGCTTTTTCAGTCCATTGGTGCCTGATCCCTAGCGTCATCAATATTATACCCACACCCCTCCTACCACAAAAAAACAAAAGACCCAGAGGGGTACTAAGGACAGCCTGTTCTGCAAAGATTTTTCTTCCCAAGAACTGAGCACTTAGCTTCTCAGTTCCTTTATGCATGAAGGAGGTCACAGACCGATAGGCTCTTAAGCTTTTCTTAGGATCATAGGATCATAGATTAAGGCTGAGTGACTTGCCGAAAGCTACACAGGGAATAAATACCAGAGCAAGATTTGAACCCAGAAGCTTGACTCCAGCTCCAATGTCCTTTTCACTGATAGGGCTCAGTATTCCCTAGAGCTACACAGAATTGTAGATACTTGAGTGGAGCACAGCCCCTGTCACAGTGCCTGACACACAGGTGTTTAAGAAATGCTTGTTAACTTTTCTGGGGAGGTAGGTGGAATAACGTGCACTCGGGCCCCCTTGAGGTTTCCGGGTGGTTGTGGCCCCACTAAGAGGGACCGGGGGGGGGGGCGGCGCGGCAGGGATTTAGGCTGGAGCTTCTAACATCCGAGAGCGAAGAGGCCTGTCCAGATTGAGAGGGGAGGGGGCAAGGAGGGAGAAAAGATGAGTCTGAAGTCCGCAGATGGCCCCAGGCGGGGAAAGGGAGTCCGGGGTGACTGGGCCAGAAGATAAAAGAGGGCTTCCAGGCTGGGTCGAGGGGGGCGATGAGAATCTGGCCAGTGATGAAACCGGTGCCAGAAGGCATCGGGGAGGGCGGCTCGGCCCGCACTGGGCTGGACCGGGCGGAGCAGGTGCAGGGGAGGGGGAGGGGAGGGGCGCGCGCGGGGCGGCCGACAGCAGCGGCCTCCCCTTTAAGAGCCGCCGCCGCCCGCAGGCCCCGCGGTTGCTGCAGGAACCTCCCCTTTAACGGCCGCCGCTGTCCCGCTCGCCCTCTCGGGCTCCTCCATCCTCCGGCCCGGGGCCCCCCGGCCCGCGGACCCAGGCGCTCTCGGGGCGCGCACCTGGCCCGGCCCCGCCATGGTGTCCTGGATCATCTCCCGCCTGGTGGTGTGAGTAGGGGCGGGGCGGGGGCGGAGGAGGGATGCGGGGTCGGGGTGTGGGGCTGAGAACGCGGGGTAATTGGGGCAGGTGCGAAAGGACAGCCGAGGGTGAGGGCGTCGGGAGGGGCGGGGGCGCGGGGGACGTTCCCCGGGGGCTTGGAGGAGCCCGGGAGGGGTCCCTTTCAGGGATGACCGAGCCTCTCCTGGGGTACTCATCCCCCATCCCCGAGGTCTGGGGTTCCCCCACTTGGCCAGGGAGGCCTGGCGGGGCGGGGACGTTTGCGCCCCCTCCCCCATAGCTCATCCCCACCCGGGATGGCGAATGCAGGGGGCTGCACCGGGGACCCCCCACCCCAGCCCTGTCGGGGCCCGCGGAGGCAGCCGCGGCTCCTCCCTCCGAGCATCCCCTCTGCGTGCCCGGCTGCCGGGCTCCCTTCCCTCCTGCTCTCATGGCCGTGGCATTGCCGAGTGCCCTCGGATGGGTGGGAATCCCCCCGAGCAGCATCCCCGGGCCCCGGAGCGGGAAGCGGCGGCACAGCTGTGGCCCCCCCGGGGTGTGAGCGGGCGCAGAGGGCGGCGAAGGCGCCCCGGGAAGAGCCCCGGTCCGCGAGGCAGGCGATCCGGGTGCTGCGGGGGAGATGTCGGCAGCAGTGACAACGTCGGGGGCGGCCGGGGCGCGATTCCACCGAACTGTAGAACCAGAGGGGCCTGGAGGCTGCTTAGTCCAAACCCTTCATCTTACAGAGGAAGAAACTGAGGCCTGGGGAAACCAAACAGTCCCGCAGATACTGCTCTCAGATCCCCAGATTCCCAGGGTGGACGTTGTATACCGTTCTGTCGCTGCCCTCTATGGAGCTAAACGGTGCCTGAGGGCTCTGCTTTTTCATGCGTTTAAAGGGGGGTTCTGGATTGTGAATTTAGTGAGAATGGTGGGTTATTTCTGGATCGATTCCACGAACATGTAATGCTTCTTTTGAGGGATCCGGGTCCTCCCAAGGCTGCTAGAATAGCTAGCTGGTTCCTCAGTGCAACTAGGCCTAGCCGAGTTCTCCTAAGGGTTCACCCCAATCCTCTAGGGGAATTCTGTCCTGAATTCCATGTTATCTACATTCAGCAGGTTGGGGAGCAGGGCTGTCGACACAGGGTGGAGGAAAAGGTAAACTTTCTTAGTTTACCTTGCTGAGCCATCCTTCACCCTGTGTCTCACCCCTCCCCTGCCAGGGAAGATGGGTTACCTCAGATCTGGGGAAAGGAAGGCTCATGCCTTCAGGAAGCTGGGGTATGATGGGGGTCTTGAAAGATCATGGTTGTGAGGCAGAGGAATTCGGGGCAGGGAACAGAGGTTTGCTTCTCTGATATACCAAAGCAGAGAAGAGAAGGGTAATTCCCAGGCTGCCGTGATTGTAACCCCCGCCCCATCCTCCATGCCATTTCTCCTCAGCTCTAGGCAGAAAACTCTGCCCTCTTTCCTCTTTCCCCAGGGAATCCCTATTATTGACCAGGTCCAAGGAAGGTCCCCTGGTAAGAAATCGTGCCTCCCTCAGCCCTCCATTAGTCAGGAACAGGAAGGAACTGGGAGAATTAAAGCCCTTAGTTCAACCTGGTAGCCAGGACCCATCCTCTCAGCTACCCATTTGTCCCCGGAGCTGGTAAGAAGTCAAAAAGAAAAATTGTGTTTCCTCTTCATTCCCAGCCACTGTGTCCCCAATTTCCCTACCCCTCATTCATAGCCTAGAGAAGAAGGAGAAGCGGGATGCTAGAAACAGTTGCTAGATTCCATCTCCCCTCTGGCTAGTGGCTTCTCCTTCCCTCTCCCCTCCCCCATCGTTATTGTTTAATCATGTCGACTCTTTGTGACCCTATTTGGGGTTTTCTTGGCAAAGATACTAGAGTGAGTTGCCGTTTCCTTCTCCAGCTCATTATAAAATGAAAAAAACTGAGGTAAACCGGGTTAAGTGACTTGCCCAGGGTCCCATAGCTGGTGTGTCTGAGGCCAGATTTGAAGATGAGTCTTCCTGACCCCAGGCCCAGTGCAGTATCTACTGTGCCACCTGGCTGTCCCCCTCCCCCATTACTACATATAGATATATGTATGTATGTATATATGTGTGTGTATATATATAGATACATATAGATTTTAATTTACTTATCTCTGCACATATTGTTTCTCCCAATAGGATATAAACTCCTTGAGAACATGGATTTTTTTTTTGGGGGGGGGTCTTTGTTTCTCCAGAGCCTTGCATAGTGCCTGGCATACACTGGGCTAGGGGGCTAGAGCTAGGGATTGGATCTATGATTTCAAGGGTATAAGCAGCCCCTGCTTAAGGAAGCTCCCTTTACCGGATGTAGAATGACACCATGCCTGCAATTTAGAGTTGCCTAGAGCCTAATGCCCTGTTCAGTCACATGCCATTATGTGTAAGAAGTGGGATTTGAACCCAGGTCTTCCTGGCACATAGTAGCCACTTAATAAATGTTGTTGTTGAATAAATAAGCTGGTGGATAAGTGTCCAGGGTAGTCTTGAATGGCTTCTCTCCCTAGCCCTGCTTTGTGGCTTGGGCCAAGTCATTGACCCTTTCTTTGTTTATCTGACTGAGCCATCCTTCTCCCTACCCTCACCCCCAGGGAAGATGGGTTACCTCAGATCTGGGAAAAAGGAAGGCTCCTGTGCCTTCTGAAACAGTTCAGGGGCTTCCCCAACTTGTTCTCCTAGGAACAAGATCACAGTTGCCTTCTGTTACCTCCTCCCCGTGGTTCCCAGTGTCTCAAGGTCTTTATACACATCCTCAATATTCCCATCTGATCCCCTGCCTTTTCCTCACTCCAGCTTATACCCTCTGACAATTCTCCTCTTCTCTCCCAGCTCCCTTGGTCCCAGGTCCTCATGAGGCTAGAACAGCAGCCGCCTCCTGGCTCTTTGGTCCCCTGGACATCACCAGGGGCAGTGCCAGGTCACCAGGGGCAGTGCCAGGTCACCATTCATTAAGCAAGCATTAAGCACCTATTGTGTGCCAAATACTGGGGATCGTAAACAAAAATGAAAGAACTTGCCTTCAGAGAACTTTATTGTATTGAAAGGAAATAATGTGCAGAGACAGGTAAGAGGCAGGGCCTAGGCCTGAGATTTCAGTGGTATATAGGAACTCTCAGGAGAGGAAACTCCACCAGTGCAGGTTGGCACATTTGCTATGACTTACATTCTTTTACTTTGGGGGGGGGGTTGGTAGGCAATGGGGTTAAGTGACTTGCCCAAGGTCACACAGCTAGCGTCAAGTGTTTAAGGCCAGATTTGAACTCAGGTCCTCCTGACTCCAGGGCCGGTGCTCCATCCACTGGGCCACCTACCCGCTCCTATGACTTATATTCTTAAAGAGTGGCCTAGGAATTGAAAGGTTAAGTTACTTGCTCAGGGTTAAACAGCCATTATTACATTACATTGAACCTAGGTCTTCTTGGCTCCAAGGCCATTTCTGTATCTACTATGTCACATTGCCTCTCTGTTCGTAGAGAAATGAATATAACATATGTACAAATTGCCTTTTAAAAGCAAAGCAGTGGGGAGGGGAAGGACTAACAGTTATGGGGAGGGAGGAACTGCAGTGATTGGTGTGCACTCAATATGAAACAAGCTGGCCCCAGTACCAGATGATCCCCCACCTTCCAAGGCCTCCTACCCTCCAGTCATACCCCACGATCCCAGGGTCTCCGGCATCCTCTCTGGCCCTTTGACTGCAAGAAGGCATTGAGTTCCAGTTCTCTTGAAGAGCTGGCCCCTTAAGACCCACCTTCCCCTCCCCGATGGTTCCCTGAGAAGGGCAGGGGTGTGCTGATAAATGTTTAACAACTGGCTCTCCAAAAAACATAAGAAGACAAAACCAAAAACCCTTGAAAATGTTTGTAGGATACACTTTCAAGTTTAATCTGCGTTATTAGTTTTTTCCATCTGTTTATTAAGTCTAAACAATCAATAAGACAATAAATCAAGCCATGATTTGTGGTGTTTGCTAATTTCTGGGGTGTAAATACTCCCTGAAAATTCAGCAGTCAGCTCTGTGAGTCAGTTCAAGCTGGCTTCAACACATCCCTCCCAGGGGACTGGAGATGGAGGTGCTGGACTTAGGGACCAGAAAAGGGCCCTTTGTGCCCTTTCACCACAATGAGCTGTTTGGGCTGGAAGCTGGGCTGAAGGGTACTCAACTGCTGAATTGGGGTCTGTCTAGCAGGCAAGCCCGAACAGATTCCCCAGCTCCTGCATAGGGAGTTGTGGACCAGAAGGGTGGGCGGTGGCTCTGGCCCTGGTCTGAAGGACCTCAAGCTGGCTCTTGGAGCACCTCCTTCCACCTACCCAGGACCAAAGAAATGTTGATGCCTTTCCCGTGAAGCAGGGGCTCTTAACCTTGTTTTTGTCCTATCCCACTTTGGCAGTTTGGTGAAGCCTGTGGGAACCCTTCTCAGAATACTGTTTTTAAATGCATAGAATAATAGAATTGCAAAGAAAACCAATTATGTTGAAATAGTTATCAAAAAAAATTTTTTTTAAAAAACAATCTCATGGATCCTAGATTAAGAATCCCACCCTGCCCTAGAAGATCCTTCAAATAAAATCTTCCAAGATCTTTCTGTTCCTGTAGACTTAGAGCCAGAAGCAACGGGGAAGGGAGGATTGTGGTAATGAGGAAGGGCTTCCCGGGGGCTATGAGTCACAGTGATTGTCTCTGCCTCTCCCCAGGCTGATCTTTGGCACGCTGTACCCAGCCTACTCGTCCTATAAGGCTGTCAAGACAAAAAATGTGAAGGAATATGTGAGTGTGTGGGGCTCCCTGCCTCCTGAGGTGGGGGGTGGGTATGATCTGACCCCCAGGGTCAGAGTGGGATGGGGAGCTGGGGGAGGGGCGTGTGACCTCCATGACTCCTCCCACACACCTCCTGCTGTGCCCACAGGTGAAGTGGATGATGTACTGGATTGTGTTTGCCTTCTTCACCACTGCTGAGACTCTCACGGACATTGTGCTATCCTGGTAAGCGCTGTCCCTGGCCCACGCCCACGTGCTCACAAACCCCCTTCTCAGCTTTCTTCAGGGTCCCTCACATAAAGAGTGCCGCACACCTACCCAGACTCTCCTGGGGTAAGCAGAGAATGGAGACTCCAGAGTCAAGTCAGGAAATTTTTCTGGAGCTCTTGTACCCTGTGCCCAGTATAGGCTCTCATCTCCTTCCTCTTCTTATTATAGCAATAATAATGCCCTCTCATGTTTGCATTAGTATTTTATGCTTTTCAAAACCCTTTTAGATCCTTCATTAGATCATGATAACACTCCTGAGAGATTAGGCAGGGCAAGACTTATTACCCCCACTAGACAGGTCAAGATACTCAGATTCAGAAAGGATAAATGACTCAGAGGCAGCGTGGTACAGTGGAAAGGAAGGAAAGAAGTGAGCACGTGCCAGGCACTGTGCTAAGTGCTTAATATCTCATAATCTTCATAACAGAGGCAGGTGCTATTAATATTCTCATTTTACAGATGAGGAAACTGAGGCAGGCAGAGGCTACATGATTTGCCCAAGGGTCACACAGTTAGTAGCTGCCTAAGGCTGGATTTGAACTCAGATCTTCTTGACTCCAGGCCACAAGACTCTATCCACTGGGCCATCTAGCAGCCTTTAGAAAAGAACATTGAACCTGGAGTCAGATGACATACTTGTACAGATCACCACTTTGGCAAGTCACTTAACACCCCTAAGCCTCAGTTTTCCCATCTATAAAATAAGGAGGTTGGACTGGATAGTCTCTAGGGCCCTTTCTAGGTCTAGACCTAGTGTGATGGTATGAAGCACAGGACCTCAGAGCTCATCAATTCCAAGCCATAGATGGCCAACAGTCTTATGATAGCTGTGTGGCCTCCATGAGAAATCTCTGATGTTGGGAAAGCTCACTACCCCCCTCACCCACCCCCCACCCCCAATTAAACAAACACTTCCTATATTTTAGGCACTGTGCTGGCCATTGGGGATACAAAGAGAGACAAATACTGTCCCTGCTCTTAAGGAGCTCATTACATACAGACAAGATATATTGGATAAATTGAAGGTGGTCATGGGGGAAGCATTAGGATTAAGGAGGACTGGGAAAGGCTTCTTGCAGAAGGTGGGACTTTAGGAAGTGAGATTTTAAGAAACCCAGGGGAAGCCAGGAGTTGATCAGGGAGAGGATTCCAGGCATAGGGTCAGCCAGTGAAAATTCAAAGAGAGGAGGAAGGGAAAGAATTGGGAACTCAAAGTTTTAAAAATAAATGTTAAAAATTGTTCTTACCTGCAACTGGGAAATAAGATATATAGGCAGTGGGGTATAGAAATCTATCTTGCCCTACAGGAAAATAGAAGGGGAAGGGGATAAGAGAAGGGGAGGGGGTGATAGAAGGGAGGGCAGATTGGGGAAGGGATATTCAGAATGCACGCTGTCTTGGGGTGTGGGGGAGGGGTGAGATGGGGAGAAAATTTGGAACTCAAAATCTTGTGGAAGTGATGTTGAAAACCAAAAATAAATTAATAAAAAATTTTAAAAGAAGAAAATTCAAAAAGATAGGAGATGAAGTGTCTGCAAGAACAGCCAGGAGGTCAGTGTCACAGGATTGCAGAGTATATGGAGGGGAGTACATTTTAAGATAACTGGAAAAGTAGGAAGGGGCAAGGTTATGAAGAGCTTTAAAAGCCAGAGGATTTTATATTTGATCCTGGGAAGTAATGTAGAACCAGCAGAGTTTATTGAATTGGGAGGTGAGGGGGTAGGGGCCAGGGTGCTCGGCACCTGTGTGTCAGACCATGCACTTTAGGAAGATCTATTTGACAGCCAGTGGAGGATGGCCTGTAGTGAACAGAGACTTAAGTCAGGGAGACCAACCAAGAGGGTATTGTAGTCGTCAATGTGTGAGGTGATGAGGCCTTATAAGAAAGTGGTGGCAATATCAGAGGAGAGAAGGAAGCGTGTACCGGAGACGTCACAAAGGGAAAATCAACAGGCCTTGACTGACTGACTATGGGAGGTAAGAGAGTAAGGAGTCAAGGATGACCCTTAGGTTGTGAGCCTGGGTGACTGATGAGATCACCAAGTAAGATGATATCAAGGGAAGAAGAGAAGAGGGCCCAGGACAAAGCCTCGATGGGCACCGTCCAGCAAAGGAGACTGAGACAGAAACAGAGAACTAGGAGCGTCATGAAAACCTAGACAAGCTGCAGGGAGGTCAAGAAGGATAAGGACTGAGAAAAGGCCATTGGATTTGGTGATTATGAGATCATTGATCACTCTGGAAAGAGAAGTTTGAGTTTAGTGATGAGGTCAGTCAGTGAACATTCATTAAGTGCCTACTCTGTACTAGGTACTCTGCTAAGTTTTGGAGATACAAAAAGAGGCAGAAGACAGTCCCTGCCCTCAAGGAGCCTACAATAACATGAGGAAACATGCAAACAAACATGTACAAACAAGCTACATACAGGATAAATAGGAAATAATTAAGAGAAGGAAGGCACTAGAATGAAGAAGGATTGAGAAATTGTAGAAGATAGGATTTTAGTCGGGACTTAAAGGATGCCAGGGAGGTCAGCAATAAGAGCAGAGGGGAAGAGAGAGAGAGAGCACATCAGGCATTGGGACAGCTAGAGAAAATGCCACAAGTGAGAGAGAGAGCAGTTTGTGGAGCAGCCAGAAGGTGTAAGCAGACTGGGAAGGTAGAAAGGGGCTAGGACGAGGGCTTTGCACACCAAACAGATTTTTGTGTTTGGTCCTGCAGGTGACAGGGATCCGCTGCAGTCTGTTGAGTAGGGGCATGATGTGGTTGGACCTGTGCTTTAGGAAAACCAGTTAGGTGGCTCGAATGGAAGATGGAATGGAGTGGGGACGTGAGACAGGCAGACCCCCCAGCAGGCATGAGGCGATGAGGGCTGCACTGGAAGATACTGAGGAGAGAAGGGATGTATTAGAAAGATGTTGTAAAGGTAAAATCGACAGATTGGATTGGGGAATGAGGTGGAGGTGGAGGGGCAGGGAAGGGGACAAGGTAGAATCAAGGATAACTGGTAGGTTGTGAACCTGAGGGACTGAGGGCATGGTGTTGCCCTCCACAGTAACAGAGAAAGTAGAAAGTGGGAAAGGTTTAGGACGGGGTGGGGAACCTGGGGCCTCAAGGCCCTCTGTGGCCCTCTAGATCCTCAGGTGCAGCCTTTTCACTGAGTTCAAGTTTTACAGAACAAACCCTTTTATTTGTTCTGTGAAGTTTGGATTCAGTCGAGGCCGCAGGTTGCCCACCCCTGGTTTAGGAGGAAAGATAATGAGATCAGTTTTGGATGTGTTAAGTTTAAGATGTCTGAAAGGCAGCTGGACGTGTGAGATTGGAGGTCAGCAGAGAGGTTAGAGCAGGATAGGTAGATCTGAGAATCCTTAGTACAGAGATGGCAATTAAATGCATGAAATCAGATGAGATCAAGTGAGACAGTATAGAGAGGAAAGAGAAGAGGGTGCAGGACAGAGCTCTTTGGGATACCTACAACAGAGGGCAAGGATGTTGTTGTTGAGTTATTTCAGTCATGTCGGACTCTTCGTGACCCCATTTGGGGTTTTCTTGGCAGAGATACTGGAGTGGCTCATCATTTCCTTCTCCAGCTTATTTTACAGATGACTTGCCCAGGGTCACACAGCTAGGAAGTGTCTGAGGCCAGATCTGAACTCAGGAAGATGAATCTTCCTGACTCCAGACCCAGTGCTGTATCCACTTCACCACCTCACTGCCCATAGGGTGAGGAGGAGGATCCAGCAAAGGAGACTGAGAAGGAATGGTGAGATGGTAGGAGGAGGAAAAAATGACGTCCCAAAAACTGAGAGAGAAGAAAAAACCGAGGAGGAGAGGATGATTGACATTGTCAGAGGCTTCAGAGAGGTCAAGGAGAATGAGGATTGAGAAAAGGCCATGAGATTTGGCAACTTTGGAGAGAGCTGTTTCGGTGGAATGGTAAGATCAGAAGCCAGATGGTAAGGGGTTAGAAAGAGAGTGAGAGAAGGGAAAGTGGAGGCACCTATTGTAGACAGCCTTTTAAGAGGAATCTTCTATAAAGGGCAGAAGAGATATAGGGTGATAATTAGGGATAGAAAGGTCAAGTGAGGGTGTTTTTCAGGTTAGGGGTACATGGGCATGTTTATATGCAATAAGGAATAGAGCCAGTTGAGAGGAAGAGATTGAAAGTAAGTGGAAGAGTGGGCATGATGGGGGGGGCAGTCTGTTGAAGGAGACAGGATGGAATGGGATCAGTTGACTAGATAGAGGGGTTAGCCTTGGTAAGGAGTAAAATGCCTTCATCACGTGAGGCAGGGGTGAAGGAGAAGATAGTGGGTGGTAGAAGGCCTCATGAGATGATGAAGAAGAGAGAGGGACCACATCAAATAGCCTCAATTTTTTTCTGTCAAATATGAGACAAATTTCTCAGCTGAGAGGATGGGGAAGGGGGAGCCATAAGAGGTTCAGAAGTGCCACTGTGGAGAGTGGAATAGTGAGGTGATGAGGAAGGTACTATAAGATTGCCTGGTGGTAGTAAGGGCCAGTTGTGGTTGTGTAACATCCATTTGTAATGGACCCAGTCGGAACAGCTGCATGATTTTCTGCACCTCAGTTCAGCAGCAGATGTGTAGAAGCGAAGGCGGTGGATAGTGAGAGTGGTCCGAGGCTGAGGCTTGGCAGGGCACAGTTTTCAAATTGGGCTTGGCCTTGGGAATCAAGGGAAGAATTTGTTCACTAAGAGGTCAAAATGAGGAAAAGAGGAGAGAGTGGCTAGTCCAGGGGAGATGACTTAGGAGAGGATGGAGGAGGGGTCAAGGGATTGGAGGTTAGAGTGTGAATGAAGGGTAGAGTTTTGTAAGGGAAGGCAGAGGGAGAGGTGGAAAGCCAATAGGTTATGGAGGTGGTACATTTATGGATGTTGGTAAGATCAAGGATATGACCATCTTTGTGTATGACTGAGGTAGGGTAGAGGAGTAGGTCTTGGGAAATGAGTGGGTTAAGGATATTTGAGAGAGAGAGAGTCAATGTGTATGGTGGGTAGTCTTTTAGTGTTAGGGCAAGAGTTGGGGAGAAGAGAAAGATTGTGAGCCGTATACAGAATTCATTGAGAAAGGAAAGGAAGGGACCTAGAGACTAGGATTACTAGGATTTTGGCCAAGTGATAGAGATGAATAGCATAAACTTCGAAGGAGGAGAAGTTACTGAATGATAGGGATAGGGAGAAGACTGGAAGTGGCAATGGGGAGCAAGGAGTAGTGGAAAGGCAAGGTAGTGTTTGGTTGGAACTTTAGGGTAGGAGGGTTGAGGGGGATGGGAATAAGGAACTGGCTGGGGGGGAATGGGGCTTGAATGATGACCTACAGGGCTTCAGAATGACTGAAGAAGTTTGAATTGAATGATGCGGTCAGAAGGAAGAATGAAGGGAGTTAAGGGGGGGGCGAGGAGCAGAGCCAAGATGGCAGAGTGAAAGCAGTGACTTGTTTGAACTTTCCCCCAAAGCCCTCCAAATACTTATAAAAATGGCTCTAAACAAATTCTAAAGCAAAGTCTAAAACAAAAAGACAGAGTGAAACAAATTTCCAGCCCAAGACAACCGGGATGGTTGATCAGAAAAGTATATTACACCGGGTGGGAAGAGGAGCGCAGTGTGGCGTGGGCGCACAGGCCGCAGTGAGCCTGGAGCAGGCCTCAGAGGAATGAATCATGGGCAGCTGTGGAAGTTTCCAGACTTCTCAACCCACGACCGTCAAAGGCAACTTAGAAGGTCAGTGGGAAAAGTCTGTGTCTGCAGTGAGAGAGAGAAGCAAGGTGGTCTTAGCTCTAGTTCCCGAGCTTCGCCCTGGGGCGGCGGCTGCCTCCTGAGCTTCTGGCCCACAGACTGAGGGGAAATCGAGTGGCTGATCAGAGGGGGATTGCAGGAATCGCCCTGCTGGTGCAGGATTCTCTTGCTTTGTCCGTGCTTGGATCTGGGTCACAGTTCTGGGTGGCAGTCCTGGGGCAAGGAGGAGCACTGGCGTGGTGGAGCTTGTAGTGGCTGTGAAGGGCAAATCCTCATAGTTCCCAAGACAGAAAAGGTGCTTGTGGTCACCCACAGACCAGAGCACAGGCCAGGAAAGGAGTCGACACCTCGCCCTTGATCATAGCACCTTGGAAGAACTGAAATTTACAGGTCCCTAGAAGTATCTCTGAAAACAGCTGCACAAAACCCCTGAAAGCCTGGGACAGTACATTCTCCACACTGGAAACAGACTCCTACCTTAATAAAGAGTTTATAACTCAAGTAATTAGCCAAGATCATGAGCAAGCAGCGCAAAAAGAGTCAGACTATATTATCTTACTTTAGTGACAAAGAAGATCAAAACATACAACCAGAAGAAGACAATGAAGCCAAAGCTCCTACATCCAAAGCCTCCAAGAAAAATATGAATTGGTCCCAGGCCATGAAGAGCTCAAAAAGGATTTTGAGAAGCAAGTAAGAGAAGTAGGGGAAAAACTGAGAGTGATGCTAAAGGAGACCCAAAAAATATTGAAGAAAATAACACCTTAAAAAATAGCCTAACCCAAATGAAAAAGAGGTCCAAAAAGCCAATGAGGAGAAGAATGCCCTAAAAAGCAAAATTGGCCAAATGGAAAAGGAAGTCCAAAAGCTTACTGAAGAAAATACTTCCTTAAAAATTAGAATGGAGAAATTGGAAGCTAGTGACAATTTGAGAAATCAAGACACTGTAACACTAATCCGAAAGAATGAAAAAAATAGAAGAGAATGTGAAATATCTCATTGGAAAAACAACTGACCTAGAAAATAGATCCAGGAGAGAGAACTTAAAAATTATTGGACTGTCTGAAAGCCATGATCAAAAAAAAGCCTAGACATCATCTTTCAAGAAATTATCAAGGAAAACTGCCCTGATATTTTAGAACCAGAGGGCAAAATAGAAATGGAAAGAATCCACCGATCACCTCCTGAAAGAGATCCCCAAAGGAAAACTCCTAGGAATATTGTAGCTAAATTCCAGAATTCCCAGGTCAAGGAGGAAATATTGCAAGCAGCCAGAAAGAAACAATTCAAGTATTGTGGAAACACAATCAGGATAACAAAAAATTTAGCAGCTTCTACATTAAGGGTCCAGAGGGCATGGAGTATGATATTCTGGAGGGCAAAGGAGATAGGATTACAGCCAAGAATCACTTACCCAGCAAAACTGAGCATAATCCCTCAGGGGGAAAAATGGTCATTCAGTGAAATAGAGGACTTCCAAGCATTCTTGATGAAAAGACCAGAGCTGAATAGAAAATTTGACTTTCAAATACAAGACTCAAGTGAAACATAGAAGAGATAAACAGGAAAGAGAAATCATAAGAGACTTATTAAGGTTGAACTGTTTACATTCCTGCAGGGAAAGATGATAATTTGTAACTCATGAGATCTTTGTCAGTATTAGGGTAGTGGGAGGGAAAAAAATTGTATGTATGTATAGATAGATAGATAGAGGGCACAGGGTGAGTTGAAGATGAAGGAGTGATGTCTGGAAAATAAAATTAAGGGGTGAGAGAGCATTGATTATACTGAGAGGAGGAGAAAGGGGGAAGTAGAATGGGGTAAATTATCTCACATGAAACAGACAAGAAAAGGCTTTTACAGTGGAGGGAAAATGGGGGAAGGTGAGAGGGAATGAGTGAATCTTATTCTCATAGGATTTGGCTTAAGGAGGGTTAGGGTTAGGGTTACACAATGGGTATGGAAATCTATCTTGCCCTGGGAAGAATGGGGGGGAGGGGGATAGGAGGGGGGAGTTGATGGAGGGGAGGGCAGATTGGGGGAGGGGATGGTCGGTGGCAGGCAGTTCTGGGGAGGGACAAGGTCAGGGGAGAGGGTGGAGTGGATGGGGGGTGGGATAGGATGGAGGGAGGTATACTTAGTTTTTTGCACAGGACTACTGTGGAGGTGTTTTGCATGACTGCATGTCTGTGACCTGTATTGAGATGCTTGCCTTTTCAGTAGGGTTGCGTAGGGAGGGAGGAAGGGAGGGGATTTGTAGCCCAGGGTTTTAAAAACATATGTTAAATATAAAAATAAATAAAAAATTTTTTTAAAATAGAGTTAAGGAAGAGAGGAAAGGAAATGGAGGCATCAGTTGCAGACAACTTTCTCAAGAAGTTGAGCCATGAGGGAAAAGAGAGATATCACAGGGTAGCTAGTAAGCAAGATGAGATCAAGTGAGGGGTTTTGAGCAGGGAATGAGACAGGGAGAGACTGAAAATTCACGAGAAAGAGGGGATGGCACAGAGAGCAATCTGCTGAAGAAGACATGAAGAAACGGGATCACTTGTGCATGAGAAGGGCTTACCTTGGCAAGGAGGATAGATGTGAGCTGGAGACGAAGGAGATGATGGCAGAAGGCCACTGTGTGAGATGAGGAAATGGGGAGAGGAGGGAACTCTTGTCCAGTGGCCTTCATTTTTTCAGTGAAATATGACAAGGTTCTCAGGAGAAAGGGTGGGAGAAGGGAGCCATAGGAGGTTTGAGAAGTGGGCCCCCTTGAGTTTACAGAACATAGATTTGTAATGGACCCAGTCGGCATGCTTTCATGATTTTCCCTAGCTCACTTCAGCAGCACATGAATAGAAGTGAAGGCAGCAGGTGGTTGGGTTCAAGGCAAAGGCTTGGAAGGGCAAAATCAGTAATGGGATGAAGGGGAAAGGGCTTGGAGAGATGAGGACAGTATAAAGTTGAACTCATTCACCAAGGAATTGCAAGCCAGAAGGGAGGAGAGCGTAGGGCCGACAGCCTGGGAAAGGCCAGGGAGGGGGAAGGCCCAAGACAGCCTGTTGTACCTGGGGGCAGCCTTATTGTTAATAATAATAGCCAGCATTTCTAAAAGGTTTGAAGATTTGCAAAAGATTTTATGCATGTTGTCTTTTTTGAGTCTCACAAAACCCCGAGAGGCAGGTGTTATTCTCATCCCCATTTTATTTTTTTTTCCTGATTTTTCTGTCATACACTCCCCGTATCATATGACAATCAGGTACTTCCTTAGTGGCATCTACCTACCACTTCAATCACACTGATAAGTACTCTAGGACATTTAATATCATATTCGTGGCATATTGTTAAGTACAGTAGAATAAACTTATAATGGCCAGCCACGAGCCTTTGGTAAGAATGGGTAGTGGTATCACATTTTCTGAAAATGGATTAATTCACATGTTGAAACCACATGTAAGTTTTCAATTTTAAGTCTAAATAAAGCCTTTCTCCTTTCTTTAGAATACAGTTATACAGCTATCCTTTCAGATGCTGTTTTATGGTTTCGGAGAAGGAGAAAGGTCTATCTCAACCATAAATGATGATTTTTTTCCCCCCTTTCCTAAATGGAGATGGGTTCTCATCCCCATTTTAAAAATGAAGAAACTAGGGCCAAGAAAGGTTGCCCAGGCTCACACACTGAGTAAGCATCTGAGTCAGGATCTGAACTCATGTCTTCCTGAGTCTAGCCATCCATTCCCCATGCCTCCTCACTGCCTAGGTCCAGCCCCAGCCTTCTTCTTAGCACCCTCTACTGCTGCTCCCAGTTCTGCCTTCTGAGGCCCAACAGAACTAGTCCAGTGTCTCTCCTTCATGACAGCCCTTCAGATGCTTAAAGAGTACTTGGCCAAGGTCACTTAGCTATTGGTGATGGAACTAAGGCTGGAGCTCAGGCCACCTGACCCCTGTCCAGGTCTTTCTCCCTCCCCAACATCTTAATACACTACTTGGCCTTTCAACAGGTTCCCTTTCTACTTTGAGCTGAAAATTGCCTTTGTGATCTGGTTGCTGTCCCCATATACCAAGGGCTCCAGTGTGCTCTATCGAAAATTTGTACATCCTACACTCTCCAACAAGGAAAAGGTTTGGCCCCTGTTGCCCTCCCTCTTCCCCTTTCAAACCAATGGACCTTTTCTCCCAAGTCATTGCCCAAGATGGGAGGGGGAAAGAAGGGGCTCAGTGTCAGTCTGGGGCTTGTCATCTCCAGGTGCCATTGTCCTGGAACAGCAACCTCAGGGGACTGAGACACCCAGGATGGGCAGGCAGGCAGTGCCCAGGCTGTCCTCCAGGGCTCCCAGACACTACCACCTGGGTGGGGCTTGGGGAGAAGGGCTCCATAACTTGGGACGGGACCTTTCATCAGAGGGGGCTCAACTACTCACTCCATCCTCCTCCCCTGTCACAGGAAATTGATGAATACATCACACAGGCCCGGGACAAGAGCTATGAGACCATGATGAGGGTGGGCAAAAGGGGCTTGAACTTGGCAGCCAACGCTGCGGTTACTGCAGCTACCAAGGTAACAGAAGGCCCAGGATCAGGACGTGGGGTCTCCGGGCTTTCATCACCCCCCCCAGCCACATTGCCCCCTTTCTCCCCAATGTCTCACAAGCACCTTCCGCTCAGCTCTCATTGTCTCCCTCTTGGCTCTCTGAGGGAAGTCTGTGCCCCTTCTCTGTGAGCCTGTCTTTTCTGTTGTCCTCACTGGTCAGGAGAGGCTTTCTCTCTTTGAAGTATATGTTTATCACCTGCCCAGGGCCAGGGAGTGTTGTCAGAAAAGCTGAGAAGCTTCAGCATGCAAGATTTGACTCTGATCCGAGATGATGAAGCCTTGCCCCTGCATGGTTCTGATGGCCGGCTCCGACCCTCAGCCAGTGGCCTCCTGGACCCCATTGAGGACTTAGGTACCTGGCAGGACTAGACGGAGATGGGAGGGGAGATCAAGGGGAATAGCACCCAGGACGTGGAGGGGACCCCCAAGCCAGAGGAAAGGCAGAAAGGACTGGGGCTACAGTAGATGAGTATCATGTGCCTTGGTTTTCCTCAGTTCCCCAGTAGCCTCCACATGGTCCCCCTTGCTTCTAGCCTTACTCTGCCTCTCCCCTAGGGGATGACCCTGGCCTGAACCTTCGGTCCTCAAGTGGGAGCCAGTCAGACCCGAGAACAGAGGCCTCTGAGGATGACATGGGGGACAAGACCCCTAAGCGAGTCAAATCAATCAAGAAAGTGCCAAAAGCTGAGGTGAGGCCCAAGTTCCTTCCCCTATAGCCCCACCCCACTGGTCTTTCTGACTTCAGTTGAGGTCCCTGCATGGAGCAAGGGGAAAGGGAAAAAGGTGATGAAGTATCTTAAAGGGAATCCTCCCTCCCAAGCACTAAACCCCATCCCCTCCCCTTACAGCCAATCCCCAAGACGCTGAAGACCCGCCCTAAGAAGAAACCCACAAGTGGGGGAGAGTCGGCCTGATGTGAGCTTTCCCCCCCAACTCTGCGCAGAGACCCCAGTGGGGGGAGTCATGTACAGAACTGCTGCTGCTTCCTAGATTGAGGGGTCCCCAGGGCGAGGGCAACTCCTGGGGATCCATATCCTCAGACATACCCTCCATGGGAGCAGCCCCTGCCCCCACCCCTTTTTCTCACTGGCTGAGTCTGAGGACCAAGATGTGAGATGCTGCCTCTGGGGTCTCCCAGTGAGACGTCTGGCCAGGGTTGGGTGGGCAGGTATGAGGGATCACAGGTCTGAGAGCTGTTTAGAGTAAGCTGACTGGGGCCAGGCATTTTCTTGCTTTGGGTGGCTGGTTTGGGAACACAAGGGCCAAGGTTGGGAAGGGGGGTGGAGGAGGTTGTTATGTCCATGGAAGAACTGCCCACTTGGAATAGCAGTATTTGGGGCCTCTCTGGTTGGAGGCTTGATGTGTGTGTGTGTGTGTGTGTGTGTGTGTGTGTGTGTGTGTGTGTGTGTGTGTGTGTGTGTGTAAGAAGAAGGATCCTGAGGACAAAGCCACATGGGGGACCCATCAGAGCATCCTTCCTTTGTCTTTGTCCTCCAGCCTTCCTTCTTGAGTGACCTCCCCCACTCTAGCCCACTTAGTGCCTTGCTGGGTGCCAGGGCATGCTATGGGGGAAAGGGCTAAAGGCCAGAGTTCTTCCAGCCTTACCTCATATATTCTGCCCCTCTTCACCCATCCTTTTTTTTAGTAGATCTTGGCTGCCCCATATCCTCTGGCTGATATAGGCTGGCTGAAAAATGGGCTGATGGGCTAAGCCCCTAGAAGACTTCTCCTCCCCCATGCGAAGTTGAGGGAGTGAGAACACCGGGACCATATTGCCTCTAGATTAAAAGGGATTGGATAGAAAGAGCAATTTCCCATTGAAAACCCAAAGTAACTAGCCAGGATTTGGGATGGGGTGGGGGAAGGGGGAGATCAGGGCCTATCTGAATCTACACTTTCCTGTGCTCTCCTCCCAGAGGCCATTTCCTTGAATAATCTCTCTTTTCCTCTCCCTCCCCCTCTCAACTTTCCCCCTCCTCCAGCTTCTATTCATCTAGTTCCAAGGGTGAGGGTGGGGGGTGGGGAGTGGGGAGAAGAGTCCCTTGGGACATTTGAAGAAGCAAAATAGCCGAAATAGCCGTGATTGACTTGGGCAAGGGGTGGGAGAGGGCGAAAGGGGGGGGGAAGGATGGGAAGCTGTGCCTCTCTGAGTGAACATATGAAACGCTAAGTGTGAGCGTATATGAGCAATTGTGTGTGTGTGTGTGTGTGATGTTTTAAGTGGGGAGCTTTCCTTGCAAAGCCAGGCATGAGGCGGGACAAAGTAAGTATGTGTTTTTGCCAGGACACATGCATGTCCCAGCTATGTAGTCTCATCTCCTGGGCTGGGAAGAAGAAGACACCTGTATTGTGTCTTTACACACATTCACGTGTTGCTCCTTGGGTCTGCGTCTTTACCTCTGGGTCTCGGTCTTGACCAATGTCTTTGCATCTCTGTGCATGTCCCCATATTCCCTGTTCCCCTCTGCCCCTACTTCTCCCAGTGCTGGGGTCAGCCATAGAGGTAGAGGCTCTAAGAATTCTTATTCTAGTGGCCATTAGCCCTTTCCCTGCTCTCTGTTTCCACACTCCATCCTGCAGCTACCCCCAGCTCCAGCTCCTGTCTGCCTCAGGAGAATCGTGAGGACTGGAGGGGGATGGTGGGAGGCACTCCCCAAGCTCTAGTCCTGACTTCCCCTCCCATCTCTCCGCAAGCCCATTCCTGCCTGGGCCCTACCGGAACAAGAGAGCAGAGAGAAAGGATTTCCCAGGGGCCCCTCCTCCACAGAAGGAGCTACTGATGGGAACAGGACTTGGATTGTGGGGTCGGTCCCTTCATTCCTTCCCTGCCCTCACCTTCCTGTTAGCTCCTGTCTTTCCTCCTCCCCCAGCAGTGATTATACTGACCTGACCCCAGGCCAGGAGGATTTCAGAAATTCGGTCCTAGGTTTCCCACGTGTAGAGTGAGTTGGGGAGGGAGCGTATGTGTGTGTGGGTGTGTGCGGGTGTGTGTGCCGTGCATTGGGAGAAGTGAGGGAAGGGAAAGCTTGGACCCTTGGCCGTGGGGTGATCCAATAAATTAAAATTCGGCACCCTGTTGTTTCTTTGTTCCCCAGCCCGAATGGAAGTAAGGTGGGGGCAGGCTTGGGGAGAAAAGCCGAGACTGGCCTGTACTGGGCCTGGACCGCCTCCTCAGGCGTGTAACCCAGAGGAAGGAAGAGGGGAACCACCTCTACTCCCCAAAGTCAGCAGAAGAATGAGGGAGAGGTGAGACTAGAGTCAGCTCTTCCCCAAGAAGATAAGAGATGTTAAGGGGGGGGGCACGTTTGATTGTGTTCCCTGATATACAGCAAGAACAGGAGGAACTGAGCCTCCTGGCCCGTATCACTGACCAAGCAGAAGCCAAGCAAAAGGGCGGTGTGGTGTATGTGTCCTTGAAGGGTGGTTGGGACACGTGGAAGCGGTGATCCACCTGTTCTCCCCTTCTCCCTCGAGGCCTAGAGATGCAGCAGGAGGGATTCAAGTTAGATATTGGGAGAACGATTCAAGAATAAAGAGAAGTGAGACCCTGAAATGGGTTGTCTAGGCTGGGCATCACAGCGGTCTCTCCGATGGAGCACTAACATCCGGGAGCGTACAGCTAGGCACAGATAAGAGCACCTCTGACCTTCCCTGGGCCCCACCGGGGACAGGACCAAACTAGTGCCAGAGGCAGTTCTTTGGCTCAGGCCTCCCTGCACCCTCCGCTCCCCCAGTGGGGAGACAATGTTGAGGGGAGGGCGGGAGGGCAAGCCTGGCCCGGGGAATGCTGAGGCAGCACAGCTCTCAAATGGCTACAGCTGGAATTCTGAGAACAAAGATCACAACCCCGGGAGGCCCCGCTGGGGGAAGGAATTCAAAATCAGGCCATGTCCAGGATGAGTCCTCTCTGGGACATGGACAGGGGAGAAAAAGAGACCAAGGAGAAATGAGCCCAGAGACACCTAAAGAGCTAGAGACTGGTAAAGAATAAGGTCCGGAGAGGGAGAAGAAATAGAGAGGAAGGGGAAGAGTTGAGAGACGAGGGTTGTTGAGAAGATGTGGACTCTCATTCCCCTTACCCCGGCTGATGGGGAGGGAGATGGGGAGCTTGGGCGATGCCAGAGAGGTGGTGGAAGCACTGAAGTCCTCTTCCTAGGACAGGAGAAATCTGAAGAGAACAGCCCTTAGCCTAGAACATGGAAGAAAGCAGTTTGGGACAAACATCCAGAGAGAGGCGGAAAGAAGTCCAGCGGAGGGAAAACACCTGAGAAAGAGCAGGGCCCACCTGACTTGAGGGGGGAAGCAGTGAGCAAGATGGAGGCAGTGGGAGCTCCAGGGGGAAAATAGCTCAGAAGAGAGGGGGGAGATGAGTAGGCCATGGGCCTAGAGAGAAGGGGCAGTGACACTCTGGGACTGGGGGGCAGGGGTAGGGCAGGGGCAGGTCCAGACAACGTCTAGCTCAATTGTGCTTTAGAGAAAACCCCAAAAGAGAGGGGAGGAGGAGGAAACCTGAGCAACGGGGAAAAGGTACCAAGCAGGGATGGGGGAGGACAGAGCAAGAGAAAAAAGAACTGGGGAATGGAGTCAGGATCTGAGGGCAGGTGCCCAGCTGGAGGAGGGAATTGTCCTGGGAAGGGAACATGGGGAAATGGATTTGAGCATACATCTGAAGGAGCAAAGAAACTCATTGCAGTGGGAGGAGAGAGAGAATTAACCTAGAAATAGGGAAACAAACAAATCCAGTTCTGGGACTTTGGTCTGAAGAGGATAAAGAATGAGGATGGTCAATGTCTGAGAAAAGATGAGATCAGAGGAGAGGGGTAGTGACCGAGAAGGAGCAGCTAGGTGGTGAGCGGATAGAGTGCCAAGCCTGGAGTCAGGAAGACTCATCTTCCTAAACTCAAATCTGGCCTCAGACATTTCCCAGCTGTGTGACCCTGGGCAAGTCACTTAACCCTGTTTGTCTCAGTTTCTTTATCTGTAAAATAAGCTGGAGAAGGAAATGGCAAACCGCTCCAGTATCTTTGCCAAGAAAACCTCAAATGAGGTAATGAAAAGTCGAACACAACTAAAACAACTGAACAATAAGAGCAATGACTGAGAAACATAGGAAACAAGGAGAAAACAACCAGGATGGACAGTGGGGCCAAAAGGGCCACCTACCCAAATAGCTTGGCATATTCTCCCCAGATGAGGCACGGGGCCTTTTTCACTGTCATCACAGGGATTAAGAGGCAGCACCGTTTCCCCCAGATGCCTGCACAGCAGGACCAGGCAGAGGGCATTGGAGGACAGAGCAGAAACAGAAAAGAACTCAAAAAATTCTCCACAAGGCCTCTCTGAATCACCCTCTACCCAGACCTGTGCTTCTTAACATCACATGCATATTAATTGCAGAGCGTCAGGAGTGACTTTCCCAGATTCCTCAGTTATTTATAATGGGCAGATGGGGTCTCTCACACAAGCTATGCAGAAAGGAATGGAGGAAACCCTTTGGGGTGAGTCAGTAGAGGAGAGAGGAGAAACTTGTTGGGATGACTGTGTTGGGAATCTCCTTGTTAAACCAGGTTCATGAAGGTCATTCCCAGAGTACCTCCTCTCTCATTGCAGAGGAGAAAGGGGGGGGGGCAGATATCATTCCCCTGCTGAAAGGTTCCCAAAGAAGGAGAGGCCTTGGCCTGTGTTATAGCTACCAAAGTAAGATTACCAGGAAGTCCTTTCCTGTGTCTAACCTAATTCCCTCTTTAAGGTCTGCACCATGCTACTGGGTGATGGTTGATGGGAAATGAAATCATCTAGGTGCACCAGGGTTTTTCTCGTCAGAATGAGCAAGTCTAGGCTACCGGGCGTATCTGTCCGTTGCCATGGAAACACCCAGGGCTTCTAGAACTACAGCCTTGCTCCTATGCTATTAGTACAATGAGAAGAAAGATAAATGAGGGTTGTTTGGAACACATTAGAAAGAAGCCCCTGGCCTTGGCCCAAATCTGCCCTCTCTCCTCCTTTCCTCCTCCACCCAGGATTGTGTGTGACAACCCAGCCTCTCCCCTCCATCCTGTTTCACTCCTCTGGACAGATAGCAGCGAGGAAGTGAGAAAGGAGCAGAAGTGAGGGGAAAGAGCTGGGTGTGAAAGGGCAGCCAGTAGGAATCCAGTCCCATCCCAAGCTCAGGAATACCCTGAGATCATCCTCAGGGGCCCACGGAAGATTAGGTAAGAGCTATGGCCTATCTGAGCTACTTCACCCAGCCTGAGACCCATCCTTCACCTCTCAGCCTGTATTAGTGCCCATTGACACTCAGCTCTGGATTGCCTGTTTCCTTGCCTGTAAAAGTCCAACCACTGAGCAAACAGTCTTCAACTGGGATTTCCAGCCTGTCACGTCAGAGGAAAGTCAGCAGGATCTCAGAACCTAGGCTTGATTCTAATGTTGCTGCCTGGAACCAGAGTCCTTGCATTGCCCCAATACAGTTCTAAGGTGTTGCGAAGCAAGCAATGAGAAGATGGAGGAAAGAGCAACTGTATCTAGGCTAGGAGAAGGAGTTTGACAGTGCAAACAAGTTAGGCCCCGGCCCCCAGGCAGGAAGACCCCATTCCCCATTGGTCAGATGCACCTCTTCTCCACAGGGAAACACAGTGTCACATCTGACTAATGTAAAGGTCTCTAACCCCCATCCATCTCTTGCTGAATGAAGTTCAAGCCCCTCCCCTTGGGTTTGGTCCTCAGGGGAAACAAAACAGGCATGTCTGATCCCTATGACACTTCAGACAAGGAAACAACAGCTCTTCCCCACCCTCCCCACACCCAATCTAGTGTTTTCTTGTCTGGGGTAGGCCAACCCTGGCCAGGTATAATTGCCGGCTGAGTGACCACCTCCTGCCTTTCCTCTCCCTCCCTCCCCAGGTTTGCGTTCCCATTCTCCCCTGCAAGGTCTGCCTGTACTAACATGAAAAGTCCACTAGGTGGCACTGCTTCCCCCCTTTATGCTTCTCCCCAGTGGAGTCCAGACCAAAGGTGTCCAGAAGCTTTCTCAACCCAAGCTGAAAGAATAGTCTTGTTTTTCAGTATAAACCTTTGGAAGGGTTCCTCTTCCTTTGCCCCAACCTGCACAGGACTCGTAAGAAGACGTGGCAGTAAAGACGGCTCCTCTGAAGAGCAGCCTTCCCTGTCAGGATGCTAAGGACTACAGGGGTGGGGAACCTGCCGTTGGTTTCAAGGCCACATGTGGCCTTCTAGGTCCTCAAGTGCAGCCCTTTGACTGAATAAGGGTCGAACTTGTGGACCTAGAGGGCCACGTGTGGCCTTTGACTGACCAAGGGCTGCACTTGTGGACCTAGAGGGCCACGTGTGGCCTTTGACTGACTAGGGGCTGCGCTTGTGGACCTAGAGGGTCACGTGTAGCCTTTGACTGAATAAGGGCTGCGCTTGTGGACCTAGAGGGCCACATGTGGCCTAGAAGCCCCAGGTTCCCCACCCCTATTCTCTTGGAATAGCTCCTACCTTATCCCCAGTTCCCACCCTACCCCCCCAACCCAGCAGCCCTCCTCCAATACGTATTTCCCTTGCTTGATTATTCCCCATGTCAGAAATTTTTGGGAGGAGGATGTTGACCAGACCTGTAGCTTCTTTCTAGGGAGCTCTGAGTGAGGAATTCCCCTCTACAAATGTACATTGTCACTATTTCTGTAACTTCTGGTCTTAGAGTAGCTATGTAGTCACGCAGTTAGTATGTACCAAAGGCAGAATTTGAACCCAGGTCTTCTTGCCTGAGTTCTCTATCCACTATAATTTGTTTTTGTTTTTTTGTTTTGTTTTGTTTTGTTTAGGCAATTGGGGTTAAGTGACTTGACCAGGGTCACACAGCTAGTAAGTGTCAAGTGTTTGGTCTGAGGCTGGATTTGAACTCAGGTCCTCCTGACTTCAGGGCCAGTGCTCTATCCACTGTGCCACCTAGCTGCCCCCTATCCACTATAATTTGTAATGGGGAAGCAAGTCTGGTCCCCATGTCTCCTCTTGCCTTATGACCCATAGTGGCTATGAATTCCTGGGAAAGGATGAGGATTTGCACTGGTAGAGCAAATTCCTCACCAGGTGCTCTGTACATTGATGAAATCATAGGACCATAGGTCCAGTTTCTTTTTTAATTATACATATGCGTGTGTCTGCTCAAAAAAACAGATATGGCCAAGATGCTCTTAGAAATTCTCTGCCAGAGCAAGGAATAGTTTACCTGTCAGATCGACGGAGAAGGGAAGAATGTATGCCCAAACAAGAGATAGAGAACACTATGAAATACAAAATGGGTAATTTTGGTTACATTAAATTAAAAAGGTTTTGCACAAATAAAGCCAATGCAACCAAGATTAGAAGGAAAGCAGAAAGCTAGGAAACAATTTTTTCTAGCCAGTGTTTCTGATAAAGGTCTTATTTCTGAAACATACAGAGAACTGAGTCAAATTTAAAAGAATATAAGTCATTCCCCAGTTGATAAAAGGTCAAAGGATATGAACAGGCAGTTTTCAGGGGAAGAAATTAAAGCTATCTATAATCATATGAAAAAATGCTCTAAATCACTATTGATTAGAGAAATACAAATCAAAAGAACTCAGAAGTACCACCTCACACCTATCAGATTGGCCAACATGACAAAACAGGAAAATGATAAATGCTAGAGAAGATGTGGGAAAACTGGAACATTAATGCATTGTTGGTGGAGTTGTGAACTGATCCAACCATTCTGGAGAGCAATTCAGAACTATGCCCAAAGGGCAATCAAAGGGCATACTATTTGATCCAGCAATATCACTACTAGGTCTGTATCCTAAAGAGATCATAAAAAAGGGAAAAGGACCAATATGTACACAAATATTTATAGCAGCTCTTTTTGTGGTGGCCAAGAATTGGAAACTGAGGGGGATGCCCATCAACTGGAAAATGGCTGAACAAGTTGTGGTATATGAATGTAGTGGAATATTATTGTACCATAAGAAATAATGAGCCAGCAGATTTCAGAAAAACCTGGAAAGACTTACATGAACTGATGCTGAGTGAGGTGAGCAGAACCAGGAGAACACTGTTCACAGTAACAGCAACACTGTGCGATGATTAACTACGATAGACTTAGCTCTTCTCAGCAATACAATGATTCAAGACAATTCCAAAAGACTCATGATGGAAAATGCTAGCTACATCCAGAGAAAGAACTGAGAATCTGAATGCAGTTTGAAGCATATTATTTTTACTTTTTTTGGTTTTGTTTTTTGTTTCTTGTGGTTTTTCCCTATTGTTCTGATTCTTCTTTCACAACATGACTAATGTGAAAATATGTTTAACATGATTGTACATGTATAACCTATATCAGATTGCTTGGGGAACAGGGGAGGGGAGAGAAGGAGGGAGAAAAATTCAGAACTCAAAATTTTACCAAAATGAATGTTGAAAACTATCTTTGCTTGTAATTGGAAAAAAAATTAAAAAGGAAGGAAAGAGAAGTAGGACCACTAAACCTTACATAAGTTTCCCTTTGGGCCACATATTGACTTAGTTTTTAAATGTATTATTAGCTTTGTTTTATTGAATTTTTAGTTATTATGTTAAAATATTTCCCAATTACCTTTTAATCTGATTTTGGCTGCATTTGGGAGTATTGTAGGCCATATGTCTGATACTTCTGATTTAGAATTCTAAGGGCTTCCATCACATCCCCATGATCACATAGCTAGTCTGTGTCAAAGGCAGAACTGGAACCCAGGTCACTTTGGCTGGCTCTCTGTTCACTATACCATGAAAACCTTAAAGCACTATATAAACATTAGCCTTATTGTTAACATTTAAAAAAGAAAGAAATTCTCTGGCACTCCCAAGGCGGCAGATTCTCAGACGTGAAGGTGGCTAGCCATCGTCAACAGTGAAAGCCGTCTTTGGTGGAAAGGGAAACATGCCGCAGTACATAAGTGCCACCTTCCAATCCTGTGTCAGGCCTTCAGAAATGGTGGTGTAATTTATACTATGTACCAAGTCTCAGAACCTGTAAGTAAACTGGTGGGCATTGAAGTCTGCTCAGTGTACTTAATTAAGCCTTAGTGGTACACCTCCCCATGAGTCAGTCCAAAGGAGATAAGGATGTTGGTGATCAAGATAGAGGCAGGTTAAGCCCGGATATCTCCAAACTCAGAGCTGCAGGCCTTCTAGTCAAAGTACCAGGGCTGTTAACTCAAAATAATTCCCAAGTTTTGTGTTTCCTTTGCATATTGTTCCTAGATTGTTAAAATGCACATAATCCAAGGGGCTCTGTACCTCTTTCTCCCTGCCTATCTCCTTTCTAGCAATTCTATAGCCCCTGATCCTCTTCCTCCCGTGTCCCTCCATCACTGTCCTCTTTCTTACCAGAGCTTCTCCCCCAAGAACCAACTCTGGTCAAAATTTGAACCATGTGGACTGTTCCCTATTCTTATTTATTTGCTGACATTGACATAGCACTTTAAAAACACAAAGTGCATTATATCTCATTTGATGGCCTCCCAGTGACCTGTGAAGTAAGTGCTATAGGTGTTATTATCCCCATTTTGCAGATGAAGAAACTGAGGCTTATAAAAACTTACCCATACTAGCAAGTAAGAGTGGTGGGATTCAAACTTAGATCTGACCTGATTCCAACGCCGGCTCTTACTCTACATTGCCTCATTCCTCATTTTTGGATTCCCCGAAGGGGGAAGCACTGGGAATGATTCGAGGAAGCTGACGATCCACTCCGATCCTTCCCTTCCCCTAGCTAGGGTTCCTCCTTAAACTGTTCCCAACCGTGGCTACCCTATTTATTACACCAGATGGGGGCAGGGGTCAACAAAATGACGCTCCTCATCTGAGCCATGCCTGAAATATGGATGACTCGTTTCACACCGGCCTCCTTTAGACACCACTGTCATTCAGGGACCCTGAGAGGCGTTGAGAAAGGAAGTGCCACCCAGTAAGTGACACGTCACCCCCAAGCCACTGAAAGTGAGGAATTACATCCTAGTGTCTCTCCACTTTTCCCCACGGATTCTCCTCTGACTTTTCTCCCTTCAGTCATGTGAGCTAAGATTATGCCACAACCTTGTTTTCTCCCACTAGAACTAGGACCTCATCCCGTAACTCTGGCCTAGAAGGTATCCCAGACAGACATGACACGGGGAAGAGAAAAGAGCTATATGGGAAAAGACTGACCACATCTCTCCTTGGAATCCTGTCACACAAACAAGATGTTCTTAATATCTAACCCTTGTCTCTGTCGCTGCAATCTGAGCCCATTTTTCCCAAGTCCATCCCCTTATGGCCCCAGCTTTCCAAAGAGGGTACGAATGGATTTAAAAGTACTTGAAGAGCTAGCTTCCCTTCCTCGCCAAATGCCTAAGGTGGATGGGTCATACCCTCCCAGGCCTCTCTGAGGCTATATCCTCCTTTGAGTTCTGTCTGATCTAAGAGGCATCAGCATGTAGTGGAGAGTGGGCCAGCCTTGGATTCGAGAAGACTTGGGTTTGGGTCCTGCCTCCTACACAAGCTATGGGCACAGGTCGAGTACCTTAGGCAACTCTCTAAAACTTGGTAAGTTACAAGTGGTGTAAGTGCATCAGTCAACAGAGGGGAGGTTTCCACATGACGAGTTCCCCACACTGATGAAACTGCAAGGTGTGTGCATGTGTATGTATATATAACACATGTCACATGTATGGCATGAGTGTACATATATGATATATGTGATGGTGTATGTGTGCTTTATCGCATGTACACACATGTATAAGTGGTAGGGGTATATAGGTATACATGTTTGTATATGGGTATGTATGTACATAGGTATGTATGTTTATATAAATAGTATGTTCTCAGTTGAGTTTGACAAGATTTACATATTCTTAATAAATAAACTTTAATCTCCCATCAAAGAAAGCCATACTTATGTATCTTATACTTGTAACTAGGGAAACCAATGTTTGGGAAGAGTGAATATTGATACTTTATTTTCTGTTTATATTGTATGTAAATATACACATCTATACATACATATGTATGTGTATGCATACACTCAAAAAAACTACCAGGGTTGTCAAGCTTTATAAGATAACGTATGTAAAGCATTTTGGAAACTTTAAAGTACTATGTAAATATCAATTATTACTTGAATCCCTTTCTTTCTCTAACAAATTCTTGGTCCCCAGCTCCTTAGGGGAAAGGGGAAACTGTGGTCCGGGTCCATCTACCTCATCCCTCTATAGCCAATCAGTTGCTAAATCTTATCAGTTCCCCCCAAGATCAGTCCTATCCCCTTCTCTCTATTCACCCGCCACCACCCCAATTCGACCCCACCCCTTTCCTGTGACCTACTGCATAAGCCTCCTAATCAGACTCCCTGCCTCCACTGTCTCCTCTTTCCAGTCCATCCTCCAGACAGCTGCCAAATGTATAGATTCCTAACGCTCAAGTTGGCCCCTGTCTCTCCTCTGCCGAAGAAACCATAATGGCTTGTCATTGCCTCTAGGATAAAATATATCCTCCTCTGGCATTTATAACTCTTCCCATTCTGACTCTGGCTTGTCTTTCCAGACTGATTTACTGTTCTAGCCAAACTAGCCGACCTTCTGTTCCTTGTAGATGACACTTTTTTTCTTGCTTCTGTGCCTCTTCCTAGGCCTGGAATGCTCTTCCTCCTTACTTCTGCCTCTTGGCATCCCTAGCTCCCATCAAGGCTCAGCCCAAAGGTTACCTCTTGGTAGAGACCCTTCTTGATTTTCCTGCCCCGAAATTACATTGTATTTGCTCAGCAAATACAGCATAGTATAAATAGTGGCTAGAGAGCCTCAGATTCAGGAAGTCTCACCTTTTAACACAATCTGGGTGGGTGACTTTGGGTAAGTTAATTAACCTGTCAGCATCACAGGCAACATCTCTAATGCTATAAATTGCAAAACAGTTGCCCATCTGGATTGAGAGGAGTTTCCTTTCCAGGTATTCCCTGTGTCAATGAAATCACAGGTCCTGACTAAAACAAAAATGTTTTATTTACTTGGGATCATAGATCATGAGTTGGAAGGGACCTCAGAGGCAATCCTCACAATTCAATCCTCACAGGACTTGACATCAGGAAAATCAGAGTTTCTATTCTGCCAGAGACAATAGATTTGTTACTCTGAGCAAGTCACTTCACCTCTTCCAGCCTTGTGTGGCAAACCTTTAAAGTGATTTGTAACTGTTGGTTATTACTATACTTTATTATTATTATTATTATTATTATTAACAGTTCAAGTGACTTGCCCAAGGTCATACCAGCAGAAATTGTCATAGGTGGGATATGAGACCAAAGCCTCTAACTCTAGTCAGTTCTTTTCCTTCTTATTTGCATACATGTTGTTTCTTAACAGTAGAACTTAAGCTCTGTGAGGGCAGGGACTGGTTCATTTCCATGTCTATCCCCCAGAACCTAGCACAGTGCCTGGCATTATGAGCCTAATAAATAATTGCTAAATTGAGGACAGACAGCGAAACATTATAGTTATTCACACACACACACACACACACACACTTATTCCTTCTCTTTTATTTTTGGTTTTTTTTTTTAAGTAACAGGCACAGCTTCATAAATTTAGGGTTGCAAGAAAACCTAGAAATCGTCTACACCAGCACCCTCACTTTAAAGATGAAACTGAAGCTGAGTTAGGTTAAATGATTTGCCCAAGGTCAAACAGGTAGTAAGGGGGAGCTCCGGAATTTGAACTCAGATTCTGTGACTCCAAAGTTCAATGTGCTTTGTACTTATCAAGCTGCCTCTTGAATTGCCCTTCATTCAGAGGAGGGGGAAAGCCAACCTTAAAATTAAAGAGCTACTTTCCGATGTGAGGGCAGAGGGCCCCATGTGAATGGGGAAAATGCCCCTGTTATTTTCCTTCTGCCTCTGGGCTAGAAACAGAACGGTGAGTGGATTGTCTCTGCCCACCCCCTGCCTAAATGAAGATGCATACAAAGTAATGGAAGGCTGTCTTCCAGTCATTTCCAATTCTCACTTTAATACAAAAGCTAAATTGGGAAGAAAAGCATCTTCACACTCCCAATTTAGCCTGGGAGAGAAATCGAGAAAGTCCTGATTGTTACCAGGGGAAGACAGAGGGTTGGGGCTGGGACCAGAGCAGTAGGGCTGAAGCAGAGAAGAATCCAAGTAAAGTAAAAGGCAGGGGGGAAACCCCTCACAGCTGCACAAGAAAGCCAGCCCTCAAACAGCTGTGACGTCAGGTATTGCTCCAAGTGGGCCCCAAAGCCGCTCATCCCTGGTCACTTCATTCATTCCTCAGCTTTCTGAGTGGCATAGCCTCATCTTCAGATTTGAGTAGTACCATTTAGACTGGGGTCCCCAACCGGTTAATAGAGGCTAGGCCTGGCCCTCCCTCAGCATCTTGCCAACTCTGCTCACAGCTCCGGGCAACGATGTTCATCATCTTGTTTCTACTGGCTGTAGCTGATTGCCTTGCTTTCTCTCAATTTGTAACTCTTTTCACTACAGGCTGTTCCTCTTCATTGGAGTTGACTTCCTCCCTTATTAACTTTATATCAATCTATTTGATTATCTGGGCTAAAGTTCTTCCTGCTTCCTGGGGTTTCTGTCTCACCCTGTACCTCACCTCTCCTAACCTATTGTCCTTCCTCAACATAATCTCTAGTCATTAACCCCCTCCCTACCTCCCCAGATTACTGCCCCTGCTCTGGCCTCACTTTCTTCCCTTCAAAATCTTGACCCTTCATTAGTTCAATTTTATACTGTCCTTGATCCCCCATCCATCCCTCCCACCCCATTCCTACTGCCCCCGTCCCTCTCCAGACTCCAATTTTGGATTATTCCTACTACACCCATCTTCTCAATGCCTATTTTCCTGCTGGGCACTGCTATAGGTAGTCCAAAAGCTATGCTAGCTAGGTCCAATACAAGTTTATCTTATTTAATATCAACTAAGGGCAGCTAAGTTGGTACCACAGTGCACAGAGGACCAGGCCTGGAGTCAGGAAGACTCATCTTCCTGAATTCAAATCTGGCCTCAGACACTTCCTAGCTGTGTGACCATGGGCAAGTCACATGCTTGCCTCAGTTTCCTCATCTGTAAAATGAGCTGGAGAAGGAAATGACAAAGCACTCCAGTATCTTTGCCAAGAAAACCCCAAATAGAATCATGAAGAGTTGGACACAGATGAAAAATGACTGAACAACACCATCAAGTGAGGACTTACTGTTGCATACCAGCCGTACTCTTCTTCCCGGTTGGATTCTCTACTGATCTCACTAAATCAACTGTTCCATACTTCCTCTTATCTCCCCCCTCCCACTTAGCAGAGGAATTTTATAATTCACACACAAAAAAAGAAAAAAATTGAGGCCTTCAGTCATGAATCCTTTCCTTTCCTCAGTTTTATATCTCAAATCCCCTCAGTATCAACCCTATTCTCTTTTCCCTTTGCTCCTACCTTGGAGGAATTGGTGGTCTTTCTCCTTAGTAAAGCCAAACCTTCTGATTGTGTCCTTGATCCCTTCTTCCTGAAGCTTCTGTTTCAATTATCACCCCCCCACACACACTAATTTTCTACCTCTCTTTATCCATTGACCCCTACCATGCTGTTTGTAAACATGGAGGTCTTAAAAAACCTTTTCTTCACCCTTGCTATCATCTTCTCTCTCTCTCTCTCTCTCTCTCTCTCTCTCTCTCTCTCTCTCTCTCTCTCTCTCTCTCTGTCTCTCTCTCTCTCTCTCTGTCTCTCTCTCTCTCTCTCTGTCTCTCTCTCTTTCTGTCTCTCTCTCTCTCTCTCCTCTCTCTCTCTCTCTCTCTCTCTCTCTCCTCTCTCTCTCCCTCTCTCTCTCTCTCTCTCTCTCTCTCTCTCTCTCTCTCTCTCTCTCTCTCTCTCTCTCTCTCTCTCTCTCTTTTCTTTCACAGCCAAACTTCTAAAGGGAAAAACAAAAAAACTGCTCACACTCCTTGATTCTACTTCCTCACATCCCACTTAGTTCTCAACCCTTTGCAATCTGCAATCCAATGAAACTGCCCTGTCGGAGGTTACTGACAGTCACAGTGACCTTATCTTGTCCTCATCTGTTTTGATCCTCCTTTGACCTTGCTAATCATTTTTCCTCCTGAGTATTCTCTTCCCTTGGTTTTGGTGGCCATACTACGCCCCCTGTACGAGCCTTCCTTCTCAGTCTCTTTTGTAGGATCAACCCTATCCCTCCCATATTCCTCCTCAAATTTGCTTTTCTCTTCCTGGGGCTTCTTCTGTTCTCTCTTCAGGAGACTATCTCATGAGCCTCTATGCGCTCACTCCCATCTCTGAAAAGGCCTCCCAAATCTATTTATCCTGCCTTCATCTCCCCAACTCTGCTCCTTCATCTCTACCTATATGTCCCATAGGCATCTCCAATTCAAACCATCCAGAATAGAACTCTATCTTTCCCCCTACTCTCACCCCTTCTTTTAAATTCTCTTTCTATTGAGGGAACCCCAAGCCTTTGAGTCACACAGGCTGTCATACAGTCATCCTAGAATCCTCATTCTTCCTCACCCAAACATACCCAATCAGTTGCCAAAATTAATTGATTCTAACTACACAGCCTTTTCAGCTCAGTCCTTTCTTCTCTCATCCTCCTTCCTCCCTAACCCCAGACAATGAAGGCTTCATTGTTGTTGTGCAGTTTCAGTTGTGTCTTGATGATGCCATTTGGGGGTTTCTTGGCAAAGATACCGGTGTGGTTTGTTATTTCCTTCTCCAGCTCATTTTACAGAGGCAGAAACTGAGGTAAACAAGGTTAAGTGAGTTGCCTGTCATACAACTAGCATGGGCCTGAGGCCAGACTAGTCTAGTGATTATAGTCCTATATTAGAGTCTTATTATTACAGTCTTCCTGATTCTTGTGATTCATATTAGAGTCTTATTATTATAGTCTTCTTGATTCCAAGCCCACTGCTCTATCCACTTTGACACCCATCTGCCTAAGGCCCTTATCACCCCTCCACTAAACTATTTCTATAAGCCATTAGTTGGATTTCCAGCATCCAGTCTCTCCCCTTTCCAGTCTATCCTCCCCACAAGTATTAAATCAATCTTCCTAAAGCACAAATCTGACTATGTCACTTCCCTGCTCAAAAAGGTCACTCCCTACTGCTACCAAGATAGAATGCAAACTTTTCTGGCGTTTATAGTGCTTCACAATATGGCTCCAAGACTGATTTTTCACATTATTCGCTCTCACACATTCCACAAGATGCCTTTCCTAATTTCCCTAGTTCTTAGTGTTTTCCACACACCCCCACCTCCCAAAATGCCCTGATGTTTCCCAGCTCACAGTGAGGAAGTTCTTTCAAAAATGTCAACTAAATCCTTAAGACTGCAGCTTAAATCTGACTTGTTCCCCCTAAAAATCCACTTTCTTTCTAAGAAAAGACAAGCCTGTTCCCTTGTCGGTGGCAACCTACCATCAGCACCTGGCACACAGTAGGCACTTAATAGTTGCTTGTTGACTGACAATATCCTTTAACTATTTTGTTTGTTTGTTTGTTTTTCTGGCAGGGCAACTGGGGTTAAGTGGCTTGCCCAGGGTCACACAGCTAGTAAGCTTCAAGTATCTGCTCTGAGATCACATTTGAACTCAGGTCCTCCTGACTCCAGGGCCAGTGCTCTATCCACTGCACCACCTAGCTGCCCCAACAATATCCTTTAAACGTGGATTGAGCCCCCACTTTTCCAAGATTACTCACTCATGTGAATATTTGATTATATTTTCCTTTTTATAGAACATAATCTTGAGGACAAGATATTCCTCTCTCTCTCTCTCTCTCCCTCTCTCTGTGTCTGTGTCTCTGTCTCTCTCTGTCTCTCTCTCCCTCCCTCTCTCTCTCTGTGTCTCTGTCTCTGTCTCTGTCTCTCTCTGTGTCTCTGTCTCTGTCTCTGTCTCTCTCTGTCTCTGTCTCTGTCTCTCTCCCTCTCTCTCTCTCTCTCCCCTCTCTCTCTGTGTCTCTGTCTCTGTCTCTCTGTCTCTCTCTGTCTCTGTCTCTCTGTCTCTCTCTGTCTCTCTCTCTCTCTCTCTCTCCCTCTCTCTCTCCCCTCTCTCTCTCTGTGTCTCTGTCTCTGTCTCTCTCTCTCTCTGTCTCTCTCTTTCTCTCTCTCTTCCTTTCTTTCTTTCTTATTCCCTGGCCAAACATTGAGCTTGGTACTTAATACCTGCTGAATTGACTTTTAAAGTATTCAAAGTATTTTACAAAATATTGCATTTGATCCTCACAACGCAATTGGGAGGTAAGTACTACAGGTATGCTTATCTTTATTCTACAGATGAAGAAGCTGAGGCCCAGAGAGGGTTAGTTCCTTTGTCAAGGTCACACAGCTGGTAAGTGATAGAGCTGAGATTGCAACCTAAGTCTCTCTAGCTTGTTCCAGGTCTGGCTCACCATTCAACCACTCTCTAACTTTGGCCAGTAACTCGGATGCTTTATGATTGTAGGAGACCTGACCCCCTCTAATTACAAAATTCTCGCCTCCTCCTTTTCCAGTCACTTCATTGTATGGGATGGAAACACGCTCTTGGGGTACTGAATTTTGGGGTTTGATCAGCTGTCCAGGGTGTCTGTGAGTATGTCCCACAGTGTGTACTCTGTGTGTGCCCCCCACAGAGCCCACCACCCCACCCAAGGCTGAATCAGTCCTTCCTGAAATTCCCAAACAACCCGCGTTAACCCATGGAAAGGCTAGAAGCCAGAGCAGCTTGGCCTGGGAAGTGCAGGGGGTGGTGAGGAGGGAAACAGAAATAACATGCAGTTTCTATTCCTGCCTTTTTGGGGCTGGATTAAAACACCGCCTTTCTAATCTAAAGGCTGCTCTTTACTTCCTGGCCATCGGTGGGCTCTTATGTAATGCTCTCCTCCCTCTGCCTTCACAAGCAGCTTCCAGAGATTTCTGCAGCCAACCTTCACAGCACACTCCAGAGGGAAACAGCAGAGAGAATCCTGGATTGTCCTTTGTGCCCAGAGCCCAGGGCTGGTGACAGGCAGGAGAGGACCAAGCAGAGGTGCCTGCCATTGACTGGACCTCTCACTTAGGGTAACGAAAAACGGCTGGGAAATAAAAATGAGCCAATGGCATCTCTGGGGTCATGTCTCCTCCCCAGGGTAGAAGAACCCTTTAGTGACCTTGAGGATCATGCCAGCTACAAGATACCTGTAAACAAAAAGAGCTCTCCTTTCCTTAGACAAATCTGGGTAAGAGCAGACTTCACCATCTCCCAACGTCACATGCCCTGACCTCTCCCAGCTGGCAGTGAGGAAGTTTCCAAAGACCTCAACTAAACTCCCCAAGACTACAGCTTAAATTTGACCTTGTTCTCCCTAAAAATCCATTTTCTTTTCAAGAAAAGACAAGCCTGTTCCCTTGTTCTTTTGTCAGTGGCAACCTATGTCACCACCTGACACACAGTAGGTACTTAATAATTATTTGTTGACTGATAGTATCCTTTAAACATGTGATGAGGACCCCCCCCCAACCTTTCCAAGATTACTCACCCTGTAACCTTTTGCAGTAGCTGTCTTGACCATCAGTAATGCAGAGCACACATTTTGGAAACCTGAAAGGCCTCTGCACTGCCCTGAAATGGTCTAAAATCTTTTCTCTTTCTAAATGACCTGAAATTTAGTAGCAGTGCTGCCATTCACTCTGCGGTGTCAGGCAAGCCATAAGCACTCTAGGCCACAGTTTCCTCATTTCTAAAAAGCAAACAGAATGGACTACATGATTTCTATGGGCCCTTCCAACATCATGTATATTGTTCTCTCTAAGTTTCTTTTGTCTTTCCTATTTCTTTCTGTGTCCCCCTCACTCCTCTTTTATAACTTCCCACGCTTCTCCCCTCCCTACTGGTTGCCCCATTTGCCCCACCCCAGTCCTGGTTTTGCCCTAAATTCTGCCTCCTTCCCATTCTCTCCCCAACCCCCAGTTCCTCCCCCAGGTTTTTAGAGGTTCCCAGCAGATAATGGGACTAGATTTGGGATCCCACTAACCTCCCATTTAAGGTCAGGCTCCTCAGTGTTTCCGGCTGGTGCCTGTCACTCTGTCAGCCATTGGAAAGTGTGACAACTACTCAAGTCGGAGACAGAAAGAGTCACTTCCTGAGCCCCAGTCACAAAAATAAACCGTGGGGCCCAAGCTGATGGGGAGCCATGCTGACGTAGCTGGGCGGAAGTTGTGATGGAAAAAGGGGGGTTTGTTTTCCTCCAAGTGTCCTTTTCTCAGCTAAGGCCCTGGGGGAGAAGGTCAAAGCATTGGGGAGGGGTGGGGATGGTTTGGACTTTCTTTCTCTCTGACTTTCCAATGGAGCCCAATCTGCCATGCTTCATTATATTACTTTGTCTCCCTTCCACACGCCTGGTCAAAAGAATATTCCACATCTTCAGTAACACAGCTAATCCAGACTATCGATTTTTAAAAAGAATTTTTCCACTTAATAGTATTTTATTTCTTCCAATTACGTGTAAAGATCGTTTGCAACATTTACTTTTATAAGATTTTGAGTTCCCGATTTTTTCCCTCCTTCCCCTTCCCCCTTCCCAAGATGGCAAGCAATCTGATACAGGCTATGCATGTACAATCATATTAAACATATTTCCACATTAGTCATGTTGTGAAAGAAGAATCAGAACAAAAGGGGAAAACCACAAGAAAGAAAAAAATTAGAAAAAGAGAGAGAAAAGAATGCTTCCAACTGCATTCAGACTCCATAGTTCTTTCTCTGGATGCAGATGGCGTTTTCCACCATGGGTCCCTTGGAATTGTCTTAGATCACTGCATTGCTGAGAAGAGCTAAGTCTATCAAAGTTGGTCGTCGCACAATGTTGCTGTTACTGTGAAGAATGTTATTGATTTTTTTTTTAAAGAATAATCCCAAATCCAACTCCACAGAGTTACCAGAGACAAAGGTCCCCTGGCAGAAAGGTTGGACAGGCCAAGGCCACTCACAAGCCTGCTGCTCCATTCAGGGTTACTGTGTTGAGCCAGGAGAGGCAACAGCTAGATGAAAGACAGAAATAGTAGGGTCAAGGGAAGGGCACAAGATGGGAGGAAGCTGCCATATTTGTATGTGGCCTTTCTTGCCCAAGAGAAATTGCTGGTGTCTAATCTTTGCTTAGCTCTAAACCTCATCAGCTGGTTATGATGTTCAATTCCCTTTTTCTGGAACTCAGTACATTTTTTAGAAGGATTTTAGATTTTAGAAAGATCCTTTTAGAAAGGACCTTAGAAGTCATTTTTATTTCACAGATGAGGAAACAGAACAAAAGAGGGTTAGTGACTTGCCTCAAGTCATGTAAGTAGTAAATGGCAGAATAGGATGGGAATTCAGGTCCTATGACTCTAAATCTAAGGCTCTTTCTACAAAACTGATCAAGTTCCTCTAGTCCTCCCTCATTTCAATAAATCTTCCACTTTCTATTTCCCATTGTTGTTGTTGTTGTTCAGTCGTTTCCAGTGATTGATGGCCAACTTTTCACGACCCCCTGTGGAGTTTTCTTGGCAAAGGTACTGGAGCGGTTTGCCGTTTCCTTCACCAGCTCGTTTTACAGAGGAGGAAGCTGAGGCAAACAGTTAGGTGACTTGCCCAGGGTCACACAGCTACTAAGTATCTGAGGCCTGATTTGAACTCAAGGAAGATGAGTCTTCCTAACTCCAGGCCCCGAACTCTAGCCATAACACCAGCTAGCTGCCCAGTTATAGTTCCCAACATTCACCTATTACACTCCATCTATAGGTTTATTATTCTCACCCCAGTCCTTCCACACACACTTGCTTACTTAAATCCAACTTTTTTTTTATTTCAAGGCTCAAGTGGAATCACAGAATGTTAAGAGTTGCAAGAAACTGTAGAGAATCATCAAATCTCATTATCTCATTTCACAAATGAACACCCAGGACCTGCTTCCTCCAGGACACCTCTCCAGGCCATCCAGCCCTCCATCATCTCAGCCTTCCTTGAACTTCTTACTTACTGTCTATAGTCCTTATATGACACTTACCTTTTGTATTGCGGGCAACTAGATGGCACCGTAGTGCACAGAGCGCCAGGCCTGGAGTAAGGAACGCTCATCTTCCTGAGTTCAAATCCAGCCTCAGACAATTAATTACTAGCTGTGACCCTGGGCAAGTCACTTAACCCTGTTTGCCTCAGTTTCCTTATCTATAAGATGAACTGGAGAAGGAAATGGCAAACCTTATCTATAAGATGAACTGGAGAAGGAAATGGCAAACCAGTACCTCTGCCAAGAAAATCTGAAATGGGGTCACAAAAAGTTGGACACAACTGAACAACAATTTGTATTGCTATTTGTTGTCCATATATTTTGAAGTATCTTGAAGCTATGTTGCAGACAACATTATGCTGGCTTCCTTAAGCCCTGGAACACTGTAGCGCTTCCAAAATGAGACTCATAATCTTTCAGATTTTGGCATAATTATTCACACAGGGAAAAAACAAGTGGATGAGGAATGTCTATTGCCCAAACGACTATTTAGTTGGATGGACAACTCCATGGAGTTCGTTCATTGCTATACATGGCCTGGCACTGCAAATGAAGCATAAACTGACTGATCCCAGAACTGAACAGGAGAAAGAGGTTTCGTTGCCTCTGAGAAACTGCAGAGTTCTTCTGATGGCCCCAAACCTTTGTTTTTCCCTCAAAGGTTGAACACTGATATATTTCTGGTGTTATCCACAATCTCCCAATGGCAAAGGAATAATGCATGATGGGCATGAGTAGGCTTCAACAACATTACATATGAGGAATTGCGCAAGAGGAGAAGTGAAAGGGTGTCATCAGAGAAACTTATGACTGGAAAAAAAGATGAACAGGTCGTGTAGCAAGAGGGAAAGTTGGACAGTGCATAGGCTTCACTGGTATTCAAGCAACGTCAAGAGAACAAGAAAGCTCCCTCCACGATGAGTGGAACCCCCTATAGTGAATCTAGGAAGTACATGGACTAAACCAGGGGTGGGGAACCAGCCCACATGTGGCCTCGAGGCCGCAGGCTCCCCAGCCCCAGATTAGACTCTAGATTACAGTCACACTAGATGGTCCGGCATGAATGAATTGTTACGTGCATTATTGAAGGGAATATCTACATTGATGAGATACAGCCCTTCAGAGTCGTGGAGCACATTTTTTGAAGTATCCTCTGTGAATTCCACAAGCAAGTGGTTCCTCATTCATCTGTCATTCATCTGTACCCTCAGTGTATGTCAGTAAATGCTTATTGTTGATGATAATGGTGATGGATCTGAATTCTCAGACCAAGCCACCTCTGGGGCTTTCACAAGAACCCTGCAGAAGCATTATGGTGACATTTGCATAGCAGCTTATATGGATGAATATATTTTCCCCAAAGAGTATTACAGACCTTGGAGTTTCCAGGCTTCTATTCCCTATGCTTTTTTGATTGTTTTAACTCTGCCTTTGATTCTCACCCACTCAACCCACAAAGGAATGGGTTTCTGGGGCAATGTAGGGATTTCATGTAGATATTACAGAGAACTTTATGCCAGCCAGATTGTTATACCTCTTGTCTCCTTAGAGAGAGCTTGAAAGAGAGAGAGAGGGAGAAAATCAACTGCCTATAATGGTTTAAGAGAAGACCTACCAGGGACCCAAAGGCTGGGTGGCATAGCCTTGGGAGAGTCCCATCAGTTTCACAATTATCAAATATCACAATTCATTGACCCTTCTTCTAGTTGTACCTATATCACACCTGTTTCCTGGAAGGGGCAAATAGGGTAGGTGTAGTTGGGGAGGAATAGGCATATTACTGTCTCGGGGGCGATGGGGGGGAGTTTACGACTGGGTCCTTTTAAAATCTGGATAAATAAAAGGCTTGCAAAGTTTAAAATTACACTGAGACTTTTGAAACACCTTGTATAAAATGGGGCTTCATTCCTGGGCCGATTAAAACGAAGAGTTAAAAAAAACACACTGGGAAGAAAATGGAGAAAATCTTTCCTTTTTGCAATTTAAAGAAACCCATCCATCGACTACTTCAAAAGTGATCGACAGCTAGGTGCTTGAAGACCCTGGCTCCTATCCTTTCTCTGATTTCAGTAACCCTGAGGTTTGCTCCATGCTTCGGCTTCCCCCCCCCATCCCCAAAAGATACTTCCGTTAGATTTACGACAATAGCTTTGTAGGGCAGGGGATGCAATTCTAGCGGAATCCTGGAAATCAGCCCCCGACCCAAGATCAGAGGCTTCACTCCTCCAAGGAAACCGTTTCTCCTTCTTGGGACTAGAAAGGAAGGAGGCAGCTGAATGGACCCGTAGGGTGGAGCTGGTAGTGGTGGTGAAGTGTTCGTTGTTTTGGAGGAGGGAGGGGGCAGGGGAACTTTCCTTCTAGTTATCTTGGTCCTGAGGAACCTAGCAGAAATTCCCTCCTCTTATTTCTTTGCCCCTATAAAAGGGAGGAGGCAGGAGTGGGGGCGGCTGGCTCAGACTTCCAGCCCCGGCAGCAGTGGGGAGATCCCGGTGTCTGGGCTGCCTCGGCAGCGGCGGCGGATCCCCGGGGACTGCGGGGGGGAGCCCGAGCTGGCGGCGCCTGCTCACTTCGTGTTCACTGCGTCGGAGTCTCCCCCAGTCTGGCCGGGTGCCGAGCAGCTAGGGGAAGAGAGGACAGAAAGCGGTGGTGGAAGGCCTCTCTCGGCTCCCCCCGTCCGCCTCTCCTCCTTTCTCTGCTTCCCTTCTGGCCCCAGGAGACTGGAGTGACCGCTTCAATCGCCTAACCTCTGGACTCCTCTCACCAGAGATGGGAAGAGGGCAGCACTGAGTCGAAATGCCCCTGCATCCTCACCACTCCACCCCAGACCCCCCCCCCCAAATTGGGGCCACTAGACCGAGTCTCCGGGTTTCATACATCGCTGGGCGGTCCCGCCCCAGCTCTCTGCAGCATTTGTTTTCCCAAACATATCTAGACGTACCCCCCGACCCCATCCTCTTCCCCATTCCCGGGCCCGCCCCAGTGGCCAGTTTTTGGCTTGGACTATGGGGGAAACTTCCTCCACTCGGGTCCTCTCCCCCATCTCCCCAAGGCTCTGCCCTGGAGCTCCAAGGGAACCCGGTGGTGGAGGTGTTGGGGGGAGAAGAGAGGGAGTTGGCGACCCTTGGCCCTGAAAAACGGGATTCCCTTCAACCCTACACTATTCCCCAAACGGAAACACAACTCCCTGGCTTCGAGGGGGTTGGAAAGGGAGCTTCCAAGCCTTTTCTGCAGGAGGAGCTGGCGAAGTCCCAACAGCTGGAGGGGGTGGGTGGGTCTTAGGGTCCCCCAGGATCTTACAGTTTGATGTCCCAAGTAAGCCCCCTTCTAAAGGCTCCTAAAAGGCGGCTCAAGAAGGATTCCTGCCCCTGACCCAAGACCCGGCTCAAAACTCAAAAGGCTAACCTGGGGACAGTGCAGTACCTCCTGCCCGCCTCCTCTAACAGGTGCATAAAACGAGCTGCTCCCGCCCCTCCTATCCCACGGGGACTAGGGCTTAGAAGACTGCAAATGAGGTGGGGGCTGCATGCAGAAAAGGAATGGAGAAGCCCCAGACTCCGATTTCTTTCTTTTTTGCTCCAGAGGCAGCTCTTCTCCCACGGCCTGAAACCACGGGTGTCCTTGCCCCGCCCCTCCCGGCCACGGCCTCTGCCCCCTTCGCCCAGTCTACTCCTCCCCTCCCCGCTCGGCTCCCACGGTCCCAGGAGGTGGGCGGGTAAACCCGGGGATGACGGCTGAGCTCCCGAGCCCGGGCTCGCCCTCGCCCCCGCCCCAGGGACCGGGGTTTCCCAGCCTCCCCAGCCTAGGGCAATGCAGTCCCCGTGGGGAGATCGGCTGGAGCTGTCGGCCCCAGTGCCCCGGCATTCCTGCCCCCGCCCGCCGTCTCCCTTCCCCCCCACCCCCACCCCCGCTCGGGCTCCCCTCTCTCGGTACAGGCGGGGAGGGAGAAGAGAGGAGGAGGGAGGTAGCGAAGAGCAGGGGCCCGGAAACACCATATATGGAGCAGGAAGGATCCCCCGCCGGAACCGACCTTATTTGGGCAGTGCCTTATTTGGTGCGGCCCAATATGGCCCGGCTGCCCGGGGCTTCCGGCAGAGGAGGGGTGGGAGGGGGGAAGTGGGAGGAGGGAACCGAGGTCTGGGGGGTTGGGGAAAACACTGCCCTGGCGGGAGCCCCAGCAGGCCTGATTGAGCACCGGGGCCTCGAAGCTGGCCCCGGGAGTTCCTGGCTCAGGCTCGAGTCTCGGGATCCCCGGAGTCCAGGGGGCGAGGGAGAGCGGGGGGAGGGGAGGAGAGAGGGGAGGCCTCGCGTCACGTCGGGTCCTCCTGTCCCGCCCTGCCATATAAGGGCTTCCTGCTTCCCATATATAGCCATGTACGTCAGGAAGGGGGAGGAGCCTGACAACTCCAAACCCTTCAAATAGAGGCGGATCCGGGGGAGTTGCGAGAGATTCCAGGCAGCAGAAGTGGGGGAGCCGCCGCAGCCGTCGCCACCGCAGCAGCAGCAGCAACAAGCCGCCGCAGCCGCCGGGACCAGCCCCATCCTCCGCAAACAGCAGCAGCGCCACCTCCGCACTCAGCAGCCTGCGGGGGCAGAGCTCGGAGGAAGCCCCCTCCAAAAAAAAATTTATTTTTTGCCTCCTTATCATGCTCCACTGAACCCCGCATGTGAACTGCCCAGTCCCCGCACAAGTGCCCCTCCGGCCCTAACCCCGCGTCCGCCCCGTCCAGAATGGCTGCGGCCAAGGCAGAGATGCAGCTGATGTCCCCGCTGCAGATCTCCGATCCCTTCAGCTCATTCCCTCACTCCCCCACCATGGACAACTATCCTAAGCTGGAGGAGATGATGCTGCTGAGTTCGGGGGGGCCCCAGTTTCTTGGCGCCGCCGGCGGACCGCCTGAAGGCAGTGGTGGTGGGGGAGGTGGTGGAGGAGGCAGCAACAGCAGCAGCAGCACGGGTGGTTTCAATCCCCAAGGGGAAGCCAACGAGCAGCACTTCGAGCACCTGGCTGCAGGTAAGCAGTGGCCCAGAGCAATGGACTTCCTTCCCCTTTCCTCTTCCTCCCAGCCCCGGGTTCTTTGCTACTATTTGGGAGAAGGCACTTTCCTAGCCTTCCGAGATCAAACAAACAAAACCGAAATAAGGTCCCCATCTCATTTTCTCAGCCCCCAGGGGTTTGTGCCCAGGAGAGAGTTTGTCTGAGGAAGAAGCTATACCCCCCTACACCGCCTCTATGAGGCTAAGTACTGCCCTGGAACCGGGGCATGCCCGGTGGAGGATCCCTGGGCTGTTGTTTTGGCTGGAGATGTGCTGGGGTTGCGTGGGTGGGGGTGGAGGAGGACTTGTTTTGAGGAGGAAAAATGAGCTCTCTCTAGACAAGAGTCACCCCTCTGTCCCCTATAGTGATGGGCTAGGAAGGGGGAGAAGGGGGGAGGAGGGGTCCCGGTGTTGCTGGGGAGGCGGCAGGACTAGCCGGGAATCCCTTGCCTACTGTGATGCAGAGCGCTGGTAACTGCAGTAGAGGGGGGGATTCTCCATATTTGCGTCAGCTGTTGTTGAAATGGGCTCTGGTGCTGGAGCTCTTCCAGGAACATTGCAATCTGCTGCTATCAATTATTAACCAGCCCAGTAGTCAATGGCAGCAGCAGCAGCCAGTAGCAGCTCTTTACCTCTCCAAATAAGATCTTGCTCCAGTAACACGGGTTGTTCTTTCCTCCTCACTAGACACTTTTCCTGATATCCCACTGAACACGGAGAAGGTGCTATCGGAGACAAGCTATCCTAATCAGCCCACCCGGTTGCCCCCAATTACCTACACTGGCCGATTCTCCTTGGAGCCAGCCCCCAACAGTGGCAACACTCTCTGGCCAGAGCCGCTTTTCAGCCTGGTCAGTGGACTTGTGAGCATGAGTAACCCACCGGCCACCTCGTCAGCAGCTCCATCTCCAACAGCCTCCTCTGCCTCTTCCTCACAGAGTCCCCCACTGAGCTGTGCAGTGCAGTCCAGTGAGAGCAGCCCCATCTACTCAGCAGCTCCCACATTCCCCACTCCCAACCCTGAAATCTTTCCTGAGCCCCAAAGCCAGGCCTTCCCTAACTCTGCAGGCTCAGCTCTCCAGTACCCACCACCTGCTTATCCCACTTCCAAGGGCAGCTTCCAGGTGCCCATAATTCCAGACTATCTGTTCCCACAGCAGCAGGGTGAGTTGGGCTTGGTCCCACCAGACCAGAAACCCTTTCCAAGTTTGGAGAGCCGAGCCCAGCCTTCCCTCACCCCGCTCTCCACCATCAAGGCTTTTGCCACACAGACTGGCTCCCAAGATCTGAAGACCCTCAACACCACTTATCAATCTCAGCTTGTCAAGCCAAGTCGAATGCGCAAGTACCCTAACAGGCCCAGCAAGACCCCCCCCCACGAGCGCCCCTACGCCTGCCCGGTGGAGTCCTGTGACAGGCGCTTTTCTCGTTCCGATGAGCTGACTCGCCATATCCGAATCCACACAGGCCAGAAGCCCTTCCAGTGCCGCATCTGCATGCGAAATTTCAGCCGAAGTGACCACCTCACCACTCACATCCGTACTCACACGGGAGAGAAGCCCTTTGCCTGTGACATCTGTGGGAGAAAGTTTGCCAGGAGTGATGAGCGAAAGAGGCACACAAAGATTCACCTTCGACAGAAAGAAAAGAAAGCAGACAAGGGTGTCTCGGCCTCTGTGGCCTCCTCCTCCCTCTCTTCATACCCATCCCCTGTCACTACCTCCTACCCATCCCCTGCTACCACTTCCTACCCATCTCCAGTACCCACCTCCTATTCTTCTCCTGTGTCATCATCCTACCCCTCTCCAGTGCACAGTGGCTTCCCCTCACCCTCTGTGGCTACCACGTACTCCTCTGTCACCTCTGCCTTTCCACCCCAAGGCATTACCAGCTTCCCCTCCTCAGCCGTCACCAACTCCTTCAGCGCATCAACAGCGCTTTCGGACATGACGGCCACATTTTCTCCCAGGACAATTGAAATATGCTAAAAAAAAAATAACCAAAAAAACCCCTTCATGAGACTCAACTGGGACAGGAGGGGAAGATGGCCAGGTGGGGAAGGGGAGAGGAACTCTTATACCTTAAAGAGTTCTGACCCCCTTGTTCTCCAGTCCCCAAAGTATGAGTGGGGAATATTCACCAATAACCCTTTCTACCCTGTTTCCCATTTTCATCATCCCCTTATTACCCTTTGACTTCAGCTGCCTGAAACAAACCATGTCCAAGTTCTTCACCTTCTACTCAAAGGACTTGACCTGCATGGATTTTTGGATATATCATTTCAGTTTCATTTCCATCATTGCCCTCCCCATCCCTCCCTTTGATGCTAGAAGTTGGTAAGATAGGGAAACTGAGCTTTGAAGCTCAATCCCTTTCCTTTTTGCCCCTGTACAGTGTCTGTGCCATGGATTTTGTTTTTCTTGGGTACTCTTGATGTGAAGACAATTTGCATATTCATATTGTAATTATTTGGAGTTAAATGGGCCTCATTTTGTTTAAGGGGAAAAAAAAGCAAAGAAAAAAGTTGAGCAACAGTAATTTTTTTTGTGAGATGCTGTGATGATGAGTTTGAAGCTTCTTTTTGAAACAGCAATTTTTAGGTATTAATCAGCATGTGTCAGAGTGATGTTCCGTTTACTTTGTAAATATCAAACCAACTTGTACTCTCACATGTGGCAAAAAAAAAAGTTTTTTTTTTCCTTTGGAGGTTCCCCCCCCTTATTTTGTTTTCAAAGTTTCATGTTTGGTGCCTTTTTGTGTGAATGCCTCGCTGACGCCTTGACACGTACAGTTGTGTAGGAATGAGTATTATACCCACCTCTGGCCTTAATGGGGTGGGGAGGCAGGGAAAGATGATTCCAGGGAGGCTTTGGGAGCAAGAATGGGGAAAGAGGGCTGAGCTCCTTCATTTCTCTGGAATGTAAGCAGCAAAAAACAAAAACTAAACTAAATCTGAACTCTCAAAAGTCTATTTTTGTAACTGAAAATGTAAATTTATAAATACTATTCAGGAGTTGGAATGTTGTAGTTTACCTACTGAGTAGGCAGCGGATTTTTTGTATGTTATGAACATGCAGTTCATTATTTTGTGGTTTTATTTTTACTTTGTAAGTGTTTGCTTAAACAAAGTGACTGTTTGGCTTATAAAACACATTGAATGCGCTTTACTGCCAATGGGATATGTGGTGTAATATCCTTCAGAAAATTAAAAAGAAAATAAAGAACTGTGGTTGGATGCATTTTTCCCACGAGGAGGAGAGAATCTAAACAATGGTTCTAGTTGAGGGAGATTGGGGATTTCCTGAAGGCCCTAGGGGGAGGCCTTTTCTGACTGGGGGGTAGCCTGGGCTGGGGGGAAAGGGGGCGAAGATTACAATTTGTCTAGTTTATTCCCGCTTAGTCTACACTGTGACAAGGGGGATGTCCTTTGGGACTTGAAGACAGTGGTTCTTGTTAGCTTTAGCTGGGTCCCAGCCTGCTGCCAATCTCTGGGGAAAGCCCCTAGCACTCTTCCACTTGACTCCTGCCAAAAGTGGGGGGGGGATGTATCAGACTGGTAGAGTGTGAGGATGCTGTCCTTGAGGACTCAATGGGCCAGGTTTGTTGAGGTAGGGTCTGTGCCCTTCTCTCTGTTCACATGAGTTGTGGAAATTGGGTTCAAAGGAAATTACTACTGTCATGTTACCCCCTAGAAGATGTTTTTTAAAGGGATTGAGGGCATATGCTTTGGGATACAGCAAAACCAAGATCAAGGCCAGGCCTGGTCTGGATTTACCCACCTATTTCCCCCTGTTTCCTAGCCTGTCTGTCTAGGGTGGGAAAAATAGAAAGAGAAAACCAATTCTTAAGCCAAGAAGCCTTCCAGGAAGAAAAGCTTGTCCGTTTGCCAGCTGGAGCCAATACATACCCCTGGCAGTGACCAAGGGAGCAAGGCGCTGAGGCAAAGCATGTCAAGGTTGGTGTCAAGGGTCTCTGGCCAATGCCAGGACAATCTCTGGAATAGAGGAATATCTGCCACTCAATTCCCACCACCACCTCTTCCTTAGATATCTGCCACTTAATTCCCACTCCTACCTTCCACCTTTTCCTTAGAACGTACCTCAGCTCTGGAGCAGCAATTTTCGTAATGTTAAAGGAGTAAAGGAGAAAGTCAAGAAAGACTCTCATGGGGATGTTTACTAAGCCATTGTGTAGACAGCGCTAGTCCTGATTTATGACTAGCTTTCCATGAGTCATCAGTGACTATTATAGATGGAGGATGGGGAAAGGAAAGGTCCTCATTTTCCTCTTTCTTCCTATCCATTCTCTTCTTCCTTCCTTTCTCCTGCCTACCAAGACTGCCAGCCACAAGGCCCTGTGAGAAGAGTTCTTTGACAGCAACAATTGGATCAATGGGGCCTAAACAAATAGTATCCAACCCAGACTTTCTGCAAGCATCCAATTTTAGCCATATGGTCTTTTGTTTTCATTTTTGCCTTATCAGTTTTCTTTTTTATTTAGTGTTTTGCACTCTTGTCCTCTGCTTGAGCCCATTAGATGTTATTAGGCAAAAGTTCTGTTTCCTAAAATTCCAAACTTCCTCTGCTCGAGGTAATTGTGTGTGTGTGTGTGTGTGTGTGTGTGTGTGTGTGTGTGTGTGTGTGTTTGGAGGTTGACTGAGGAGGAGTGATTCCTTTGGGGGGAACAAACAAAATATGATAGCCTTGAGAGGAATAGACTAATGTTAATATAATACCATTCAAAGGGGCATGAAAAGCCCCTAAGCTTGGAGGGCTTTATTGTTGTTTTTTTGTTGTTTCTGACAAAAATTATTCTGAATGTAAATGGTCATTGGAAAGGGTCTCTTAAAAAGCATTTTGTCCCAGGGTTCCACCTATAAACCACAGCAGTGGACTCCACTAGGTACCCACCCACCTTCGAAGCTCTGTGTCTCCCACACCTGGATCAACTTTTAATATCCTTTCCTAGGCCTAAGGAATACAAGCTGCCCATTGTAAAAGCAAACATTTAGGAATGCCTCCCCACTCTCCTCTCAGGAGTCAAAGGATCATTAATTTGAACTAGAAAACATCAGAAGTCACAGGAATTAGAATTAGAAGGGAACACAGTCCCGACACACATACATACCTGTGAAAGAAATCTCCACTATAATATATAGTTGACAAATAAGCGGGTATCCAGCTTCTGCTTCGGAGACCTTCAATGAGAGGGAACACTGCCCTCTTACCTCTCAAGGAAGCACATTCCATTTTTGAAGAGCTGTATCTAATTAACATTAAACCTGAATTTACATCTTTAGGACTTCTACTCTGGGGCCAAGCAGAACAGGTCTAAGTAAGCAGGCCCACCAAATACTTACAATTATCTATTACATTCCCTTATTAAGTTACCCCAGTTCTTTCAGGCAATCTGGCTGTCTTTGAAAATGTGACATGGACTTCAAGGATGGAAGTTCTAGAACCAGCTTATGATCACTCTTTTTTTTTTATGATCACTCTTAAACTGCTGTGCTAACAGAATTTTAAAATAGTGCTCCAGATGTGGCCTAGGGCCAGAATGGATTATCACCTCTTTTATTCAGAGCTGTGGGTTGTCTTAACACAGTATACTAATCATGGTTAAACCATATCTTTTTGTCTGCCACATATGGTACCCTAAAATCCCCAGATCTTTTTCAGAAAAACTATATATGACACCTTATTATACTTACCAGTTTTTTGAACCTTGTATACTTTATTCAAGACTTTATAATTAGTCCCTACTAAATTTCATTATTAATCCAATCCAATGTCATCTAGCCTATAGATCTTTTTGAAAACTTGCTTGTCAATCCAGTATGTTAGCTATCCCTCTCAGCTTTTGTCCATTTGAAGAGGATGTCATCTAAATGCCTTGACAGCATTGTTAATTAAAGAACATCCTGGGGCCCAAGTACAAACAGATCTCTAGAGAGCTCCATTGGAGACCACTTCCTTCTAAGTTGACATTGCATAGAGTTGATCATTCAGCAAATTCAAACTGCACCTAACTGGTATTATAATCAGTGCATGCTTCTGCATTTTTCTATAAAAATTTCATGAGATCTTTTATCAAACAGAATGCTAAAAATCTATGGCATTCATTCCCTTGTGCCACCAGGTTAGTAACTTTGTCAAAGATAGAATTCTATATAGTCTGATATGACCTTTTTCTTGCTGAAGCCATGGCATTCCAGCTAAGACCTTTTCTAGATGTCCAGTGAACCATCTCTTTAATGAGCATTGCATTCTAAGATTTTCCCAGGAATCAAAATCAAGCTCACTGGCCTATATAGACTGTTAATATCTTACCCTGTTCTCTTCCCTGTTTTTAAAAATCAGGCCATTTTCACTTCTTTGGTCCCTCTCATATTTCCTTATAATCTTTCACATATGACAGAACAGTCTGGTTCAGTAGTTATATGTTCTTATCAGCAAATCAATTTATCAATATAATCAATTAATCATCAAGAATATATCAAGTTATCAGTAGGTTACTAAACAGAGTATCAAAGGAGGAATGATGTACATATATATAGTTTACCTAGAACAATTTTGTACTATCAGTTCTTTGAGCAATCTCTGAGCAAAATCTTGAATTTTATAGAGTTTTTAGCTTTTGATAATGATATTCTTCAAGAGAAGATGGACAGGCTGTAGGCTAGATAATAATACAAAGAGATAGATTCAGAGTTGGTTACAATGGCTGGACTCAGTATTGTCTTTAATGGTGTCAACTTGGAAGGAGGTAGTCCCCAATAGATATGTATCCCCAGGTACCTGGGCTTGCTCCTATGGATGTTTAAAACACTTTAATAATAATCTTGGTAGATGATTTGCATCTAAGTTGGGAAAGATAGCATACTCTGTTGGCAAAGTCAGGATCCAAAAAGATCTTGACAGGTTAGCATTGGGCAGAATATAGATGAAATCCTAATAAGTCTTGATAAATACATAAAAAGATAAAATGTGGGAGGGACTGCATGGTTCAATGACAACAAGTTTGCTTAAAAGACCTGGTGGAGGCAGACCTCATTTGGAAGAAGTAGCAGGAAGTAAATTGAGTCTCCTGACTAAAACTTCTCCAACAAAATCTAGGAAATGCACCAGTACAAATCCTGATGGGCAAAACTTCCCCTAATGGGCAATAAGAAGTCATAGTGAATCATTTTTCCAGCCCTGATCAACATAGCAAGACAGACAGAGATGAGAGAGGTCTTGTGGCTGCTGGGGGACACAGGATTTTGGCAATGTGTGAGCACACTGCAAGGAGAGCATTCCATTCCAGCACAAGGATGCTTGGAAGTCCTCTTTTCATAATGGTCCATTTTTCCCCCTGCAGAATTATACTCAGTTTTCCTGGGTAAGCTTTCTTGGGTGTAAGCTTTGGCTTCTTGAAACATCTTATTCCAAGCTTTCTGATTCTTTATAGTGGTGGCTGCTAAATCATGTGTGATTAAGACTATGGCTGCTTGCAGTATTTTTTTCTTTGACTTGGATGGATTTTTAGCTATTTGTGCCTGGGATTTTTCATTTGGTGGTTTCTTTCAGGAGTTACATGTGCATTCTATTTCTGCTTTGCCCTCTGGTTCTAAGTAAGATGTGGGCAGTTTTCTTTTAAGATTTCTTGAAATATGATGTCTCATATGCTCTCTTTTGGTCATGGTAGTTCATAATGCATTGTCCAATGATACTCACATTTTATCTACTCAATCTGTTTTCCATGCAATACATTATTTAATCTTCTATTTTTAGTATATAATTTTAATATTTCTTGTCTCATGGAATCATTGGCTTCTATTGTTTAATTCTAATCTTTAAGGGACTTAACAAAGATAAACTGTTTACATTCTAATATGAGGAGATACACATATCCCCTCTGAATTCTATCATTGTCAGGAATCATAGAAGGAAAAAAATCTAATTAGACAGAAGGCCTGGGAGTGGTTCTCTTATGTCTTGATAATCTTAAAAGAAGAATGGAAAGAGAAGAGAGGATACACTAGAGGGGAAAGGAAAAAGGGAATATTATTATATCACATAAATAGGATGTTTAAGTAGAAGTCTACAAAAAACAAGAAGAAAGGGAGTAGCTGACAGTTGAACTTCATTCTCATCTGAACTGGTCAAAGGAAGGAAGCATACATACATGACATAGTACACATATAGAGTTGGGTACAGAAATACATTTAACTCATCAGGGAAATAGGAAGGCATGGGGAGAAGGAAGGGAGAAGAAAGGGAATTAGAGGGAAAGGAGGTATGTTCTAAGCAAAACAAAGTCCAAGTTAGATTGTACAAAAAATAGCTCCTTTTGAGATGGCAAAGAATTGGAGAATGGCTCTGTATGTGCAAGTCATGGAATGCTGTTGTGCTAAAGAAATGATGAAGGGGGATAGTTTCAGAGAAACCTAGGGGGTACTTTATGAACTGCCAATGCAGAGTTGGGTCTATGCAAGGTGATTTATGAAGTGATGGAAGTTTGTAGAGATGAACACACACAGTAACCATATTGCTACCTCTCTTGCCTGAGAAATAACAAGTTATGTTCAGAGCAGGGCTACCTGTTCTTCCCTATTTGCTATTTGCATCAAAGGTCCTGATCATGTTTGACCTGATCATGTTAAGCAGTGGATTGCTACTTGGTGACATTTTCTTTGGTTTCCAAGGACAAGCTCCTTCTCTGTTTGGCATCTAAAGCTCTTCACAACTTGTACCTTTCCAGGTTTAGTGTGTATTACTCTCCTTCATACCTTCTGATGACCCAGCTGAATGTCCTTCTTGCTGTTCCTATGCCATGGCTTTCCATTTCCCATATCCACCTCCTTTTTATAGGCCTATGCTATGAATGCACCCCTCTCCTTCCTTGCCTCTGCTTTCTGAAATCCCAAGCTTCTTTCACAACTCAGTTCAGGTGCCACTACCTACATGAGCTTACCAGATCTCCTCAGCTGCTACTAGTGTGCTCCCTTCCGCAAAATTACCTTATGATAATATTGTATAAATTTTGTATAGGAAAGGCAGCATGGTATAATGGATAGACTGCTTGTAAGCCGTGGAGCCAGGAAGGACCTGGGTTTGAGTACCACCTCTGACACATACCACCTATGTGACTGAGCAAGTTACTCAATCTCTTGGTGCATTAGAGGTATTCCCTAATACTATAATTTGCAGGGAAGGTTCTCACAACTCGCATTGAATGTAGAGGGAGTTTGCCCATGTGGGAATTCCATGTACTAATGAAATCACAAGCCCAATTTTTATCTCATATGAAGCATGTCTCAAAAGTCTTAGTGCACTTTTAATTTTTAATACTTAATATGTGCAGTGTTGTTTTCCAATCCACCCACCCACTAATAGAATATAAGCTTCCTGAGGGCAAAGACTACTTATTTTATTTTTGTCTTAGTATACACCTAGCACCCAACAACAGTGTCTGGCACATTAATAGGCCCTTAATAAGTCTTGTTGATTAAATTGATTGATGGAGGAGTGGCAAATGGGTATAGAGAGAGAAAAGAGGAGAGAGAAGGTGGGGGAGAAGAGAGAGAGAAGAAATCATCCAGGCCTCCTTAAGTGAATATGACCTAAAGTAGTTAGGAGATGGGGAAATGAGTTGAGGAGTAATATTGCACCAGATTGACATAGAGGAGGAATGGTTTTGTCACCAGCCCTTTGCTGCCATGTCAAGTGGCTAGACGGGATCTTAAATATATGTGTTTGGGGAAGCCATCTTGCATCTGATGCCTATGAGCCTGTCTCTAGAGAATGACTATGTCAATCTAGTTATAGACAGAAAGCAAGAAGGAATATCAGAAGCCATCTTGTTCAACCCCCTTCAGGGTCCTCACAGAAGCTAAATGGAGTCTTACACATACTGGGGAGTGTAAGAGCCCAGAGAGGGGAAATGTCTTACCTGTGGGGTCACACAGGTCAAGTGGCAGAGTCAAGATTTGCACCCAGGTCCCATGACTCCAAGTTCAGCAACCATGCTGACTTTCCTTCATAGCTTTAGGGGTAAAATCCCAGGCCCACCCAACTGGGGACAGATGTATATGTGTGTGTTGAGACGTTGCACAGTAAGATCCCAGAATAACAGCATCTTAGGACTGAAAGATAAGGCAGATAAGTCCAACCTCCTCATTCTTTTATTTACCATTCAGTCTTCCAGTTGTGTCCAATTCTTCATGACCCTTGGCATGCCAGGCCCTTCTATCCTCCATTATCTCTCCAAATCTGTCCAAGTTCACAAATTTGTTGCTTCCATGTACATCCATTCATCTCATCCTCTGTTGTCTCCTTTTCCTTCTGCCTTCAATCTTTCCCAACGTCATGTGGTCTTTTCCAATGAGTCTTGTCTTCTATGGGGCCAAAGTATTTAAGCTTCAGCTTCAGTATCTGACCTTCCAGTGAGGAATCTGAGGAACCTAAGAGATTAATGCCCAGGCTCATACAGTACATTTTTGAAGGGGAATTTGAACCCAGGTCCTCTCCACCTCCTTATTTCACAGGCCATTAACAAAACACTCACCTGAATAAGAATCCCCTTTACAGTATACTGTATACCCACCAAGGGGCATCTAGTTTTTACTTGAAGACCTCTAGTAGCAGGAACTTCCTTCATGCCTCCGAAGGCAATGTCCTTCTTTTAGATAGCAACTGAGAGGAAGCTTTCCCTTCTGAGGCTTGACTCAGTCTGCCCCTTTGTAACATCTACACATCGCTCCTAGTTTTAAAAGCCCTTTGGTGAATGTGAACTTTGCCACAGACTAGGTACCTAAGAGCTAAGTGTTACTTGCATAAGGGGAGTTAAAGGCAAGAGCACAGAATTGGGCTCTAAGAACTAGAGGTGACACAGGCTCAGGAATCCTTAAACATAGGCTTGGACTAGGGAAAGAGTATGATAGCAGGCCACCTCCTCTCTCTCTCTCAGTCATTGTCAATGAATGGTATTAGATGCCTACTGTGTGTAAGGCCATGTTTGGCACTGTGGGAACTCTAACTCCCAATGCATGAAACTCATGATCAAAATGATTGCAGAGGTTTAGAAAGTAGTGATTTGGCTGGATAAGTTACTTTGGGATTGCTAGATATACTTCTAACCCTTCCTTTAATTCAATTCAATTCAGTTGAATTTCATTCAACAAACATATTAAGTGCCCTACTATGTGCCAGGCACTGCCCTAGGTTCTAGGGAAAGAAATAAAAAAAAAATCCCTGCCCTCAAGAACTGCATTCTACTGGGAGGAGACAACATTCATGCCGATAGGTAGTACATACTGTTTACATATAACCCATAATTCAGGGCTTACCCAAGAATTCTCACAAGAACTCTGACTACTCCTGGGGTATGTGATCCCAAGAGAATAATTTTCTGTCTTTGGCTCCTTGCCACCTGGAAAATTCATTCACGAAAATCTCTAAATATACTCATGGTGTCTAGGTTTCCCTATATGTGGCTAATATGGCCCCTGACTCTCAGACAGGTAACCTGCTCAAGGTATTAAATACATATTGAGCATAGGACAGCTTTTCATTTTACTACCATGGAAAATGCAGAAGATGAAAAGGCTTCAGAGTTTATGAGCAAATCCATTCTACACATAGAACAGTTATAATGAGTTACCCATTAGATTCTTTCCCCATCCCCACCTGAGCTCAGAAGACTTAAACCTTCTTTGGGGGCTGCTGAGTGATCCCTTCCTACTGGACTAAGCCGTGTCTGAGCAACTCGCAGCATCTGGCAGGGGAGCAAGGTCCATCTCCAGCTTCTCTGCAAGTGAGTGAGTGGCTCCAGTCCTGTAGCTCCAGAGACCATACTGATAATATTTTCTTACTAGGATCACTACTCTAAAGCTATGTAAAAACAATTGCATTTCTCCATCTGCTATGGACTTTGGCAGAAACTCTGTCAATGCCCTGGATCCTGCCATATCTTGGGCACAGAAAATCCATTCTCAGGAACTTCATCATACTCACTGATCTGTGCTCAGAAAGAAAATCAGAAAGACAGATAGCAGATAGCAACTTCTGATGCTTGATCTCCCCTCTCAGGCGAGCACCTCACCCATGCTAGTCACCATTAACTGAGCCTGGCATGGTAGGTGGTGTAGGATTTCTGCCCCTACCTCGCTGTATGCTGGAAGAAGGCACTGGAGAAAGTCAAAGAAAGAATCCTGAATAAGTATGAAAGCTACCGACCCAGCTCAATTTTTATAGACCACAAGGGAAAGGAAGGTGGTTAATAAGCATTTATGAAGTTCCTACTGTGTGTCTAGCACCACTATACAAAGACAAAAATGAAGCAGTCACTTGCCCTCAGGAAGCTTACATTCTGCCAGCAGAAACAGCACATGCACCTATAAGCACAGTAGTTGGAAGGGTAAGCAGTAGCAGCTGGTGGGATCAGAAAGGTTTCGTTTAGAAGGTAGCAACTGAAATGAATATGAAAGTAAGAGTTTGATTATGACCCAGAGTCATCAAACACCTTGGAGCCCTGACACTTAGGAACCAATCGAAAGTTTTCCTTGATCTCCTAGCAAGGACCCGGCCGGTGTGTTTACCTTCAATGTAGAGGAGCTCCTCAGATGTCTCCAAAGAGACCAGTCATTCCTGCAATTTCATCAAGCTGATTGGCAAATTCATTAAGCTAAGCTGAACAGCTTATACAAAATAAGAGATCAGGGGAAAACGTTGAAGGATACTAAAGATAAGAAAGCATAAAGCATGAGCAAAGCCAGCCTGGACAGGAGGGAGCCCTCTGGACAGAAACAGAGGAATCCAGCTAGTTAATGGTGACTAGCAGGAGAAAGCCGTGGTGTGAGGTGCTTGCCCAGGTGATCTGAGAGGAAAGTTCAAGGATCTCCAGTTAGTAGCTGCCTTCTGAAGGCTTTCTCATTCTCTTTTTTTTTTTTTTGAGCTCAGATCAGTGAGTAGAGTTCCTGACAAAATAAATCTGACAGGAAGAAAGTGTTAACATTTGGAGGGTTCAAGACTCTTGGAGTAAGCTGAGCAGTGTCTGGAAGGAAGCTAGGGGTTTAAGAGGCAGAGAGGAGTAGGGAGAACATTTCAGATATGGGGAACTATGTCATTTACCGAGGACCAATTAGTAGGTAGGACTGAAATGGAGAATGGAGGTAACCCAATTTTAAACCAAAGATTAAATTTCTTGTTCCCTAGCACCAGTCCTCTTCTCTAGTATCCCAAGGTTCCCTCTTCCATTCCTTGAGGAATGAATGGATAAAATATATACATGCAAGATGAATGAATGAATCAATCAATCAATAAAAAAAAAAGACAGGAACTTATTCATCCATGTTTCTTTTCTCCACAGCACCAAAAGCAATGTCTTACCTATAATAGGTGCTCATGAAATGCTTGTTCAATTGAATCTGTTGAATTAGCTGGTCACACCCACATGTACAAAAATATTTATAGCAGCTCTTTTTGTGGTGGGCAAAGAATTGGAAATTGAGTGAATGTCAATCAACTGGGGAATGGCTGAACAAGTTGTGGTATATGAATGTAATGGAATACTGTTGTGCTATAAAAAGTGATGAGCTGCTGGCAGATTTCAGAAAAACCTAGAAAGACTTACATGAACTGATGCTGAGTGAAGTGAGCAGAACCAGGAGAACATTGTACACATTAACAGCAACATTGTGCAATGACCAGCTTTGATAGACTTAGCTCTTCTCAGCAATACCATGATCTAAGACAATTCCAAAAGACTCATGATGGAAAATGCCATCCACATCCAAAGAAAGAACTATGGAGTCTGAATGCAGATTGAAGCATACTTTTCTCTCTCTCTCTTTTTTCTTTCTTTCTTGTGGTTTTCCCCTTTTATTCTAGTTCTTTCACAACATGACTAATGTGGAAATATGTTTAATATGATTGTATATGTAGAGTCTATATTAGATTGCATGCTGTCTTGAGGAGGAGGAAAATTTAGAATTAAAAATATTATAAAAGTGAATGTTGAAAACTAAAAATAAATAAATATTTTTTTAAAAAGTGAATGTTGAAAACTATCAAGTAATTGCATATAATTGGAAAAAAATGTAATTTTTTGGTAATGTAATTGGAAAAAAATGAAAAACTATTAGGTGGGGAAAAAAGAATTAGCTGGTCACAGAAAACGGATTTGTCAGGAAGTTCGTTTGGATTCTTTCTCCTGGGATTGCTTCTCCTGTCCCTCAGCATACCAGATTCCCCTGTTAATCTACAGAGCTCCCTGTCACACAGGCTGGCTTTGCTCAGGCTTTATACTCTCTTCTCTTTTGTCTCTTTCTCCAGTTTCCCTCCTGACTCTCTGGCCTTACTCCTGTCCCCTGACTGCAGGTACTCTCTGAATACTTGTACCCCTCTCAGAGGAGAGAGATAGCTGCCCTAGCACTCAGCAGGATTCAACCTACCTATAATAAAAATGGGCTTCTTTTTATCTTTCTCCACATAAATAGAGCTATTAATACCCTTCATCATTTTTCTTGCCCTGTCCTAAACTCCTTTCTATTTGTTTATATCTTCTTGGGCAAGAATCTGCCTGGAACAGAACTAGGCATATTATCATTAACTTATTCAGTTCAGGAGAGAAGTATATTGGAAAAACTTTAGGTTCAGAGGGATGAAGACTTGGGAAGTGGAGGAGCCCACAGATCCAATGGGCTTTCTCACATGGGAAAAGAAGAGAGGGGGAGCTAAGGAAACAAAAATTAAGTTATCTAATGACTTGGATTTCTACCCTTAATTCTTTGTGTTTCTTTACCATTTTTTTTTGTTTAACTTTGAGCTTTCTTTCTCACCCAGTTAGATTTGCTAAGAAATTGTCTCACTCATGATTGCAGCCCACCCCATCCCCTGACTTTTAGATCATATTGGACATGTAATCCCCTCTCCTTTCCAGTCTGGCCTCAGACACTTCTAGCTGCTTGACCTCGGGCAAGTCACTTAACTGCTGTCTGCCTCAGTTTCCTCAACTGTAAAATGGGGATAATAATAGACCAACCCTATAGGGTTGTTGTGAAGATCAAATGAGATATTTGTAGAGCACTTTACACAGTGCCTAGGGCACACATTAGGTACTTCATAAATACTTTTTCCTTTTCCTCCCTTCCCTTTGTCCTTCCCTTTTCCTCATTTGAAAAGATAGGGGGATAAGGCTGTTTGGTGTCTACTTCTGCTCCCTGTATATCCTTTTTGCTGCTGGGGAAATGTGTCCAAATGGCCACCTGGCTTGGGGTGGGAGATTCATTTTTTAAAATCATCTTTGCCTTCTCCTCCTTGGTATCTGTTCTTCATGTGGGGGCATTTATATTTCCCAATATTAGCTGCTTGAACTCCCACAGATTTTCCTCTCTTTGATGCTACTTCTAAAAGTTAACTACTAACTATCTGCCCTCTATTTGGCTAGCTGCTCTTATCTGGACATGGCCTAGCCTATTCACATCTAAGAAAAAGTAGCTTTGTAAGAAGGTTGTCTTTTTCAGATAAGGCTGAAACCTAACTAAGGTTGGGCAGAAGCGGGGGGACAGGGTTGATCCCATTGGCATGGCAGGAAAAGAGTCCCCCTTTTCCCCCTTCCATCTCATTTCAAGGGAGGAAAGTTGGAAAATTTTTTTTTGTGAGGCAACTGGGGTTAAGTGACTTGCCAGAGTCACACAGCTAGTGAGTGATATGTGTCCAAGGCCAGATTTGAACTCAGGTCCTCCTGACTCCAGGGCTGGTGCTTTATCTACTGTGCCACCTAGCTGCCCCCAAAAGTTGGAAAATTTGCTCTAAAACATGGTAGTGAGTAAACAGTTAGGCTAAATTTTCAATTTCCTCAGAACCAGTCTTTAGTTTCCTTTTATCCAGGGGTCACTGGGGCAGCTAGATAGTGCAATGAATAGAGTACTGGGCCTTGAGTCATGAAGATCATCTTCCTGAGCTCAAATCTGATCTCAGACACTTACCAGCTATGTGACCCTGGGCAAGTCACTTCACCCTGTATGCCTCAGTTTCCTCATCTGCAAAATGAGCTGGAGAAAGAAATGGCAAACCACTCCAGTATCTTTGCCAAGAAAACACCAAACGGGGTCACAGAGAATCAGACATGACTAAAAACAACCAAGCAGCAACAAATCCAGCCTCCAGCCTCCTCAGAACCAAATCAATTATTAATTTTCCTTAGAACTCATTTCACCTCTTCAGAAACATTTTTGTTCTCAAAATCCATTGTTAGTCTCTTCAGACCCAGCCGTTGTTACTTTAACTTTGCTTATTCATGTCCATCTTTTCTCCTCAAAACCAGCTTTATCCAATAAGAAACACTTTTATTCTTCTCAATATCAACTTTGTTTCCTTAGAACCACCATTTATTTCTTCTCAGAACCAAACTGGTAGTTACCTCAGAACTAGCTTCTAGAACCTCAGTTCATTCGATGAATACTAATTGAGCCTTCAGAATATGCTGGTCACTGCACCAGGTACCACAAAGGTGAAATGACCTGCTTCTGGCCTCGGGCCACTTTGTATTTTCATCACAATCAACTTTCTGCTTTTCTCTCATCCCACTCCCAATCTTTTCAGGTCAAAATGTCAGCCTGTTTAGAAACAGCTTTTTGGCTCTTCAAACTCACTTTCAGATAGGCACACTAATACACTTCTAGTGGAGCTGTGAATTGGTCCAACGATTCTGAAAAGCAATTTGGAATTTTGCTTTAAAAAAAATAGTCCCTAAAATATCTGTAACACATGGCTCAGAGATCCCATTTCAAGACTTATGCTTCCAGGAAGTCAAAGGAAAAAAAAGGGTCCCCTTTATACCAAATATTTTAGTGGCTTTTTTTTCTCTTTTTGGTGATAGGAAAGAACTAGAAATAAAGTAGATGTGCATCAGTTAGGGAATAACTAAACAGTTTATGGCACATGAAGACAATGAAATATTAGCGCACTATAAGAAGCCTTGAATGTTGGTCAAAAAGAATCTTGGGAAGACTTGATACAGTGTGAAGTAACACAGAATCAGGAAAACAATATATGCAAAGACGACAGCAATGGAAATCAAAAGAAAAGCCTGGGTCAGGTTGGGGTGGGGCAAGGTAATTATGATGGCTAAGCTCAAACCTAGAAAAGAGAAGAGAAACGTACCTCCCTTCCTTCTTTGCAGAGTTGAGAAACTATGGGTGCGGAACACTCCAGATTTTCTCAGTTGATGAATTGTTTAGTTTTGTTGAACTGCTTCTTTTTCCCCTCTTTTTTATTCTTTGTTATAGTTTGTGACTAGGTGGGGAGTGCAGGGGAGATGGATATATTTAGAGCAAAAGTGATGTAAAAACTAAAATATCAACAAAAATAGTATAAAATGAATAGGAAGAAACATAACACTAACTTTCAGTCTCCTTAGAGCTGACTGTCAACAGATTACTTAGAGTCAATTTTGAGTGTTCTCATATACAATTTTCAATGTTATTTAGTCTCCTAAGCCCTCAGTTTTTCTGACTGTAAAATTGAGAGAATATTACTTAATGGATAAATTATTGTTATTATTATATGGATCAGGTATGTACTAAGGGGCTTTATGAAGGCCCTCAGCAATTTATTCTTCCTACCACAAGGAAATGTTTGTCATTGTTAATGTTTTATGGGAGATTGCTGGGGAAGGGAAAAAGGCATCTTCACCTGTTCTGGGTCCTGCGCACCTACTATCCAGGCTGAGTGGGTGTAACTTGGTTTTTTAATATTCCTCGTAGGTGGATTGTCTGTCAGAAGCTAGCACAATGGAAACACCAGGCAGCTGTTACTGCTGTTACTGGTTTTTAGGTTCTTTGGACTTCAGGCTTTTCAAAAATCAGAAGCAGTTATCTTCATCATCTGATAGAGCACCCTTCAATCTGGTGTTTGGGGAGCCCTTGGCCTCCCACGCACTTCTGGAGGCTTCTCCAAGCTCAGTTCTAACAGGCAACTCATATATCCTCTACAGCCAGGGTTCTTAATTGAGGGCGGAGTCCATAAACTTATTTTTTAAAAATATTTTGATAACTATTTCAATTTACTTGTTTTCCTTCATAATCCTGTGTATTATGATCTGAAACAATTCCAAAGGACTTATAATGAAAAATACTATCCACCTCCAGAGAAAGAACTGATAAACTCTGAGTACAGATTGAAGTATACTTTTTTCTCTTTCTTTATTTTTCTTGCTTCTGCAGGGGGCAGAAGTTTGTTTTGGTTTTGCAACATGGTTATTATGGAAATGCGTTTTGCATGACTTCACACATATAATGGGCATCATACTGCTTGCTTTCTGAATGGGTGGGGTTGACTGCAGGGAGGAGAGAATTTGGAAAATTAAAAAAAATTTTAATGAATTTTTAAAATAAATAATCCTGTATATTTTATTTTACGCATTTTTAAATGTTACTCAGAGAAGGGATACAAAGGTTTTAGTAGACTGCCTAAAAGGTCCGTGACACCAGAACAAGGCAAAGAATTCCTGCTCTAGAATAAGATCATATGAAGTGGGGTTGGCATCATCTATCTCCTCTTTTGAAGCTGGAAGCCAGAATTGCCAGAAGCCACAGAACAGCTGGAAGAGACAGAAATCTGAAGAGATTGAAGAATTTTCTCTCCTGCTCTCCCTAACTCGCCAGCCCCTCATGCTAGGGCAGGGCATTGATCTTCACCAATGAGGAGAGAGTCCCATAGCATTGGGCTTTGGGACCCGGCTTACACATAGAATTATGGATCTAACAAGGAAGGGACCTTAGAAGATCATTAGTCCAACCCCCTAATTTCACAGATGAGGAAACCGAGGTCCAGAGACTTGAAGTGACTTGCCCAAAGACACACATATTATCCATCATAGAGTCATGCATGATTCCAACCCAGGTCCTCCAATTCCAAATTCATTCGGTCCAATCAGTGCTCAGCTTTGTGCTCTCAGACCTCCTAGTCACAACCTAGGGATTACATGGGATCTTCCTTCCCAGTGGAGATCTGGTTCCCAGGAATCCTTCCCTGGTGATACCAGTGTCTTGATGCCAGCTCTTGGCACAGATGGTGGGGCCTGGCCTAGCTCTCAGCTTCTCCCCAGGGTTTGGCTGCATTTTACTGTCTATGCTGTCTTAAGACCTAGTCCCAGCCTCCCCAATCCAAGGACAGACAAGTGCGCCTTTAGATGCTTCCCTCTAGAATTTCCTGATTTTACTTATTTTGGGATCAATAGTTGATCAGATTTTCTTCATGTCAGCCAGTCCTTGGGGCATGTCCTGTCCATGCTGCTGTTGTATGATTTCAAGGGGGAACTTCTTCGAGAGCAAGGTCAGTTTTGTATAACTTAGTTGATATATCACTTACTTGGCTCAGAGCCACACATAATAAACATATGAGTGGGTCTGCAACTGGTTATGTTTTCCCAGCCTTAGAAAAAAAAAATTGATTAGCATTTTGAAAGTCTTGAGGTTTCTTGCTACCTCAGAAGGGTCTAGGAGCCTTTCTGTGCCTATTCTATTCTTGCTATTGTGATAATAATAGCTAGCATTTCTGTTAGAACTTTAAGATTTACAAAATACTTTATAAATGTTACCTCATTTATTCTCATGACAATCCAGAAATTGATGTTACTATTATTCCCATTTCACAGATAAGGAGACTGAGGCAGACAGCGATCAAGTGACTTGCCCAAGATCAGAGAACTAGTAAATGTCTGAGATAAGATTTAAACTCAGGTCTTCCTGGCTCCTGGTCCATCATTCTATTTACTACTCTATTCTGATTGCCTCTAGGCAACTTCACATATGAACCCCTTCCCCCCCATAGCTACCGTAGTTAAGGTAGTTTATGGGTTAGCATCCACTCAAAAGCATAGCTCATGAGCTCCCATTGATATGTTTACTTTTGCTAGACCAACTAATGGACATATTAGTTTAAAGCAAAAGACATTTAATCAAACAGCATAGCAAACTAAGTGACCAAAAATTCCTTCTTATACACAAGGGAGCATTCTCCCATAGAATGTTGTTGTTCAGTATTTTTCAGTCATGTCTGACTGTGACTCTTCCTGACCCAATTTGGGGTTTTCTTGGCAGAAATACCGTAGGTGTTTGCCATTTCATTCTCCAGCTCATTTTACAGATGAGGAAACTGAGGCAAACAGGGTTAAATGACTTGCCCAGGGTCACACATCTAGTTAGTGTCTGAGGCTGGTTTTGAACTCAGGTCTTCCTGACTCCTGGCCCAGCACTCTATCCCCTGGGGCATCTAACTGCCCCCTCCCATAGATTACTGAACCACTAGTGGGGAAAGAGACATATGTTGGAAACTTGCATGAATTCAGAGTAACTTATGTTTCAAACGCTGAAAAGCTATGAGTGTCATTGGGGCCCTTGCTAGCTCTGCTCATCTAGCATCCTCTGCTGCTCTAATTACTGATGTTTACTAGGCTTCCTAATCAATAAACATTTATTAATCACCTACTCTGTGCCAGGCACTGTGTTAAGCACTCATTCCTGGCTATGGATACTCCGCTTTCAACTGGGTTTGTCCCTTGATACTTTCTGGTGCCATCCCCCAGTTTTCTGCTGCAATGTGGTTTCTTCTCCCCAGAGGAAGTCCTTTAACTTATAAACCAGAGGCAAATCTTAGCTCTTTTTGTAATGGCCATACCCAGCTAGCTGCCCCTAATCCACTAGTTAGTGAAGCCCTTGAGTATTTTTAGGTTTATCAGTCTTCTTAACTGCATTTTGGTCAGGCAATTCTTTTTAAGGAACTTTGTGAATAAAGAGAGAGCCAGTTTTTGATTTGGAAGCTGAGCTGCAGAGAGGAGCAGGTCCCGGAAGCCCCACTGAACATCCTGCCTAGCTGAGATGCAATGTCCAGGGAGAACAGCCTGAGGACACTAGGAGAAGGGAAATGACAGGGAGGAACTGCAGCGCCAGAGGTGTGAATTGCCTGGACCATATGTGTTCTCTGTGAACATACCTCTCCACTAGACACTGTGGGCACATGATTCTATGTGTGAGCACACACTTTTCACTGATGCGTATCCTTGTGGGAGAGTGCACCCCAGATGTCCTTGAAGGAATGTTGTGTCGCTGTTGTACTTATGATGCCATCTTAGTAAATGTCTTTGCTTTGAACTTAAAAAAATTTGTGAGTCCTACGTTTCCACTGGCCCTGGAAAATCACTCAGAGGCCCCACTTCAGTTGTGCTAAACTGAAAAAGAACCAGGTGAAACTGTGGTAAGATTTTTCTCAATTCCCCCACCATGTCTCTTATGTACCATGCAAATCACAGGAGAAAGCTGAAAGGGCTTCCCTTTACCCTATTATCTACCAGAGACAAAATCGCTATCTTTCTCTATTAATATTAATACTCAACATCTGCTTTATAGGAACAATAAACAATAAAAACAATGTTTACAATAACCCTATATAAGGAAAACCATTGCTCACTTCTCAGATTAAGATAAATATATACATGTATATATATGCCTTGCTAAAACAGTAAAAGAGAGACTCATCATCTTTCATTTTAATACAGTTAGATCCCTTTAAATTTGCAACAATTTTTTACTTTGCTATCTCATTCATAGCATGCTTGACGCATGACATAAGAATCACCTCTAAAGCACAATAACCCCGTTAGTTTCCATTCTTCTCAACATAAAAAAGAGTAATTGCTTTAGAATATAACTTCCGTATTCATTCACCAAATATTTATTTCTTTAGTCCTACATTGTTTCTATAGATACCTGAATTTTGTATGAGTAATGTGCATCATCTCCAGATCATAACAACGAGCACATTTAAATGATCTGTACAAGTGCCTTACTAGTCGGAAAAGTCCACAATACCTATTGAGAACCTTTTCTGTGCAGAGCTTTGAATTAAGTACTATGGGATCTTTAGCAGGAGGAGATTTGGTTAGTATATAGTTGACAGAAGAGCTTCCTTATATTTCCCTGTTTCAATAAGTAACTATGATCTCATCAGTGTGGATACTGTAACCCAACCATACCTTCTCATCCTACACAATTCTTGCCTAAATCTTTCCTCTGTAGAGGACCTAGCCAAACAACTGGAGACCTTCCTTTGGGTCTTTTAATATGTTGTGGATACCAGTGCAACACTCAGGTTATCTTTTATCTATCTGTCATCCGTTTTTATACATGACCAGTCGATCTCCTAGTTCTCCCCTACAGAGCATGGGCAGGTATTCTGTGACTGATTCCTATTTATTTACTGAGTGCTGAAGAAAAGCCTTTTAATTAGCTACTGAGTCGGACCTGACTATGCACAAAAAGGGCACTAATAGGCCAAATTGTCTCTCTCTTGCTCTGGCACTTCGAGTCAAGAAGAATCAGCTGTAAACCTCTGGTTGGAGAAGACCGTCCTCAACCTGGTTACCATATGGCTTGGAAGTCACATGATGCCTATATTCTATCTGTACCTGCCGTGTCTACTCTTTCCAGCTGTCAGGGAAAGAAATATCAGAGATGGAGAAACCTTGTGAGATTCAAAAGATCAGAGAAGCCACCAGAAGCCAGTGATGGGAGACCATGACGAAGACTGCTCTGTCTACCTGAGCCAAGATGGAAAAGACACCATCACAGTCCCAGGAACAACCTGTGGGATCTAGACCAGCAGCAGATATACCATATCCCACAAGCAAAGAAATAACTCCATTCAGTGGTGGTGCAACATTCAGAAGTGAACTTGTTAGGCTGATTACTTGGTTAGCAACTCCTTCGAGTTTGAGCCCACTCTCTCTGGGGACTGAGGTGATAGAAGGGAGAGTATACACTTCTTCCTACAATTTGGGAAGACGTGTTTCTTCTTGTGTCCTCGCCATATCTTTTCAGTAAATATCCTTCTATGGAAGCTAATTGAAATTAATTGGCTAGATGATTTTTGAGATGTTAACTGACATTTGATATTGGGGGAAAACATACCAGAATAGGGGTTCAAATTGATAGCATTAGAAAAGTACCAGTTCTCCTCAGGAGTTATTCTTAGAACCTTGTATTAGAAATGTAGCTGCCATCTGGGGATTTGACTTGCCAGTGTGAGGAGTTGGGATAAGGACCCTAAGAATATATGCCTGTGCTACCAGTACTTACTTGTTTATGTACATGTTATAGCTCCAACCTGGATTCAAGTAGAATGTATGTTTCTTGAGGACAGGGATATTTCATTTTTTTCCCTTTGTATCCATAATCTCACATTGTTGTTCAATGGTTCAGTCATGCCCGACTCTTTGTTTCCCCATGGACCATAGCATGCCAATGCTGTTCATGGGGCTTTCTTGGCAAAGATCCTGGAGTGGTTTATCATTTCCTTCCCCAGTGTATTAAGGCAAACGGAGATTAAGTGTCTTGCCCGGGATTGAACTGCTAGTAACTGTCTGAGGCTGAGTTTGAACTCAAGTCTTCCTGACTCAAGGCCCAGCACTATCCCCCTGAGCCACCTAGCTGCCTTCATAGTCTCACATAGTAGGTGATAGAATTGAATTGAAGAGGGAATGTCATGTTCCTACTTGTAGACATGCAATCATCACAATGTCATCTGTAAAGAGGAATATCTAGAGGACCACACCATCTATAGGGAATCATTCTTCCATTTTCAAATATGTCCCAGGACCTCTTCAATGTGACCACTCCTCACCCCTAGCTACACTCAGACTTATGGTATTGTTAGAGACTAGTTTTCCATTAAAAATCATAACTCTAAGCCCGAATGAATGTGCTACTTTATGGAAGACCAAGGCAGACAGCAAGTGAATTCAAAGCAAAAGTTGTTTAAACTAAATAGCAAGATAAATAATGAAGGGAAATTCTCCATATGCAAAGGAGTGAGTACAATCTCCCATGCTGGCTGTGGGAAAGGGAACTTTCCCTGGACAGCTCATATTCCTAAGATGAAAAAAAGTCTCATGGCCAAATTGGCTCCGCTTCCTAGCAAGCTGTTGTGCCTCATGACTTCCACTCCACCTCCACATCTGCTACTTGTGGCTTTCCCTCAGAGTTGCTGCTGTTATCTGGCACTCGATTACTTTTCCACTACGATACTTTTCTGAGCTGCTACTGCTTCGCTCTGCTACTAGATGTCCTGTTAAGCTGCTCATCTGCTGTACAGCTTTTGCTTCATAAGCTAGGGTTTTTCCTCAAAAGAGGCATTATCCCTCTTTTGAGAGATTGCTTGTGACCTAGGCTATTTTAGCTCTTTTGTTAGGCAGGTCTTTAGCTTCAGCCAGCAAGAAGAAAAGCCCTTAAGACAAAGCCTTTCTTTTTAACCACCTCACTCTACTTCATCCAGAACTCCCCAAGGTCCACTTTGCAGGTTGGAGTGAGTAAATTCCTTTCAAAGTCCACCCTTGTGTCTATCTTGTAGCTAGCTCCAGTTTCATTCAAAATTACCTGGACCTTCAGTCAGCAACAAAGAAGGAGCCCATAGGATTGGTGACTTTTGCCCTACAGTCATACATTTAAAAGTAAAAGGAATCCCAGAGGCCATCTAGTTTAACCCCTTAATTTTGGATAGGATAGCAACTGGACCTGTGATTTTATTTGTGTAGGAAACTACAAGGTTAGGAAACTCTCCCTTCCAATGTAGGCCAACACCTTCTCAGCAGCATATAGTCAGAGTGTTGCCTAGAGTAATGAGAAGTTATTATTACACACAGTCAATATGTGTTAGAGATAGGACTTGAACACAAGTCTTTGTGGGTTCAAGGTAGCTGGGGGGAGAAAGAGAGGTGGCCAAGGTAGTGTTCCTTCAGAGAGGAGATTTGAATCTGGAGCCAGAGAATACAGTGGCAAGCGACTTTTATTCCCTGATCACAAAGGACATTCTTGGTGAACATGGTGAACATATGTCTCTCTATTTTAAATTATGCCTGATAGCTATTTCATATAGCTGTCTTTTTATAAAATGAATCAGTACAATAATAACATGATTGTAAAATGTATTCCCCCTGTAGAGGAAAAGGAAAAGGAACAAGCATTTATTAAGAACCTAAGACTTCCTCCTCCTGGCTCTGAGCTCCAGTTTGACCCACAGTGACCACGGGAGAAGATGGCAGCACCCAGTATGTCTGGGATGCTCTGGCAGGTATGCCACATCACCACTTCAGTGAGCAGACCATTTGCTAAACTCGTCAGGCCTCCAGTTCAAGTGCGTGGTCTAGAAGGTCGATGTGCCACTGCTTTTTATTCTGCTGCATCTAAGCAGAATGAACTGGATGTGGTAGAAAAGGAGTTACTCAGAGTAACAAAACTTTTGAAGGATTCCAAAATGATTGATTCTATTATGAATCCCCATATAAAGCATTCTATTAAGATAAAAACCCTAAGTGACATGACAGCGAAAAATAGAAGTTTTCCCCCATTGTAACCAACCTCATGAAATTTACTTGCTGAAAATGGTCACTTAAACAATACCTCAGAGTCATTTCAGCATTTTCTACCATGATGAGTGTGCATCATGGAGAAGTACAGTGCTCAGTTACTACTGCATCTACTTTAGATGATATGACTCTTTCAGAATTAAAAACAGTCCTGAACAGCTTCCTAAGGAAGGGCCAGGTCCTGAGAATGGAGGTTAAGACTGACCCTTCGGTCACGGGAGGAATGATTGTTCGTATAGGAGAGAAATATGTTGAGATGTCTGTGAGAATCAAGATCCAGAAACTAAGCAGGATTATGAAGGAAGCTGTTTGAAAATAACATTTTTCCACAACTCATCAATGAAACTTCCAAAAATTATGGAAACAATAAAGTACTTAGAAAATTAAAAAAAGAAAAAAGAATCTAAGAGGCAACTAGGTGGTACAGTGGATAGAACACTGGCCCTGGAGTCAGGAGGACCTGAGTTCAAGTCTGGCCTTAAGCACTTACTTAGCTATGTGACCATGGGCAAGTCTCAAAAAAAAAGAAAAGAAAGAAAGAAAGAAGAACCTACTATGTGCCAGACATTGTGATAAGCTCTTTATAATTATTATCTCATTTGATCCTCACAACAACCCTGGAAGTAGGTGCTATTATTATCCCTACTTTACAGTTAAGGAAACTGAGGCAGATAGAGCTTATGTAACTTAGCTGTGATAAGGTGTGTGACATATCTGCTACGGGTCTGAGACAGGATTCAGACTCAGATCTTACTAGATACCAGGCTCAGCACTATCCACTGTGCCACCTAGCTGCCTATAGCTAATGTACTCATCATATCAGATTAATATCATATATGTAAAATTGGATTCCTCACTGAAGACTTATCTATAGGTATGCAGAATTAATAAAGCAGGGTTCAATAAATAATGTACCCAATGATACCACCAAAGGCACCCAAATTCAGTTCAAATGCAACAGATAATGTTGATAGCATACTGTCACAGGTCTTTTCTATTAACAAGGGTCAAGTACAAAAGTGGGAAAACAATGGGTGCTATTGGCAGCAATCTTGCTATCAGGCAGTTTTGCCTAACTGTTTTCTGGGACTGCACTTTCCCAGAAGATTTGTTTGGGCATTCACTGAAAAGTATCTCTTGTCAAAACAAAATGGATCAGTGAAAACGGTTTACCTTAAGGAAGAGGGAGTGGAACTGTGATTCTACCGGAGTGCTCTTGAGAGGATACACCTCCCACCACTGCAAGTTGGTGCATTCTCTGCAATTTATAGCCTAGACCTAGAACATGGAGAAATTGCTTGACTTGCCCAGAGTCACACAGCTAATAAGTGTCAGAAACAGGATTCGAAGTCAGGCCTTCTTGGCTGTGAGGCAATTCTATCTACTCTGCCATGTTGCCTCTCTTTAGTTTAAGGGGCAGGAAGAAGGGAAGGGCAGGAAGGGGATAAGGACAACCATTACTTAGTGGTCTGGTCCCAGAAAGAAGAAAATCAGGAATGAAAATGACCAGGTATTGTATTGGTCTGGAATTGGCTCTTACCTCGGATGCTCCCAACTTGTGCTGCTGTCAGGGCAGGACTTCAGGTTTAGAGGATTACACAGGGCTGAGAAAGGAGATTAGCATTGTTCTTTTTTTTTTTCTTTTAAACCAAATGCCATTCCTATATTCCCTTTCGGGGGCAGCTAGGTGGTGCAGTGGATAGAGCACTGGCCCTGAAGTCAGGAGGACCTGAGTTCAAATCCAGCCTCAGACCAAATACTTGACACTTACTAGCTGTGTGACCCTAGGCAAGTCACATAACCCCAATTGCCTAAAAAATAAAAATAAATAAATAAATAAACGCATAAATAAATAAATTAATATTCCCTTTGGGAGCAAGAATCTGTCTTACGAGGAGTTGGGCTCTCCTTCCCCCTTTGTTGCCATCCACTGTAATTGTCTATCTTTCTTCCCTTCGTAGCCCCCATCCTCATCAGTCAATGTCTCAGCAGCCTCGATTTTCCATTCCAGGGAAAGTGAAGTGGAACTTTTCCTTTGTATCTACTCTGACTCAGGTTTTCAAGCATTTCCCACCCCCACAGCATCTGCAGCGGGGGTGGGAGCAGCACGGAGTCATGCTTCTCTAATGGTGTTGCAGAAGCCTCCTGGAATGGCCCCTTGGGAGCCAGCCTGGCTAAGAGGGCCTTATTGCCTAGGGTCATTTTCTAAGTGGCTGCCAGCTTCTCTGCCTGTGAGACAGAGGCTGGTTTGATGGCCTGTCCCTTTCTCCAAAGAGCATCACCAACTTGGGTGTCAGGTCCCGAGGGAACCTCCTCCGGACTCTTTCTAGGTCATACAAGTTGGAGGGCTTTTTCCCTCTCTCTCTTGGATGTCTGGAGGCAGGGGAGAAGGACCTGGCAACCTCATGAGGTTCTCTCCTGCTTAAGGATTCTGTGATCAGACCAGAATCAGCCCCTTAAGGAAACAGGTGATGAAGCAGGACCCTTAGCCACAATGGTGTGATTTCCTACCAAAACAATATCCAGGGCCTAACCAGAGTCAAGCAATGGAAGCCCATGACCTGCGGCAAGTTGTTCCTGGTCATGTGCTCAAGGGAGTTGGTGTATGGAGGTGGGGGCAGACTATTGGGTATAGTTGATACAAGCAGGCATATGCTCTTAGCTTATTAATGTAAGGGCCACAGGAGGTAGAGTCAGGTAGAGAAGGACTGGGGATGTGGGGAACCCATTCTCAAAGCTGTTGCTGGAATATACAGTGCAGCTACAGAGGAGGATTTTGTGCTCCCAACACTGCCTTTATTCCAATACCACCTCCTCCACCCACCATGCTGCTGTGAACAGTGCCTTGTCTCCTGGGTCTGCTCCCTTTTTTCTTTGCTTCCCAGATAGCTGTGCCCACATTGAATGTCCCAGGAAACGAATCTTCATGGTAGCTGTGGCACCCCAAACAGAGAAAATACTTAGGGTCTCCTGAGGGTTGACTTCTATTCCCAGACCCTCAAATTCCTCATAAGTCACTGAACCAGTGAAAAGCAAGAAGCCAGTCTGCTCTCTTCATCATAGCTCTGTCCTTCACTGCATAGTCTAAGAACCCCCCAGTGGATCCAGGAGGCTTGGTCCAGAAAAATTTGGTCCAGAAACTCTTTGAAAAACATGGTTTTCTGGGCAGCTAGGTGGTTCAGTGGATAGCGTACTGGCCTTGGAGTCAGGAGGACCTGAGTTCAAATGTGACCTCAGACCAGAGACTTGACACTTACTAGCTGTGTGACCCTGGCCAAGTCACTTAACCCCAATTGCCTCACCAAAAAAAAAAAGAAAAGAAAAGAAAAAAGAAAACATGGTTTTCCTGAAGAGGTCACATTGCTTTACAGGCTTCCTTCCTGGGAAATAAGTTTACATATGGGCCTCCCTGGCATTTCTGTCTGACCTCTCAGTTCTGGTCCTTTCTGTATGTCTCCAGCTTCCCTCCATAAAAGTCAAGTCTAAAGGCATAGTTCAAGTATTTAAGGTGGTCATAAATCAACCAATTACTTTTGAAGAAATGTCATTGGGGTACCTCAGGAATTTATAAGGATTAAGGAGTGAACTTTGCCAAGGGAATTTCATCTTTGTTAAGGAGATGACATCAATGCCAAAAATTTTCCATGAGGTAACAGAGAGAATCCTGGACAATATTAGGTGCACCCATGGTATAGAAAATGAGAGGACTAGATGATTCAACAGTTCACCAAAGAGTCTAGGGAAAAAAAACTTTAATATGATTTTAGACTACATTATGAGTGACAACGTACCAGAACATGGAAGTTCTATTCTGGGTTGATATATTTTATTGTGACACAACAGACATTTACTCAAAAACACCCAAACTTCCTTTCTCCCTCTTAAAGATACATTTCCCCTCATACAGTTAATACCAAAACAGTTCAGCAAAACTAACAGTACGATTTCAACTAAAGGTACATGTTACTCTCCATTTTGATCAATGATTGATAGTTAACACAAAGTAAGGCCGTTTCCTTTAACTTTGACAGTAGAGTACCAACATTGCCTGTTGGGATGGAATGGGGTACGAACCACAGGATCAGGAGGACCAGGTTCCAGATCCTGGCCCTATCATTGGCTCTTTGTGTGACCTTAGACAAGACAGAAGAGGAAACCAAGGCCCAGAGAGGCAGCTTACGTCTCTGGGCCTCAGTTTCCCTGTCTGTATAATGATGGGGTGTTCTAGGTGACCTCTAGTTTCCTTTCCAGCTCTAAAACAATTTAACTCCCGTTTTATTGCCTCTCAGTGTTGACATCATTTACATTATTGTATTCCATCACTTAGCCCAGCCCCTGGCTCTTAGGTTATTAAGTAGGAGCTGAATGAGTATTTATTGATTGGCTGATGTGTATTTGCTGTGTATATTATTTTTGGGGCTCTGCTTTCTTCACTTGACTGTAGTCTTCTTATGTTTCTCTGAATACTTCCTATCTGCCTTCCCTTTGGTGGGCACCACATTTTAGGAAGGACATTGATGGACTAGAAAATATCCAGAGGAAGATGTCCAAAATAGCAAGGGAACTAGAAACCATGCCACACAAGGATAGATTGAAGAGGCCGGGATGTTTAGATTCTGTAGCTGAAGATTTCTAAGGTCCCTTTCCACTTTTAAATTTTTTGATTGTTTAATTCACTAGATCAGGAACCTGGCCTCTCTCCTAAAATGCCCTCCTCAGGAGATACTGTACCTAGAAGTTTTCTTTAGAATGTCTCCTCCATGAGGAGAAGATGGCGGCACCCAGCATGTCTGGGATGCTCTGGCAGGTATGCCACATCACCACTTCAGTGAGCAGGCCATTTGCTAAACTCGTCAGGCCTCCAGTTCAAGTGCGTGGTCTAGAAGGTCGATGTGCCACTGCTTTTTATTCTGCTGCATCTAAGCAGAATGAACTGGATGTGGTAGAAAAGGAGTTACTCAGAGTAACAAAACTTTTGAAGGATCCCAAAATGATTGATTCTATTATGAATCCCCATATAAAGCATTCTATTAAGATAAAAACCCTAAGTGTGACAGCGAAAAATAGAAGATTTCCCCCATCATAACCAACCTCATGAAATTGCTTGCTGAAAATGGTCACTTAAACAATACCTCAGAGTCATTTCAGCATTTTCTACCATGATGAGTGTGCATCGTGGAGAAGTACAGTGCTCAGTTACTACTGCATCTACTTTAGATGATATGACTCTTTCAGAATTAAAAACAGTCCTGAACAGCTTCCTAAGGAAGGGCCAGGTCCTGAGAATGGAGGTTAAGACTGACCCTTCGGTCACGGGAGGAATGATTGTTCATATAGGAGAGAAATATGTTGAGATGTCCATGAGAACCAAGATCCAGAAACTAAGCAGGATTATGAAGGAAGCTGTTTAAAAATAACATTTTCCCACAACTCATCAATGAAACTTCCAAAAATTATGGAAACAATAAAGTACTTGGAAAATAAAAAAAAACCAGAATGTCTGCTCCATCATTTCCTTTTTTTTTTTTTGGGGCTAGGCAATGGGGTTAAGTGACTTGCCCAGGGTCACACAGCTAGTAAGTATTATGTGCTTGAGGACAGATTTGAACTCAAGTCTTCCTGAATCCAGGGCCAGTGCTCTATCCACTGCGCCACCTAGCTGCCCCTATCATTTCCTTCCGTAATTCTAAAGAGGGTCAACATTAATAATGTTCAACTCAGGAGTAGTGGCTTCTAGCTAGGAATTCCCATAAGAAGAAGGAGAAAGAGGCAGAGGAGGAGAAGTAAAAGAAGGAGAAGAGAAGGAGGAGGAGGTGGAAGAGAAGAAGAAGAAGAAGAAGAAGAAGAAGAAGAAGAAGAAGAAGAAGAAGAAGAAGAAGAAGAAGAAGAAGAAGAAGAAGAAGGAGGAGGAGGAGGAGGAGGAGGAGGAGGAGGAGGAGGAGGAGGAGGAGGAGGAGAAATTTTTAAAAAATAATGGGAAAAAATGCCTTTTTCTTCCTTCCTTACATGAGAAGCTGAAATAGCTTGGGGGACACAGGAAATAGGGACTAGCTCTAATATAATATTGTATGGATGGAATTTGTAACTGAGAGTCTGTTTGCCCTCTATCCAGGAAGCTCCACATAAGAAACTATGTGGCTGGCTGAGGGGGGAAGTCAGTAAAGAAACTAGACTTACAAACACCCAGGATTTAGATAGAGCTAGAAAGGAACCTCAGCTTTTTAGCCCAACTCAAAAGAAATAGGTCTTATACTTTACATGAAGTTACATAGAATATCCCAAAGCTGCCAGTACTGGGGTCCTTTCAATCAGATGAATTCCTACCCCTCCTTTATTCCAAAAAGCCAGTCTCCTGGAACTTTGTGCTCCTGCATTAGAAGTGAGAATGCATTATTGATGCCTAGACTCTGGTTAAAGGAAGAGATGTAAGGGCCTAGCCCCTAAGAAATGTTATTTACTGATTTAGTGCCTCTCATAGTGACTTCTGTGCCGGACTAGAAATCAGAAAGACCTAGGTTCAAATCCCGCTTCTGAATTTTATTAGCTATGTTACTAGTTAGCTATGCAAGTAACACAGCAGGTTACTTATTGTTATTATTGTTGTTCAGTTGTTTCCGTCACGTCCAGTTCTTCATGACCCCATTCGGGGTTTCCTTGGCAAAGATACTAGTGGTTTGCCATTTCCTTCTCCAACTCATTTGACAGATGAGGAAACAGAGGCAAACAGGGTTAAGTGACTTGCCCAGAGTCACACAGCTTAGTAAGTATCTGAGGCCAGATTTGAACTCAGAAAGATGTCTTCCTGACTCCAGGCCTGGAACTCTATCCACCGTGCCGTCTAGCTGCCCTGGAACATATTGTAGTAGACACTTAATATTTGTGGATCGATTGATTGATTTCATTGGAAAAGGCATATGTAGTCTCAAGAGTACAGGGTGCCCTCACTTTCCTTAAATACCCCAGACCTGATTATTAAGCTTTTATTAAGTACCTACTATGTGTCCAGGCTCTGTGCTAGGTGCTGGAGAAACAAAGCAGGGGGGGGGGGAGGAGTCTTTTTCCTCAGGAAGCATACATTGTACTGGTGGGAAACAACACAGATAAGTAAATACAAAATAATTTTGAGTTCTGGGAGAATTAGGAAAGGACTTGTAGAAGGTAATGCTTGAACTGAGTCTTGAAGAACTAGGGATTCCAGGAGTTGAAGTGAGAAGAAAGGTCATTAAAGGCATGGGGCACAGCCTTTGCAAAGACTCAGAGGTGGGAGACGTGGTATTCAGAGACCAAGTAGGCCAGTTTGGCTAGAACAAAGGGTGTGTGACAGGGAGTTCTATAAATTCAGTCTGGAAAGATTGGTTAGAATCAGATTGTTAAGGGCTTCGAATGCCAAACAGAGGAGTTTGTATTTATTTAAAAAAAAAAAAACCCAAAACTTGTAAAGCATTATCTCACTGAATAAAAGAACAAATCTACTTTGAAGGGAGTGAAGCCGGATAACACATCTGTCCTTGATAGACTTCAGGAAATAAATTACACACATCTAAGGGATACCAGAAGAATGTTACATAAAAAATGGGCATTAGTAACTCCATTATACTTTTATTCACTGTTTTGTGAAGTTTCAATTCCATGTGAGTCACCTGATTTCCAGGGACATAGCCAAGTACCAAGTGGTCATCTTCAGTAGAAAAGGAAGAAGTATCCCTTTTGGAACAGAAAAAACATCCTTGAAGGCTGCAACTTATAAGAGGAAGGTTACCATGCCAACCATTCAGTCTCCTTGTCCAACAGGGACAAAAGAGAAACAAGGCCATGAGGGAAATGTATGCATTGTATGACTACAAATTGGCTGGTAGCTCATTAGGAGTTGATACTGGCTTTTGGGAGCTGCCAAGTGAAGACATCCCCAAATGTGATTGGACTTAAGTGTTGGTAGATTGAAGGAGGACCTCTTGATGGGGAAAGTTTTCTAGGTGAGGCTCAAAGGAGGCTGATGGAATCTTTCCTCCTGATTGATGGCCATATATACATTTGGACATGTTTCAGTATGGTACTGCCTAAAGGAAAGCAGGATGGCAGTATCCCAAATCCAAATTTCCCGGGAGCTCTTCCTGCCCTTGAACAGAAACTCAAAGAGGTTACAACTCAACTCAATTTGGATAAGTTAAGCAAATCAACCCCCGGCTGCCATCCACTAACCTCCAAAATTCAATTAAACAAAAATGAAATTAATTTAGGGCTGGAAGGGAACTTAGAAATCATTTAGTCCAAACCCATTCATTTTACAGATGAGGAAAATGAGGACTCAACTTGCCTGAAGTCTCACTGGTAGTAAACAGTTTAACATGGATATGAACCCTGTCTTCTCTAGACTAGCAGTCTTTTCTCTCACCACACTGACTCTTCAGGTGAGCAGGATGTCAATATTCTGAGCATCATCAGGTAGATGGGAATTGAGGGAATTGACTTAAATGATGAGGGAGATTGTCTCACACACACACAACTTCTTAGTGGGTGGTACCAATCATTGAATCAATGTCTCAGAGACTCCTAAAGTGAAACCAGATTCCTCCTTAGGGATAAGACCCAAACAAATTCTGTGTGTGTGTGTGTGTGTGTGTGTGTTGTGTGTGTGTGTGTGTATGTGTGTGTGTAGGGGGGATGAATGTGGCTCAAAGACAGTCCCACTTTAGATGTAGTGAAAGGGAAGTTTATTCCCCCAGAGGACCCTGGCCCTCACCCCTTTAAAGCTGGGCTTTGAGAGGAAAGGGGAAGGACTTGGGAAGGAGGACAACTGTAACAGGCCCATAGAGGGGTTGATATGGAATGGTTGGGCCCTCATCTCTAAAGAATCACAGGGAAGTTGATCATCTTAAGGAGGTAGTTTACTCCAGTAAGAAAGCATATCCTGATGCCAGTGACCTATATTAAAGCCTCATTTGGTCCTAGCTAGATATATCTCAAGGCAGCTAGGTGGCAAAGTGAATAGAATGCCAGGCCTGGAGCCAGGAAGACCTGAATTTAAATCCAGCCTCAGATACTTACTAGCTGTAAGATCCTGGGCAAGTCACTTAACCTTGTTTGCGTCAGTTTCCTCATCTGTAAAATGAGTTGAAGAAGGAAATGGCAAATCACTTCAGTATCTTTGCCAAGAAAACCCCAAATGGGGTCACGAAGAGTTGGACATGACTGAAACAATTGAACAACTAAAGATATGTCTCTGGGTAGAACATCTTCCCTTCAGTCCCCCCTTCTCTTATCTCCCTAAGCAGGTTAACACTTCCAGTAGTCCATGATCCTGGATGTAGTGTCCAAGCATTCTGCCTCAGTCCTACACCACACAGACACTACTTAAAAGAAAAAAAAAAGGAAAACAGGTTTATGTCTGCTAGAGTACATGTTCTATTGCCTTCTGGGAAAGTCTACCTCTATATATCCCTACTTGTGGCAGGGAGATTCTTGGGTAGAGTCATAAAAGAAGTAGCTGGTTCCCTCAATGGACTTGAAACTGATCCAGGTGAGTAGAAGAAATGATGCTCTGATAGCCCCAGAGAAAGTAGCAAAATGTCCTGGATAAGGTATCTACCCTTGTCAGCAATCTTAGGTTTAAGACCCCAGTCTGTTACTCATTGTGTGACCTTGGGTGAGTCATTTGCTCACTTTGGGCCTCAGTTTCTTAATTGGTAAAGTGAGAGGGTAGTACCTTTCTAAGGTTCCTTTCCATCTGAAAATTCTATGGCTTTGAGTCTGTTGTTCTCTGGATGGCTTTCTACCAATTCCTTTTGCTCTTGTGGGAAGAAAAATGCAAGTAAGTGGCATAGTGGATACAGTACTGTACACGGAGTCAGGAAAACCTGAGTTCAAAAGCAGACTGTGTGACCCTGGGCAAATCATTTAACCTTTGTTTGTTTCAGTTTCCTCAACTGTAAAATGAGGATGATAATAGCATCTACCTCTCAGGGTTTCTGTGAGGACAATATTTATAAAGTGCTTAGCACAGGGCCTGGCACATAGTAGGTGCTATATAAATACCAGCTATTATAAACCCACCTCCACTAGTAGGTTAAGAAGTAATAATAACCATCCCCCCCTATGCAACATAACCGGCAAGTGACCATTCAGCTTCCTCTTGAAGACCAGTAGTGACAGGGAACTCACTATGTTCTGAGGCACCCCTTGCACATTTGGACAGCTCTTTTTAGGAAGTCTTCCCTTTATATGTCAAGCAGAAACCTACCTCTCTGTAATTTCCACCCAATTCCCTAGTCAGTTCTGTCTTCTGCCGCCAAACAAAACAAGCTAATTCCTTTTCCATATGGCAGCTCTTCAAAAACTTGAAGACAACTATGGCTCCTCTTCCTGGAGCTCTAATTGGAGTCGTCCCTGGGATGCTGACCTCTTGGACTGTGCTTATGTGTGAATTCGAAGGGTAGGAGGGGAAGGGGAAGCCAGGCTGTAACAATGCCAGGGCTCGGAGCCAGGTCCCTGACCTAGGTTGCAGGGATTATAATCCACAAGTCACTATAGCTCCCTGTGGATTGGGGATTAAGTGTCTCATCAGCGACCCCCACCTTTGCCCGCCTCTCGCCTTTCGGATGGATGTCTTATCCTGGAAAAGAAACTTCGATAATGAACTTTGTTGTCCTAGTACTCCTGGTGTGGGGACAGAGAGGTGGCTAAGAGGGAGAACGAAGAGGCGAGGGGCAGTGTGTGTGTGGGGGGGGAGGGGTGAATGACCAGTGGGACACACATAGTCAAAAGGACATATTGAAGAGAGCAAATCGGGGAGAGGGGAGTGGGCTAGGAGTGGTCAGCCGGATAGTGGAGTAACAGTAAAGGTGATGGAGAGGAGAATGTATATCACTGGTCCAAGGACAAGACCCGATGTGGTTAAATACCATGAGATGGGACCGAGCGCTTCAGAGAGCAGAATGTAAGCCCCTCGAGTGCAGGGACTTTTGTGCTTGTATTCATAATAGCTGGCAGTGCCTGGGACGTAGCAGCGCTTACTAAATGCTTAATGACTGGTTGATTTATAAGGGGGGAAGGGGTGACCGAGGTGCTGCAGGATGAAGAAATTTGGGATGAAGACAAGACTGCAGAAACTCAAGGATGGGAGACTTATAAGGAGCAGAGAAAAAAAAAGTTGGATTTGCGGCGGGATTGGGGCAAAATGGCACAGGCAGGGGATTTCCAAATGCAGGGATCTCTCAGGTAATCCCTGCCACAGCAGCTGGGGAAAAGGTGAGGAGTCCGGCTGCGCAGAGGGATGGGCGGGACTGGCCAGCTGGCTAGAACTGACACCCGATCCAGCCCAGCCTGGCGGAAGCGGCTTCCTTACTGGGCGCAGTCCCCTCCTCCTCGGACAACCTCCTTTTCTTAAGCCAAGCCGGCCTCCCAATCCGCCCATCCCCATTTATGGAGCTTCCTCCCGCTTCCCTAAAAGGCGCTTCCTCCCTCCCCCGCAGCCCATAGAAGGAGTTTCCTTTCCGGCGCGGCTGGCTGGCGGCCCGGGGACCTGGCCGACTGGGAGCAGAGCCCTCCCGGGGCCTTCCCTGCCGCTCTGTGCCTGGCCGCCAAGGCGGGGGCCCCTGCCCTTGGCCTTCGAGGGCTCCAGAATCCCGGGCTGGACGCTGGGAGCTAGGAGACGGGAGGCGCAGGGGAGGGAGTAGAGAGAGACCTGGGCAGACACCGGGCAGGAAACCGGCTGCCTGTGCCCCCCAGAAAATGCGAGTTCTCCCCTTCTCCTTGTCCTGGGGCCGGAATACCCCTGAACTCCGGAATACCCCACCCAATGGTAGTGGTAACTCAGCGAGGTCCAACTGAAGCCGCACCCTACCCCCCCCCACCCCCGCCGAAGTCAAGACTTTCCTACTCCCGTGTCCCTTAGATACCTATTTGTGCCCCCTTTCCCCCCCAAAATGTTTCCTTTCAGGTGAGGGCTCTAAGGGATTCGACTTAGGTTTAGAGGAGGGTCGGTTCAGGTGTCCCATTGCTTAGGGTGGCTTAACAGTCTTCTACACATTTCCCCCCAAACAACAAAAATCCCAAACACCCACCCACCCATCCACACACACACACAAACCAAGCCCACAGCAAAGAGGGTATCCTGTTTGGCCTCATTCTCTAGGCCTCACTCAACTCCTTGATACCACCCTCTTCTAAATTGATTCTTAGGGAACAAACACCATGGCTTGGAGCCAGAAACTCGGGGTCTAGCTCACAGCTTCTCATCTCCTACAGCTCCAGCTCAAAGTGGAAGTGAAACCCAGCTCACATGGTTGTCTTTCTTGGGCTATTTGAATCTGGGAGTAGGAGCTCTGGACAGGAGGAAGCAGGGCCTGGAGTAGAATTCCCTAATGTAATCTAGATCAAGAGTAGGGAACCTGTGGCCTTGAGGCCACATGTGGCCTTCTAGGTCCTTGGGTGCAGGCTTTTGACTGAGTCCAAGTTTTACGGAACAAATCCCCTTAATAAAAGGATTTGTTCTGTGAAGTTTGAATTCAGTCAAAAGGCAGAACTTAAGGACCTAGAGGGTCACATGTGGCCTGGAGGCTGCAGGTTCCCTAGCCCTGGTCTAGATAAAGCTACCCCCAGACAAGACAGAAGTGGGGGTACAGCCTGGCAGAGTAAGACAGTTGGAGAAAAGTCTTCCCAGGCTCCAGGTAGCTAACAAATATTTTCCCAACCTCAGACTTCCTTGGCCTAACCTCTCTTGCTTATCCACACATCCCTACAAAGTGCTTCCTCCCATACCTTCAGGCTAGGGTGAGGGTGGGGGAGGGAAGAGAGAGGGAGGGAAGATCTTGCCTCCATATTTCCAGCAGAAGCAGGCTCCCTGAAATATAATAAACATGTGTCATCACCCCAACCTTAGTTAGTCTTTACTGAAATGGGCAAAGGTCAGAAGAGTTGTCTCTGTCTTTTATACCCTCCTGGGCATCTAACAACCCTGGCAAAACTGAAGGCCCTAAATAGGGATTAGCCAGTAGATAAAAACAATCTCTCCTTAGATTCCTCCACAAACTTCTCCCAGCAGTCTGGGATGGTGAAAGAAGAAGAGATTGGCTTTCTAAATTAGGCTCATTGCTGGGAACTGCCATGGGTGTGGTAAGAAGATGAAGGGGATGGTTCTATATGGTGGAAAGATAACTCTATTTTCTTGACTGGACTCACCAGAAGAAAGCTGAAAAAAAAAAAGGAGACAAGTGCTTAAAGTATGGAGGTGAGAAAAGTTGGAGTTGGAGGAAAGAGGTAAGGGATTATCATCTTTTTGAAAAACTTATATAGGGAAGATGGAATTCATTCATATTCCGGGGGGGGGCTCTCTGGAATGAAAAGGGGGCATAATGATGTAGAAAGCCGAATGCACTGGTCATCACCACCGTAACAAAAAAAAAGTTTTTTTTTATTAATAGTCCTATTGGGCAAGGACAAACTCCCAGAGCCTTAAATACACACAATTTAGATTTAAGACCAGCAAGGAGAGTCCCAGTGAGAACAAGGACAGGTAGCCAATTTTGATTCAATGACTCCCCTTTGGAGTGGGTGGGGGGAAGAGGAGGAAAAGGAAGGGTTGGGAATAGGGAGAGGGTTTTGGTTTCTTTAAACCTCCTTTCTAATGGGGCCCATTTTCTCTTAGTCTCTAGGTCAGCTCCTGTCCCACGTGTCTCTATCAGGGCCTCCTAACCAATGTATTAGGCAGTGGTACAGGGCAAACTATTTCCCAAGGACAAAGTCTGGGGGCCGAGGACAAAACTTGTGGCAAAATATGTGTCAGAACCCTAAGCCATCTTCGCCTTCCGAAATCCCCTGTGTCCAGCGCCTGGGAGTGTTTTGTTTTTCACATGGGGCAGAAGGACTCCAGTTTACTGTTTCCTCCTTTTCCGAAGCTAGGATTGTGGGTAATGTAGTCACATTGGAGCTGAGGTTCCCGCAATGGCTAACTTTAGCCCACTGGGTCCCCATCCTTTGCTCCTCCCCTTGCCTGTTAACCCTCCTCTCCGCTGCAAGGCCTGCCTGTGGTGAGGGCAGCTCAGGTTGGGTGGGGTGGTGCTTTCTTCCCCTGCATACAGGCAGGGGAAATCCCCTGCTGGAAACAGGCCGGTTATTTATAGCATCAGCACCAGAGAAACCGAATGAGAAAGGAGAAGGGAGGAGAACCTTAAGCAGCCTCTTCCTCAGATCCAGAGTCTGTATGAGACTGGTACAAGCTTGGGAGCCAATGGGGGGAGGGGGGTGCTCGACTGTTAATGTTAAGGATGGCAGTAGGTCTGCCTGGTATGTCCTTTTCAAGAGAGGAGCTGTCAGGGTGCCTGGAAATTATCAGGGGGCTTTGAGGCCATGCAAGAGAAAAATCAGACTAAGGAGTGGGGGCTATTCAAGGTCCTACAGGACTCCGTGCTGTGCATTTTACTCACACAATTCTCTGTGCTTGGAATTCTTTGCCACCCTCTCTTCTGTTGAATTTTAACCTATCCTTTAGAGCTCTAGTCTAGCTAAATGCTGCTTTTTTAGAAATCCCCCTATTTGTGAAGATTACCTCACATTTTTAGCAATGTATCACATAATAGTATATATTTAACTCTAGCATATTTACCATGTAATAGTATATATTATTGCTACATGTTGTTTTATCCAACTGCTAAACTATAAGTTTCCTGAGGGCAGGAGCCCATCTAGTTTAAAATTTCTACCTTTTCTATCACCTCAGCACACAGTAGGCACTTAATATGAATCTATTGTGACTTTAATTGTAAGAATATTGATAAATGTCATTTGGATCCCATAAACTTCTACTTCCTGCTCTCAGAATCTCAAAGGCTGTGAATCTAGGAAATGAGGGCATAGTGAGAGGTTGATCTGTTGAACCTCTTTGCAAATTTAATTTATACTTTCACATAAAGGCTTCAGATGGTTTCCCCAGGTTTGCAGTGCATCATTCCCTAATTGTTTCCTGTATATTAGATTCTTCTCCCTAAACAGACTATAAATTCCTTGATGGCAGGGCCAGTGTCTTTGACCTGACTCATTACAAGCACAACTCTCTTAGCATAGGACTACCGAATCAAGTTCTCAGTAAATTCCTTCTGATTGATTCTCTGGGGAAATTAAATTCATTTCAACCCAACAATAATTTATTTAGTACTTACTATATGCAAGATACTGTGCCAGGCTCTGTGGATATAAAGTTGAGAGAGAGAGAGAGAGAGAATGTCCCTACTCTCATTCTACTCAAAGATACCACATATAAAAGGCAAGTAAATATAAGATAACTTGAGAAAGGAGAGACATTAATACCTAAGAGAATCTGGAAGGCTTCCTGTAGGAGGTGACATTAGGGTTGAATGTCACCTCTTAATCTAAGGAGTCTAAGAGTCAGAGGTAAGGAGAGAGTACATTCAGGTGTAGTCCTAGGGATACTTCTTACAAGAGTCCCCAGAAAAGCCACCCTAGGAGTGAGGTTCTTTGTAGTTCAACATCTATTAAAGCCATAGTATAGGGCTAGTGTCTGCCGCCAACCAACATGAGTACTTTTATCAGCTTGCCAGAAGAAACAGTTCAAACAAAAAACATTTAATCTAACAGTGTAGGAAAAAAGGTGACATGAGAAGATTCTTCTCATGCACACATGGGGATATGTTCTTGAAAAGTTTACCATATCTCCAGTTGAGAAGACCCAAAAGCAGAGAACAAAGGTCCATATCAGGAATCCATGTGGCCAGGGAACATACAAGAAGGGGGACAAGTGGGGGTGAAAAATGCACAGGGCCTAGGCAACTCACACCTTCAACATTATAGGATCGATGCTGCTCTCTGCTGGGCGTTCCATCTTTTCTTTCTGAGAGGTCACTCCATCAATCTAATGATTCCTGTTGGGTTTCATCTCTGGTTTGCTAGGATGTTAAAATACAATAGCTGGAAAGCCTCTCCCTCATAAGGGCACACTGACAGTTCTTTGGTCATGACCAGATGCTATGAACCCCTATACCCATCTAAACCCCTCTTAATTCCAGTGCCTTCCCTCTGTGAATTATTTCCTATTTATCCTGTATATAGCTTGCTTTGTATATATTTGCACTTTGTCTCCTCCATTAGACTGTAAGCTCTTGAGGACTGTCTTGTTGCCCCTTTTTGAATCCCAGTGCTTAGCACAGTATCTGGCACATAGTAGGAACTTCAATGTTTATTGATTGATTGAGCAACAGTCCAAATGAGAGATGATAACGGCTTGAGCTAGGATGGTGGCTATGTAAGCAGAAAGATGTAAAGCTAAAATCAAAAGATTTGGTGGCGGAAGGAGGGGAGGAAGAGGTTTGATTTGATTATGACACTGACAAGATGGGTAGTATGGCCCTCAACAAAAAAGAAAAGCATTTCTCTTCCTACAGGAGTTTTCCTCATCTCCATAGTTGTTTTCCTGAAACCTCCCTCTTAAAATTATTTTTTATACATTTTGCATTTGCTTGTGTGTCTATTTTATCCTTCCAGCAGAATGTAAGCTCCTGGAGGGTAGGGATTATTTCATTACTGTCTCTGCAGCTCCACACCTACATAGTGATGACTTGCACACTATAGGTAACCAGTAAGTCCTTGTTGAAAGACTAATCACTCAAAGAAAAATAAAATGACTAGTTTTTACTGAGTTGAATTGAAATTTGGAGGAGGGATGGAGGGCTTTAGGGAGAAAGGTAATGAATTCCATTGTGTTGAATTTGAGATGTCTTTGAGCCACTCAGGTGGCAGCAGATGGTGATGTAGGCATGGAAAATGATATGTGCCACATATTAAGACTGATGACTTACTTTCCAGCTCCAATCCAAAGCTGGTTTGGGAGCTACTCTATTAAAACATCTCTCCTGGGTAAGCTCTAGAAGGTCCTTTATTCTGGGCTGGTCCCAGAATCACATTCCCTTTCTGTCCACAGACCTATTAAAAGATATTTGTAACAGTCACAAGCTGGCCCTGTCCTGCAAGGATAGTTTTACTGTTTAACTAGTAAACTAACTTGTCTTTCCTTTTTTCAGGCCTTTATTATTATGTCTTGGGATAGATGAACCCAGGAGACACTGGGTAGATAGATGTTTGGGACTCTTCCTCGGAAGGATCTGGGAGCCACCCTGAAAGTAAGTCACATCTCAGTTGGGTTGTGTGATGGGAGGAGGGTGAACAACAAACATAACCTTCCTCCTTCCGAGACTTTTTCCTCTAGACTGGCCAAATAGCTAAGGAGCCTCAAGTGCTTTAACTTTCCAAGAGCCCCTCTTCTCTCTTTTCTGAGTTTGCCCTGAGTCCCTCATTCTCAGTGCCCTGCAGCTGACTAATGCTTCTCACCAATGAGAGAGAGAATGCTTAGCCCTGGAGAGTCACTGTGTCCACTGGCTCTGATGCCATTCTCTGTATTGTCTCACACTGTGGAATACCCAGGGAATCCTAGGAAAAAGGCTGTCTCTTCTAGTCACTTTGGTAATGATGGCTATTAAGCTTTCCTTTTTATTTTTGTGTGAGGGGTCCTTATCTGTAGCCTAGGCCAATAAGGGAATTGTACAACACACGTGCTGGGTGGACATTTTGTGTGTGTGTGTGTGTGTGTGTGTGTGTGTGTGTGTGTGTGTGTCTGTGTGTAGGGGAGGGAAGAAGAGTCAAGTTACTATAATGATAATCAGCAAAAAGTACATTAAGTGCCTATGATTTGAAGAGTTAGGCATCCTGGGCAAGGAAATCAAGTGGAACTGAAATGATCACACAAAGCACTGGTTAGTCCATGGTTCCAAATTAGGCTCCCCAATCCCCCAGTAAAAAGAGGACATAGAAAGGTCCTCACCTGCTCCAATCAACAAGCTAGGGTCCTCTCCCAGTAGCAGAAATATTGGTCATCTCATTATATCCGTGGAGGACAGGCCCAGCTGAGGGTGAACAAGATCATAGAGGGGGGGTCAGTTGGCCGGCCAGAAGGGGACCCAGGTTTCCTGCCTCTCAACCCTTTATGTCTCTGTAATCAGACACCATAGGCAGTTTGAGGAGGGAATTTCCAGAGGCTGACCTTGATTTCCTGGCTCTTTGGCTTAAGGCTGCTTGACAAAGTAATGAGTCCATGGGGAAGGAAACTAGGAGGATGTGGGTGATGGGTAGCTGAGCTCATTTCTGGTCCTTGGACCCTTAGATGAGGGGAACCAGGAGTTTTTGCTGACTTGGAGTGGCTGACCAGCTAGAGATGAGTCTAGGCTCTCCACAGAGTCTTCCTTGAATAGTACCACTTAGAAACATTTAGATTTTCTTAAATCTAGACAATCTTCAAGATGCAGGAGTCATGGAAAAACATCCTGGTCACCTTTTCTTACTGTAGGAGGTTATTCTCCTTCCCTCCTCTTCCTTTTGATTTCTCCATTTCCTGTTCTTCCTCCAATGACAGTTAATTGTCCATCCTCCCCTCATTTCCATCTTCTCTTCCCCACCCCAACTTAAGTTAGAGAGCTGACCCCAATTAAATCTGGGACTCTACCAGGAGGAAAAATCATTTATGGAATGGATTCTAGACTGGGAATCGGGATTCTTGGTTTCTAGTTCTACCTGTGTAACTTTTTGGAAAAAGAAAAAACACCTCCGCTTTAGCTCTTTTTGTGGTGGCGAAGAACTGGAAATTGAGGGGATGGCTATCAATTGGGGAATGGCTCAACAAGTTATGGTATGGGAATGTAATGGAATATTATCGTGCTGTAAGATGAGCAGGCACAGTTCAGAAAAACCTGCAAAGACTTACATGAACTGATACACAATGAAGTGAGCAGAACTAGGAGAACATTGTACATAAGTAACAGCAACACTGTGCGATGGTCAACTATGAATGACTGAGCTCTTCTCAGCAATACAATGATTCAAGACAATTTCCAAAGACTCATGATGGAAAATGCTATCCACATCTAGATGGAGTCTAAATACAGATAGAACTTTTCTATTTTCACTTTTTTTTTTGGTAGTTTTCCCTTTTAGTTTTGTTTCTCCTTTCACAACACGCCTAAGATGGAAATATGCTTTACATGTGTCAACTGGACCGACTGGCCTCTAGCCTGTGGATGGCTGGAGCCGAACAGAGCAGGCCAGAGACAGTAGAGTCAGGAATCAAAGAAGTTAAATTTCAAAGTGAGGGAAACAGCTATCAAACAAGGACACATGTGCCGGGGTGCCCCTAGTAGGGGGACCCAAGGCAGTGTTGGGAAATCTCCCTACTTCATATCAATGGCTGCACAGTGAGCTGTAGCCCTGACAACGAGGGGTAACAACAACAATGAGACAAGTCTGATGCATAAGTCTTCATGACCAGAACATGGGTACTCGTCCAGGTTTGTCTAAGCTCAGGGAACACTTGGTGCTGGTCAAAGCAACACCATAATTATGTGATTTTGCCAGAGGGTGAGATTATCCTGAGGGTGAATGCAAAGGATTGTTATGCCAAGCTCAGGACACAGCTTGCTTACAGGGACTTAGCTCTGGAAAACAGGGTTCTCCTAATATCTTGACACGTGATTGCATATACATATCCTATATCAAATTGCTTATCATCTTAGGGAAGAGGGAGGGAAAAGAGGAAGGGAGAAAAATTTGGAACTCAAAATCTTACAGAAAATGAATGAGAAGAATTGTCTTTACATATAATTGGAAAAAATAAAATAATATTTAAAAAAAAAACCCACTGCTTTACCCTGGGCCTTGATTTCTCTCTTCCATGAAATAGGGAAAATAAGTGGGAGAGCAGAGGGATTATTAATAACAGTTGAACTTAATGTGGCATTTTAAGGTTTACAAAGTGCTTTTTATATATATATATATTACTTCCTTTAATCTTCACATGTAAAGCATATTCTTTGGATATTATCATTTCAGTTTGATAGAGAGGTTGAATACTTTGCTCATAGTCACACAGCTAGTAGAAATAATAATGGCTAACATTTATATAGCCCTTTACGGTTTGCAAAGCATTTTATCTCATTTAATCCTCACAACAGCCTTGTAAATTAGGTACTATTAATAGCCCCAGTTTACTCATAAGGCTAATGGGGCTTAAGTGATTTGTCCAGGGTCACATAGCCAATAAGACCTGAATTGAAATCTGTCCTCGGACACTTACTTGTTGTATCACCCTGGCCAAGTGACTTAACCTTTGTTTGCCTCAGTTTCCTCATTTATAAAATGGAGGTGATAATAGCTCCTACCTCCTAGGGTTGTGGGAATCAAATGAGATATTTGTGAAGTGCTTAGCACATAGTTTCTGCAGCAATATTTGAACTCAGGTCTTCCTGAATCTCCAAGGACTCTATTCACTACCCCACCGTGCCTTCCTAGTGAATTATGTGTGTAAGGGCTTTTTAAACAAGACTCCCAACAACCAAGGATGTTATTACTTTATCACCGTGTTGAACAGATAATTTTTTTTGGCAATCAGAAGCTCAACTGATCCTGACCCATGGGGAAATACATCATAGCCACCAAACAGTCCAAACATGTGACACAGAGTTCCTACACTAAGGTTCATGCAGATAACGCATTGAAGAACCCCTCAGGCCTAGCTCATAGCCTATTTACACTTATTTTAATCTTGGCCCCAATTAACTTGGATACCTGGTTTCTGGGTTCAGAGTATGTTAGAAGCAGCAAGATAGTAGGAGACCCAACAGCCTAACATTAAAGGGGAAGAAAAAATAACAGGCAGACTAATCTAGAGCTATTCAGTTTAGGAACAGATAATTCCTTTTTCTAAAATTATAGTTCATTCTTCCCAATTACATATAACAAATTTTAACATTCATTTAAAAAAAATCGAGCTCCAAATTCTCTCCCTCCCTCCTTGAGAAGCAAGCAATTTTGTATAAGATTATACATGTGCAATCATGCAAAACATATATTCATATTAGTCATGTTGCAAAAGAGAACACAGACCAAAAAAACACCAAGAAAAATAAAGAAAAATAAAAAAGTATGCTTTGATCTGCATTCAGATTTAGGGACAAATACTTCTAACAAAACTCAATAGTTCCAGAAGATATCATTGCATTATACATAGCTGTGTTTATTTGTAAAAGCTTAGCATCGTGGGGGCAGCTAGGTGGTGCAGTGGATAGAGCACCGGCCCTGAAGTCAGGAGGACCTGAGTTCAAATCTGGCCTCAGACCAAACACTTGACACTTACTAGCTGTGTGACCCTGGGCAAGTCACTTAACCCCAACTGCCTAAAAAAAAAAACCAAAAATAAAAAACCCCAAAAGCTTAGCATCGTGCCTGGAACACAGTAGGTGCCAAATAAATATTTAGTCTTCTCTCTCCCCTCTCCACAATAATATTGGATGGAGTCAACTCCAAGCAGGTACCAAACGACATTGGTAGAAAGAATTCTCCATCCCAATGAAATCACAGATCTGATGCTTCCCCCATCCCCCACCAAGTAATAATAATAATAATAATAATGGACATTTACAATGATGATCCTGACTCATCAAAAACAATTATGTTCAACATTACCCTGCTTAGGGTCAGTTATGTGCCACAAAGGATAGAGTGCCAGGCCTGGAGTCAGGAAGACCTGAGTTTAAATATGGCCTCAGACACTTGTGTGATCCTGGGCAAGTCATTTAACCTGTATTTGCCTCAGTTTCATCATCTATAAAATGGGGAGAGTAATAGCTCCTACCTCTCAGGGTTGTTGTGAGGATCAAAGAAGACAATAATTGTAAAGTGCCTGGTACATAGTAGGTTCTATTGAAGTTTTAGCTATTATTAGTATTATTGGTAGCTTGAGGAAGAGAAGGGTCAGGTGTGGTGATGCTACAGTAGGGTAGGGTGATCATGTCCACTGGAAGTTTGACACCAACATGATGAACCCCCATGAAAAGAGGATGGTGGTTCATCAGGCTGCCTAATGAGGCAATCAGGTTGTCCAGTAGACAGGTTGAAAAGTAGGCAGGTCAAAATGCTCACCAGCAGTGGGGATGGGCAGTGAGTGGCATTGCATTTTCACCCTGAGTGAAAGCCAAAAAAAAAAACAAAGGTGGGGGGAGCAGAGAAGCACACGATACATTTTGCCTAGATTTCCATAAAGTCTTGATCCTTGACAGGGACAAGTTTCTCTTAGCTTGATTGCCCATTCCATGGCAATGTCAACTAAATGAAAGATGAATGTACTGACCCTTCTCACCTGACCCAGGCATTTCTTACTCAGCCTAACATTTATTGGGGCTGTATTTTGGCTTAGGACGTTGGAGGGATTGAGGAGAAATCTGAGGCAGCACTAGCCATAGGATGGGTGAGATAGGGAGCTACTTAGCACTCATTCTATCTAGGGTCTTCTTGCTCCTTCCAGATACAAATTCAATTGCTTGATTAAATGACTGACTTTGGTGAGGGTAACCTACCTCTTCTTTCCCAGGTTATAGCGATCTCTCTCCAACTTACTGATGGGGAAACTGAAGACCAGATAGGATAAGGACTCCAAGTAAAATCAAAGTGATGCAGAAGAGAAGTGGAACTAAACCTTATTTTTCCTTACTCTCTAAGATCTCTGCCAGCACCGACTACATTCCACAAATATACTTCTCCACCTCCCAATTTTAAGGGGCAAGCCAACCAGCCTTGTCCTCTATCCCTCTCCTTCTTCCTGTGTCCTGGATCTTCTCTGCTGCCTACAAACATACCCATGTCTCCCCCATCTTAAAAAAATTCACTTGATTCATCCATCCCTCCTAGGTATTTTTCCCATATCCCTCTTCCTTTTTGTAGCTAAATGCCTTGAGAAGGCTGTCTAGAATAGCTGCCTCTATTTCCTTTCCTCTTACTTTCTTCTTAACTCTCTGCAGTCTGGCTTCTTACTTTATCATTCATTGGGAACTAGTCTCTCCACATTTATTATTTGATCTCTTAATGACAAATCTAATGGCCTTTTCTCAGTTCTCATCCTTTTTGACCTCTCTACTGCATTTGACATCGTCAAGCACCTTATTTTTCTTGATACTCTCTACTCCCTACATTTTCTGACACTGTTCTCTTCTGGTTATCTTTCTCTTCAGTCTCCTTTGCTGGATCTTCATCCAAGTCACACCTGTGAACTGTGGGTGTCTCCCCCCACCCAAGTCTTTGTCCTGGATCCTCTTCTTTTCTCCCTCTATATTATTTCACTTGGTAATCTCATCAATTCCCATGAATTCAATTACTTTTTGTTTTTTTAAATTAATTTTTTTTTGATTTATCAACAATCATTTCCATAAGCTTTTGAGTTTTAAATTTTTCTCCTCCCTCCCCACCTCCCTCCCCAAGACAGCATGAAATCTGATATAGGCTATACATATACATTCCATGGATTCAATTATTAACCATGCTGGTGATTCTCAAATCTATGTATCCAGCCCTAATGTCTCTGCTGACTTCCAGTCTCAGATTGCCAACTGCCTATTGGACATCTTGTACTGGATGTCCTGTGTAGACATCTTAAACTGAACATGTTCAAAATGGAACTCATCTTTCTCCCCAAACTCTCCTCACTTCCAAACTTCCCTGTTATTATAGAGGGCACCATCATCCTTCCAGTTAACAAACTCACAACCTAGGTCTCATCCTAGACTCCTTACTCTTTCAACCCTCCCCTCCCCACCATAGCCAATCTAATTCAATTGTCAGGGGCTATCAATTTCACCTTCATATTATCTCTCACATGTGCTACCTTTTCTCCTTTGACACTGCTACTACTCTGGTATAGGCCCTCATCATGTCATGGCCAGAGTATTGCAGTAGCCTGCTGGATGGAATTCTGGTCACAAGTCTCTCCCTACTCCAGCCCCATCCTCCACTCAGCTGTCAAAGTGACCTTCCTAAAACTCAGGTATGGCCATATCAACCTCCTTTCCCCTTACTAATAAACTCTACTGGCTCCCTGTCACCTATAGCAGAAGCGTCAAACATATGGCCATGTGACACTCCCAAATGCAATGGGAACCAGATTAAAATAAAAGATAATGTTAATATGTGGTTTTCTAAGGCAATATGCAACCAGCAAGGATCCTTATGTACAGTTGAGTGGTCCCTGACCCCACCTCTGCCCCTACCCATTTTTACTTGATACCTCTGACCTACAGGATCAAACCTAAAATCCTTTCTGGCTTTCACAGCACTTCATAACCTGTCCTTCCTTCCCCCACACCCCCCCACCTTTCCAGTCTTCTTGCACCTTACCCTCTCCCCACCCACAATTTACAAACTCTGTAATCCAGTGACACTGGCCTCCTTATTGCTTCTCAAACAAGACACAACATCTCTGGGCATTTTCAGTGCCTGTCCCCCGTACCGGAAATACTCCCCTCCTCATCACTATCTCCTGGTTGCCCTAGTTTCCTTCAAGTTCCAACTAAAATTCTACCTTCTACAAGATCTCGATCTCTTTTAATTTTAGTTGACTGAAATTTCCCTCTGTTGATTATTTCCAGTTTATCCTGTACATAACTTGTTAGTGTGCTGTCTCCCCCACTAGTCTGTGAACTCCTAGAGACTCGAGATTGTCTTTTATCTTTCTTTGTAACTCTATAGAGCAATAGTATTTAGCACATAGTAAGCACTTAAATATTTAGTGACTGATCATCTTGGATTCCTCTACCCCAGAGATTCTCAAAATGTAGTCCACGGTCCCCAAGACAGTTTCAGGTACTCTCAGATGTTAAAAATATTTTTCACAATAGTAAGATTTTATTTGCTTATAAATAATTCCCTTTTCCCAGTCACATTTCTATGAGGCCAGATATTCATGTACTTCAACCAAAACAACATTGCACAAAATACTGAATGAAGAAGCAGACATTAAAGAAATTTGCAAGAATACAGAAAAGAATGCTACTCGTCTCACTAAATGTTTTTGGAAACCTAGTCTCTTATTTAAAAAATTTAAGTTACTACGTGAAGGTTTATTTTTAACTGTTTTAAAAATTGTTTCAGTTTCCAATATGGTAGATAATTATAGACATAACCCACACAAATTAAAGATCTTTGGGCTCCTCAAAAATTTTTAGGTGTAAAGGGCTCCCGAGACCAAAGTTTGAGAACCACTGCTGTACTCTAATGCCTTCTTTACACCTCCATTATCCTTAGCTGCGGCGCCATCTAGTGGCCCCCCAGCGCAATATCACTTGTGCCAAAGAAGCTCTTGGTAGGATGGTCTCCCAGAGGCCTTTGATCTTTACCTGAGATCAACAGGGTTGAAGTGAAAATCAAATGAGATAATGTATGTAAAGTGCTTTGCAGACCCTAAGTTCTTTGTGTTAGCTATTATTTAATTAGAAATTTATTAAGTTGCTTGTTGTTTCTCATTTGTTTCAGTCACGTCCAACCCATTTGGGGTTTTCTTGGCAGAGATACTGGAGTGATTTGCCATTTCCTTCTCCAGCTCCTTCTACCGATGAGAAAATGGAGACAAACAGGGTTAAGTGACTTGCCCAGGGTCGCACAGATAGGAAGTGTCTGAGGCCAGATTTGAATTTAGGAAGATGAGTCTTCCTGACTCCAGGCCTGGCACTCTATCCACTGTTCCACCTAGCTGCCCTTTTTATTAAGTACCTATCCACAAAGCACTGTGCTAGGAACCAGTTTAGAGAAAGACGCGAGGTTTAAAATATGTACATATCTCATATATACACATATATAATTAAATTCCTCCATAATATAAGCTTTTACCTGTGCAAACTATTCTTGGGTATTTGCTGATAACCTGGGCTTCCTCACTGACCTGTGAGACTTTTGTAGTTCTCCTCAGAGAACTTGTCTTCCAGGCCAATAGCCAGGTTTCTTGCAGCTTGGGGAAGAGATGTCACACCATAGGGGTGAAGCTTGACAGGTGAGAAATTGGAGGCCTCACAGCTGGCACCTATTCTAATTGGCAGCAAGAGTGAAGCTGGCCCAGGGTTGAAATTTCATCCTGGCTTATAGCCATGTAGACAGTGCCAGGCTGTAAGCAACATGAGCCAGGGAACAGACCTGTAAGTGCCATAAGATTTCCAAGAGTGTACCAGAAGCCTTGACCCATATATTGGACTAGTGCAGTTTCCTGACAGTGAACCTCCGTGTGCAATGCCATTCTTAAAAAAGATTTCCCCCCCCCCCCCCCCCCCCCCCCCGGTCCTGGGCATGTGGGACTTTCTCAGTCTCAGGAACCAGCCTATAAGCTTCATGGTCTCAATGAGGAAAAAAATCTTTAGGTAAAATTAGCCAATCAAAATTCAGACCTCAAAACAAGAAACCATTATCAATTTTTGTGTTATAATAACCAAATAAAGCATGGAAAACACCTTGAAAAAACATAAGTATGGATTTATATGAACTAATGTAAAATGAAGTAGAACCAGAAAAACTATGCACAGTGATTCTAACAATGTAAATAGGACAACAAAACAATTGAAAAAGGTTTCAAAATTACAATGACCAAACTTGGCCCCAAAGAAGAGATGAGGAGACAATTTCCCCAACTTCCCCCACCCTTGACAAGGTGGGGAACCACATGAATGTGAGATACTACAGATTGCTCAACATCTTGGAGAGGGAAGAGGGGAGGAAGGGGGAGAAAAATTTTAAAACTCAAAAGCTTATGGAAGTGATTGTTGATAAGTCAAAATAAATTAATCAATGTGAGATACTGGATACATTAGCCTTTTTTGATGTTGTCACACTTATGGCTCGCTGGGAAGGGAAGGAGGAATACAGTGAGATATATTATATAATTTACTTTTTAAAAAAGAAAAAGCACATTTCTAAATGGACTTTAGAAACAAGTTTTCTTGAAACTCCACTCCTCAAAAAAAGACCAATGTTTTCATACCAAAGCCAGCTTGTGAATTCTTAAGGAGTCCTGAGCACTCATTTCTTGCTTACATCTCAGACTGGGAGAAGGCCAAACCACACATTAGCCTATGTATCTCAGAATTGTGGACTGAAGAATTTTGTTTGACTACCGAATGAACTTGGACAAGAAGAGCCCTTCTTCCTACTCTTAACCCCTGGGAATGGTACTGAAAAGTATTTCGTTCTAAACAGTTAGAACCTTTAGACAAAGCTTGAAATTGGGGTAGGTGGGAAAACTTTACCCTGATACTCCCAAAGACTAGCCACTTACGTCTATGAAGAGGCCCATATTGTAAAATAAGAGGCAGTCTGGAATTACTTGAGTCTATTAAACAATCCAGATTCTAAAGAGACTTTTTTAAATATAAATTTATTTATTTTTAGTTTTCAGCATTCCCTTCCACAAGTTTTTGAGTTCCAAATTTTCACCCCATCTCCCCCCTCCCCCCACCCCAAGATGTGATGCGTTCTGAATATCCCTTCCCCTACTCTGTCCTCTCTTCTATCTCTCTCTCCTTCTCTTATCCCCTTCCCCTTCTATTTTCCCGTAGGGCAGGATAGACTTCTGTACCCCATTTCCTATATTTATTTCCCAGTAGCATGTGAAAACATTTTTTTAAAACATGTTTTTAAAACTTTAGGTTTCAAATTTTCTCTCTTCCTCCCTCCCCACCCACCCTCATTGAAAAGGCAAGCAACTCAATATAAATTGTGCATGTGCAGTTATGCAAAACACGTCCATAGTAGACATGTTGTGAAAAACTCTATTTCCCTTAATCCTATCCTGCCCTCCCATTTATTCTATTCTTTTGACCCTCTCTCTCCTCAGAAGTATTTACTTTTAATTAACCCCTTTCCCAATCTGCCCTCCTCTCTATCATCCCCCTGCTCTCTTGTCCCCTTCCCCCTCCCATCTTCCTGTAGGGTAAGACAGATTTCCATACCCAATTGAATGTGTATGTTATTCCCTCCTTAAGCCAAATCCTATGAGAATAAGATTCACTCATTCCCTCTCACCTTCCCGTTTCCCCTTCCACTGTAAGAGACTTTTCTGTTTTTTTTTTTGTGAGATAATTTACCCCATTCTACCTCTCCCTTTCTTCTTCTCCGAGTATAATCCTCTCTCATCCCTTAATTTTATTCTCCAGATATGACCCCTTAATCTTCAGCTCACCCTGTGCCCTCTATCTATCTACATATACATACATATAATTTTTTTCCTCCAACTACAAAGGTCTCATGAGTTATAAATATCATCTTTCCATGCAGGAATGTAAACAGTTCAATCTTAATAAGTCTCTTATGATTTCTCTTTCCTGTTTACCTCTTCATGTTCCACTGGAGTCCTGTATTTGAAAGTCAAATTTTCTATTCAGCTCTGGTCTTTTCATCAAGAATGCTTGAAAGTCCTCTATTTCACTGAATGACCATTTTTTCCCCTGAAGGATTATACTCAGTTTTGCTGGGTAGGTGATTCTTGGTTGTAATCCTATCTCCTTTGCCCTCTGGAATATTATATTCCATGCCCTGCGGTCCTTTAATGTAGAAGCTGCTAAATCTTGTGTTATCCTGATTGTGTTTCCACAGTACTTGAACTGTTTCCTTCTGGCAGCTTGTAATATTTTCTCCTTGACCTGGGAACTCTGGAATTTGGCTACAATATTCCTAGGAGTTTTCCTTTGGGGATCTCTTTCAGGAGGAGATCTGTGGATTCTTTCAATTTCTATTTTGCCCTCTGGTTCTAATATATCAGGGCAGTTTTCCTTGATAATTTCTTGAAAGATGATGTCTAGGCTCTTCTTTTGATCATGGCTTTCAGATAGTCCAATAATTTTTAAATTCTCTCCTGGATCTATTTTCCAGGTCAGTTGTTTTTCCAATGAGATATTTCACATTGTTTTCTAATTTTTCATTCTTTTGGATTTGTTCTACTGTGTCATGATTTCTCATAAAGTCACTATCTTCCAATTGCTCTATTCTAATTTTTAAGGAAGTATTTTCTTCAGTAAGCTTTTGGACTTCCTTTTCCATCTGGCCAATTTTGCTTTTTAGGGCATTTTTCTCCTCATTGGCTTTTTGGACCTCTTTTGCCATTTGGGTTAGGCTATTTTTTAAGGTGTTATTTTCTTCAGTATTTTTTTGGGTCTCCTTTAGCATCACTCTCAGTTTTTCCTCTACTTCTCTAACTTGCTTCTCAAAATCGTTTTTGAGCTCTTCCATGGCCTGGGACCAATTCATATTTTTCTTGGAGGCTTTGACTTTGTTGTCTTCTTCTGGTTGTATATTTTGGTCTTCTTTTTCACCAAAGTAAGATAATATAGTCTGACTCTTTTTGTGCTGCTTGCTCATGATCCCAGCCAATTACTTGGGTTTTATACTCTTTGTTAAGGTACAAATCTGCTTCCAATGTGGAGAATGTACTGTCCCAGGCTTCGGGGGTTTGTACAGCTGTTTTCAGAGATACTTGTAGGGACCTGTAAATTTTCAGTTCTTCCAAGGTGGTATGATAAGGGGCATGGTGTTTACTCCTTTCCTGGCCTGCGACTACAAGTACTCCTTTCTGTCCTGTAATTGTGATGAGGGGCACCACAACCACTACAAGCTCCACCAAGCCAGCACTCCTCCTCCCCCCAGCACCACTGCCCAGAACTGTGGCCCAGATCCAAACATGGGCAAAGCAAGAGATTCCTGTCTCAGCACTGGCAAAGAGATCCCTGCAATCCCTCTCTGATCAGCCACTGGATTCCCCCTCAGTCTGTGGGCCGGAAGCTCGGGAAGCGCCCCCCCCCCAGGCCACTCTTGGGAATGGAGCTGAAACCCCACCTTCCTTTCTCAGGCACCGACAGAAACAGATTTTTCCCACTGACCTTCTAATTTGTCTTTGGCATTGGTGGATTGAGGAGTCTGGAAACCTCTACAGCTGCCGGAGATTCAGTCCTCTGAGGCCCGCTCCAGGTGTGCTGCAGCCTCCGTGCCCACACTGCGGCCTGTGCACCCATACCACGCTGCGCTGCGCTTCCAGCCCGGCACCATACACCTTTCTGATCAATCATCCAGGTTGTCTTGGGCTGGAAATGTTTCACTCTGTCTTTTTGTGGGTTCTGCTGCTTCAGAATTTGTTTAGAGCCATTTTTTATGAGTATCTGGAAGGGTTTGGAGGAGAGGGTTTGGAGGAGAGCTCAAGCAAGTCACTGCTTTCACTCTGCCATCTTGGCTCCGCCCCTCTCTAAAGAGACTTTTAAAGAACTGCAGCCATCCTTCCCCAACCACTGAGCTTCACCAGGACAGTTCTCTGCCTGCCCAATCACAGGTTATGAGCCTGCAGGAGATAGAACACTCTGACCAAAACCTGGAGAGAAGCCAATACACCAGTGACCACCGACTGACTGGAATGTGGGTCTCGACAGAGTTAATACCCCACCCTCCTATCACAACAGCACCCAGTACCAGTCCTAAAAAATCTCAAGCACACAGATTATATTCTTAAATATGGTTTAATACTCTTCTCCATTTCTGTACATCACAACACCAAGATTTCGCTGCTTAGGATCTCTCTGCAGAGGCTATATAGAATGCGAAGGCTATGATTTTCACCCCCTCATATGTGTATGTGTAAGTGTAATACATATCAGTATATATTGATACACACATCAATATATAATGCAATATATATCACCGAAGAGAACACATTGATTAAAGAAATACAAAAATTTGGCATCATTTCCAAACTTAAATAGTAAAAATAAAAACTACAAAAAAAGGAGCTGCATACCCTAAATGTATCATGTGAAACAACAAGCAGTATATTCAAATATGTAAATTTACATCCAATTTTTCTGGTCTTGTCATATCACATTAGACCCATTTACAATGGCAAAACCCTAAGGTACTGCTGCGAAGAGAGCAAGTTTGTTCACACTTGGGTTTTCTGCAAATAAACAGCAGAGCCCAAGGCAAAAGCCTGTTCTGGTGAAGCCTCCCAATCCAGTGAACACCCAAACATTGACTCTTACTGGGAGATTGACACATCAGGTTACACATTGACACACAGTCATTTGGACCTCAGAGTACAGTGTGAGAACCAGAAGCGTTACATATTAAGACATACTCCCTTCATTCAAGTGAAACAGGATTATTGGAACGATAAGCAAGTCTGCAACCTCGGAACAAGGAGTTGGTTCAGACCAATAAAGCTACGAGTGACTGAGTCAAAAGTCAGTGAAGAAGCAGTCAGGCACTAAAGTGTGAAAAGTACCCAGGCAGGAAACCAAATGAACCCCACTACTCTCCATCAGTATGTGGGGGATATGCCACATTGACTTTTAAAACCACTGGCTCAAAGTCCATTTGGTACGCTTTATTCATTGCTATTACGGGGGGTACATTCTACACTTCATCCACTGTTACTTTCTTGGGCATTCCACAGCACTGCACGTGAGCTGGGCACCAGTCCAACTTACTCCCCAGCAGCCAAGCTCAGGCTTCATATTTTGGGGGCCGTTTTTGAATCCAACATGGTTAAAGTCCATGATGCCAGGAGCTGGGTCCTGCCCCTCCCCAGCCCCCTTGCCTTGACTTCCCACGTTGAGTGATGCTTGTGCGTCCCAAAGTCTAAAAAGAAGCTCCAGGCCCACCAGAAAGTTTTGGGGGTTTCTAATCACATGCACAGGCATACACGTCTTATCTGTCGTCCCTGTGAAACATCTTTCAGTTTTTTTTAAAAAATCAAAAAATTCACATAATCTCATGCTGTCCCAACACAAGGAAAACACAACCACCTCCCTTTACCAAGGAATAGACCCGAGTGTAAAAAATAAAAATTTCTTTAAATTACTTTGCTTCCACTTAAATTGCATGTTTTATTTCTCACAATCCCAGCACAGGTGCCCCATTACTCCCCCCACCCTCCCACCCCCCCACTACCCCCAAACTAGTTTCTAGCAGGCTAAGATCCTGGGCACCCTCCTTAGAGCATACAGTGATGAGAGCTCCTGAAACTTAGGCACAAATGCTTCTGCACAATGAATGTGAGTGAACAGTCCAGTGACCCAGTGATTCCTACTAAGTCAGTTTGAATGTGCAGTGCAACTTGTACCCTCCGAACTGACCGCTTGGGGTATGTGGGGTGTGGGTTCAGGGGAAAGAAGCTGATGTTGCCTTCTGTTACTTTACCCTTTCAACATTAAACAGAGACCAAGAGAGAAATGGTTCCAATATTTCACCACATATATTTCTTCTTATGCAGTCTAAGCTGAGAATGCCATGTAAATGGGTCACCGCGAAATGCAGCAATTGAAATTTTCTCCAATCAAAATAAGAAACAAACCAGTATGATCTTACTTCTATTAACTTTTGAAGGTTTTACAGCAGTTAAAGTATTTTTGCTTCTATGTATGAAGGTTAAAAAAATCATTTTTTTTTCATAAAATACAAGAGCAACCAATTTCACCATTGAGTAAAAGTAAAAACTGCGATTCTTTTTTAAATTAGTCCAAAGTGGCATTTAGGAACTTAGTAGTTTGCTGCTGCACTGACACCATGACAAACCAAAGTGTAGGGTTGGGTTTTTTTGTTTCTGTTTTCTTTTCAATATCCAATGCTCATGGATCAAGTTCTGGAAATGTTCCAATCATAAGGCAGGGATCTGTTTTGTTTCCACCACGCATTTGCTCCTTGGGTTGGATGCTGGAGGGCGAGGCACGTTTTGCCGGACCCAGGTCGACTACCTAGTAGTCATCAAGGTCAAAAAATTCATCATCTCCCCCTTGGTATTCCATTCCCTGGAAATCTACTCGGTACCGCAAGATACCTGGGGGAACAAACAAAGAATAAGCCATTGTTTCCAGACAACATAAAAGACTGGCAAGCCTAGCTTTGCTATGGGATCAGAGAAGCCCAAATTAGCCAAAAGGAAGAACCCCAAGCCAAATTTCCAACTCCTCCTTGGTTCCTTTAGGTTCATATTCGGTTTGGACACTTGCATGAAATAATGAAACTGCCATAAGCCACTCCCACCCCCACACCAAGGCTGATAAAGATGACAATATGGCAGAGAATGAGCTAGGTTCCCTGAGGCTAAGTCAACTGTCCAAAGACACTGAACAATACCTGAAACTGGGACACTGAACAAGCACTTAGGAGACCTTAATCTCATATTTAAAATGTGTTGCTTACCTCCAATTCCACCAAATCCTTTCACAAACTGGGATCCTTCCTGTGACTTGTCTGTAACAATTTCCAACGTTGCTCCAAATTTTTTATAGTTGTTAGCAAACCATTCCAGTAGTGGCATACTCTCTATCAGCTCATGTTCCTGTCCTGTCTATGGGAGAAGACAGAACAACGAATACAAAGACAATCATGTGAAGTTAAGTCTGGCTTGGATGTCAGCTCCATTAACGGCTAAATTCCTAAATCTGAAAATTAGTTCAGCAAAACTTTTCTAGAGTTTTGCCACATCAAAAGATATTCTAAGATCTCAAAACAGTATCTCCTAGTTTTTAGCTTCAATAGCTTGGACACCACACATTACAGTATTACATTTCCAACACAGACACATACACACGCACACACAGAGCAATTCTGCAAATTGATTCTTACTGTTTGCTTCCTAAATCGAACTATTTAAAGAGTCCCAGGCAGCACTAAGACACTTCCAGAGTAGCTCTACCAGGCCACTTTTCTGGAGACACACAGAAGAATAAGACCCCCAAACTCAGAATTGAAGAAGGAGCTCTTTGAGAGAAACCTGACTGTGAAGCTGATACCAGATCAATCACCTCAGGCTTTAGGATATATTTATACCCAACTCAAAGAAGTCAGTCCAAGACTTAGTTTTTCAGATGACCAAGATAAAAAGGAATGAAGAACTTATTTTATGACTGGATTAAATTTTCCTATTTTTGGGAAAGGATATGATATAAACTTATGTTGATATGGGGGACTATGGATATAGACTATTAGTAGACTATAAGACTCAGTTAATTTGTTATGCTGAATTGCCCCCCCTTTTTTCTCTTTATTGTTACAAGTGTTCAGTGGTTAGGGGGAGGAGGTGGGATGCATTCAGATATGAAGGTGACAGAAATACAAAAGATTTCATCATTTAAAAATATTCTTTAATGAAATCTTTTTTCTTCTATAACCTTCAATTTTGAACATATTTCTCCTCCCACCCAAAGCAAGCCAGCCCTGTAACAAAGAGAAGAAAAAAAAGATAATAGTTAAGTAAAACTAACCAAGCCATTCATTAACTTTGTGTGACATTATATGCAATATTCCATTCCTGTAGTCCTCCAACTCTGCAAAGAAGGGAAATAAATTCATTTTTCCCATCTCTTCTTCAAAACCAAGTTTAGGGAACATCATTCAGTTTGGTTGTGTTTGTTTTTTTTTAAAGTCTTTTGATTTACACTGTTGTATTTATTGTGTATATTTTCCTCTGGTTCTCTTTACTTCACTCTATCAGTTAACATAAGCCTTCTATGTTCTCTGAATTCTCTATTTTCATAATTTCTAGTAAAAAGTGTTACTTCATTTTTATGTAGATGAGACTTTTATAACTTTGACCTAAGTGAGGTGCATGCCTAACTTAGGATCTCTGGTTTAAATGGTACACATTTTAGTCATTTTCCAAGCAACTTTCCACAACTCAAATTCCTTTCCAGAATGGCTGAACCACCCACAGCTACATTATCAGTGTATTAGTGTGCAGGGCAATCTCACATGGCAAACAGTTTATAATTCTTTTATATCCTTTACTACTTATCCACTGAGGTCTTACATATTTGTGTCAGTTCACTACTTTAGATATCAGGTCCATCACATAGTTCATACAGATTTCCCCTAATCAATAGCTTTTCCTTATCATAAACTTGCTCTCACAAATTCACTGATGCAAAAGCTTGTCAATTTGCGATTGCTTCTTTCATTTGTTTGGTTAAGAACTTTGCCATTAGTGATAAGCTGTGACAAATACCTGATCTCATTTTCATTTAAATTTTTTATGACGTGACCTTTAAAATTCAGGTTCTATATTCAGTTTGAGCTTACTGTGGCATACAGTGTTAAGATGTTGGCCTCAAGTTAATTTCTGCAAATTGTTTTGACAGTTTCCAGATGAAAAACAAAATTAAACCACAAAAAGACTTAGGTTTAAGTCCTCACATTGCTGCCTCACAAGCAAGACTGCACTACACTAAATGAGAAGACTGAAGCTGGCATTTTAATAATCCAGTGTTTACTAACCCAAGACACAATGAGAATGTTAAGCTGGAATCCTATGATTTTACAGATTAGGAAACTGAGGCTCAAAGAGTCACTTTAGGTCAAATAGCTAGTTATGGCAAGAGTTCGGAACCAAGGACCTATACGTACCTCTTTGTCTGTAAAGTGAGATTTATCCTTCTCTTGCTCTGGAGTCAAATATAGAATCTTCTCTTCTATAGATTTTAGGAGACGGAAGGAAAAAATAAAATATAAATATAAAAAAATAAAAATAAGCCTAGTCTTGATGGATTCAAAGTTACTGATCTACCAGGTGAAGTGGAAGCTCTGAAACTGCTGTACAAATTAACCTAAACACCCATTTCGGAGGTATCGAGAACTTGCAATGTGGAATGAGTTAAGGGGAAATACATAAAACACACAAAACCTCCCACAAGAACTTATTCCTGTCCTTAACGAGATAATAATAACTAGCGTCTAAGCAGCACCTACTACGTGCCAGATGCCATGCTGAGCATCTTATAATCACGATCTCATCTGATCCTGAGGGAGGTGCTGCTATGGTCCCTGCTTTACAGATGAGGAAACTGAAACAGAAGGTAAGTGGCCTGCTCAGAGTCACACAGCTACGAAGTCTCTCAGGTCACATTTGAACTCAGGACTTCTCTGACTAGTGCTCTATCCACGGCGTTACCTCACCGGTTCAAAAAGAATATAACTACTGAGAAAACCCCCTAAGTGTGTCTATGGACTTATGTCAGAAGGACAGATGTTTTGTGGAGAAGGAAAAGTAAGATCAAAGGGGTGGAAGAGAGGCAGTGACAATAAAGTCTGCTTTCTCGATGCCCAGGAGACCGTTCTGTGGACCTTTGAGACTGTCCCAGATGCCCTGAATTCCTAAAAGGAATAATCCCATTACTCTATTAGCTCGTCCTACCTTCTGTGCCTTGGCAATGAAGAACGTATCTCATTATATCTAGATTTTCATACACTATCAGGATCTCTACAGCTCCCATCTCCAAAGCCTTTAGTGTGTCTTCAACTCCAAAACAGTACTTCCCGGTGTCTTGGCTAATTTCATCAAAGTATCTTCCTACAATTAGAAGATGCCCAAGAGGACAAATCAATCGAATGGTCCAACAAACATTTACTAAACACCTACTATGTATAAAGTATTGGCTAGATGCTGGGGTTAGAACGATAAAAATAAAACCATCCTTACCCTCAAGGAGCTTCCATTCTACTGGGGGAGACATCATGTATAACAATTAATACGACATGTAAGTGTATGTGTGTGTATATATATGTATATTTATATACACAAAGTAATTTTAAGAGGGGGATCAGGAAAGGTGTCAGGAAGTAGCACCTGAACTACGCTTTGAAGGAAGCTAACAATTGTACAAGGCAAGGATAAGGAGGCAATGGATCCCACAAGCAATGGATCCCACACACTGACGACTCCTTGTGCATAGATAGTAGGCGCACCACTATGAGCTGAGGACAGCAAGCAGTTTGCCTATAAAGGAAAGAAAATGAAGGGAACTGATATAAGATTATAAAGATAAGCAGAAGCCAGATTGTGAAGAACTTTAAATGCCATACTGAAGGAATTCTACTTTATCTTCAAGGTGATAGGAAGCCATTGAAGATTTTTCAATAGTGGAAAAACATGGTCTGATCTGTTTTTAGAAACAATTTGGCAGCTAGATGAAGAAAGGACTGGAGAAGGAAGAGACTAAAAGCAGGGAAATCAATCAGAAGGCTATCACAATAGTCCAGGAGAGTGATAAGGAAGAGATTGAGTGGAAAGAAGGGGATGGATGTATGAACTATTGTAGACTGCTAACTGACTGGATACAGAAACTGAGGAAGAGAGGAATCAAGAATGATCCTAAGGTTTTAAACTTAGGTAACCAGGAAAATGATGGTGACAGAAAAAAAAATCAGGAAAGTTTAGAGAAGGGAAGGAAGGGGGCAGGGAATAACAAGTCTATTGAAAACATTTTGAATTTGGGATGCCTATAGGATAACCAGTTAGAGATGTCTAGCAGGCAGCTGGTTATAAAAATGGGAGTTCAGAAGAGAGTGTAAGGCTAGATATATATGCAGTTATAGAAGTCATCACCAAAGGAGAGAGCAAAGAGGGTCCAGGATAGAGTTTTGGTGGATACAGGGTGGGAAAGGATGATCTGGTAAAGGAGACCAAGAAGGATGAGTCAGGTAAGGGAAGAATCAAGGAAGATCAGTGTCCCAGACACCAAGAGAATCTATGGGATCTAAGGGAAAGGAATGGTCAATAGTGTGAAAAGCTGCAGAGGTAAGAATGACCGAGGACTTTTTAAAAGGTTATTGAGTTTAGCAGTTAACAGGAGAGAAGAGTTTTAGTGAAGTTGTACTTAAGCTTAACCTACAAGGGCTTGAGGAGAGGGAAGTGAGAAAAATAAGAGATCAGTATAAACGATCCTTTCCAGGGGTCTGGATATTAAAAGGAGGGATAAAGGGTAACTTTTCGGAAATGTTACAGTCAAGGAAACATTTAAGGATCAGGGATATCTGGGCATGTTTGTACATTGAAGAGAAGTAATGAGTAGATAAGGAGAGAATGAAGATAAAAGAAGGAGAATGACTTGAGGGGCAAGCTCCTACAGATGTGAGATGGTGGGATCAGAAATATAAGTGGAACATTTTTAGGCTTGGCAAGGAGTCTTCATCTGAGAACAGAACTAGACTAGAAAAGAATGGAAGATGAAGATGGGTTTGTCAGGAAGTACAGAGTGGGCAAGAATAGGGAGCTCATGATGGATGGTCTCCATTTTTGTAGTAAAGCAGGAAGTCAGAGAGAAAGGTAACATCTTGTGGAGAATGTGACAGTCATTCGGGGAAGAATAAAAGGACTGCCATGCAACAGTGAGGGCCCAGTTGGGTTTAGAAAACATAGCATTTGTAGTGGAACCCATCAGTACGATTATACTACTTTCTTCAGGAGTGTTTAGCAGCATATAATTAGGAACAGAGAAGGCAGACAGTCAGTAAAGGTATAAATTAACTTGTATCTTCCAAATGCAGCCCGAATCATTGGAGGAAAAAAGAAAGCTTACAACACATTGAAGATAAGGTATAAGATGATTCTCTTCCCACCCACCGCCCCACCAGCAATGGTCAAAATTTCACAGAATGATACACGAAAGGGAGTATTGGTGCTCTGGGGACAGTTTTATATACATGAGCAATTCTTAGGCTAGGATCACCATGAAACACACTTATTGTTTATATCTTCAGATTCACAGAATTTTATAGTTGAAAGGGACCTTCAAGAACATTATTCTAACAGGACCCTAATTAATTTTCTAATTATTCCTTCCTATTACCTTCCTATACCTTTGAAGCAAAAATGTAACCTGCTTCAAAGATGGGAAAACACTGGTATAGGGAAAACCCTAAGGATACTATGGAAATTAGCTACATTCCATCCATACCTATTAGTTTCTTCTCTTGAATGAATTTCACGTTGGAGAGGACTTCAGTAGACAACTCAATTGCCTGATTGAATCCATTTTCACCACCATAGGAGATATCAACTAATTTTAAAACTTTCGATTGCAATCGCTTTGACACAAATAAAAAAAACATCATCAGTATTTTCAAAGCACGGCATTATGATCACTGGGTCAAGTAAGTTTGAATTTGGGGGTTTAGGAGAGGAGACAGGTTCAGTTTACTGAGTGTAGGCTCTGCTTTCACTATGGAATACACTGTTAGAGAGACTGCCCTAGTCAACCACAACCGACTGTCTCTCTACCTATTCTGAGACCTTCAAAGAGCTTAAACACAATAAGAATTGCTTTGCTCTTGGGATGGGGAAAGCTGTCTCTTCCTGTCAAGCTATCTGATGAAATACCTTTGTGGCTTTACCTAATGAATTGGGAACATGATCACAAGATCATAGCTTCAGAGTAAGTGAATTTTGAGGTGATTTATTCCAACCTCTTTGTTTTATTGATGAGGAAACTGATTTGTCCAAGGACATATAGCTCCTAAATAGTTGAGCCAGGATTTGAACCCAGGTTCTTTTAACTTCAATTAAGCAATCAGAGTTGGAAGGAAACCCATACCCAAGCAAGAATCACCCCCCTATTCTAGTGTAGAAGGGACCTTGAGTTGGTGAAAGTTCTGCCAGTATCTATCAAACCAGAAAGTCTTTAGAATGTGGTCCCAGTGACTGACCATGTCTGCTGCCTGAGGTCCAGCCGAATCAAGCATAGAGAAGCTTTTCCCAGAAGGTTGGCTACCAGGTGATAAAAGTTTTAGGGCCTGATGATCCATGAAAACAGGCACAAACTAGATCTTTCTGATCAGGGAACCTCTCTGAATTGAACCAGCATCTTAGTGAGGATTCAAGGCATTTGCAATCCTCATTTTTTTTCAGATCCAATGTGTCAATGCTTACCCTTATTTCAGCATGGATGAACACCCTCGGTATTATAAGAAGTAGAAAGGGAGAGAAACAGCAAAGAGGGACAATGGTCTCAGCCTTGGCAAGGCACAAACCAGAAAAGGATAGGGAAAACACAGCTCTTTAACACAAATGAGTGACCCTTTACAAAATGACACTTGTTTCTTTGGAATAAAACATAATTTCTAAAACCACTGCTGTGTGCTGCTCCCTCAACCATCTATCTCTCCTATCTTCTGTTCTAATCCAGATCTCCTTTACATCTCCTTACTTCCTCCCAGAATAAATCATAAGTTAACCTACAGCAGGAAACAATTCCTTTTAATACTGAATCTCTATTATTTAAGCCAGAATACTTACACTAGCTATCACTGAAACTGGTTCTCTAGCTGCCAAAAATACTGGATGCATGAGTCCCAATGCTGATTTGCCAAGGTTCACGAGCACTCTTAACCCTAAAGCACATATAATGAAAAGCTCTCCCTCTCTTTCACTCACCTGATCAAACATGTCAGATTGACTTAGTTCAGTTTTGAAGTCAGCTGATCCAGCTAAAACGAGACCAGCCACATTCACTTTGTCCCCAGAAATAAACAGCTGCACAGCAGTTTCTGCTACCTTTCTTACATAGTTGTGTCGTTTTTCCATTCGTAAACGGGCAAAACGCAAGGCAGACTGACCTCCCCTACCTTTGAAACAAAGATATAGTGTGAGTAAGACAGGAGTAATGACTTCCAAGAAAAGCAAAAAAAAAAAATTTTACCAGGCTGATTCACTCCTCAAGTGGATTATAGGCAGTCAAATAAATGAAATTATTATTCTTTATTACTTGACTAGATTAAATGATTAACCTTTAGCATTTAATAAGACAGGTTTAAACCTCAGATTTCTAGCTTACTATTTGGAAAATTTCAGACAGGATAAATCACATCTTCAATCATTCAACACTATCTCCAAGCCTACAATCCGCATTTTACTCTGCTGTTCTGCTCTCATATGACTTCAGCTTTCCTATTACTGTCAGGAGAAAGACAAAGGAGTTCGTGTTCTCTTCCTAGTTTACCGTGTTTCTTTGGGAGATCCACAGTGAATTTGTGCAGGACTTCTCTTGTGTTTCCTTGCAGAGTGCCAAAGAGTGCACCACTACCATCTATTACAATAAAGCCAAACTTGCTATCATCAGACAGTAGCGCTGTAAGAGCCTAGAAAATGAACATCACACAATAAGCAGACGTCTTAATGGCTCAGAGCAAAGATTCTCTGAGAACTAAGATACCATAAACAACAGGACATGCTTTGTTCACGAGAGGTGCTTTAAAGTTTGTTGCACTGCATGAGAATAAACACACAAAACAAATTTCTTTTGACATTTAAGATAGTGGTGCTGCAGTAAAATGGCCAATGATGCCAACTTCAGATATAAGGTAACTGATTTCTAAGAGTCTGGAACCTCACTGGAGTTTTCTGAGGACATTAAGAGGGCTGTGGAACATCTCGATGTACTTCACGACCAAAAGACAGAAAAGGTAACAAGTACCCAATTCATTAAAGGGAGATTGTCATTTTGAACTTATCCTTGTAATCCTATTTAAACAAGGCAGAGGAAAGAACTAAAAACCTCAGAAAACTCATGGTATGTAAAATTTACAAATTAAGGATCCAAGTTTCCATTGTTTAAAAGAACTTGTCATATAATCGTCCTTCTTTGAAGTAGGCCTGAGAAGTGTGAAACTAAGAACAAATATCTGAAGAGGTCATCTTCTGGCTCAAGAATATAATTTCCTATGATATATTTGTCCTTTCTGTCTGAACAACTGAGTACAAAGGTAAAACTGAAACAGTCCCTGTTCTCAGGGAACTTATAATCTAGCCAGAGGAAACAATATGTATATGTACCTGTATAGGCATACAAAAAATAAACACAAGGTAAAATTACGGAGGAAGGCACCGGTGATTAAGTGTTAAGATTAGGTGATCTGTCCGTGGTCAAACAGTTAAAATGTGAGCTCTGGCTCTAAGACTAGAACTCCATATACTAGGCCACACCACAAACTTGAGATCATTTTCAATGGGGAAAAAAAAGAGAGAAAGGGGCAATGTGATATTTAAATGACATCTGGCTGCAAACTTCAACATAAGGAAATGTCTTGGATATCAACAAACCCCCTACAGCCTTACGCTTTAGAAACACAACTAACCAAACCAAGCATTCAAGAGTTGAGGAGGAAAACCCCCTTTTCTTGGGATACAATGTTCACCCCCGATTTCCCGTCCCCCAAATGGCAAAGTAGGGGCTTTTAGGACAAGATGACAGTTCGTACCCTACAGACTCGGCAGACTGACGCTTGCTGGGTGGTAACCTTCTTACACTTCACTTTAAATAGGGAATAAGAAAATGGCGTCTTTAAAGATCAACCAGAAAAGTACAGGTTAATCACTGTGATCAAGAGTTTGTTCTATTTTTTTTAAATCACTCTTTGCCCAATCCTGGAACAGATGTTCTCCCATGTCTACCATGTGGGAATTAGTATCAAGGGAGGATTGTTGCACATGTTAATGAAGTCGTATTCTTCTTCTTCTTCTTTTTTTTTTGGTGAAGCAATTGGAGTTAAGTGACTTGCCCAGAGTCACACAGCTAGTGAGTGTTATGTGTCTGAGGCCAGATTTGAACTCAGATCCTCCTGAATCTAGGGCTGGTGCTCTATCCACTGCACCACCTAGCTGCCCCTGAAGTTATATTCTTCAGGGTGATCTGTTACACTGGCTTGAGGGAAACCAGATATAATACTGCCACCAGTGAGAAACAAACATTCCTCCAAAGAATTCTCCATTAGCCGACACAATTAGCTTAACTTTGATTCTGACGGAGAAAAAACTGAATTGTACACCGAGTTACCCCTGCTAAGTCCAAAGGAAGCAGAACAAGGAAGATTACACATTATTTTATTATTACACATTATTCTTCCTTTGGGAAGAAGTTAAGATTCAGAAAAACTAACGAAGGTAAACTCATTAAATAAGTTAGGGTGTCAGGCAACAAGAAAGCCACAAAATTCAAACTGTGCCATGGTTAAGCCATAATCAGGTAAAGTTCGTGATAGGATGGTGACTTCCAGTTGGAAACTTCTGACAAAAAATATTTTGCAAGTCTGTGTTATATCCTTAAGAGACGCAGCAAAGAAGATTAACTCCCTGTTTTCATGACTGCCTACATACAACCTATATCAGATTGCTTGCCATCTTGGGGAGGGGGAATGGAAGGGAGGGGAAAAAAAATCTGGAACTCAAAAATTTTATAAAAAAATGAATGCTGAAAAATATCTTTACATGTAATTGGGGGAAAAAATACTATTCCCAGAAGTCCTTATCTGGTGTCATCAAAATTTCCAAAAGTCATCTGAACTGCTATCAATGTACCCAGTATCATCCATTGGATGAATGCCATTCTCAGTCCACTGTAGAATTTTTTCTACTACCATGGTCCATGAAAGGCAAAAGAACTGAACCAGGAGCTGATTTCAAATTCTGGATTGTCCCACTGACTATGGATATGGGTCACTTTAGTGAGATCTTCTATCTACTGAAATTACTAACACCATTGCAAAGCCATCAAAATACATGACCCGAAAGGAGGCTCTCAAGATAAATTGTGGTAGTGCACAATATGATTATACATTATTGAGATGTTTAATGAAAAAAAGTATGTATAAACAGAATTGATAAAGAGGCATAGACAGGTCAAACAGTATCTTTTCCTAGCTTTCAAAGCCCATTCTAGCCCACTTTCCAAAAAAGTGGAATTGGCCGTTGCCATACTATGAGCAAGTTCTTGTCTCCAGAACGGAACAATGCTAGCTCCCATGCAGATGACTACCGTGATGGCAACTGAGCAAACTGCTTTATTTCAAAGGATTTTGTTTTCATCTTTTTACTGCACTTCTTTTAAAAGTCAGCCTTTCTATTCAAGGACTTAAGACTGGTTTCTATTTGATTTTCCTGAGAATGGTTTGTCCTCATGCTTGGCAGAAAAAGGTTAGGGTCCTCTCTTTTCAGTTTAGTCACTGAACATCTAGAGTGGTGACATTCCATTTCCTCACCAAATCAGCAAGAACAAATTGGCAACAAAGACTATTTAAAGACTAATGAATGTCCCCTGAGTTTCCTGTCTCCTTGTCTGCCAAGCAGGGCCCCACCTATCCCAAAGATAGATACAAGATTCTTTTAGCTTTCATATAAACCCCTATGCCATGTGGATACTGTATAAAGCAGTATTTTGCTACAGTAGTAGTATAGATTTCAGAGATAATGTGTATCAGAAATAGAATTAGAAAGTTATCAGGCACAGCTACTTAAACCCTGTTCTTTCACCACTCTTTCCCGCCCCCAGCCCTCTCCACTGAACAAAATGAATGGCTTTCTTTCAAAGCCCATGACAGAAAACTGTTTCGATTCTTACCTCTGTATGGAATTTGTTGTCACACAGATACAATGATGTATTGATTGGTTTGAAAGGTTCAAAGTCAATGTTGACTTTCTTTTCCTTTCCTTCTTCTGTCACAATTGTTCCACAGTAAACAACCAGACCATTTGGAGGTACTGCAAAAAGACAATCATTTAATCCCATTGAAACCCAGTATTTTAACATTTGAGATCTGATAGGAATTTTAGCCTTTGTCCTCCTTCAGCAGACTAGTAATCAGTCCAGGCATAGCACAAGATTAAGATTTTAAAACTTAAGTCTATCTACATTTTGAAACTTGCTCTAAAATGTCCAAATATATAAGAGCATGTTAACATTTTCAGTCCAATACCTTAAAAACTACTAATTAAATCTCCAAACAAAATAATGCTACATTCCATGGGAATAATAATAGCACCTACCTCACAGGGCTGTTATGAGGATCAAATGAGATGACATACATAATGCACTTTTCAAAGCTTAAAGTGCTATTAAATGCTATTATTATTGTTATTATTACCACCACTAAGAAAAGATGACAAGTAGCCTAGGGAAACAAGTCTGACCAAAGTACTACTGCAGCATCCTTGCTATAGAGTCCAACAAAAAACCTTGCCACGAGTGATTTTCTATAAAGGGACACAGAATGGGAAAAAATCATAAGAAGAATTAAATATTTTAAGTCCGTTAAGTGCACATAGATAGAAATCACAAATGTTTTTAATGAAGCAAAGTGGGGGGGGGCGGAGAGAAATCATGTTATCAATAAGATACCTTTGTTATAGAGTTTGAGTCTCTGCTGTACAGATGTGATGGCTCCCAGAACTGAAAGGCGGTTCACACGAGATTTTATATTGGATGCAGTTCCAAACTCATCAGCTAACATTTTTGCCACTCGGGAAATCTGGTCTTTGGGAGGAATGATCAACGATATCATACTGGTGCCATTGCTGAGAAAGAGAGAATAATATTCCTTAAGAGTCTTAAATAACACAGAAACGCCCAAGAGCATTTTACCTGTACGTCCTCAAGAATCCAGAGGTTTTGACAATAAGATGTTTTAGGCTGGAATTCCCATGGTCTATGCAAAGCACACAACAAAATTTTCCTTCTTCATTCATCTAATTTCTAACTTTAAATGAAGCCATTTTATTTATAATTACATTTGCTTGTCTAATAAGAGGTAGAGAATATTCAGCAACTTTTTTTGGGGGGGGGAGTTAACCTAAGATAAATGAAGAAAAAGATTCAAGACTGACACAAATTATAACCTCTAACAGAAATAACTGTTAAAATCATACAACCCTTTGACCTAAATTTCCCACTGACAGGCATACACCACAAGGAGTTCAAAGATAAAAATGAAGGTCCCACATACAGCACTTTTTTTTGTAGCAGCAAAGAACTGGAAACAAAGTAGATGGCCACTGACTGGAGAATGGCTATACTATATATGTATATGTAATACTGTATGTATGCATGCATGCATGCGTGTGTGTGTGTGTGCGCACGTGCGCGCATATGTAAAATGGATGCGAATGTAACGGAATATTCTTACTCTAAGAAATGGATATTAAGAATTCAGAAAAGCAATGGAAGTCATATAAAGGGTATACTGGGAAATGAAGATTAAATAAAAAGAAAAGCTGTGAATAAATTTAAAAAAATCCTAGTCATAGGTCTCCCTTAAATTGGCAGTTCTCTTTCAAAGATACCTCTATATTGTATTTGTATATTGTATTGATTCCTGTCCCATCCCACCCCATCACAGCTTTTCTTCTTGTTTTAAAATGTGCCTGAAACCAAATCTATACTAGCATACCACACTAATGTTTTACACTAGACTAATTCCATTCTTTACAAAGTCAAAGAACTGTGACCCTCACAAGACCCAACCTACAATAACAAACCAGACAGGATAAAAATCTGCCACTATTGTTAGCTGGGGGTTATTACAACAGCTATTAGTACTGTTTAGACCAGTCTATCTTGTAGGTACATTTATCTACTATAAGATAAGTTTGATTTAAATTTCATGCTAAATACACCTTCTTATCTGATTCTCACATTTGGGGATTTGAAGCCCTCACAAATGGAGCAGGGGGAGAATAAAGGAACAAAGAAAAGTGAGCACTGTCAAAAGTTCCTGATGCTGCCCTAGTTACTGAGCTCACATTTTCCTCGTTAGACCAATACACCTATTTCAAACATAAATCCCATTTACCCAGACTTTACAGACAACTGGCGAGGAAAGGAGTAAAAGAACAAAAATAGACAGGCAGCATGTAAGAAAGGGAAAAAGCAGCACAAGAAAGCAGGAGAAAATTCCTTCATTTCCTTTATTACACATATGGATCTGGATGGTATAGTTCCAATCCCACCTGCTCTTGGTCCCTTCAAACTACTACAGCGGAAAAAACAGTCTATTGTAGTTCTGTTCCCCAACATTATCAGAGATAGGTTTCACTGTTCATCTCTCCCATTCATTTCCTTTGCACTGAACTTGAAAGAAAGCTTGGGCAGAGTAGCTTTATTTAAGAAGAGATAGTTAAAGTGGGTACCCAGTTCACTCCCGCCCCAAGAACTCTATGTCTTCAGGTCGCCAGGTGACCTAAGAATGTAAAATTTCACAACACTGGTTGCTGTGTGAAAAATGAAGGTTCTATGCCAGCACTCAAAATTTAAATTTAGGCACCAAAATCTACTTGAGTTACTTTGCTGAGGAAATTAACTAAAGCTACCACTGCAGGGGAGCCAGATGGGTGGAAAAGCGGATAAAAGTGCTGGGCTTAGCATCAGGAACACTCATCTTCCTGAGTTCAATCAGGCCTCAGACACTTACTAGCTGTGTGACCTGGACAAGTCACTTAACCTTGTTTTGCCTCAAGTTTCTTCATCTGTGAAACTAGCCGGAGAAGGAATGGCCAACCACTCCAGTATCCTTGCTGAGAAAACCCTAAATGGGATCACAAAGAGTCAGATGCAACTGAAAATCACTATTGAGAGGATAAAATCAATGGGACAGTGTGATAGGCCTCTGCTGCCACCCTCTGGGACAGTGAAACAAGCTCTTCCCTCCAAACCAAAGGGGAAGCTCTTAAATGGGTCAAATGGTAGAGAACTATATGAACTCATTAACAACATTCCCCACTGATTTAGACAAATTTCAGTGGTACAGCAGTCTCTAGCTCCAAGATATCACATCAAACTATAAAAAGAGGACAATTCTTTTCAGCACAAATTTCATTTACAAACTTTTAAAAATCGTTTTGCACCACAAATATAAGAACCCGTGATATATAGCTGCTTCCAAAGACAACTTTCTTCTAGAGTAAAAGAATTCATAAGTTTTCTTGGATATAATCTAAAGAGCCCATTATCACTGTTTAAATCAGCTAAAGTTTCAAATACCAGAAGACTAGAATTATATTTAGACAAGTCTCTATGTTCCTCAATAGAGTGTGAGCTCCTTGAAAGCAGGACTAGTTGGTTCATTTTTTTCTTCGTATCCTCAATGCCTGCACATGGTGGGAGTTTAACAAATTTTTAATTGGAAGAAGGATTAAGACAACACTGCTCCTCAGCTTTAAACTTCACAGCAGAAACAGATGGGGGGCGAGCGGAGAGACAGGACTTAAAGGCAGTTTGCTGATCTAGTACAGGACCACACAGCAATTAAAACACATATGAAATTCTATCTGCTGAATCCAGAGCTTAAGTTACTAACAGGAGAACTTTTATGACAAACCCAAATAACAAAGTTATTCTATGGAAAATAAAGCCTAGCTGCCTCAAACTGACATTCCCACTATGAAAAAAATGCCAAGGGAAAGACTCACACAATTACAGACTGTTAAAGTTGGAAGGAGCCTTATAGCTACTCATTTTAAAAATGAGGAAATTGAGGGACAGTGGTTAAACTATTTATTTGACATTACAGAGCTGGTGAGCAGCAGAGTTGGGACTATAATCCAGGTCTACTGCCTCAATTCAATCTTCTTCCCACTACATTACAATGCATTCCTCAACAGGCTACTTGAAAAAAAAAACCAAACAAATGAAAAGAATAACTTCACAATAAGCAGGTGACAATGGATATTTCTTCCCACCAACTTAGCATAATACTATGATGTTTAGATGAAAACTCTTTTAAGAAGCCTCCTTGGTGGTGCTGGTTGGTCTGTTCTGGAATGATTCCAAACCTCCATTAGCCAATGACCTACCTTGGGCTAGAAGCACACAGACCAATGCCCATCGATGGCAGACATGCAAATATCTCACAGAAGAAGAGCTCCAAGCTCATGCCAAAATGACAAAATGCAAAAGACACTACAGAAATGGTCACACTAGTTTTCTACTTCTTTTGGTTATTCTTAGATGATGATACCTTTTTTACATTCTTTCACAGTTTATAAAGCACTTTCACTTGCTTTGATCTTCTCAGTCCTATGAAGCAGACAAGACAGGTATTATGCCCACTTTAAAGAGGAGGAAATTGAGCCTCAAAAAGTTTAACTTGGAATTATCCACACTGTGAATTGTGATCCTGGGGCCCAAGTAATGGATCAGATTACTGGATTTTTTGGAATATAACTCTCACATAAATAGATCCACTTTTTAACATGAAACAAAATTTAAATCAAAGTCAAGAAAAGCAAGACTAATATGGGAAAATTATTCCAAGTGACAATGAGTACAATGCAGTGATTATTTTAATTGAGTATGTGTTAAATGAGGCCAAGCTGAGTTGGCTTGTGTCCAACCTGCTGTCATCTCAGTGAATATATGCTTATGAATTTTATCATCAGCCTGCCTGCTATATGTAATTCTATACATACTTGTCTCCTTGTGAAGAAGGATCGTTTTATTCTTTGTGCTTGTAAGCCCAGTGCCTATCATACTTCCAAGCACACAATAGATATGCTTAATAAATAAAACTGATCAGAACTGGAAATTGTTACATTTAAGACTTGTTTTTATTGTTATTTTAAAAATTGTAATATCTTTTTTTTTTGGGGGGGAGCCCTGAGGGAGAACTAGGCCTCTCTACCTTTCTCAGCCTGGAAGTATAGTGGTCACTCACAGGCCTGACCCCACCGCTGACTGCCATGGAAGCTCTGACCTCCATTTCTGACCTGGGCACCTCCTTAGGCAGCCTAGTTCTTTCCTTGTATTGCTGTTGCTCTTAGTTTAATAATAACAGCTAGCATTTCTATAGTGCCTGATGTATGCCAGGCCCTGTGCTAAGTGCTTTACAAATATCCTTATAACAACCCTGGGAGGGAGGTGCTGTTATTCCCACTTTACAGATGAGAAAACTGGCAAAAAGAAGTTAAGTGATTTGCCCAGAGTCACATAGATAGTAAGGATCTGTGCCACCTTGCTCCCCCAGAAATGTACACTCTCAAATACCTTTTTAGCTCAGAACCCCCAAACTTAAGCCACAATAATGTAAGCTCTGAAAGACTTCAGAAGAGTGATCATGAAGCACATTTCCCACTTCTTGGCAGAAATATGATTAACTCAAGGTGCAGAATGAGACTGATGTTTTCAGACATAGACAATGCATTGATTTGTTTTGACTGACTATACTTGTTATCAGAGAGTGCTTCTTTCTACTGGGGAAGGAGTTGGTGGGTAGTGATAGTGATGAAAAAGAAAAGAGGGTCAATGAAGTATTTCTTTTAAGAGAAGAAAGATGGGAACAGAAGGGGACAGATGAGGAAGGCAGTTTTGCTGTTGTAACGTTACATTTAATATACAATTTAAAATTATACCTAAGTTCGCAATTTCAAATACAAACCTCTCTCTTAAATGCTTATTTTTATTAAATTCCCAATAAAAAAGAAATCTTTTAGATGAGTATATATGAGGAATTGCAACAATTTTTGTTTTAAAAAAGTGGGGTTTGGAGGATGGGAGTTGATAAGTTTGGGAATTATTATAAGTGACTGTTGAAGGTGTCACACAAAACAATTGAAGCACCAAAAATAAGCTTGAGCTGGTCAGCTACACTTTCAGTGCTTTTTCTACTATACCATGTGATCTTTTTAGTAGAAAGGCTTTTTAGGAAGTAGGATTTATTGATGGACAGTAACTTATAGGATACAGAATGTATCACAGAGAAACCTAAGATGGCAGTAGACTGGGCAGTTAAAGGAGGAGCAGAGGAAGATTTTGAGAGAATAAACTTTAGGGTGAGGGATGATTTAGGGAGGCCATTTGAACTTAGAAGGATGTGGATATAGAAGGCTGTGGGAATTTAATAAGTATAACAGGTCAAAGCAATGTTTTTTCATATAAATGGCAATTTACTTCTACCACTAGACAATTCAGGCAATAAACAGTATATGGTATTGATCAGGCAGTCTTACACTAATTTCTCATGTTTCCAACATAGTCAAGGTAGTGAAAACAGCGGGCACTATATCGTGAATAGGAGGATAGGATTTATACCATACAGGATTCCTTTTTAGAAAAAGCTCAGGGACAGCTAGGTGGTACAGTGGATAGAGTACTGGCCCTGAAGTCAGGAGGACCTGAGTTCAAATCCAGCCTCAGACTAAACACTTGACACTTACTAGCTGTGTGACCCTGGCCAAGTCACTTACCTCCAATTGCTTAAAATTTTTTTTTAAAATGTGGCATCCAGAACCAATTTAAAAAAAAAAAAGAAAAAGCTCATACTTGGTAGTACAATAATTTAAGTCCTAACCTATTACCAAGTGGCTGCTAAGTCTGAATCACTATCTTAATGTTACTAGAAGGTAGGGACAGTTAAATGTTAAATGAATATACACTTAGCTTGTTAACATTTTGGTGAGATATGGAGAGTATTTTAGTCTTCATAAAATCTAACAAATTCCAAACTCTAAAGCTAATTTTATAACAATAACTTTAAAGAATGTCTTTATGCAGCACTGTTTTACCTCTGCTACAGATTTCATCAATATTTTTCCCACTGAAAAAACTCATTTTGCACATTATTCACTTCTAGGATATCTAATCCAGAATAAAAATTCAAGATCTTTACAAAATCAAAGATTATTTTTGAAACGTGTGGAGAAATTAAAAAAAAACTTTCATTTTGTGATACCTGATATTTCTCATAAATTTAGTTTTATTGCACGCAGAAAACAGACAAGATTAACATCAATACTTCCTGAAGGCAGTTCTTACAAAGTTGTTAGACCAGTTTGTGTAAACATGTAAAGAAACTCCGGAAGCTAAAATTTTCATGTTACAGCTCTGAATCTCTAAGGGGAAAATGATAAATGAGATATGTAGCTGGCAACACTAGCAAACTGCAAGCCTTTCAACATATTCGTAGGGCTCCCTCCCATTCAAGAGATGATAGTGAATAATGCAGTAGAGCAGTTGTTGTGAAAACTAAGAGACATGAAACAACAATGTGCCCTGCAAAGTTCTCAACATAATAACTGTCTTTACTCCCAAGATCTCTAGTTGTCCATGTTTAAGGGGAATGATTCCATTCGATCTTTACTCAAAAGCTGTACCCCCCTACACACTGAAAATGACTCTGGTGGCAGCTAGGTGGCACAGTGGATAGAGCACCTGCCTTGTAGTCAAAGCTGGCTTCAGACACTTCACACATCAGCAGTATGACCCTGGGGAAGTCACTTAACCCCCAATGCCTCCCCACCCCATGCCCCAAAAAAGCCTCTCTGTGAGACTGACTTCAAAATAATATGATTTAAAATTTTGCACAATCAGTGAAATAAGCAGAATAGGGAAAAATAAGTTCACAGATTTAAATACTAAAATTATAAATTAAATTATAAATCATCTGGCTCAACCCTTTCATTTTACAAAATAGGAAACTGAGGCTCAGATATATTAAATGACTTGCCCATGGTAGTAAATGGGAGAGTTAGGACTTGGGTTCTCCAAGTCCAAATCTAGTACTCTTTCCTCTACACTATACTGCCTATAACATTTTCCACCAAGTAGCTTTGGTAAAGGTCTCACATTCTAGATAAGGAATTGCCAGAAAGATATGACACAAAAGCCATTCCACAGCAGATAAACAGTCAGTGGATATGAACAGTTTTCTATAGAATAAATGAAAACTCTTAAATAGCCACACGAAAAAATGCTTTGATTCACCAATAAGGGAACTGACAAATTAAAATAATTCAGTTCTTTTTACCTGTCACACTGGCAAAGATAATTGGCAAAGATTTTTAAAAATGGAAAGTGTTTGAGAAGCTTTAGGAAGACTGTTGCACTAATGCTCTACTGGTAGAACTGTGAAGTGGTCCAACTATTCTGAAAACAACTTGGAATTATGAGACAAAAGTCATTAAACTACCTGTTACTAAGGTTAATTTTGGCCAAAAAAAGAAAAGGTCCCATATATGCCAAAATATCCAGAGCAACATATTTTTTTTGTGGTAACAAAAAACTGGAAACAAAGTGGGCACTTACCAATTGGAGAATGATTAAATTGTATATGAATGTAATGGAATATTGTCACAAGAACTGAAGAATATGAGGAATTCAAAGAAATGTGGGAAAACTAATAGGAACTGATGTCAAGTTTAAGAAAGCAGAACTAAGGGAATACACACAATTATTATAATAATTTAAGCAAAGACAACACTAAAAAGTACATGAATTCAAGATTAATTTTAGTGACCAGTTTTGGTTCTTTCCCTACCCCCTGCAAGGATGAAATAATTTTCCTCTTTTTGTCAGATGGAAGGGTATTGTGGGGGGAAATCTGGAAATGAAGAATATATGTAAAGTTTTCAGACACAACAGTTAAAGCTACTGTTGTCATAAGGGAAGACTTCTCTTGGGTAAATGGGAATAAGAATATATAAGGAGACAGAGCACAGGCCCTGGAGCAAGGAGAACCTACAATCGATTTCATCCTCAGACACTTACTAGCAATGTGGTCTTGCGCAAGTCACTTAACCCCAACTGCCTCTCCAAAAAGGCCAAAAAAAGAAAAAGCAACTAGTGAGATTGTTCAGTCACTTTAAGTGGAGGTTGAATGACAGCTGCTGAGTGTGTTGTAAAGAGTATTTATGCTTTAGATATGGGTGTGCACTCATACTTAGAAGTTGTAGCTGATCTCTAAGGTATGTTCAACTACGGAATCTATAAATTTAAACAAATCTCTCTCTCTCTCTCACACACACACACACACACACACACAGGCATGGTTTATAGCATGAAGGAAACAGGCATGTTTAGTATAAAAAAGAGTAAGGAACTTGCTGTTTGCAAAGCAATATATACTTCATGTGGGAAATGTACGACTTGTTAGAGATGGTCATAAGGATGAAGAGAAGAAATCTGTAAAAGATTAACCACCTAAGTGGAAGAGAAGACTGATAGCCTATCAGAGAAATAGAAGTAGTTTAATACTAAGGAATTTGGGATTTATCACAGAAGCATGGAGTAGGCAGGGACCTCAGAGATAATCTTATACTTGAATAAGAATCCCCTTCCCTCTCCTCTAGGGTGGCAAAGAAGCACCTACGTGGATTTAAAGAGACTTGGGTTCAAATTGAAACTCTAATTACCAACACGACCTTGGGACAAGCCACTTAATCTTTCTGGGTCTCAGTTTCCTCATCTGTAAAGGGAAGATTAGATCACCTCTAAGCTTCCCACTAACACTAAATAATCTATGAGCTTTTATAAGTGGCCAATTGGCCTTTGCTAAGACCTTCAGTAATGAGAAACATAGTACTTTATCAGGTAGTTCATTTCACTTCAGAAAAAATCTAATCAGAAAGGTTTCCCTTAAACTGAGCCTAAAGATATCCCCCTCCTCTTTTTTTCTTGGTTGCAAGTTCTACACATTCCTTTCTTTAAATTTAAAAAAAAATTATTGATAAACAATTTTTAACATTTTTTTTTTAAATTTTGAGTTCCAAATTCTCTCCCTCTGCTCCCTGAGATGGTAAGCAATCTGACACAGGTTAGATATGCAATCATGTAAAAGATGTTTCCATATTAGTCTTTTTGTGGAATAAAACTAGAATGAGAGAGAGAAAGGAAAGAAAGAAAAAGAAAACAGTATGCTTCCATCTGCATTCAGTTCTTTCTCTGGAGGCAGATAGTATTTTTCATCATGAGTCCTTTGGAACTGTCTTGGATCATTATATTGCTGAGAAGAGCTAAGTCATTCACAGTTGCTCATCATACAATATTGCTGTTACTGTGTACGATGTTCTCCTGGTTCTGTTCACTTCACTATCCATCAGTTCACTTAAGTCTTTCCAGTCTACACATTTCCAGTTCTGCCATGTGAGGATAAGCAGTAATAAGTCTAATTCTTCTTCCATATTTCAGTCCTTCAAATATTTGAGCTATCAAGTCCGAAGTCGTTTTCTTCAAGCTAAGCATCCTCAGTTCATTCAATAAATCTTTTTATGGCATGGTTTTTCCAGTCTCTTTTGGATATGCTCCAATATTTAAAACTTTCTTCCTTAATGTGGCACCCAGAACCGAATACAACACTCCAGATGTGGAGTGACTAACATTACAACCTTTTTTCATGCAGCCTAAGATTGCATCAAGTTTTGTGGATGCCTTGTCACATTGTTGACTCAGTGAATTTACTAAAATTCCCAGAGTTTTTCCACAGAAATTGTCTAGCCATACTTCTCCCCCTATCCTATACATGTCAAGTTGATTTCTGAACCAGCTGAATGACTTTGTGTCAACTGCATGTTTGATACGCATACCACCTATGCCTTGACCATCACTAATAAAAAAAGAAATGACCAGTATGGCACAATCTATTCTTTAACAAAGTCACACTGGCTCTATTTCACTACCAATGTTCAGAAATTTTTAGCTAGATAGATGAAATGGTTCTTGAATAACAAGTTGTGAAGGAATACTGAATAGTCTGGTCTATCCCGCCCATTCAGGATTTAAGGCAGAACCATACTAAAGCCACCTCCTATAGCTTCTCACAGGAAATCCCACAATTTCACAAACTGCCAGGCTCTCTCACAAGGACCCATTATTATTTTACTAGGCTGTGGAAACCCAGAGAAGCTGAATTCTTACCATATAAAATGCTCCAAAGGCTAACTCCATTGCTTCCTTCCAAACCTGTTCTGTCTAGATTAGGACCTCCAAAATTTGCGTAGTCATTCTTTACAGTGTTTCACTCCTAAGTGAAGATTAGTGACATGTGGCTCAATCCATTACAAATTAAGGCTCTAGTCTTAAGAGGTCTATGTCTGCCCCATTTTCTTAACTGAATTGTTGTTCATCCTTCACTTTCAAAGAAGATCAAAGATGATATAGGGTGATGACTCATATATGAACTGGATTTAAATGAGGCAGAGTTGGGATGACTTTGCACAACTCTGCTTCACCTTAATGCATTAAAGTGTTAGGAGAGTATCTGTATTTTATAGGGATGATTACATCTATCATGAACCCTCATATCAAATTTACAACGCTTATTTTCTTATTGAAGTTTTGATTAACATGAAGATTCTCATCCAGGTTTGGGGGGGGTAATATTTATCTAGTATATCTAGTATAATTATTACTAGATATAACCTTTGCCCTCACCCCACCTTGCCCCAAGGGTATAGGATGGATAAAAGAAACATTTGATAGCACAGCCAGTATTAGTAAAAAGGAACATAAGGGTTACATTACTTGACATCAAATACCTGGGGTAGGAGGGACAAAGAAAAAATTAGCAGAAACTCCAGGGATGTGGCCAAAAATATAATGGACAAATCTTAAAAGGTTAGAAATTTCCTAGATAAATTTTACTAAGGCAGAAATTACAGGGATTATCAGAATCCTCTGAAGACAAGTATCAAATTAGTTTACACCAATTTTATCCTTCCCTTTTCTTTTACTAAGAGATTTAAGAGCTTTCATCTTTGATTTATGGCCAGGTTCCAAAATTTTGACATAGGCCAGGCGCAGATGCTCATCGGCTGACAATCAACTACTTCTAATGGGGCAGTGATCTGAACTCAGTTTGTACTCCTGCCATGTGCCAGAAAACCCAAATTCTCACCCTTAACTGATATACTAGAAACCTGTAACAGTTCTCCTTATCTACATCTCCTTTTAGACAGGAACTTCACTGGGGCAGAGAACTTCCAGATAAGAACATTCCCTCTACCAATCCAGGCCCACACTTTCTCTGCGACCTGAGTGTTGCTTAGAGCTTTAAGAGAGAGGTTAAGTGACTTACTTGCCCAGGGTCAGTATGTATCATAGGTAGAACTTGAACCTCAATCTTCTTGGCTAGCTTTCAGATCTACTATGCCAAACTGTCTCTCCTTTAGAGCAGGGCTTCTAAAAACCTGGAATCCATGACCTTGGGTTTGTTGTTGTTTTTTTAAATTCTGATCAATGTAATTCAGCAACATTGATTTCCTTTGCAATGCTATGCATTTTATGCAATTGGAAACATTCTGGAAGGAGTCCATAGGCTTCAACAAAGGGGTCCATGATACAAAAAATGTTAAGACCTCTGTTCTAGAGAGGGGCTAGAAAATCCCCTATCAATCCCCCCAGAAGGGAGGGGGGGGGAAAGCTAACAAAATATATATACCAATAGTATAAGCGGAGCTGACATACAATTGCCACATGACTTAACTGCTTCCAATTTATTTTACTAAGACCTCAAATATCCATCCTATTGCCAAACAATCTTATTCAATAACACTTCCTTCAATGTTCTTTTCCACTACTCCCTAGCTTTGTAAGGCTCTATTCATCCTCATCTTGCTCCAATTTCCTCAAAGACAAAGTAGGACAAAAGTTAGGAAACTATGTTCATGATCTCCAAATAGCCAGGTACCCCAGAATTATACTTCTATGTTAAAATAATGCGGCTTACCCCTAAACAAGGAGTTCCTCAGTGACTAAGGTTAAATAGTATACTCATCAGATTAACTAGTAGCTTTTCCTAGCTTTGTCTACTTTTAAAATAACATACTGTACTATAGGAGGTAAAACAAATGAGACATGAATCTACAAAATACCTTTTGTTTGGAGAGGTTTTGGGGGGACAAAGATAAAGTTGATTTCTGTGCTCAACTTCATAATCTCTACATGTCTGGAACATTTAATTCTGGGAGGGAAAAATCTAATTTTCCAAATGGAAATATAGGGACCCCAGAAGGTTATAGTAATTCATACCTGTGACCCTTAAAGTCAGAAATGGCAATTACATTGAGACAGGAGCAAGTCTTTTCAACAGTATGAAGGTAAAACAGCGAGGAAAGCTGGGAGTGGGGCTTATGTATGTAACTGGAATAAAATAGTTCCAAAATTTTTGGCAGAAAGGTTGGGAGCATCATTTTTTTCTATCTTATTCCTCACAAGTATTAGAACTGCACTAACACCCATAGGGCAGCTAGGTGGCAGAGTGGATAGAGCACCAGCCCTGAAGTCAGGAGGATCTGAGTTCAAATAATCTGGCCTCAGACCAAGCACTTGACACTTACCAGCTGTGTGACCCTGGGCAAGTTCACTTAACCCCAATTGCCTTAAAAAAGAAAAAAAAGAACTGCACTAACCCCCGACACTACAATGCATACACCCACTCGTGTATGCCTTTCTAGAGTTCTAGCCATTTACTCTAATTGTTTTTTAAAGACAAGGGAACAAATTTCATAAAATGGTATTAGTAGAATATTCCACCAAAATGGAGCAAGTCAGAAAAATACCTAAGGTGTTCTCAGTGCTGCACTAAACCACCAAGTACAAGAAATCATCAGCACCAAGGAATTCCACAACACTGATTCATCAAATTCCATGTTGTCAGGATCCCCTTAACTGAAGCAAACAAGTAATGCTGAATACAGTAACAGCATAAAGAAGTTGAATATACATTTCCCAACTATTACATAAGAGTAACTAAAGACTAATTATATAGTTCTAGCTGTCTTTAAACAAATTTCCTACCCAGGTACTATGACAATTACCTCACTAGTGATGCTCATTAAAAACAATCAACCTGCAGTACAAACATATTTATAGCAGTTCTTTCTGTGACGGCAAAGAACTGGAAACTGAGGGTGTAACCCAACAAGTGGGGAATGGCTGAACAAGTTATAGTACATGAATGCAATGGAATACTACTGTGCTGTAAGAAATGATAGAGGGAAAGTTTTAGAGAAACCTGGCAACACTTGTATTAACTGATGCAGAGTGAATAGAACCAGAAGAACAATCTATATAACAACACTACTGTAAAGGGTAGCAACTTTGAAAGACTTAAAATCAACACAATGCCTAACCATAATTCCAAGACTCATGATAAAAGATGTTGCTCACTGCTTGTCAGAAAGTGGATTCACAATGCAGATCGAGACACTTTTTCAGAAACGGTCAATGCAAGAGTTTGATTTGCCTGACCATAAGTTTGCAATGAGAGGTTTGTTTTTCTTGCTTCTTCAATTGGGGGAGGAGGGAAGAAGGTGGGAAGACTAGAAAGCAGATCTTCCCTTGAAAACATGATCTAATTAAATTTTTTTTAAATCAACCTGCTCCGTATGCAAGCTTCTCCCTTTTATACACAGATTAGACTTCCAAACCTCATTCCTGTTTTTCTTTTATCTTTGATTTTAGGTCCCAAAAAACCAGATCCTTCTATTAAGATGCAAAGCTTTGATTACAGTGCTCCCTTCCATAAGGAGTAGGGGAGGAGAGATTCCTTCTATCAAGCAAAGGAAATACTACACAGACATCATTCCTATCAAGCATGAGACTGAGATATTCATGTCCTTAGAAAGTTAGCTCCTTAAACTTGATTTACATGATGTCAGGCTCAGTCAAATCTCTGTCCCTTTGTAGTTCCTTTCTGAAAACTCACCCTGTTCCTATAGTAGTTATGAAGGCCAGAAGATGATACCAAAATAGCCCAAGAGAGAAAATAAAAATTCTTTGGGTAAAAAAGCACCACCTGGGACAGCTAGGTGGTGCAATGGGTAGAGCACCAGCCCTGGAATCAGACTCGAGTTTAAATGTGGCCTCAGAAATTTCCTAGCTGTAGGACTCTGGGCAAGTTACTTAACTCCGATTGTCTCCCTCCAAAAAAACCACCATCTGAGAAATCATTACAGTTTGAGGGTCACAGGAAGCATACTGCATTTGATTCATTGGCAGCCATGTGATGAGTCTTTCATGGTATGTCAAGCCTATTTTATTAACAGAAACTAAGAGGGCACAAACGTGCAAGAGTTCTGCGATATTTCAATACCCTGACAGCACATCAACTCTCACCCAACAAAGCTTTTATATCTAATTTTAGGCCAACTGGCCTTTTACCAAGAATGGATTTCAATTATAATCTCAGAGCTGCAAATCAGTTACAGTTCCAAGCCACCCATTGTAACAAGGCTATTTCCAGAGTTTTATATTAACAAAATAGAACTGTAATTCTGTGGCACTGGGAAAGAAAGAGGCAGAGACATTAACTTAGAACTAACGATGGGTGCACAAATTTAATAACTGATTTCTTCTAGGGAAATAAGTTCAAATTGAAACATTTATCTAGTCCTTCCCACGTATATAAGTCACTGACATTAAGTGACAGGGATACAAAGAGTTCCGGCCCCCCAAAAGTTTCCAGTAAAAAGCTGAGCAGTATTTGCAAACTATAGCAGGAAAATTTTATTCTAAAACTTTACCTTTGGTATCCATTAAGCCTAGGTCAGGCAGTCTGATTCTATTAACCTTTAGGGAACCCCCCCCCCAGTAGACTGTCCCACTTTATCTACCACGTGCCAATCACACCTGACCTTACCTGGTAGATGAACTACTGTATACAAATTTATGAAAAGATTAGTTGGCAGTGTAAAGGGAGCACAGAGTCTAAAGTCAGCAGTGTTTCCTCCCAATGGCTGCCCCTTTATCTCCCATGGCCGGTGTAGTGTGGAAAAAGCACTAGATTTGGATCAGAGAATCTGGATTAAGATCCTACCTAGTTCTGCTACTTCCTACCTCTGTAACCCTGGATAAATCAAATACCCTACCCTACCCCATCAGCCATCAATTTCCTCATCCATGGAATGAAATTTGAGTACATGACCTCAGAGGTTCCTTCCAGATCTAAATCTGTAATAATGATGCCGATTTCACCCTGAATCTCAATTAGTTCCCCATTCAACATACTAGAAGGTCATCAGGTGAGAAAGGAAAATGGAGGAGTGGCTCACATGGATACCAAGTATGGCAGGGCCGTACAGCCTCAAAAAGTTATAACTGACACCCACAAGGGCATTCTTATCCACAGCCATTCCCTCCAACAGTGGAAGCAAAAGGCTGCCTGCTTTAGAGCCACATACACTTTAGGAGACCCCCACAGTCAGGGAAGATAACTCTCAAAGTTCTATGTGAGCAGAAATCTGATGACCACAACTATGCTAGGGTTGACTCAGACCTCCTCAAGTCATGGAGACCTATTCCAGACTCTGAGTACTTGTAGAAGAGGCAGACATACAATAGTAATAATACTGAATTTGGAGTCAGAGCATGGTACAGTGGAAACAGTGCCAAATTTGGGGCCAGAGACCTTGAGGATTCAAATCCTGGCTTTTTTTTAAAACTATTTGTGGGACTTTGGGCAAGTCAACTAACCTCTCTCAACATTTCCCCCCTCATTTAATTCTAAAAAGGGTTTCAATAGATGACCTTTAGACGTTCTCCTTCCCCCTTCTCCCCTCCTCCCCCAAACACAGTCTCTGACTTAGGTTCTGCCACTTATTACACATGTACCTGTTTCCTCTCCAGGCCAGAATTCTGCCTGTGAAAAAAATTTTAAGGTCCCACCTCAGCTCTAAATACCACACCCATTGCCTTTAAGTAGTTCAAAACAGCTCCCAAGAAATCTTTTGAAATTAACGTTGATCACTGACTTACACTATAACTCTCATTTTTTGTATATTATTTTGCCCTTGTAGTTACTATATTCAAACACTTTGTGCTAGGTCTCTCCTGAATTAATTACAATTTCCCTGAGAGATTACATCTATTACATATTCCTGTAAAAATATTCTGGATTTTATATACCAAAGTCATGAAATACCTCGGTAAACATAACTCAGATACTCTTAATTTTTATATCCCTGGATCTCAACCCTTGGAAATGATCTCTACCAGTCACAAGAGTTTGTACAGTAACAGGAAATGCCATTGAACTGCCTGCTAATCTCTTTAGGGCTCAGCTCAGACAGCACCTATTCCCTGAAACCTTCCCAGACATCTTAGATTAAATGATTTCTCCCCTCCCCCTTCACTTTCTACTTTGTATCCTATTTTTCTGTGTTAAGGAAAGCTCCCTAAAGAGAAACTATTTTTTTCATCATTTATCTCTCGAACACTTACCTAGCCCAATGCCTTGCACATATTAAGTGTTTAATAAAAAATTCATTGAAATCTTAATGAATATCATTGATATGTCAGAATAAAGGCATGTTTTGACCAGGCACTTCTGAAAGCAGCCTTGAAGGAGCCAGAGAATCAGATGAGTACAAGGTTATAAATGCCAAACCACAAAAGGTACCGGAGAAACACAGTGAAATCTATTAAGGTGACTGAGGTGAAAAAGCTTGTACAAGGATAAGCAGGATAGTTCAATTCACAAAGTTTTATAGCTTTACAAAATGACTGCTCCACAACCCTTCTAGTAGGTGGCAAAAGTACTACTATCTCTAAGAAATTCCTTTACATGCTAAACCAAGTTTCCCTTAACTTCTCAACTTCTGACTGTCAAAAAGGTTAAGGGCCCTGCCCATAGTCATTCAGAAAGTGCTGGACCTGGGATTTGAACCCAGGGCTCCTTCTACTACAGTACAGAAAAAAAGGATAAAGATACAAGAAACTCCCAAATCTAAGCCAGTTTCAGTTTTATTTTTACCAGAAAGTAAATCTGATAACATTATTATACTTTTTGAGATGGTGAGAAAAAGACAAACTGGCAAATCTTTCTTCCTCTTACCTCCCAATCTACTTGGGCTAGAAGAAAAAAAAAGATGTTTTGGTACAAAGGAAAGGAAATTCTCTAAACAGACTTAGGCAAGTCTTCAAAATGTGTCTAAAAAGTATATGTCAAGACAGAAAGGTCTTCAGTAAAGACAATGGAAGATATAAGAGTGGGAAACCCACTTAGGTGAAACTACTACCAAAGCTATGTTATGTTATGGGCAACAGCAGATCCAGAAGGAAGACAACAGGTTTTATCTTCCCTGTCTAGAATGTTACTTCAACAAGAGAGGACCAAGATGGTTTTGTTGCAAATTTGCACAGTTCCAAGTATCCTATCATTCAGACATCTGCCAAGCACTCACTGGACACACAGTATTGTACTAAGCACTGTAATGTATACCCAACAGATCAAAGAAAGAAGATCTCTAGAGGTAAGAGTCCAAAGCTGTGGAAGCCCCAACCTACTGTGAACTCTGCCCTAAATGGTATGCTAATTAGGCACTCCCATTAACCTGGGAGTTCTGTCCAGGGCAAGCCTCTCTTAAGTAAGCTGTTGCTACAATGCGAAGTCTGTAAGAGTGAAAATTCAAAGTGGAGAATCTTCATTAGATTTAGTGCACAAACACCACCATACTGTACCAACACATTGTTTGTTGGGAATAATATTGTGGAAAGTTAGCAACCTGTAGCTTTAAAGGTTTAAGAAAGCACACTACTATTCTCTACCCAACACAACCCTCTTTTTTGTTTCTTCTTTCCTCCCCTTCCTTTTACTTTGCTTTTTCTCTCCAATTTTCCCCTCTCTCCTAGTTTTTCTTAGAATGGCTTATAGTATCCATAGATACTGCTGAAACATGTTCAGACCCCCAAACTGCAATCTCTTTGGGTGAGCTTCCACAAGTATTTATTTTCCAATACCAGATACTCGAGTTTATAAGAGCATTTGCTCACGACCAGTACATGCTTACAGATGTTGCATTACTCTCATTTTTTATGATACTTTAAAAATATTTTTATCCATATTTTCTAATCTCCACTTACATCCCACTCCAATATCTTACTGTGGTGTGGAGGTAACCCTGGATTTCCAAAGACTATGTTAGTAAAGTTCAACTCCAGCAGGGCCTATACTAAGCTGGAAAGACTTTGGAAAGTACAGGTGAAGAAATACTGAAACATATTCTCTTATTCACCACCTGGACTTCACTCTCGCTGAGATTGCTAGCTGGATCAAATGTTTCGGGCACCAATTAGAATAACATAAGGTGTTATCACATTTAACTATTGTGTGCACTCTCAAAAGGACGATGAAATAAAACGAAGTACTATACAAATACATATCAGCATTTTCTCCTTATTGAAGCAAGTGTGCAACTACTGACCAAAGACCAACCTCAAGGCATAAAAACAGGTTTTAATTTATTCAAAATAAGAGTTTAATCACTAAGCACTGGCAACTAAGGCTTGACTAATAACATCAATAAGGCGCACAAAATGAATGCTTTCAGATCCAAACAATGTTCTGTTGGGTAATCTCAATTTGTCACAGATAAGAGTCTAAGTGTATATTAATTTTAGTTAAAAGCTGAATTCTGGAAGAAAATTTTAAGCTGTAAAAGCAAATGCATTAAAAATGGATCAAGTTTCAGGATTTATAAAATATACTTTTCAAACTCTGGGCATGAGTAAAAACAATTACTTTTCCATCTATTATGTTTTGGATCCAGTTATAAAGCCTTGAGGTAAATAAGGCCCAGTTGAATATATGTAAGAAATAGCAATGGCAGATAAAATAATTTATGATAAATATCTCTGAATCTCCAGACAACTTCTCAGAATGGGGCCCAATCTGGATTCTGCACGAAATAATCAGTGATGTCGGGAACAATCTCTGATTACTATTTCCCTAACACTGTGGAGCAACTATAATATAAAGAACATAATAAAAGCGGTACAATCCAAAGGAAACCAAACTTTTATTTAGAAAGGACATTTATATTACTTTTAACTGCTTATGCTCAGGTCTTCATGACTCTAATTGCAGCATTCAATATGCTATTCCTTGCTGGCTTTTTTCCTGCAAATAAAATTTTAGAGTAGTTTTATTATAAGCTAAGTAGAATAAATAGAGTACTATCAGGATTGTGGAAACCTCCTTGAATGAAAGCTCTATTAAGCCACCTTAGAAAACGGAGGGCCTGACTCTGGATTCTTGAAGGATGTGCCTGTGTGGTGTGTGTGCTAGCAGTTCCTCCCCACCTAGTGAGACAGACTACAAGACTGTCACCAGAGGCCCGCTATTTCTCAGGCTGGCTGCAAATAGGTGAATTTTTTAACCACAGCAGCATTTATGAGCCATGATCTGGGACATGGATACTTGAAGTATTGAAAGTCCATCCATTTAAGGTTCATTTTGCTCCTTATACAGATACAGTTCATCTGAAATACACACACAGGTAGGTCAATTTTACAAGATGGGTCACTATGGTTTCTAGATTTTAATTGGCCATAGCTCTCTCCCTTGCCAGGCTATTTTTCCCAGCTAGTTTATACCTGTGTCATGTCATGTGGTTATCTACAAACAGACTATCTGAAGTTCAAACTTACAGCACCACATTATACTGGGAGTGAAGTTAAAAAAAACCCACAACAACAAAACACTATGGATTAATGTATCAAATAATCAACGGAAATGAAAACATCAAATGCAAAATACAACGACTGGCTTGCTTTCTGTATTTCCAGAATATTTCTATTCACCCACCATTAATTTCATGATGTTTCTTTCCATTAAAACCATTTGTATATTGTTTCAATTTACGATTGAAATTAATTCTCATCCCAGATACGGTGGTAAATCTGGATTCATCTGTCATCTCTTATGAGTTTATCAGAATTATCCTAGGAACTTTTAACCTATAGGCAAAGAAGGCAAGGTATTTCTCAAGGTTAGATACTTACCTCTGCAAACGTTACTTTAAAAAATTTCTTACTTTAGGGGTATCTAGCCAATGACACAAAGATAATTTTAACATTCCCCTGAAGAAACGAATATCTACAATCAAATACCATAAATCAAAGAGAAACAACTCTCAAAAGTCTTCTAATATCCAAGAAAGTCAAAGACTTTATGCTTTTTTGTGTCAAAGTAAGCCTAAATTCTAGATGTATGAAGAAAAAGGCATCAAGTCAAGTTATATTTGCTTGGGGAGAGGGGGTGTCACCTGGACATTTTGATAAGTCAACTAACTCTCCCTATGACCTAGAAAAGGCAACACCTAGTATTCATGTGTTCTATTCCAAATTACCAAGTCTTTGTTTTTTTTTTTGTTTTTGGCTAGGCAATGGGGTTAATTAACTTGCCCAGGGTCACATAGCTAGTAAGTGTTATGTGTCTGAGGCCGCATTTGAACTCAGGTCCTCCTCAACATAGGACCGATGCTCTATCCACTGAGCCACCCAGCTGCCCCCCAACAAGTCTCTGAATTGTTATGTCTAATTTCTGGACTCTCCCCTTTGTCCCTCTGGTATCTCATACTCATCTTAAACCCTTTTCCAACCATGAAGCATATCAGGTATTTTAGTGATTTTGCCCTGATCTGAAAACCTCATTTGTTGAAAAGGCTAGTCATATTATACACTTTACTAACTACACTACAGACAAACACTCCCTCCTTCTTGCACTCTAAGTTTAAAAAGAGGGAATATATACAACCTATAAAAAAAGTTTTAAGGTCGTTGGGTGACATACCTATAAACAAATTTAAGAATTGACAACAACAAGCAGAAAGTAATTTAACCGAATCTTGCTAAGCCAAGTTGCCTTACTCAGATGACAGGAAAATGACAGCAGTGAAGTGACTTTTTGGTTGCCTTCAAAGCAGGTAAAAAGTTTAAACCAGTGTATTTAGGAAGCAAATAGGCTGAAATACACTGTTATCTAAACTGTGAACCTACAAGCCAAACGCAGCTTTAACCTTTCACAATGAAAATAGCTCTGAAACCAAGAGATTTCTTAAAACATTGCTGAAGGCCCATCAGTTAAAAGTAAATTCCAATAAGGAAAGAATTAACACAATCCTTAGCATTAACCGAATTCGTGTTTATTAAAAGAGCCTAATAAATGGAGAATAATTTACTTTCTTACCTACCCTGGAATTATCATTTAGTGTAGAATTACATTAAAACCATAACTAATCTTAAATATTCAATGAGATTCAAAGATGATGTGAAATCAAACTAGTAAACAACAAACAACGACCTAGTTACCTAATATTCCCAGCTCCTCTAACCCTTGCCTCCAATTTCTTTTATAACAAGAAGAAAAAGAAACAAAAAACAAAAGCATGACAGTCCAAACCACTTGATCAGGACTAAATTTAAAAAGCTTCATTCTGACATGACCACAGGTTTTTGCCGAAACTAAAAACAAAGTTTAACACAAAGATATTTTTGCAGGCCTTGGGTCATTAGTATGTTCCTACTTCATAAAAGAAAGAGAAATGGGGACACAAGACAAACCTAGAGAATACCGACAAGCACTGGAGTGGTGCTGGGAACCAGAACTTTTACTTCCTGCTCCAAAACTAACTTTCCATATGGCTGTGGTCAAGCTACTATTCCAAAAACGTTGATACATATAATACTGATATGCACATAAAAATACATAACATGCTTCAAAGAATTATCACCTTCACCCCTTGCAAAAGTTTTTACAACTAAGAAAGGAATGAGACACTGAAGAAACCTTTACAAACTGTGCTGACAAACGGATACCAGCTTTTAAATCAAACAACATTCCTATTCTCCCACAAAAACTCAACAACTCCCTTCTTCCTACCAAATTTCACGAAGCAAACGTTCAAAACCCACCCAAACCTGTACTGAATCTGTTTTAAAACAAGAGCAAGAGCATTCTGAAGTTGGCTACATCCATTCTGTTACCAATACCAACCCCAAACTCTACAGGGATGGTTTTAGTAGTACCTAACTGTACAGTATTTTCATCAGACACAGTGTCTAATAACAACTCTGATCTCCTTTAAAAACATATTCAGCAACCCCTTTTTTTGGGTCTTTTTCCACCTTTCTTCCTACCACCTAGGAGTTCCTGTGAAGCAGCTGGAAGCAGCACCTCAAAGCTTCCCGGGGTGGGGGAAGCCTTCCCCCAAACACTATTGCAACTTCAGCCCCTGCCAGGTCCCCCAAGGCCGGCAGCACTCCGGCAGGGACAGGGGACAGGGGGAGGCCTGAGGCTCCCCCCGGAGTTAGCAGCTCCTTACAGCCCCGACCCAACTTCACTTTCCTCCCAGGTCTCGTCAAAATGGCCTCCCCATCTGGGCTCCCGAGGCTTCAGAGCGTGAAGGGAGAAGAGGCGATGGGGAGAGAGTCGAGGAAAGGTGGAGGCAGGGAGGCGCTCCCCCCCACGCCCCCGGGGGGCCGTCGGGGCCCCATCCCCGAGACCGGTCGAGTCCTGGGGACCGAAGGAGGCACGGAGGGAGCCCAGGTCGGTAGGGCAGGAAATGGGGAGGGGGGGTCGGCGCCCCGGACAGGCCGGAAGGAGGGAGGTGGTGGACGCCGGGGCGGTCGGGCGGGGGAGAGGCCCACGCTGGGGGCCCCACCCAGAGGCGGCCCCCGGGGCCGGCCGAGCCCTCTCGGGCCGGGCTCTCCGCAGCCGGCCATGCGGCGCGGGGAAGGCCAGGCCGGCTCTCCCCAGGGGCGTCTCTGAGCGGGGCGGGCCGGGGGGGAGGGGGGAGGGTCCCGGGATCCCCGGGCGCGGCGAGGCGCAGCGCTCACCCGCGGGCCGCTTCCAGGCTCTTGATGAGCTTCTTGATCTTCCAGATTTCTACGTTCCTGTCGGCAGCGCTGGGATCGTCAGCCATCTTCTCGCCTCCTCCTCCCTAGAGCGGCCCGGCGGGGCCCGGAGACACCAAGACCACAGAGTTAGCGCCGCCGCCGGGGCAGAGCGGCCCCCTTCCCCGCTGCCCCCGAGCGGCCCTTCTCTCCCCCCGGATCCCCCCAAAGCCGCCTGTACCCCGCGGCCCCAGTCATTCTGGTTCCTCCTCCCTGCCCCCCCCCAGCCCTCACCTAAGGGCCCAGTCCCGGGTGGCAGCGGCTCCTCCCCGGCGGCGGCGGCTCCGCGGCGGCGGCGGCGGCAGCGGCGGCGGCTCTGACGTAGGACACCGGCTCCCTCTCTCCAGGCAGCTGCATGTGTTGCAATCCGCTCACATGGGGCCTGTGACATCACTTCCGCAGCAAGGGCCTGGGTGCGGAGGGGGGCAGCGTCAAGAGGAAAGGGGGAGGGGTCGGAGGAACTCGGGCGCGCGCTGCTGCGCTCCATTGGCTCATTGCGCGGCCGCTAACAACGGGCCTGGTGATTGGTCGCCGTCGGGGCCGCGCTGCCTTGTGAGGTAGGGCTTGGGGGTTGAGGCGAGGGGAGAGAGCTACTACCTCTTCCGGGGCGTGGAAGACGGGAGTGAAAAAGAACCTGTCTCTGAGACTCTCGCGAGCTTTCGATCAGTGCCGCGTCAGGACAGGGAGGAGCTGGTACTAAGAGGGCAATGCATGGTGGTCCTAGGTAGCAGCGTCTGCTTCTCTCCGAATTTCCAGGGAGTGGAATCCCCATGGCCCGGCTTCGAGTGTCCTCCGGGGATCGATGGGGTTGGTTGGCCGCAGCTCTGTCCCCGCACGCTCCCCGGCTGAGCCATTAGACTTACGGGCGCCGCCTTGCGCGCCGGGGAATGGCGCCTTGCAGGCCTAGGAGGAGAGCGCTCCTGGCCGCCTCGGTGACGTCGCCCCCGGGCTCCGTGACGTCACGGCCTCTGGCTCTAGAGTGAGGGACTGGCGGAGTTTGGGTCTGGGACCTCATAGGTCAGACAAATGGGAAGTGTTGGGGTCGGGATGCCCCAGGGCTGGGGAGGTTGTGTGGTCCTGACCTGTGATGGGGGTCTGTTCTCTCCACTGCCCTCCCAGGCGTGCGTGGACGGAAATAGAAGAGGATGAAGACGTTTGAGAGACTTGTGTGGTGGGGTGGATAAAAGTGTTGAGATTTCAGGTCAGGAGGCTTGGGTTTGATCCCGCCTCTGACTTGTATGAGCTAGGCAGATCATCGCTAAATCTCAGTTTATTCATCTGTAAATTTGAGGTGGTATAGATAATATTTCAAAGGGTCATTGTGGTGCTTACGTTACAATATTGAGTATAAAACGCTTTGCAAACCTTAAAGTGCTATATAAGTGTTAGGTATAATGCATTATTTTTCCACATCCACTTTATATAGAGCTCAAATGCTGCTTCTCTCTTTAAGCCTTCCGTATTGCCCTTAAGTGAAAGTGACTGCCTGTACACACTCTTTGACTTTTCTGAGTCCTTTGTATCTACTTTCTAATACTGACTTTCGGATTAGTGTTATAGAGCTCTAGACTTGGAAAACGGGACTCTTGTATAAAGATACAATTCTAATATGACTTGTATATGGTCGTGGACAAGTCTCTCAAACCTCTCTGGGTCTTAATTTCCTCTTCTCTAGTTGGGAAAATATGGTACCTACTTTATAGCGTTATAATGTTTTAGTAAAATATATGTGGAAAGTCTTAAAAACTCTTGAAAGTGCTATCTGTGTAAGTTGTCAGTTGTTACTGTAACTTGTATGACTTTGGAAAAGCGATGATAGAATGTAATATATAATATTGATAGAATGTAAGCTGGAAGACTGGGAAGCTTAAATTTTTGTCTTTGTATCACTAGTACCAGGCATGTAATAGGAGCTTACATAATCTCAGCTAGATGATAAATGTCCCCTAGGGATTTTTTTTTTGGAAGGGAGGAGGGACAGGGAAATGTTCTTTGTTTGCTAAACATATATATTACATATACACACACTTATATACATATATGTGTATGTGTGTATGAATAATACATAATGCATATAGTTTTGTGTTTACATATATATATATTTATACACACAGTAGGTGCTCAGTAAAAATGACTTAAGAATGTGCTTGCTAGGACCAGCAGTACTGTTCATCCTACTAATGCAAGCTCCTTTCCCAAAGGACTATCTTGCTTGAGTTTGAGATTTTTAAAAATAGTTAACATTTTCTTTAGTAATTTCAGTATCTTTTTGGTAGGAACTCCCTAAGAACATCTCTGATGCATGCAGTGGAATTTTGGCTGACTGACACTCTGAAAATATATTCATACGCAGTTATAATTTGATGAAATGATAAAGCCACAAACTCTGATAGAAGCACCCAAGGGAAGAAAAAATGTGGGAAGATTAGAATAGGGGTCTTGATGTGCCTTCTAAGCTGAGCAAGGCTAGCACGTGAGGGAAAAGTCTATTTTGTCTTCTGATAGAGTACTCTGTGAACCTTGGTGGTCTACTCTAGCTTATGTTTGCAAAAATTATACATGTGTGTGTGATTGAGTTGTCAAAGAAAAAATAAAACTGAGTTTTTTAAGTGCAAGCCTGTAAGAAACAATTTTATTAATTTAACATTATTTCCAAAGCCAAGCATTTCCAATTTAGAGAAATGTCCAAACTGATACAGTCTTCCTACCTATCCCCTTAGCATGTCCTCTGGCAATTTGAGATAGCGTTTATGGGAAGTAAAAAAGGTCTCAATATGTTATAACAGGGTTATAAAATTACTCAGTTCCTTCCTTGGCTTCCGGAAGGAATTGAGTCAGCTTTTCTCCTAGTGATCTTCCCTAATCCATCCTGAATGGAGAAGAAGAGGGTGTCTAGTAAGTACCTACAAAGCTAGGTGGCTCTTAACTCATACCATTGGAGGTGGAAGAAACCAGAGATATTTATTAAACAAGAAGTATTTGTTTTATATTTGGTTCCCACTCTTAATTTGTTTTCTAGGCCTTAGCATTTGTTCTTGACCTTTTCTACACTCTCCTAAAAGTCTGGAACAATCATTGTCAGCCCGTCATTATTTAATAATGCCTATTCTATGTGCCAAGAACTGTGCTAAAGGAGGGAGTGAAGGGAGAATACTGTGAAAGACAAAAATAAGGTACATACCCTCAAGGACTTCACACTAGAAAAATAATTTTAGTTGAACTAAAAGGGAGATTTTTTTTGACATGCTTTTTCTATAGGGGATGAAGTTCTCAACCAAACCAAGAAAGGAAAGGATTATGAAAATATTTTTAAAAATATTCCTGTGTGAACTAACTTCAATAAAAAGGGATGGAATCAGAAGCCAGTAGACCAAGGCAAAGAAATTAGTTGAGGAATAATGTGGCAGTCTGGGAAGCCAGAAAAGTATATGAGAAGTCTTTCTGAAATATTAAAGCTGGGGACAGCTAGGTGTTACAGTAGATAGAGCACCAGTCCTGGAGTCAGGAAGACCTGAATTCAAATCCAGCCTCAGACACATAACACTAGCTGTGTGACCCTGTGCAAGTTACTTAACCCCATTGCCTAGCAAAAGAAAAAAAATATATTAAACCTGCCATTGGTTCCTTTATTTTCTTTTCTCACTTCCCCCCAAAAACCCACATTTTCCATCTCACCCCCCCTTTTATCCATTCTACAAGTACAAAGAAATAAAGGTCAAGAGGCCAAGAGTAATACAAGTGAAAAGTCAGTCTTAGGAGTGGTTTTTATCTTCTAATCCCTTGACCCCTTGTCACATCCTGGCTACTAATCCCTTTTTCAAAATGTCCACAGTTACCTTTTTTACTATATTAAATTCATATACAGTAATTTGTTCAGCCAACCCCCAGTTGATGGGCATCTTTTTTGTTTCCAGTTTTTTACCACCAGAAAATAAAAAGAGCTACTGTAAATATTTTTTTTATACATAGGGGTTCCTTCTTTATTTGGGCTTCTTGTCGTTTAGGCCTAGTAGACAATTGTCAGCTAAAATTACAGTTGCGTGAAGAGCAAATAATGGTGTCTTGGCTCTATGGCTGAATGAATGACAATCTAGTCTTAACTGGCTCTAGAAGGAGTAGAAAGGAACAAGTGCTGAGATATTATTTTAAATGGAGCTAGTCTGCAAACCTAACTAAGGTAAAGTATATTCTGTGACTTTGGTGGCTGCAGCCTCACTTTTTTTTTTTTAAATGAGGGAGTGGGGATCCATTATTTAATTTCCAGACTGAAGATAAGTTCACAGAGCCAGACTGGATTGTGTCCCATTGAATGGGACCAGGAGATCTAGCTCTGAAGACAAGTGCTGTGTCATTGAATGGAGCACGAAGTTAAATACTCCACATATGCGCCACCACTGTGGTCCTAAACAGAGTGGGCCTATTCAATGGCATGATGCGGTGTTAAATTTACTGGTTAAAGCCATCAAAGCACCAGAAATAAAGCTCAGATTTGTTTTTGTTAAACTGTCAAATTAAACAGTTCCAGGACTGGGAGAGGCCTTAAGACTAAATTTAGTGATCTTGGACAATAAGAATTATACTGCTACCATGTTAGATAATACATTAGCCTTTGAAAACAGATATCCTACCTTCTGATCAGCCAGAGCTGGTAAAATTGAGAAATATCAAATACTTTGTCAACATCTGGCCCAGAACGGCGGCCATAGGGTATAGTATAACATGCTGATAGGAGTGTGGAATCTAGTTAATGACACTGTATTATATAAATTAAAATCTGCCCAAGGTATGCTAGCCTGATGATGAAGTTGATGGGGAGCCTCTATCAGATGGAGCAGGGACGTGTATAGAGAGCATATAATTGGAGTTTGGGCAGTATGCAGAATGAACTTGAGTTTAAGAATATAATGAGAAGTGGTTATATGTCCTTATTAATTTTATACAGTGTTCTTTATTGTTTCCTTGTGATCTTTTTTACCATTATGTACATATGTAAAGTTCATCTCTTTGGGTTTTATATTGTACTCTTATTATTGGGCATTTGATCATCTTTATAAAATGTATCAGATGCCTTATGTTATCAACATACCTGTGAGCCTGTTCACTTAAACACTTGAATAAAGTAAAAATATCTGGGTCAAAGCTCAATTTAGCATTAACTTTTTGGGCATAGTTCCCAATCCAGAATGAACTAGATGAATATTCACAGTTCCATCAAAAGTGCGTCAGTGTTCCTGTTTCCAGTGTTCCTTTAGCATTTGGCATTTTCCTTTTTGTCAGCTTTATCATTCAGATGGGTATAAGGCAAAACTTCAGGGTGACTTCAGTTTTTATTTCTCTAGTTAATAGTAATTTGGAGCATTTTTTCATATATTTGTTCATAACTTGGATTTCTTCCTTAAGAAACTACCTCTTCATATCCTTTAACCATTTTTGACTTGGGGGATGATGCATTCCTTTTTCTGCTTTCCCGTTGTAAAGAGGAGGCCACTTAGATTTGCATCCTCTTTTACTCTCCACATTCAGTGAGTTGCCAAGTCTTGTTAACATCATCTCAACATGTCTCATGTTGCTTCTCCTTTCTACTCATAACACGACTAGCCTATATATTGCATACAGTGCCTTATACCTCTCTCCTGGGCTATTTGGAAACCTAATTGGTCTCCCTGTATCTAGTTCTCCCTTTTAATCCATCTGCCACACAGGCTGATTACTCATTATTAATCCTCATATACAACAAACTGACCTCCTTACTATTGCCCATATATAACGCACTTCCAACACAGCCATCTCCTGCTTCCGTGGTTTGTAAACACTATTGCCACCATACTTGGAATGTTCTCCCTTCTCACCTCTGCCTCGTAGAAACTTCTTTGAGAATCATGATGCCCAAGTGTCAGATCCTGAATTTTAACTAGTCCTTCCTAATTGTTTAATGCTTTCCTTTACCCTTAATTATTTTACTTTTCTCTTTGCCTATAGTTTGCCCATTAGGATGTAAAATTACTTGAGGTAAGGACTCTCGGTTTTTGTTTTACTTTTTCCATAGCAACTGGCACATAGGTACTTAATACACATTTTTTATTATTATTATTATTTTTGGTGAGGAAATTGGGGTGAAGTGACTTGCCTAGGGTCAGATAGCTAGTGTCAAGTGTCTGAGGCAGATTTGAATTCAGGTCCTCTTGACTCCAGGGCCTGTGCTCTATCCACTGCACCACCTAGCTGCCCCAATACGCATTTGTTACTGAACTGATTTTTTTTTCTTGTGCTGAGAGAGATGGTGCCAGTAAACTTCAAGTTTGTCTTTGTTTTTTGTTTTTTTTCCCCCCCTGCATGCTGGGAAGTGAAGTAAAGTGGTCTTTTGGCCAGGTGAATTAGTTGGTTGGCGGTTCTTTTTGATGTCTGAAGTTCTTAGGAGTTAGATTCTGAATATGTTATTCAGATATAATGGATTTTCCTTTTTTGGTTACTTTGGCACAAATACACAGCTTCAGACATACTTGCTGTAATTTTCAACTGTCTGAAGTGTCATTTTAATGCTATGTCTAGAGCAGAGGATATTAACTTCATTTCACATCCATGGATAGATTTTGAAGGGTTTGTGAATGTGGATGGGGAATAAATTATACCTTTATTTCAATATAATTGATCTTCTCTGTAATGCTATTTATTTTATGCATTGAAAAAAACATTATTCTGAGAAGAGGCCCATAGACTTCACCAGATTGCCAAAAGGGATCTATGACACCAAAAAAGTCAAGAAAAGTGAATCAGTTAGTTATTTGAAAAAATGTAGTAACCAGGATTTGGCATTTTATTTTCTATTACATTTTAACATTATTTTTCCACAAAAGCCCCACTCCAGTGCATCATTATTACTAAAGGTAACTGAATTCTTCAACATAATCCCAGCAGAATGTAAATTGTCATATTGTACTGTGCTGGAAAGACATTGAGTTTAATGATGGATTGTATGTGTCTCTTGTCCAAGGATCAGCCAAGGGAAGGACAGACAGGTTTGTTATTAAGTTGATGGTAGGGTGATGAATTTTTTTTTTTGCCACAACTCTCTAAGCCCATCTACTATGTTGTAGAAGCACTGTGATCTGCCTGGGTTGAGGAAGTGCTGCAACCAACAAAATCATGAACAGTGACAGTAAGGTTCTCTTTCTTGCATTGGCTTGGCTTATATTGTTAGGTCATAGAATGAACTAACTAGTACCCACATCTGCTTTTCAATTCCAAAAGGTTAATAACTTTCATATGTCCTCTGAATGTATTACCCTTTAGGTTGAAGTTACATAGACAGATGCTTTCTGAATTATGGTAGCAAAGATAGTTCAATAGTGGTAAATGCGTGCTTCTGTTTCCTGTAGTTGCTAAAATAAGAGCTGCTACATGCTGTTCTACATAACTAATAATGCAAAACTCCTAACCTGCCTTATAAAATGGTTTCTTGTTGTTTTTAACATCGATCTGTGTTAGGCCTAGTGTTTAAAAATTGGCAAGAGTTTTTGGATTTTTTTTGTACCTTCTGCCGTTGTTGAACTGGAGAGTCTAGAAGAGGGGAAGAGACTTTTCATAATATGGGGCCAGGTGAGTCTGAAGAAGTTTAAGGACCAAAAAAAAAAAATAGCTACAGTGAAGTTAGAATAGTACCTGGCTAACACTCATGTGATACTGGGTGTACCAGCATTTGCATTTCCTTTTCCATCCTATGAGACAGGTGCTTTCTGTCTACTCAGCATCTTCTATAAATATTTATTTTTGCTACTGTCCTTTCTTGCCAAAGAAGCTATACTTTGTTAGACATTCATTAAACCTTGCTGCAAGTGGCAACATGTAAGTAAACCCTTTCTAAAAATTATTGTTGATGACAGAACCAGACAAGAAACTCAGGAGTGCAAAAGACTGAATTCCCTCCTTTTACTCTGCTACATTATTCCCTTTTTCTGGCCTAGGAAGTCTGTGCAGTAGAGACAGAGGCAGTGGTGAAGCACAATTTCTTTAATATCCTGAATAGACCAAGTCTCTTGGATCATGCACTTTTTTACTGATCATGATCAGTTTAAAAAAATTGAAAAAACTCATAAATGTGTTATAAATTATGTAGATGTACTACTGTGATAATATGCAATATGATAGAAATTAAAAAGGATGTGATCAAGATTAAATATTTTTAAATTATTATTTATAGTACAAAAATCTTTTTGTTGTCACTGATATGTTAGTGACAACATCACAACTTAATATGCTTCATTATTTTTTAAAATCTTGGTTTAATTCCTTTGCGATATAGCAGTTTGTTCCATTGAAAAAAGCACTGGCTCTGGAGTCAATCAGGTTCAAAAACCCTCCCTGATGCTTGCTGCCTGAATGACTTGAGCAAGTCATTTTAACCTCTTAAAGGTCTCAGTTTCCTCACCTGTAAAATGATGGTGGGGGGTGGTGGAATAAATGGCTTTTGGGTCCTTTCTTACTCTAGATGATTTGAAAGTCTGATTTTAAATTCAATTTATTTTCATAGTATTTTTATTCATAACTGAATAAGCTATCACCTAAGGTGCATAGAGCCAAATGGAAGAAGTCTTTGTTGGCTTCTTTTGATAAATCTTGATACTCATTTTCAGTCTCATCCGCTAATTACACAAAGATTGTTGATATCTGGCTGGTAAGTGTCCACCTTCTCTGATATAGAAAGTTGGGTGGCACAGTTTCTGGAGATTAGACACCCACTTGCAAATGGAAAGATGCCCAGGTAGGCCCTGATTTTCTGGTAGTGAATGGCCTTCTTTTGCTTCCAGGCTGTCTGTTGTGTTTGAGGGGGTTTTAGGATGAGGATCACAGTCCCAAGAGCTCTACACTTCGCTATTTGAACCTCAGAACTCCTGTCAGCAATAGCAGCTACTTTTGCCAGGTGCTGCTTGCTTTTGCTCGTGGTCTTGCTACTGATGTCCTGCCTTTTCTCAGACTTTCTATCACAACATCTCCTAGGCTGAAGCAGCCACCCCTATTCCCTTGGGTCTGGGGATAGAAGAGGTCTAAGACCTATGTACAACTTGGGCTATGAAACATAGCTGTGTTGCAGTGAGGGTGGAGGAAGTGAGTGCAGGGGCCCCTCAGGGTGTCAAGGAACAGTCAACTGCCCTTGGTACCTTCCTGGGGATAGAGTAGAGCAGACCTGCACCACTTGGCAGTAGATAGGGGCCAAAATTAAAATAGGCTAATCTGTGGGCTGTAGGTAGTTTTTAGTGGCTCACTTTCTAAGTAAAGTTAACTAGAGACAGACTGATAGTGGTTGGTTACCTTGGGTCACGAGAGAAACAGGAGAGAGAAACTGCACAGTGGCAGGCTGCCCAAAATCCTTTGGTGGGCAGCAGGAGGCCCTTGGGTCATGTGGTGTGCAGGCCTGGAGTAGAGGGTAGCAGACTGTCAGTCAAAGCTCATATTGAGAGCAGGCAGAGAAAGGTAAGGTGGGTATTGGGATAGGCAGCAACTGACGATGCCCAACAGCTGTGTTACTCTCCTCAATTCTAATGTGTTCTTCTTACACCCCAGTGGATAAGTTTGCATACCCCCTGTGGTACAGGATACCCTCTCTTCCTGACTTTGGAGACCACTGCTCTAGAATATACTGATTCTTTCCATGGGAGGGACTCTTATCTAAAGTATTGAGTCTTATCACTTGGCTAAAAGCAGCTATAGGGAAAATGTGGAAAGGAAGAAGATCATACCTGCTTAGTCAAAAAACATGTACAAAAAAAACCCCTGAAAACTAAAAAAAGTAGCAGATTGGGAAAAATCTGATATGACAACACTTGACAACTAAAATGTATAAAGAATCTAACCACAAAATGAACAAGGAAGAAGTTGAGGAGATGAATAGAATTTTAGAAAAGTTAGATATGGTTGACCTCTGGAGAAAATTGAATGGGTATAGAAAGGAATATACCTTTTTCTCAGTGGTACATGGCACCTACACAAAAATTGACCATGTACTAGGGCATAAAAACTTCACAATCAGATGCAGAAAGGCAGAAATATTAAATGCATTCTTTTCAGATTACGATGCAATAAAAATGACAATAAAAATATAGGGCCATGAAAAAATAGACTAAAAATTGGAAACTAAATAATCTAATCCTAAAGAATGGGTGGGTCAAACATCAAATCACAGAAACAATCAATAACTTCATCCAAGAGAATGGCAATAGAGAGACAACATACCAAAACTTATGGGATGCAGCGAAAGTGGCTCTTAGGGGAAGTTTTATATCTCTCAATGCTTACATGAGTAAAATAGAGAAAGAGGAGATCAATTAATTGGGTAGGCAGCTAAAAAAGCTAGAAAAAGAACAAGTTAAAAATCCCTAATTAAATACCAAGTTAGAAATTCTGAAAACCAAAAGAGATTAATAAAATTGAAATTAAGAAAACTATTGAACTAATGAATAGAATTGAGCTGGTTTTATGGAAAAAAAAATAAACCTTCAGTTAATTTGATTAAAAAAAGAAAACCAAATTACCAGCATCAAAAATGAAAAGGGTGAATTCACCACCAATGAAGAGGAAATCAAAACAATAATTAGGAGCTATTTTGCCCAACTGTATAGTAATAAATTTGACAATCTTTGTGAAATGGATAAATATTTACAAGAATATAAATTGCCCAGATTAATGGAAGAGGAAATAAAATACTTAACCCTATTTCAGAAAAAGAAATTGAACAAGCCATCAATGAACTTTCTAAGAAAAAATCTCCAAGGCCAGAGGGATTTATAAGTGAATCCTATCAAACCTTTAAAGAACAACTAATTCCAAAACTAAATAAACTATTTGGGAAAATAGGTGAAGAAGGATCTTTCCAAATTCTTTTTATGATACCTAATCCGGGAAGAGCCAAAACAGAGAAGGAAAATTATAGACCAGTTTCCCTAATGAATATAGACACAAACATTCTAAATAAAATATCAGCAAAAAGATTACAACAACTTATCTGGAGGATAATACACTATGACCAGGTAAGATTTATACCAGGAATGCAGGGCTGGTTCAATATTAGGAAAACTATCAGTATAATTGACCGTATCAACAAAACTAACAGATACATGATTATCTCAATAGATGGAGGAAAAGCATTTGATAAAATATAACAACCATTCCTATTAAAAACACTAGAGAACATAGGAATAAATGGAGTCTTCCTTAAAATAATACATAGTATCTATCTAAAACCATCAGCAAGCAGTATATGTAATGGAGATAAGCAAAAAGCATTTCCAGTAAGATCAGGGGTGAACCAAGGATATCCATTATCACCACTGTTTTTCAATATTGTACTAGAAGTATTAGCTTTAGCAATAAGAGAGGAAAAAGAAATTGAAGGAATTAGGATAGGCAAAGAAGAAACAAAGCTGTCACTCTTTGCAGATGATATACTTAGAGAATCCTGGAGAATCAAGTAAAAAATTGCTTGAAGTAATAAACAAATTTAGCAAAGTTGCAGGATATAAAATAAACTTGCATAAATCATCGGCATTTCTATATATCACTAACAAAGCCCAACAGCAAGAGATAGAGAAATTCATTTAAAGTTACTGTATACATTATAAAATATTTGGGTGTCTACCTGCCAAAACAAACTCAGAAACTTTTTGAACACAATTATAAAACACTTTTCACACAAATAAAGTCAGATCTAATAATTGGAAAAGTATCAATTGCTTATGGGTAAGCCAAGCTAATATAATAAAAATGACAATACTACCTAAATTAATTTGCTTATTCAGTGCCATACCAATCAAACTACTAAAAGATTATTTTACAGAGCTAGAAAATAATAAAATTCATCTGGAAGAACAAAAGGTCCAGAACATCAAGGGAACTAATGAAAAGAAATGCAAGGGAAGGAGGGAGGCCTAGCTGTATCAAATCTAAAATTGTATTATAAAGCAGCAATCATCAAAACTACTTGGTACTGGCTAAGAAGTAGAGTAGTGGATCAGTGGAATAGGCTAGGTATGCAAGACACAGCAGTCAGTAACTATAGTAACCTACTATTTGATAAATCCAAAGACTCCAACTTCTGGGATAAGAATTCACTATTTAACAAAAACTGCTGGGAAAACTGGAAAGTAGTATGGCAGAAACGAGGCATAAAATGTATAAAGAGCTATTAAATATTTAATAGGAACTCCCAAGTCCACAATAGATAAATGTGAAAATATGAATAAACAGTTTTCAAAATAGTAAACAAATTGTTCATAGCCACTTGAAAAAATGTTCAACCTCACTGATCAAGAGATAAAAACTGGCAATTTTGGAGTGATACCTCATTTATTAAATTGGCAAAAATAGTTAAAAGCAGCGAAATCCAGTGCTTTCGTGGTTTTGGAGAAATAAGTACTCACTGCTAATAGAATTGCAAACTTGTAAGGTAGCATTAAAGCAACTAAGACATTTGAAGACTACCAAAAAATTTTTGTTTAGACCTTTTTGAAGTAATGCAGAGTGAAAAAGAAAAACCAGGAGAATGGCTTTACATCTTCAGCTACAATTATGAGCAAAAAATGAATGCAAATAGGCAAAGAATTGTGAGGACAACTTAGAGGAAGGATCTAAAAGTGTTATATTTTATACATCGACATTAAATATAAATCATTAAGTATAGCTGTTTGTATTGGTGTTTAATGTTATGTTTTTAATACTCCCGTTCTCAAGCGGACCTCATTGTTTGCAGTGATGCAGATCTCAACCATCCATGACTACCTTGTCCCTGCTCTCTCTTAACTTCATTTACCACAGCTGGTCTACCCACGTTGCCGGAGCCTTTCTCTTGTTTTCCTGATATGGTGAGAATAACATTAGTCTGTTCATCTGTCAGCATTCTTTAGCTTTGCCATGTGATTAATTCTTCTTTTCCTGTGATACCTTTTCCTGATATCTTCTTTTACTTTTGTTCTTCAAAGTTCCTCATTGGTTATGTATTGCAGCCTTTTCATACTCACAATATACCTATGCCATTGCCCTTTATGTGATATTTTCAACTCTTTGGAGACTGTTCTGTTCCCAATTATGCAGCCATACAACACTATTAGGTATTGATATTAAAAGGATGGCTTTTGTTTTAAGAAGACTGATATCCTTAAAGAGGATTTATAGTTTCTTGAAGGCAGTCTAGCCCAGTCTCCTCTTCCTGTTCAACTCCTGGCCCAACTTGCCTGTGTTGCAATGTTTGTTCCATACATACATACTGATAGACAAACCCTATAGGTTGTTCAACTGCATGTGTGTCTGAACAGGCACATGATATCCTGGGGGTGGTCAGGGCAAAAATGAGTGGTTAGGGGCAGCTCGGTGGCACAGTGGATAGATCACTGGCACTGGAGTTAGGAGGACCTGAGTTCAAATCCGGTCTCAGACACATAACACTTACTAGCTGTGTGACCCTGGGCAAGTCATTTAACCCCATTGCCTAGCCAAAAAAACACACAAAAATAAGTGGTTACAGATCTGTTACACTCTGTGTTGTTCCCGGGCTTGACATGAATATGTCTGTCATCTGCAAACAGGAAAATCTGGAGGACTTGGCCATTCACAGGGAATCCCTCTTCAGCTTGGATTCTACATTGGATCTGTATTACAATGGTGTGAACACCTTTGACAAACATACACCTCTCCTATTTGGTCCTTGCTTGATGTTTTATGGTCAGAGGGCTATTTAACAATTATCTCTGTTACTTAAGAATCTGTTGAGAAGGAATCTTTGTGGGGCAGCTAGGTGGCACAGTGGATAGAGCACCAGCCCTGAAGTCAGGAAGACCTGAGTTCAAATCTGGCCTCAGACCAAACACTTGATACTTACTAGTTGTGTGACCTTGGGCAAGTCACTTAACCCCAATTGCCTTTAAAAAAACAAAACAAAAACCAAGAAGGAATCTTTGAATTATGTGGATATCTTGGGTGAGAAACACCTTGTTGGAAGAGAGCCTGTAAAACAGCGTTTTGCTTTATCAAATAAAATGTTTTCATAATCAACAAATAATAAACAATGGGATTTTGTATTCCTTATCTTCCTTTTTCAGTCACTTGTGAATTCATTGAAGAGGTTCCTACTAATTCCCGATTATTGCCTCCATTGCAGATGCCCTTGATTCACATCTTGATGAGTCTCAAAGATTTTATGTAGATGGGAAATAGGCACATATAGTAGCAGTTGCTGATGTTTGAAGTGATTCTTCAGGGCTTTCACAATATTGACCAAATTGATAACATTTGTGAAGTGCTTAGCACAGTGCCTCACAGTATAGTAGCACAGAGGTTCCCAAAGTGAACAATACCGCCCCCTGGGGGATGCTGGAATGATCCAGGGGGTCAATAGTAGCGTGGGGTGCAGTTGTGGGGCTTTGAATAAAAATAAGGGGGCAGTGGAATCATAAGGAAAGAAGAGAAGAAAATTCTGAAACACTGTACATATTTAATCTGTTGTGTAACAAATTAAGTCTGTTAAAGTCATAGTGATTACATTATTTTCCAAATAAACACAAAATACAAGTTATAACCAACCCATCAGTGGTCAAATCCAACAACAAGTCTTTTTTTTTTTGCTGCAAGGCAATTGGGGTTAAGTGACTTGCCCAAGGTCACACAGCTAGCGAGTTTTCAGTAGTCTGAGACCTGATTTGAACTCAGGTCCTCCTGACTCCAGGGTCAGTACTCTATCCACTGTGCCGCCTAGCTGTTTTTTTAAAATTTATTTTGATTTATCAACAATCACTTCCATAAGCTTTTGAGTTTTAAATTTTTCTCCCCCTCCCAAAGACAGTGCTCAATCTGATATAGGCTATACGTATACATTCCTATTAAACATATCTTCATATTAGTAATGTTGTAAGGAAGAATTAGAACCAATAGGAGGAACCATCAGAAAGAGGAAATAAAACAGAAGAAAAAAATAGCAAATAGTATGCTTTGATCTGCATTCAAACTCCATAGTTCATTCTTTGGATGTGGATAGCATTTTCCATCATGAGACCTTTGGAGATGTCTTAGGTCCTTGAATTGCTGAGAAGGGCTAAGTCTATCAATGTTAGTCATTGCACAACGTGACTTTTGCTGTGTACAACGTTCTCTTGGTTCTGCTCACTTCACTCAGCATCAGACCATATAAGTCTTCCCAGGTTTTTCTGAAGTCAGCCTGTTAATCATTTCTTATAGAATAGTATTCCATTACATTCATATACCACAACTTGTTCGGTTATTCCCCAATTGATGGGCACCCCCTCAATTTCCAATTATTTGCCACCACAAAAAGAACTGCTATAAATATTTTTGTACACGTGGGTCCTTTTCCCATTTGTATGATCTCTTTGGGATACAACCCTAGAAGTGCTATTGCTGGGTCAAAGGGTAATCACATTTTTATAGCCCTTTGGGCATATTTCCAAATTGCTCTCCAAAATGGTTGGATCATTTCATGATTCCACCAGCAATGCATTAGTATTCCAATATTCCCACATCTTCTCCAACATTTGTCCTTTTCCTGTTTTGTCATGTTGGCCAATCTAATAAGTGTGATGTGATACCTCAGAGTTGTTTTGATTTGCATTTCTCTAATCAATAGTGATTTAGAGCATTTTTTCATATGACTATAGATGGCTTTAATTTCTTCATCTGAGAACTGCCTGTTCATATCCTTTAACCATTTATCAATTGGGGAATGATTTGCATTCTAATAAATTTGACTTAATTCTCTGTATTTTAGAAATGAGGCCCTTATCAGAGACACTGGCCCACCAATAGGTCTTAACAAGTATGTTGTGCATTTTCATGAAGTCCAGCATGCATAGGCAAGAATGTGTGCATATAATGACTTGTTTACAATACTATAGTTATGTGATATAATATTGTGTCATCAAAATTTCAGGAAATTTGCAGGAAACACCCCACAAATTTAAAATATTAAACTTAAGATATATTATATATATATATATATATATATTTGAAATGATGCAAATTTCAAAAAATAAAAAAATTAAAGGGTTAAAGAAAGTAGATTTCCAGGGGGGCACTGAGTAATTTTTTTTTTGAAAAGGGGGCAGTAGGCCAAATAAGTTTAGGGACTGCTTCACTGTATAAATGCTTAGTCCCTATTTCCCCTATGTATATATTTCACAGTTGCACCGTGGCTCACCAACAGTTCACTCAGTTGCTATGATTTTGCTGCCTAATTTAAACTGTCTAACGAGATTTTGTGCTATACCTCACTTTAGGCCCTATGACGACTAAATATGGGGAGTCTTAGACCCGAATAAGTATAATGTACAGCAGTGTGTTGCTTTTCTTTCCTTGTTTCCCCAACATGATTTTTATCTGCAATTACCAAGCCACTTTCTCTGGTAACTGATTATTGTTGACATGAAGGTCATCTGATAAAGCCAACCCGTGACTCAGATGAAAGCAAGACATGGTAAATATGAATCTTGTTATTAAGTTCTATAACCTATAGTCTATCCTATGTACCTTTTACTGTCATGAGTATGAATCTAGATGTTTTAGAATTTGGATATTGGTTGTTCCAGAGTAATTTTCTTCTGGGTTTGTGTCCTGAGTGTTCCTGTCACCACAGCATTTCTTTGTTGTAGGATTCTTTTTCAATTTGTTTACTCATTCTTCCAACCTACTTCCTGACTTCAGACTTTGTTTTGCGCAGTTATGGGCAGAATGTCTGGACTAGACTTTTGCTCTTTTTAAAGTTTTGAGTTCCAAATCCCTCCCTTCCCTCCTCCCTGAGACAGTAAGCAATATGATATAGGTTATACTTGTATAATCATGTAAAACACTTCCATATTAGTCATTTTGTACAAGACTTGAATTAAAAAAAAAGAATGAAAGTGAAAAATAGCATGGTTCAGTCTGTATTCAGACAGTATCAGTTCTTTCTTTGGAGGCAGAAAGCACATTTCATCATGAGTCCTTTGGGATTGTCTTGGATCACTATATTGTTGAGAATAGCTAAGTCGTTCACAGTTCCTTGTTGTGCAGTGTTGTAACTGTGTACAACGTTTTCCTGGTTCTACTCACTTCACTTTGCATCAATTCTCTCTTGGATCCTTTTGCTACTTTCTTGGGGTATTGAAGATTCTATTGTTGCAGGATCTCAGGGACAGCTCAGGCCAGGGACCTGAAATCTTTTAGGGCTCCCAAAGAGGCTTTATTTCAGAGAAAAGTCTTTTCAACTACCATCCTGGTGTTAGCTCTGTAAGTTCCTGACCTGGGTTTGGGCCTGTGCAACACTCCTTTTGACATGCCTCTGGTTGGAAGTTAGAGTAGACTGCTCCTGGAGTTTCATTTCTACCTTTGTATCCCCAGCATCTATTGTAGTGCTTTGTAAATTCAGTAGTGTTCACTAAGTGTTTGTTTAACTAAGTTCCTAACTCAGCCAGTTATCAGTCAAATGGAAAGCTCTTCAGGTTCAGTGACAGAACTGCAGGCTCACCTTTAGCCTGGGATTCCTGCCCTGGTGATTCTACTGCAAGCATCAGACTATGCTGGACCCTGAAAATCAGACCCTGCTCAGCTCCTGGGGTCAGAACCACAAAGCATGGTTTGTTTCCTGCCATGTTCTTACCTCAGTCTCAGGCCCACCACTGTTCCTCACCCTGGAACGTCAATCTTAGGTGTAGGAGGTGTTCCTTTCTCAGTCCCTCCTAGGTCTATGACCTAGCAGAATGGGTAGCAAATGACAAAACTGATCATTGGTACCTATTCCCACATCATCCACAGGGTCAGTATCTTTTAGAGTTGTCTGGAACCTCCCTCTTTTTGCCCTAATGCAGAGCCTCAATCCTCTTTTCAGTTCCTGAACCCTGGAATCCTGTGCTTGTAATGCCCCTGCCCAGAACCCAGACTCAGAGTCCACAGACCTCCTCATCTCCCTATGCTGACCTTGGTTGCAAATGACTTGATTTTTTTTCTTGGATTTCCCAATCAGGCTGGTGTGTTTTTTTAGATCTTTGTGGAGGTGCGTAGTGGAACTAAATTGTACTTCCTGCAATTTCACCATTAAAACTCCACCATCCTGGAGCATTTTTACTTCAGTCAAATATTTCTGTAGATCAGACCTGCACCATGTGGCAGTAGGCAGGGGCCAAAATTAAAATAGGCTAAACTTCTTCAGGCCACAGATATTTTTAGCAACTCACTTTCCAAGTAAAGGTATAATTAATGATTAAACTATTTTGCAAATAAACCATATTTTAAAAAAGGAAAATTCCAATTAATATCAATTAATTAATTAGCGTTTTTATTGATCATGAAATCGCTCCTCTTAGACTAGAGACAGACCGATGACGGTTGGTTCCACAAGTCACGTTTTAAACAGGAGTGCACAGTGGCAATGCACCTGCCAAGTTACATGACAGGGACAATGGTGACTAGTGAAGGCAGGTTAAGCAGGGCATGGACAAAGCACTTGGTGCATCTTTCTTTTACAAGGCTACTTGTCATCTTTTCCTAGTGGTGGTAATAACAATAGCATTTAATAGCACTTTTTAGGCTTTGAAAAGTGCTTCATGTATGCCATCTCACTTGATCTTCATAACAACCCTGAGGTAGGTGCTATTATTACTCCCATGGAATGTAGCATTATTTTGTTTGGAGATTTTCACGGGCTGTCTGAAGTCCTTTGGCAGGCCACAAGTGGTCCGTGGGCCATGTGTTGTACAGGCCTGCTCCAGATGCTCTTACTGTCCCCTAGTTTTTTCAGTGTGGTAGGCTTTAAGGCTGTTGCTGGGTCATTAGTAGACCCATCATTATTGTCAGTGGTTTCCACTATACTTATCCTTCAGAATGAGTCAAGGCCCTATCACGTGCAGCAAAAAACAAAGCCGCTCAAAACTTCTCTCTCCTATTATTCTCCAATGCTGCAGGCTCCAGTTATCAGTAAGGAAAGTGGCATGACTATTGGTTGGATAATTAGTTATTAGAAGACTGCTGCCCACTCCAGTGGGCAGTCCTTTTGGTTCCAAGACAGGAGAAATGCAGATTTCACAGCTCCCCTTGCAAGGATTCTATTCATTATCAAGGACTAAGCCAATGTAGACAGTGAACTACAGCCAGCCACTTGACTGGGAGTCTGGAGAGCTGAAGTTCCCATCGACTTGCCCTTAATTGTGACCTTGGGCAGATTGCTTTCTTCTCTGATTGCTAGTTTCCTTATCTGTAATAAAAGGAAATTGGACCAAATGATCACTAGGGTCCTTCCCCATTTTGTGAGGATTCTATTAATCAATTCAATAAACATTTTATCAAGCATCTGTTATGAGCAGAGCACTCTGCTAGTGACTACAGTGCATAGTTTTGCTAAAACAGGTCTTACCCTCATTTAAGTCCACAAGGGTGAGGACACTATAATAAACATTAAAATCGGAAAAACTCTTCTGTGAAGTCTAAGGTGGGGAAAGTGATATTGACCCCAGGTGTTGGGGAACACATTGCAGAAATGGTCTTCCAGTTAAGACTCCAAAGGATAAGTTGGAATTCAGTAGGAGAAAAAGGTGGGGAAAGAGGTCATTCCAAGCATAATGTAAGAAAAGCCAATGAATCCGAAGAGCCCAGTGTTCAAAGAGTGGGGTTAGAAGAGTAGTCCAGTTTAGCCAAAACAAAATGAATATAAGCGAATAATATAAAGCTGGAAAAGCAGCATACTAATTATGAAGAGCTTCTATACCAGTGAAAGAAACTGAATCATGAGTAAATAATTGGATCAGAAAGATTAGTGTGGTACAGAGGAATAAGCTAACTCTGGAATCAAAGGATTATGGTTTGAATTCTGGTTCTGCCACTTGCTATTTATGAGATCTTGAATTCACAGCTTCCCTAGGCCTCAAATTCATTATGAAATAAAGGAGTTGAAGGATCCCTTTTAGTCTTTTAAAAATTTATTTATTTATTGGAGGCAATCAGGATTAAGTGATTTGCTCAGTGTCACACAGCTAATTAAGCGTCTGAGGCCAGGGCCAGTGCTGTATCCACTGTGTCACCTCCCTTTCAGTTTTTTAATCTGTGAGCCAATCTCAACTGGCTCCTTAATTTCTACACACCAACATGTTTACTTTCTTCAAGATTGGCACCTCTACAACAGCTATTCCATATCTGGGTGTCAGACATGCAGTCCATGGCTGAATGCAGTTCACAACACTCTCAAGTGTAGCCAGAACCAGATAAAAATGTAATTGGAAAACATATAACAAAATAAAAATACCAAAGTTACATTTTAAAACTAAGTTAATATGTGAGCCCACTGGGATCCTTATGTACATCCAAATTAGTGGCCCCCATTTCTTTTCCTTTTTAATAAACCTTTTTATTTTTTAGGCAGTTAGGGTTAAGTGACTTGCCCAGGGTCACACAGCTACTAAGTGGCAAGTGTTTGGTCTGAGGCTGAATTTGAACTCAGGTCTTCCTGACTCCAGGGCCGGTGCTCTATCCACTGTGCCACCTACCTGCACCCATTTCTCTCAGAGTCGGACACTACTCACTATCCTTCCCCCTCCCTTAGCTGAGAGAACTCAGGTCAACCCTCTTGAGTGCCTTACTTTCTTCAAGTAATCCTTGTAGAACATGGAGTCAAACCTTTTGACATCCTAATTTCAGTCCTTTGGATGTTGCTGGCTCAGTGTCATGGCTAAACTTTGGCACTCCAGCTGTGGTCTGACCAAAACAGAGAAACCATCATCTTTCTCCTGAACACTTAAGCCTGCCTCTCAGTGCAGCCCATGATCACATTAGTTTTTTTGGCTACCACACTACACCTGGCTCAGTGACCCCTAGATCTTTTTCAATTGTTAATAATACTTGCCCAATCATGTACTTAAATTATCTGAACTCCATTATAAAACCTTGCATTTATCCCTACTACTGAATTTCACCTTATTAAATTTCAACTGTCAAGATTTTTGGAACCTGTTATCCATTATTAGCTATCCCAACTTTGTAAAATCTGCATATTTAATTAACATTCTCTTTGCCTTTATGCAAGTTACTGATAAAAATGTCAAAAAGTACAGGGCCAAACACTGAACTCCATGGCACTTGACTGGAGATCTGCTGCCACACTGACAACAAACTCTTCTTTTTGGTTTTAGGCAATTGGGGTTAAGTGACTTGCCCAGAGTCACACAGCTACTAAGTGTCAAGTGTTTGGTCTGAGGCCAGCACTTGAACTCAGGTCCTCCTGACTTCAGGGCCGGTGCTCTATCCACTGCACCACCCAGCTGCCCCAACAGCAAACTCTTAAACTATCCTTTGAGCCCAGCCCCTCAAACACTTTGGCATCTCTCATTTCTTTTGTGTAGTTCCCATCTCTTTTCCCAGAATAGTAAGATTCTAGGTAAGCTATACCTATATTTCCCTGATCTATTCAGTAACTAGCAATAAAGGAAATAAAGTTAGTCTGACATCGTTATGAGGGGCTTAGCTATCTTATCTCCTTGTTATAAGGTTATTTCAATCAAGGACAACGAGGCACTCACTCTTTTATTTCCTCCTTATTTATCTTACCAACTCCCAGTTAGCCATTTTTGTTGTCATTTCCACTGTTACATTCTTTCTACCGTACAAAACACAAGTAAAATGACTGAGTAGCCTGTCATGGGTTAGCAACCCAAGCAATGCCCCTTTCATGTTTGGCACTCCCAATACGGCTGAAACGAAAACCACCCATTAGTAATCTTTACCGTCTCTCACTAGTTTTCACCTCGTTCTGAGTTTAAGTACCCCTAGTTATTTGTATAGAACTGCCATGCTTACATTCATCTTCTTACCTGTCTTTAATCTCCATCTTTTTTTTAAAAAACCTAAGTCGTTGAGCTCCCTGCGTGTGGGCACAATTTCCCCATTTTCCATTAGAATTGTTTTCCCTTTGTGCCTTCAGAATTTCCTTGTTTCTTGTCCCACCTGGGCTAAAAGGTTCCTTTACAGAATTTAATTTCATTGGATCCTTCCTTTGCTTCTATCTACTCTTCCTCGGACTTGGGACAGATGTCAGCATCTCATCTACAAATACTAGGGAGTAGTCGCTTTTCCCAAAAGATCCCATCATTTCCAGGGAATAAGCATTCCTATCTGTTCCATGAAATATCTCTATGCAATTACTCTCTATCTCCATCTCCTAAATTTCAGTATTAGATCACTGACTGCCCTAATTTTATATGCTCTGTGGGGATCTGAAACTCATTATATAAAAAGAAAATTATCCCAAAACTTCCCACCCCCACCACCTTTATCCAGTAACCAACTCATACATGAATCCCTCTCCCTTCACCTGGGCATTTCTAATCTGCCCTTACCTCTTCTTAGCTTCCTTCAAGGCTTGCATCAATTGCCACTCTCTACAGGAAATCTTTTTGTACTGGTGCTCCCTTCTTCAAATCATCCCCTTTCTATCCCCTGTTGAATTTTAGTTCCTTGAGGTCAGGGCCTGTTTTTCGTGTTTGTATTCACATAGCACTAAGCCTTCCCTAGCTATGCTGGCTATGTAACAGTGACTTCATTCTGTCTTCTGATGAATACAAGACCCAATCCTAAGGAAATAAGCAACTTCCCAAATGTGAATGCAATGAGGTCTGAACTATCTGATCCCTGGCAGACTGGTGAAGAGGGTATCTGGACCACACTACCTGCTAGAATCACCTAGGATCTTCACTTCTAACATTCCACAAGAATCTTAGCGGATAAGTCTCCAAACACGTGATGATGGTGCAGTGGCAAAAAAAAAAAAAAAAAAAAAAGTTAGACAAAATGTTCAAGCTAATCCCAAGGCTGAAAGTTGTCACTCAGAAAAACTATTTTTGTGGCCACTAGAAAATACTCACTTTTAATTATTTCACATTAACCACACTGAGTTTTCTGTAAGTCACTTAGAAGCTAGTTGGCTGGTTAGGGCCTCTTCACAAAAAAAAAACGAAACAATGTTCTTTTCACATTTATTTTTCTTAAAAAATCCAGAATGGATCAAAAGAACAATTATCAAGGAAGTAGGTACCCAAAGCAAAAGCTAGAAGGTGGAGAAAACAATGCTTTGGGTAAACTGAAGAGCCTTATTAATCACTTTGTTTCAAAAGAACAGTTCTAGATCAAAGTAAACCCCATCTCTTTCAATGTAGTTTCTCCCTTCTCTGGCAATGCAGCTGACCCTGCGTGGGCTATCGATAAGGAGTCCATCAGTCATGGCTGATCAGTACTTGGCTTACTAGAAGGACCTATCCCTACTGAGTCTTTTAAGGATTGTGGTCCCCTACCATCAATTTTGTGACATGGTTTTGTTTCACTCCTTGGAAAAACAGTCACTGCTGCAGACAACTGTATCAAGCCTTTATAATGATCAGTGAATCCCCCCTGCCCCTTACATGCAGCTGGAAAATAGATAAGCTGGGGGTGAACATTTAGAACTCTATCATCTGAATTACCTGTCAAATGATAATTAGCTAATACACTCACTAGATTTATACGTCAAGGAAATTATATATAGAATACTGCAAAAACACAGTAAGACTGAAGTTTGCCCATTTCTGCTCAGGAAGGTCCTTTTGCCCCTTTGTTCCCAAGCTTCACAAATGTTTTCCCAATTTCTGCTCCAGTCAAGGTCAACTGGCAACATTACTGCTTCCCCTCCTTCTGATCTTCCTTCTGTTCCCCAGAAGTAGAACTTCCAGATCCTTCTCTCTCAGATGCCATCTACAAAGAAAATATTTGTAAAATTGTTAAACTAAAGCCCTATTGTTACTTTGTTTTAGCTAATATAGCTTCAATTTCACATTCTTCTCCTAACCCTTATAAGTACCCCACTCATATCATCCTACATTTATTACCCAAGAAGAGAAACTTTTATAATAAAGTTTTAATAGCTGGTAGGGTCTTCTACCTTAGCTGAATTCAACTATAAGAAATCACATCAGCCACTCTGCCTATGGGGCTCCCCACTCATCACCATCCTTATCAAAGCTCAAAAAAACAAAACAAACCTCCATACCTTTTTATATGCCATTTCAAAGAGCTTTAATGATGCTTGTTGGAGAGTAGATGCTGCCTGCCTGATGTTTTCCCCTGTTTCACTATCTTTGCGAGCCAAGAGCTCTCTCATTCTAGAGATTTCTTCTTTCAGTTTATTGCACTGAAGGAAAAAAAGTTTGAACACACATGTAATTATTGGTCTATATACATTCTTACTTTCTCCTTGCTTCTTGTCATTACCAAAACAGTATTTTTTGGACTGATGCTGGTTTAAAAACACAACTCACCTCATCTGCTGGAAGTTGGTCTTTGAATTCTTCCATCTTTGTTTCAGTATCGTGAATAATTCCTTCTGCCATATTGACAGCTTCTACACGTTCCTAAGTGAGATAATAAGCCCCAGTATTAGAGTGGGATGTTAACGCATAGTCTCCTAATCAGTCTAGCAAATATAAGAAAACAGGTTCTGAGAAGACAGCAGAAAATATGAAAGACAAATACCAGTTTCATAATTTCATCAGTATAATTTGCACAGCCCTGCTTCTATGCAATTTACTGTCTTCAGAATTGCCAAAAACACTGAAGCTTCCAGGCCAGCTCTCTTATCTACCGTGATAAGCTGCCTTTTCGGTTCCATATTATTATTAAAGTAAGTGTTTATTTTTAGGCAAGATCACTCTACTCCTCCCCCGCCAGCAAAATAGAGACAATAAGTTACAGGAGATAAAATGGACTACAGCAGTCTGAAATGACTTCAGAAGGATTAAAAGGATAGGTAGCATAATGGGTTGGCAAAGAGGAAGGGGAAATAGACAAAACCAAGAAGAAAACAAGAATAAGCTGAAAGCAATTACTTTCTTCCTCCTGTCTTCCTCAGCATACTTCTCTGCATTCTTAACCATATTCTCAATGTCATCTTTGCTTAACCCACCAGAAGACTGGATCACAACTATAGTAAGAAAAAAGGATAAAAGTACTGGTTAATTTTCCTCTTCCTCACACAGTATATCAAAAGGTAGATGGCACTGTTCATTGACTTCAAGTAGTAGTAATTTGTAGTCCAATTTGAAATCAACACCAACATCCAGTGTAGGTGATCAATCACTGGCAAATGGAGAAGGAAATGGCAAACTACTCTAGAATCTTTGCCAAGAAAACCCCAAATGGAGTCATGAAGAGTTGGACACAACTAAAACAACTGAACAAGCAAGCCAGCAAACAAGTTTTGCCTTTCAGGTAAACCAACCCCAAACTTTATATCAGAAAGGAAGTTAGAAGTGGCTCTAAAGTTCAATGTTCTGCTAGGATCAACAAGCCTACAGATTTAACTACTTCATGGCCAAGCCACTACCAGGCAGGTCTGGAGCACATCCTTACCTCTCCTTAGCATCAATGAGGTAATGGGAGAAGAGAACAAAACTCACTCACTAGCCTCTGAAAGCTAGAGGCCAGAGGGAAACTACAGCCTAACAGGTCTAGCCCAAATTTCTTTGTACTTACTCTACTTTTTATAAACTCACTTTGTTGTTCACGTCCTGTGCCTTTATCCTTTGCAGAAACATGTACAATCCCGTTAGCATCGATGTCAAATGTGACTTCAATCTGTGGAACTCCACGTGGGGCTGGTGGAATTCCAATCTGAAATATAACCAAGACTTTAGTTAGAGTAAGCTCACAACAGAAAGGGACCCATGCCTTCCATTCTCAATTCTACTCATTGTTCTCGTAAATAACTAATTTAGTCAGAGACGAGAACGTTTCCAAAAGATTAGGATGTTTAGGTGGTGGGGGTCCATTCCATCGACAAGTCTCAAATGCCCTCTGAGAAATTCTAACTCAAGAAACCAAAAATGGTTTGCCAGTTAATCACAAATATTGCCATTTTCTCCAATGTACACTCTGATTCTGTTACTTAGAAACTCCTGGGTGAAGCCTCACGCCACCTCGATTTTATAGGTGACAGTCTTAAGTTTACTCAGGAGAGAATTTACTCTTTGTGGAATACAAGGCTTTTCTAGTTTCAGGACCACATACCAAAGTAAACTGTCCGAGAAGCTTGTTGTCTGCAGCCATTTCTCTCTCTCCTTGGCACACTTTAATTTCCACTTGTGTCTGACCATCAGCAGCTGTAGAAAACACCTATGTTGAAAGGAGACAAGTCAATGGACAGGAAGGAGCTCCTAAGGCTCCCCTTTCTCCCCTATTTTTCATGAAAAGAGAAAGTCAGAAGGTAACTGTGTATATACCAGTTTCTTCCCTGTTGGGAATGGAAGTGCTCAGAAATGCAATAAGACAAGCAGCAGCTACTTCAGCATTTAGATGCCAGCCAAAAATCATTGTAGAAGAAGCGGGTAAAATGCAAGATGTGAGTCAAACTAATGGAAAAACTATTTAGAGAAACATATACGCTTATCAATTTTTAGTCAAGGACCTAGAGAAATACTTTTAGAGGATTTATTTTAAAAAATTGTATTTTGTGCTCAGTTTTAAAAGTTACCACATACTTTTTTTTTCTTCAGAATGAAGGGTTGACAAAAACATCACAGCACAAATACCAGAAGTTTTAGTTTCTTAGAAAACTCCTCCATACTCTACTCCTGTCAAAGACCAAACAAGCACACTGACACAGACTCCATAACTTTCTTCCCAAGGCATATGAGAACCGTTGGTCAATGAGCCTAGCTCTTGACCTCTCTTTCTGAAATCAAGATCTGGATAGGCTAAGGCACTTATTCTTCCCTACCACCAGAAAGCAACATCCATTGCTACCAGTCATCAAGAAGGAGAAGAATTTCTAAGCAAGGCCAGGCTACCTAAGGAAAAGTTCAGGACTAGGAAAACCGTAATGAGAAGAGCAGACTAAGTCTAACTGCTTATGGCTGTCTGGGAAAACAGAGCCCTAAAGCTGCCTTCTTCCACAAAGTAAATAGCCTCAACACAGGCTGGAGATGTTCTCACCTGGCTCTTCTTAGTTGGAATAGTTGTGTTCCTATTGATCAGTTTGGTGAAGACGCCTCCTAATGTCTCAATGCCCAGAGACAGGGGAGTGACATCCAGAAGCAGAACATCGGTGACATCGCCAGCTAACACACCTCCCTGAATGGCTGCTCCAATAGCCACAGCTTCATCAGGATTGACAGCTTTACTAGGGGCCCGGCCAAAAAGTTCTTGTACTGTCTGCTGAACCTAGGGAATCAAGGAAAAAGTCTGGTCACTCATGGAGTCATTCAACTTCCATCAGAACCAATCCACCTCTGGAAAATTAGGGAATTCTCCATGGGGGGGGAAGGAAGTTATACCAGTATTTCAATTTCCCTCAAATACTCCCCAAGTGGGAGGGGCTACTTCTAACACAAGCCTTTACTTAGAAGTTTTCAGGTTGTGATTGAGTTCTTAGTTTTACTTTATAATTTTTCTGATCCCTTGTTTTCCAAAGAAAAATTAACCTTCACAGATCAAACTCTACTTCCTCTCAAACTTAGAAGTTTTCAGGTTGTGATTGAGTTCTTAGTTTTACTTTATAATTTTTCTGATCCCTTGTTTTCCAAAGAAAAATTAACCTTCACAGATCAAACTCTACTTCCTCTCAAACAGCTGCTAAGCCAGCAAAGAACACCATTGCTCCAGCAGGTAGCTGGTGTTCTCTACAATGGTCTCTTCAGAATGAGGCACTGATGACAACACACATCCCTGTACAGACAGATACTCCTGCTAAAGAGAATGACAAGTTCCATTTCTTCCCCCATGCAACGGAAGCAGGCTAGACCTCAGAGGTCGTAAAGCATCCTAATAGCCATCCCAATTTGAAAAGGTCAATTTTACTTTCGCCCAATATGTAGGAACTCTAGCATGGAGAACAAGATCACTGGATGGAAATCCCACAAGATTTAAACCCTTGATTTCCCCCCCATTTAAAAGACTTATTCTTTCTTGAACCTGCCTTGATGGAAGATACTGCCCTCCTAACCTTGGAGAAGATTCCAAGGTTTACTAGGATTGCTAAAATATCCCCTACCCAAAGGACCACCAGCCCTCCCTTTACTCTGTGCTACCTTGGGCATTCTGCTCATTCCACCAACTAGGATGACTTCTCCAATGTCACTCTTGCTGACTTCAGCATCTTGCATGGCCTTCTGGCATGGGGCAACAGTCCTCTTGATGAGATCTGTGACAATGCCCTCAAACTGAGCTCTAGTTAGTTTCATGTTTAAGTGCTTGGGCCCAGAAGCATCCATAGTCAAATATGGTAGGTTGATGTCAGTCTGCAAAATTAACATTCAATGTAAGCAGAGAAAGCCAGTGGTAAAGTGCTTAGTACAACAGGATTATTTAGAAAGTCACACAGATCCTACAAAGTTGGAATATAATTTTCACTGAACTGTATAAAGCAGTGAGTCCACAGATGCAATTTCCAATTGTCCCTGCTTCTTTCAGCAGAGAAATGCCTCAAGAAATCTGGAAATTAGGTCATAAAACAGCTCCAGCAAAGAAAAATCAAACATTAATACAACCAAAATCAGGGTCAGAAGGATTGGCTTGTAACCAAAAACACAGAGTTATAATACTCATTTCTTATGTTGTCAAGGGTGAAATAATTCTGCTCTAAATCGCACACACCTGAACACTGCTTTGCCTTTAAGATGGATATTTAGTTACAAATGTCCTCAGTATAGTAAGCATGAGGATTGAGAATATGTATGTTCTGCTACATTCATCCCAATAGCAGGTTAACATTAAAACTGCATGGCCACAATTATATATACTTATATTCTGGGCTGTGGATTATGGCTGCTATCTCTCTATCCTTCCCTCCTCAAATATCAATACTGAATGGATTACAACCCTGTATGAACTTAATGTCAAGAACATGCAAGAGAACATGTCTGATAAACTTAAAACAACTAAGACTGGGTTCTGAATCCTTCCTCAGTCAATTACTAGGGGTGATCCAGGGCTAGTCACAACTCAGTTTCTCTGTCTGCAAAATGGGGGTAATAATAACCTACTACACAGGGTTGTACTAAAAATCAAATAAGATGATACAGATCAAGTGCTGTGCAAACTGCCTTAACTATTATTACCAATGTGTTGTGGAACAGCACAATTAATCACATCCTGAAAGCAACTGCAGTTAGGAAAGCACTAGATTATCCTGCTTCTCTATAACAATGGTACCTTGGGTCCTTCTAGACCACAGGTTATCATCAATACTATCCATTTTCAGGAAAATACTAGAAGTCCTTCAAAGAAAACAATTTATAAAAAACAATGTATTTTTTGCTCAGTTCTAATAATTACCACTTCCCCCCCCCCAAATGAGGGATTAAACAAATACATCATAGCACAAATACACCAAAAACATCTTTAAACCTTTTAGAAATGCTGTCCCCTCTCAATCTCTTCTTTCCCCCTCTATTGCTCATTAGCCTAAGTGCTAGGGAAGTACTAAAAGAGTGAGAATCTCCTATAAGATAGTTAGCTTCTATGACAACAGTATCTCTAAACCTGACCATCATTTCATATACATACACCATGCCACTGGTCACAAGAAAAAAGGCAGTATAAGGAAAAACATTCAAAATTACTGAACACTATTTCTACAAGCAAAGAATTTTGAAACGTATCACCAACCTGCCTTTGTCCACTTTGCTCTAAGGATGATCTACTATAGAACCTGATGACTATTTTTCGGTAGTCACTGACTTTTATCATTCGTCCTGAGGGGCTTTCACAGAATAGTTAAGAGTGAAAGCTGACAAAGCAGCCACATCCAGTACATTTTATATAGCACTTTGGACAATTAGTACTCTATCACAGTGTAATTCTTTCAGTATTAAAAAAGGAACTATTTTTTCAAGTAATATCTAAAAGTTAAGGAAGTAAGTTTCAGCCCTCAGGCCTCGGACAGGCCGAGTGACTTAAGATAAATTATTTCAGATGGCAGAAATGGCAAAGAGAGCATGCCTTTGACCTGCACTGTTTCTAAAATATGGAAATTAAAATTCTGTTGAAGATGGTGATAACATTTTACTCAAGGCACAATGATATCATTAGACGCAAAAGTTATCGCAATGAGCTTATTCTAAACATTCTGATTCTCACCTCACAAAGGCCAGTACTGCTAAAAACCATTACTCACAGTCACATCAGCAATACCTGAGCTCACTGCTGTTTTGAACATAATTCAATGGCTGTATCACTTCCAATAAACAAAACTCCTGATCTGGATATTTAAAAAAGTTCAAACAATCAATTCATCAAAGTGAGGTGTGATTCATTTCTCTCACCTGCACAGAAGAAGAAAGCTCACACTTGGCTTTCTCAGAGGCCTCCCGTACTCGCTGAAGAGCCATATTGTCTTTGGTCAAGTCAAGTCCTGTCTAAAAGATGAACCATACAACATATTTCAATTTGGTAAAGCACCATTATTTTGACAGGAAGAAACTGTGCCTTGGACTTCAATATTCTGTATTTCTTCCCCTCCCAAGCACCATCCCTTACAACAAGGAATTTAAGGAAAAAAAAATAAAGAGAGCCTCACACTTTTATTATTGTCATACTGAGCAAGCATAATTTGTTTATTTCTATGCCTCAAATTCCTGATTTGTGAAACTGAAGGGGGTAAGGATTGGACCACGTCACCTCCCAGGTCCCTTCCAGCTTCACTGAGCCTAAAAGTGGGTGGGGAGCCAGTACAACATTTTTCCAGCTCTTGTTCACAAACCAACCAATTTTACTAAATAGTATTCTAAAATGTGCAAGACTCTTTAAAGTTAGCTACGTTAGTCAATCTAGTCACCAACCTCTCTCTTGAACTCCTTCACAATGTGCTGGAGCAAGGCCTGGTCAAAGTCTTCACCCCCTAGGAAAGTATCCCCATTGGTAGATTTCACCTCGAAGACACCTTTCTGAATTTCCAAGATAGAAATATCAAAAGTTCCACCACCTAAGTCATACACAGCAATGCTTTAAGGAAAGGAAAAAGAAAGGTGAAAAAAAAAAGACATTTTAGTAAGACTGGACAAGGAAAGTGGATTTCCAATAAATGGGTGAATGTGAAGCTATTTTACTGGGCATAAAATGTCAAAATATGTTTGTTAATAAATTACTTTAATACCGATTCATTTATTTCTGACATTGGTAGTTTTAACAGGTGTTCAATAAAAATGAATTGAAACCCACTATATTAAGAGCAAACGAATGTTGACAGTATCTAATTACACTTTTAGACACCCAACATGTACCAATTCAATTTACAACATTTAAAAATTCTCTCCTGCTGCTTCTGAAAGATCCAATTTTCTTAAGATGAAAGTATGCACACACATGTGCACTGAGATCCCATATGTACTAGGGAAAGGGCAAATTTTTAGTCTAACTATAAATCTCAAAACACCAAAGGAGCACAAATGAGTATGTGTGTATGAATATATACATAAATAAATAAACAAACAAATAAATAAATAAATAAACTGTTCCCATAGGTCAGACAACTCAACCTTTTATTTTTTTGGGGATGGGGGAACTTTTGCTTACATTTTGTCTTCAGATTTGTCTAAGCCATAAGCCAAGGCAGCAGCTGTAGGCTCATTAATCACTCGAAGTACATTCAGGCCAGATATTTGCCCAGCATCTTTGGTGGCCTAGAAAAGGGGAAAAAAAATTCTATATTCTTCATTTTAAAGTATCACTGATTTTTTTGAAGAGAAGTCTGTGCAACCTCACCTGTCGCTGAGAATCATTGAAATAAGCAGGCACAGTGATAACAGCATTTTTTGCTGAATGTCCTAGATAGTTTTCTGGAAAAGAATCAAAGAACCGAAATCAATGGGGGCATTTTATTTGAGCTACACAACAATTTACACAAGATATACTCATTCCTATGTGACTCTCTGAGCCAATTAAAACAGTGAAGACTTCTGAAATACTTTAAAGCTTTTGTTTGTAAGTCACAAGACTGACTTCTTTGATCCAGTGATTCCATTGCTATGACATTATCCTTGAAATACAATGAAAAGGATTTAAAGACCTATCTATTCAAAGGATACATGACAACTATATTTCAAGTTGCAGCTATATGTACAATGGTCTGAGATTTAGAAGTATATTAATATAATGAAATATTATGTTACTACAAAAACATGAAGAACCAAAGTTCACTATTTTGTTTGGTTAATTAGTTAGATATAACATTAGTCCTAAAATTTCTTCATTTTGAATTTTATTATTTTTGATATCTTTTTACTCCCCCACTTCCCACAAGGTGTGCAGGCCAAAATATAAGATCAGTTCAACAAATATTTAATTTCTTTTAGCGTTAATACAAATTTCTCAAAATTGGAAATTCTCTTCCTCAACCTTCCATTCCAAAGACTCATGAACAATGTCTCAGAGATGATATTGTTAGAACTTTTCTATTTTTTTTATAATAACTCCACCTACTGGGAGAAAGGAGGAAAGGAAAGAAAAGCTGACCAGCTCCGACTTACACTAGGTATCAAAATCAGCAAACCAACAATTCTTTTAATTTGTAGAGGCTATGAATTAAGTACCGAATGTAGGTATGATGTTACTAACAGGACTGATGTTATGTACTTATGATTTTGCTTTAAAGTGTATTTTATTAATAAGTAGAAAATAAAATCAACAACAATCTACACAATAAAGCCTAACAAATATTAGTTATCCATATTTTCATCAAGTTAAAAAGGATAAACACAATAAGGCCTTCTCTGACTTTCTTGTTTTGTTTTTAAATCAGGACCAACTACTTACCTGCAGTCTCCTTCATCTTCATCAACACAAATGCACCTATCTGACTTGGAGAGTATAACTTCCCATGGGCTTCTACCCAGGCATCACCATTGGAAGAACGGACAATTTTGAAAGGAACATTTTTACTGAAAAGACACAAGAATTTGTGTTTAAATGAGAAAACTTGCTAGGACAATTCTTTCACCAAGTGTCTATCAAGGGCATGTCTGCAAGCAAACCAATTCTCTTTAAATTAACATAAACTTAAAACAGACTTCAAAAGAACTAATCATTAGTGCCTAAAAGGGCAAAATTCAAGACACGGAACTGTCAAGAGCTCATAAGACTTATCCACTACTCCCTAAAGGAACTGCTATTTTAACATTTGGGGGAAGGTCCACCTAGATGTAAATACTACTATATATAGCCCAGCAGACAGTTGATTAGTAGGTAAAAATCTATTTTTTCCTACATATAATTAAATGTTATTCATATGATCTAGGAGTACATAAGACTCCTAGCCAAATCTTTAAAATCAAAATATATAGCAAAGATAAAAAATAAAGACAATCTAGACACATATAATTTCTGAAACAACTTTTATAGATGACAACCATTTGGATTGTCACTTTTTAAGTTAGTTGACCCTTTAAGACAACATCTACCCAAACAATTCTCAGGTTTTTTTGGGTTCTGAGTAGTAATTTGCAAATAAATTTGACTCAAATATTTATTAAGCACTGTGTTAAGAATGGATGATAAAAAAGCAAAATGAAAAATATAGTCCCTGACCTCAAGGAATTTAAACTCAGCTACAGAATCTAACACTAAAACAGTTAAGGGGAAGATAATTTGATATGGGAATGAATACTAACACCTAAGGAATAAAAAACGGATCAGAGATGGCACATACACAGAACACAAGATTACACACACAACTGAAAGGGACCTTAAATGTCATCTAGTCCAACTCCCCCAATTTTAAATAGGAAACCGAAACCCAGAAGATGACCTGGCTACCATTCAAGTAATGTGTGGTAAAAAAGAGAATTCACAACCAGGCCCTATGACTCCAAATCGAGTGCTCTTTCACCTGTACCATGCTGCTGAGTCTTGAAGGAAGTTAAGGATTCTCTCGAGCAGAGGTGCATTCCAGACAGTTAAGGCTTTAAAAAACACCACTAAAAGGATCTAAATTACAGTAGTAGAATAAGGACGAGAAACTGAATACAGTGGAGATAAAGAAAAACAAAGTGAAAGGTGACTTAGATCATGAAAATTTTAGTGAAGAGAGGGAATGAGGGGTAGGGTTACAGCTAAGGGAGATGGGAGAGGGAAGAGATTTAATACTCACATGTCTTTCTGCACTTCAGGATCCTCAAATCGACGGCCAATGAGGCGCTTGGTGGCATAGAATGTGTTGTTTGGGTTGGTGACTGCCTGTCGCTTGGCAGGCATGCCCACAAGGCGCTCATTGTCTGCTGTGAAGGCTACAACTGAGGGAGTGGTTCTGGCACCTTCAGCATTCTCCAACACCTAAAACCTCAAGGTGGTACATCCATGAGAATCCATGGAATAAAGAGCCTCCATGCAAAAACACAGCAAACTTTATACGGAAAACCCACAAGAAAGAGGAACTATAGTGGTGGCTAATTACAGTTTTTTTTAAAAGTTCAAGCTGATTAAAAAATCTTGGGGGCTGGGGGAGATTATCTGCTAACACGTTGGATAATTAAGATGTTTATGAGGCCCCTGCTTTGCCTTACAACCATTTCAGTGACTGCTAGGGGATTTTTAAAACCTTTTAAAACCCTAAAGTCTTCAAAGAAACATACTAATCAGAAATGGTAACTTTCCTGTTTATTCTGTACAGAATCCTCCTTTGAATAAATACATCAAAGGCACATTATCTGTCTTTCTGAAGACTCAAATGAATCCCTAAATAATTTTTTGGGGGGGCAGGGAGGAGAAAAGAACAGACCTATGGTTTTATTGAAATAAGGAATTCTAATGAGGAACTCCCTCTCCCATAGAACGTCAGCACCTGATCTGTAATTCAGTATTAAGACTGTTAAGCAACTTGCCTCCAGGATCACAGAGTCCATATCTGTCAGAGGCAGGACTTCTAATAGATGACAGACGCCATTTCTATAACCACTATGACAGAATGCCTCCCTCTAAACATTTTTTCTTCTAACAGTATCACACGCTGAAGTTAGGGGGGAAAATGGCACTAAGGAAATGGGAAAATCAAGTAAGATTTGGCCTGGTTAAGATGATCCTCCTTCTGGTGAGTAGTGGACAAGTCTTAATAGATTCAAGGGAGCCCAATTTCTTTTGGCAGAGGGTAAACTGAGAGATTCACAGGCAGTGGGGCTTAATGGAGGCAGCCTTCAAGGACTCAATGAGCTCAGGAACAAGAGAAATATCTAAGAAATCAATACAAGGAAAGCTTTAGGGAAATGACCAAAATGAGATAATGAATAGCTTCTTATTAAAAGGATGGCTAATAAAGTCGTCTCTGAGAACAACTAGATGCCTTATTCAGAAGAAAAGGAATGGGTAAAAGGTTGGTGCACTAGCATTTATATTAAGAAGGTATACTCATGAAGGAAAGTGGGAGATGTATGGGAAGGTTAAAATGATAATATCTGGGTAAAATCAAAGGGGAGAAAAATAAGTGATTGTCAGTGAAATGCATAACAGACCCTAGGACAGAATGATGGAATAAGGAGTTTGGGAAATAGAACACAAGCCTGGCACAGAAGCATGATAAGAGTACTGACAGATTCCAATTATCTGGACATCTACTGGAGCTGACAAAGCAGAGCAACGAATAACTTCTTGACTTGCTTTAGAGACAATTTCAACCTCTCAAAAAGTGGAGGAACCATCAAAGGAAAATTCTATTTTGGATCTGAATGTTATTAACAGGGGAAGAACTGATGGCTGAAATGGAAATATAGGGAGAATTGGGGTAGAGAGTGACCACTTTAGAGTTAGTGATAGAGGAAGGGTAAGGATAGGATTCCATGGACTAAAATATTTCAGGACAAGTCTGCTCAGAAAGGATGAGAAATGTTCACCCATGAAATTCGGAAGCTATAAAATGAAAAAACTTCAATGAAAGAAAATGGTGTGTGTTTGGGAAAAAAAAAACCCCACCAAAAATGGTCCTATAAAAATAGTACTAAGTGGCTGAGCAAGTTGTGGTATATGAATGTAATGGAATACTATTGTGCTATAAGAAATGATGAACAGGCTGACTTCAGAGAAACCTGGAAAGACTTATGCTCTGATGCTGAGTGAAGTGAGCAGAACCAAGAGGACTTTGTACACAATAACAGCCACGTTATGCAATGACTAAGATTGTTAAACTGAACCCTTCTCAGCATTACGAGGATCTAAGACATCTCCAGAGGCCTCAGGATGGAAAATGCTGCCCACATCCAAAGAAAGAACTATGGAAGTCGAATTGCTATCATTTATTTTTACCTGCTGTTGAGTTTTGTTTCATCTTTCTGATGGTTCCTCGTATTGGTTTTAATTTTTACTTACAACTTCACTAATGTTGAAAATATGTTTAATGGGTATGTAAACGTAATGCCTATATCAGATTATGTGCCGTCTTGGGGAGGGTGGGGGAGAAAAATTTTCAACTCAAAAGCATATGGAAGTGACTGTTGATAAATCAAAATAAATTAATACAAAAAAAGACAGCAAAAAGAAATAGTACTAAGAAAGCTAAACTTCAGAATGAATAGAGATTGGCAAATAGAGTTATGAACGAAAAGGTGTTTTTTGTTTTTTTAAGCTACATTGGAAGAAAAAGCAGATCAAATATAGAACAGGACCTCTCAGTGGGGAGGACAGAACAACAACTGACAGAAGAAAAGGCAAAAATGGTCAATTAATTGTTTGCTTGGATTTTAGAGGGACAACACAATTAATCAAATGATGATGGCTTTTCTCCTTGGATGTGCACTGATACCCAAGATTTAAGGAGACGGTAAGAAGGCACATAGTTATGCTTAATGAGTTTAAGTCACCTGGCTCAAATGAACTCCAGACATCCTCAGGCCCTAAACAAAATGACACGTGTGACTGCTGAGCCACTGAAAGTAGTATTTTGAAAGATCATGGGAAATGGGAGAAGCACGATAAGAATGGCAATGGCAAACATATCAATTTTCAAAATAAAACCTAGGGTAGTTGGCAAACATCTTTTAGAAAGAGCCAGCATGGCTTCATCAAGAACTGGTCAAATCAAATCAGATGCCTCATTTCTTTTTTAGCAGGCTTACTAAATTCTAAGGAGAATGCTAATGAGTATTGTCTGCCTAGATTTTAGCAAAGCTTGCTGGTAAAGTATATTGTACTATTCTAGGGAAGAGCTATACCTTAGATGATAACACAATCAGAAGGATTCAGACTGGCTGGACAGCTACACAGAGTTAACGATTCAATGTCAACGAGGTCCCCAGGGATTGTACTCTAGGGATCTGTGCTTGGCCTTGATCTATGCTGCTTAACATTTTTATCAATGACCCAGATAAAGGCATAAATAGTATCTCTCTCAAATTTCTAGATCAAAGGTGTCAAACTCACTGCCTGGGCCACAATTGGCCTACCAACATTCTCAATGTAAAATGTAATTGTGAAATATTTAACAAAATAAATAAAAAATAAGATACAATATAGATAATGTTAATATGTGGTTTTCTAAGTCAATAAGCTATAATCTTCATGTATAGTTTAGTGGCCCCATTTCTTTGAGTCTGACATCACTGTTGTAGATGACCCAAAGGATAGTTTGACACATTTGATGACAGAATCAGGATGCAAAAAGATAATGCCAGGCTAGAGTATCAGGCTGAATCTATTAAGATGAAATTCAACAGAGAAATAGTCTTCTATTTAGACTAAAAAAAAAAATGATAAAAAAAAAAACACAACCAAAACCAAAACCCATAAAAGTATAAGGGGGAGGAGGTATAAATAGACAGCAGATCTGAAAAAGATCTGGGGGTTTTAGTGAACTGCAAGATCAGTGAGTAAGCACTGAATTGGAAGGCAAAAAAAGCTAACACAATCCATGCCTCATTAAGAGGAGCTTAGCTTACAGGAACAGGGAGGTAACAATTCCATTGTGCTCTATTCGTGTTAGATCTCACCTGGAATACTGTGTTAAATTCTGGCTACCACAGCTTAAGGACATTATAAAGTGGAGTCTGCCCAGAAGTAGGCAACTAGGATGTAAAGAGCCTTGAATACATGTCATATGAGAATTGTTCGAATAAACTAGGCATATTTAGCCTAGAGAGAAAAAATACACAATGATGTATTTGAAAGTCTGTAATTCGGAAAAGGGATTAAACTTGTCACGTCTGGCTCCAGAGGCAAAATCAGGAGTATCGGATAAAATTGCATAGAGGCCAGCTTAAGCTTTATGTCAGAAAAACTTATTAACAATCAGAACAGTCCAAAAGTGGAATAGGCTGCCCTGAGAAGTGTGTTCCCCTCTAGTTGGAGGTCTTCAAGTAGAGGCTGAATGGCTGTACACTGGGTATATTATAGGGAAGATTTCTTTCATGTATAGATAGGTTGTACTCTAAAGGGGTCTGAATCTCTTCTAATTCTCTTATTACAGGATTTCAATAAAGAGAGAGAGAGAGAGAGATGAAGTTAGCTCAAGCTGCTAGATCAAGACATAAATGAAAACTAAGCCCTTCTATGGGCCAGTTAACTTTGTTCTGCTCCTCCAGCACAGCTTTCACCCTCCCTAACCAAAGGAGCTGCAAATTCAGATCACAAGGAAAGTCACTCTCAGTCACTCTTTTGAGTACTGGTACTCAAAAGCCCTGCCAGAAAACCACAAGCATATCTTTTCATAAAGAAGGTTAAATTTTCATTTCCTTTGGGGGGGAAAAAACTATTCCAAGTTCATGGGTGACTTAAAAGCTAGGAGAATGAAAGAAAAAAACTCAGGAGAAACGTTAACACTATTCATGTAGGTTACTTGTAAATTAGAATTGAGCTAATAAATTCCATGACCTTAAAAGTTTCATTCAGAAGAAAAGTCATGCTAACAATCCAAGTTTCTCAGTACCCATGCTAAACCTAAACAGCAAAAACAAACCAAAAAAATCAAGTATCTATTTTGTATACAAAATTACGACCTAGGGTAAATATCAAGGTGCAAAAACTCACCTTTGCTTGTTTCCCTTCCATTACTGCCACACAGGAATTAGTTGTACCCAAGTCAATACCAATAACGGCCCCCTTGATTGCCTCAGATCTGAAAGATAACGTATAAAACGATGTCAATTACAGATGTCAACCAGAAATTTAGTACTGACTTCCTTGCAATGCAAATTCTGCCACACTTACGCATAGTCTCTTCTTGAAATAATTCGAAAAGCCTCATGACTAAGACCATTCCAGCCATCCTTTGAGGAGGAAAAAAAAAAAGATTATTAGCCACCACATATGGAAATACCAAACCTAGCACTGAATTATTATAGAAAAACAAAGTCCAGAGAGGATTTGGCAGATCAAGGACTAGGACCTAGTGGAAAGTCTTTCCCCTACTGCACTAATTTTAACATAAAACAACTCTTGCCACAAATTATTGCCCAACATAACGTAAGGACTGGTACTATTTGTTTTGTCTTTGTATCCCCAGCGTGTAAGGCACTTAAAAGATTTGAACTCAACCATTCTTATACCACTGTGACTATACAGATTGCAGATTCTTCATTTATACAATATTTGTATACATGGTATTATGCACTAAAACCAACTATTTTTTTAAAAAAAGTATTCAAAATTCCTAATGATTCTAAGTAGAGCTTAGAAATCTGATAAATCAGCTGAAATTCACATTTCAACAATAAGGCCATTCTATATGAAAGCAAAGTGGGTTAATAAAAAATTTCAATTTGATTTCCACCAGCACTTGAAAATCTATCAAAGTTTAAGTGATTCCAAGCCACTTCCTGTGACCTTGTGACACAACTGGTTAAGAGAACTAGGATTTATCTAGCAGAGTCAAGGACTTGGGAGGTGGGTGGGTGGAGAGGAAAGAATCCCCAGAATGGCCTCCAAAGTTTGTCTAACTCACAAACCCTTAATGAGTAAGATCCCTGCAACCTTGCCTCAGCCTAGAAGCCAATTCTTTATATAATCCATGTGAATAGATGTAAAAAGAACAAATACTTCTTTGGGCATATTACTTCACATGGAGTAACTGCAATCAGAACCCTTTAACTTTTCCCACAATCTATGCATGTAAAGTCAACACAGATTCCTTAGGTTTTGTCTGAAATCACAACAGCTACTTTATGGAAACTAACTTTGCACTGACTGCTGGGAGGGAAGAGAAAAAAAGAGAATGCCACTCACACAAGACACAGGAAAGGCTCCAGGAATCATTTTGAACAACATCTGGCCTAAAATAAATCTGGTACCCAGGGAAGAGGTGCCTTGCCTATGATCTAACAGTCAATTAATAACATAGCCAGGACTAGAACCCAGATCTACCGACCCCCATATCCAACCCACAGATGTTCTACCCTCCACCCCCCCAGATCTGCTAACGGCCAACGATGAAAGAGACGAGAGCCCCGATGCTCCAACAGACCAGACTTCCGAGGGTGGGAGCGCCCTCAGCTCCTGGTATTCTCACCTCCCTTTTCTTCGCACACGTCCCCCTCTCTCCAGGAGCGAGCAGTGTCTTTCTCACGTCCTGGATGACACGTGCCTCATTAGAGCTCACCCCCCCCCCAATTCAAGGGCCCAGGGAGCTCAAGAGAGAGGCTCCTACCTCGGACCTGCTAAACCTCCAGATAATATAGCAAAACCACAGACGAGGAACACTAAAAAGAAGTACAAGAGATGCAGGGGCTGCAATCGAGAGTCAGAATGAACTAGGTTCAAATCCTACCCCTCACATTTCCTAGCTTTGTTACCCCGCATCCCTTAAACTAGGAGCTTAACACACGGACCAAACACGCCCCGTGGCTCTTCTCCCCCCGCCCGCGGAAATTTTTACGTGAAGCGGTCCAGCCCCGCCACTGCTCTCACCGGTCCCGCAGGCCGGGCTGGCCCTTATGGCCCCCGCTGACCTCCATAGCACGGTGGAAAAAGAACGGGCCGTGACTCGGCACGGAACCGAAGGGTGGCCGGGCTTCGAGGTCCCAGTCGGGCTCCTCCCCGGCCACAGCGCGGTAGAGGGGGTCCCGGCGCCCCCAACCGTCTACGCTTCCCTCCCTCCCCTATCAAGTTTTTCTCTTCGCCTCTTTTTTCCCGGCGGGGGCTGAGGATCCCACCGTGGCCGCTGGGTCTCAGTTTCTCTGAAATCCCGGCTCGGCCGCCCCACAGCCCTCTCACGTCCCCTGAAGGCCTACAAGAAACCGCTATCCGCTAAGGCCCTAAAGCCAAGGCCGAGCAACCCACTCACTCGGCGGAGGCCGGCAGGCGGGCCCCGGGAGGCGACTCCGGTGAGGCGAGCAACGGCGGCGCGGCTGGCGCTGAGCATGGCGGATAGGAGGACAGGGGTCGGCGGCGAAGTGGACTGAGGGGGCCGGGAGGTGCGCAGCACAGCGGTCGCGGCTCTTCTGGAAACCTCTAACCACGTGGGGGTGGGGGCGGGGGTTGGGTCACTGCGTACCACAAGACCGCTCTCTCCCGGAGGAGCCCACGTAGGAGCCTGAACATAAAGCTTTCATGCTATGGCTCCTTGGACCCAGATTGCCCAGGTATCCAGGGTGTGGTTTGATTGAGAGGAATAGGGAACTAATTTTGGGGGGCACATCAGGGCTTTGGGCCCCGGAGAAAGCTTGCAAAACTAAGTCAATTATGTAGGCACTGCTTTAGACACCCTGGGTCCTCGTCGGCCCGCAAGACTCAAGGTCACACCGGATAAAATGCGAACCTCTTACTGTCGCCTTGCGTCAGATACGTGGGAGGAGGGTGCCATTACGCCTGCGCAGCAGGCGACGGCACTACCGCCAGTGGCGCAGGTGCACAGGAAGAGGCGGAAGAGAGAAGGGGGTGGGATGGTAAAAGATTGATTCTGAATTTCGTTGGCTGTCCTCCGCGCATGGTTGTTGGGAGAGCGTAAGCGCTTCTGGAGGAGGGGCGCGTGCGCGTTAGGGACACGCCGGTTCAGTAAGATGGGCGTTGTCTTCTTATCTTGTCTTGGCCGGCCGCCATTTTACTGTAGAATTTTTAAAGATGCGAGGGACTTAGTAAGGGTCAATTGTCGTCCTTGCCAGTTAGTCTTAGCCTTAATTGTCGCAAGACTTAAAAATACAAATAATCCCAGGTCTTTTAAGCAAATTTGTACAATTTCTGTATTACAGACAACTGAGTGACTTAAATGAGCAATTCCTTCTTTCTTCCAGCAAGCATTTTGTTAAGTGCTTGTCATGTGCCAGGCACAGTGCTGGGCCCTTAGGATACAAAGACAAAACTAAAAGACCTAAGTAAGACATGCAAGATAAAAAAATAGCGTGAGGGTGGAAAGGTATCAGAAAATGCTGGCTGTAGAGGAGCTGAGCCTTGAAGGAAGCTGGGAGGATTTCAAGAGGCAGAGGCAAGGGAAGAATGCAAGCCAGGTTTGGGGGGACAGTCAGTCCGAAGGCATGGAGGTGGGAAATGGAAAATCAGGTATGGGGAACTAGCAAGTAGGCCTGGTTAGGTTCCTAGAAATTCAGAGCTTTGTTCATATAGGTAAAAGGGAATTTAAATTACCCAATTTAAGGGGAAGTACCAACACAGATTTTTATTTACTCCATGCTCATTGTCACTGTGGATTTGCTTGTTCCCTGTCAAGTTGTGAAAACCAAGGTCAGCATGGGGCCTCTGAACTCAGGTGATTATAGCTGTGGTAAAGTGGGTAATTGTGTATGGCACCAAACTTTCTGGCAAGAAAGAAAATATCTGTTATGCAGATCCATGATTGATGCCCACAATTTTAAGGAAACATGACTTCAGTGAAATAAAGATGTGAGCTGTGCTTCCCACTCCAATCCCTGCAATCATTTTCAAAGAAAAATTAGTACTACCCAATTTCTTCAGTCAAAGCCAGTCTTTTTGGTATTGAAAATAGACTAGTTTCTTCCCTTGGAAGAGTTTAGGACCTGATAGAGATAGAATTATTCCAAGTAAGTGAACAAAAAAAATCCATATAAATACAGCAAGTGCACAAATAGAGAAGTATTATGAAGCTGCTGAAGGAAGTACACATGCTAATTCAATTCAGCAAGCACTTATTAAAGGCCTGCTCTGCAGAGCACTATGCTAGGGGATGAGGATACAAAGATAAAATAAAAGCCCTTGCCCTCAAACAGCTTACTTTTTTATTCTTACAACATGTACCCAAATAAGTAAATACATAGCGATTGTAAGAGTGAGAGAAAATAGTGGAGTTGGGGGTGGGGGTGGGGGGAAGAATCAGGAAAGGCTTCCTCTAGGAGGTGACACCTAAGTTCTGCTTTGAAGGAAGCTAGGGATTCTAGGTGGTATAAGTGAGGAGGGAGTATAGTCCAGACATGGGAGACTAATTGTATAGAAGTACTACTCAGGCAGGAGATGAAATGTCACGAAAGGTCAGTGCAACTGGAATGAAGAGTGTCTGAAAGTGAGTAATGTGAAATAGGAGCTGGATTGTAGAGGGCTTTAAAATTCAAGGCTAAGGAGTTTGTATTTTATCCTAGAGTCATTGACAATTTTTAAGTAAGGGGGTGACGTGATCAGAACAGTATTTTAGGATTTGTTGTTTGTCCTTTGTTCTCCAAGAGGACCGTGACATCAGGGAGGTGATGCCATGACATGCAAATGAATTGGATTTAAGTGAGGGAGGGCTATGTAGCGTCACCAGCCTCACTTTCTCCTCCAGAGCCTACAAATTTGTTAGCTGTATACAGGATGGATTAGGGAAGAAACTGGAGGCAAGGAGATTAATTAGGGGGTCACTGCAATGGTCCAATGAAACGTCATTATGAGAGAGATGTGAAAATAAGATTGACAAGTTTTAACAAATGATTGAGGTAAGGAAGAGAAAAGGGGGTTCATCATCATAAAAAATTAAAAAAAAATTTCTCTCACTTTTCTCTATCCTTTATTGTCTTATTAGGGTATATGAGACATTCAAGGAGGACTAGTACATGTGGTGTGAGGGCTGCTTTTCAGGGATGCTCATCCACCTTTTTTTTTTTTTAATTAATTTATTTTGAATTATCAACAATCACTTCAATAAGCTTTTGAGTTTTAAATTTTCTCCCCCTCCCTCCCCTCCTCCCTCCCCAAGATGGCACACAATCTGATATAGGCTCTACGTATACATCCCTATTAAACATATGTTCACGTTAGTCATGTTGTAGGTAAGAATTAGAACCACTAGGAGGAACCACCAGAAAGAGGAAACAAAACAGAACAGAAGAAAAAAATAGCTAATAGCAAAAAAAATAGCTTCGATCTGAGTTCAAACTCTATAGTTCTTTCTTTGGATGCGGATAGCATTTTCCATCATGAGGCCTTTGGAGATGTCTTAGATCCTTGTATTGCTGAGAAGGGTTAAGACTATCGACATTAATGCTTATCTGCCTTTGTTGTCCACCTGTCACCCAGCTCTTACCTGTGGCTCCAAGAAACTGCTGCATATGCAGTGGCCACACTCAGGTAAATCTGTCTCAACAGACAAGCTAAACCAGGTTGAGGGTAACCAACAGGCCTGAAATCTGTCGAAGAGTTAGGGGGATGTCTACCTCAAGCATATAAAGACTTCCCCTGAGGGAATGGGAATTTGTTCCAATGTTCATGAAGGCTGCTAAAGCGGATTCAGTGGAGTGTGTAGAGCTTGGATTGCCATGGAAGAAACCAAGGTCATCCACTGCATCCTGGGCCATTTCCAGTTGTCTGGACTTTTGTCTTCTTGCTGGACTCCCACTGGACTTCCACTCAATGACTCTGGAAGAGAGAGCGAGGCTGACAACTTCGTACAACTCTGCCTCACTTAAATCCAGTTCATGAGCAAGTCAAGCCATCGTGTGATGCCATCAGTCCATTTTGAAGATGGAGGACAGGCAACAACAGTTGTCATCACTTTTATTTGTGTTCTGTCTTCTTTCCTTATTCCTTGGAAAGCAGCACTAAGTTGATGATACATATTTGTAACATTTTGTTTTTCTTATTTTCTCAATAGATGGAGGAGGGAGGAAATTGAGAACTGAAAAATAAAATAAAATTTTTTGAAAAAAGGACAGCAGGGCTGAGGAGGTTGCTGATCTCTGTTCTGAGGGCATACATTCTAAGACAGGCAACAATGATACAAAAGATCAAATAAATAAATATTGAACCAAAATGTAAGTAGGAAAGAAACTACAAAATAGGGATACTGTGAACAAGACATTGACTCTCCCCACAAGGAGCTCAATGTTTATATTGCAAATAATATTAAAGGGTAACCATATTTGTAGGTGATTTGGTAAGGACAAATAGTTAGACACTTACATGTAATAAACAGGTAATTTGTATGATTGTAGGCCTTTTACTTTTTTCTGCTGGTCCTCCTGTGAATTTACTTATGCCTCTCTATGCAGATCTGCTTCCCCCAAGGCAGGACAGTATTAACAAAAGTTATTATTAAAATTAAATTGAATTAGGCGGAGAGCTTCTTGAGGCTATGATTCTGTCCATTTATTCATGGTGTTTCCAGTTAGCTGTTGACCACAAGGGGGCTTAGGAGGAGAATATGAATGGATTAAAATTTGTAAAGGTAATTCAAAGTATTTACCTTTTTTTTTTTTTTGAGTCACTATCATCGTGTTCCTAAATGTTTCTGGACTGGCCCTTAGAGACCCTTCCTCTCCCAAATCTGTCCTCCAGTCTAACTTTACAGACTTATTTCTTATTCCCCTCAGCACTCTACATTTCAGTGAAATTAGCCTGCTTGCAATTTTCCGAACTTATCATTACATCTCCTGCCTTTATGCTTTTGCCCAGGCTATCCACCCCAAATCAGTATAATCATTTTAAACACTCTGCTTATATAGTATATAGATGAAACCTATATCTATAACACAGGTTCTGGTGCTGAAGTTTAGCCTTGTCCAATCTCATCCAGTTAGGAAAGAGGTCCTGCCAAGAGCCTATCCCTGGCTGACTGACATTTTTCTTAATGCTTCTGCATTATGTGATTAGCTGACTGGAACCCGTTATGGAAATCCTACATTCTGATTGCATCAGAAGAATGCTTTTAATATTCTTATGAGGACTGGGCTCATCAGCCAGTTATACCTATACTAAACCTGGACATAGGAATGAGGGTTCAGCTTATAGATCTCTCTGCTTCTTATTTATTTTTTCTGATGAACACCTAGGGATAGCTTAGAGAGTGGTTGTAGGAGGCACCACTGGGTTTAAGAGTTCCTGGAAAGAGCTCATTGTTCTGTCTCCCTTGGGGCCGCTAGATGAAGTTACTGAATTATTCCAGACTTCATGGCTCCCAATTTCTGTAACTCATGTAATACAGAAACAAGTGTTGGCGGCTATTATTATATTTTATATAAAAAAATGGCGGAGGAAAGGAAAGAAGTCACAGGGTTAAGAAAGGAGAATCACCGTGGGTGTACACTGACAAAGTGCTGCCATTTGCCATAGTGATCAGGGATTTTCTGCTTAATTTCTTCTTCTTACAGGAAAGAATTAAAGGAAAAATTGTTGGAAGTGTCATGATTAAGGGCAGCTTCCTTGAGAGCCATGAGAAGGAGAATTTGTCTTTAGGGCAGCAAAGGTCATTGGTCCACTTGGCTCATTGTTCATTGGTCACAGTCATTCCACAGGCCTCACTTATATTGTTAAATGAGCAGTTGTCACTGTGCTAGCTAGCGTAACCCCTTCTTTCAAAGTCCTTGAAGAAAATACAGAAGCACAGATCGCATGCTAAGTAGTTGACTCTGCAAAGTCTGCATGCTCTCAGGATGGAGGTGACCTGACCATGGATCCTTGAGCTATCGCTTCCTTCTTCTTCTTCAGGATGCTTTTTTTTCCCTGGAACTCTCCATATAACAATCCCAGAAATCTTTACACAATTCATGACTTCAGTGGCCAATCAAATCCTGAGAAAGCTTTCAGACTCTCTATGGTTACCATGGCTTAGGGCCAGATTCCAGTGCAGGGTTATATCTGAAAAACATTCCCTCCTCACCTCTCTGGTAGATTGTTTAGTTTCTTTTTAAGGCTTGACTCAGCTCAGGTACCACATCCTACAAGAAACCTGCTCTTCCCCTAAGTGGTTAGTGTGTTCTCTTCTTCCTGAAAATACTTTGCATATACTTATCTGTATACAAGTTGTATTCACTCTACTAAAATATACAGTCTTCTTGGGGGAGAGTCCAGGGGTGTGGGGAACCTGTGGCGTCGAGGCCACATGTGGCCCTCTAGGTCCTCAAGTGTGGCCCTTTGACTGAATCCAAACTTCACAGAACAAACCCCCTTAATAAAAGGATTTGTTCTGTAAAATTTGGACTCAGTCAAAAGGCTGCATGCAACCAAGGACCTAGAAGGCCACAGGTTCCCCACCCCTGGCAGTAGACTGTTTCATTTTTGCCTTTGTATCTTCTGTGCATAGCAGGCATATAAATGTTTGAATTAAATTTTTTTGAGTGCTGTGCAAATTAATATGGGCTGAAGATTTGAATGAAGTGAGGCAAAGAGAGGCAGAAAGAAATGAAGCATACCAACAGAGGTCAAGTGACAAGTAAATAAGGATTCTAATAACCTTTGGACAATAAGCCCAATAACAATGGAACTGTAATTCTTCACACTACTATGGCTTACTACTAACGTCATTACAGTGACAATGGAAAGTTTTAGGACAGGCATAAAGTTTTGTGAGTTACTACATAGAAAGTGTCACAGAAGCCTTGAGAGATCATCTGATTCAGGTAGGTAAATATATGTCTACTATTAGGCTAGATGGTTGTTCAATTGTTTCAAAATATAGTATTGTTTTATTATAGAATATTTATTTGGGCAGAGTTATTGTTTTTACAGCATTTTTTATATATGACCTTTTATATAGTTTATGTACTTATATCATAGATATTGATAGAAATTATTTGGATTAGGATTAATGCAATGTGGGTACAACCAGTCACCCCTTCTCCTTAGGGTTATATCTGGTTTTATTTCTCTCTTTCTGGATTGGCTTGCACACTCCAGATTGCATTCATGTTGGTGGGAATTTCCTGGGGAGGGTCATGGTTTTTCTCTCTGGTTTTCCAGAGGAGTATAGCCACACTACTGTTAACTCACTCTTAGCATCTGAAGTGTATCAGAGATACACAGAGATTCACAACAATAGCTTTCAGAGCTCCTGCCGGTATGGTTCCCATTTAAATAAATCAACCAAGATGACACCATTAACTCTTAATCATGAAGCATTTACTGTACCGAATGTAAAAGTAGAATAATTATAAAAGTCACCCATAAACCAGGGCCACATTTTCCTTCCAAAATACAAGGTGTCCACGAGAAAGAGTTGGCATAAAGTTACAGAAACCTAGCAAAAAGGCACATGAGTAGGAATGGCAATTCACAACTGGACTTGATGTCCTTGGTCTCCTTAGGGAACAGTATACACCAAATCATTTGCTGGGCAGGTCCTCTCCTCTGCTTGTTACTCCCTTCAAATCACTCCTTGGCTAAGTTCTGAGACAATATTATACTCTTTTAGCTAAAAGCAATTTTCTTAAACACTGGCTCCGCAGAGCTGTTCATGTCAGCTCTCTTTGGTGTCCTCTGAGTGGTTTTCTCCTCCAAATCCCAAGGTAAAGGACCAGGCCAAAAAGCCTCTACATTTTCCCAGCCAACTCTATTTAGTAAGAGAGGATTTCCACCTTTGTGCCTCCTCCCCAATCCATTCTCAGCAGTAATGCTTTTCTTCCCGTCAGCTCCCAACAGGAATGCTTTTACTCCAATCAGCTTAGCTCCCAGCAAAAAATAAAAATAAATAAATGCAAAGCCTCTTGTCCTCCAGTCCGCTCAGCTGAGGAACAGCTCTGGCTCTAGGCTCTTTTTTCAGTTCTCAGTTTGATTATTTTTCTGTGAGCCATCTGCTCAGCTGGACTTGGCTAGGCTCAGTTCCCTTTAAGCAGTAGAAAGCATTCTCAGTTATAAGCCCTTCCTCCAAGTGGACTCTGCTTATCTCTTCGAGTAGCAGGGAGCATTCTTGGGTCTCTGCTTTGCTTCTTCAGTCTCTTTTCTTGTCTCTTCTGTGCTTCTGTTCTCATTCTGCTTTTGGTTTTCCCTTGTGAAATGACTTACTCCTGTCTCAGAGTGAGAAACTAAAAACCTGATTTCTGTTAGATGCACCACAATAGGAACTATGGAATTGTCTCATATTTATTAAAAGGTTCAAGTTTTTAGACTTTCCCAGCAAGTCTTCTCAAAATCTTCACTATGTTGGGAAAGAAGACACCTTGTTCATCTTTGCCTTTAGTTAATACTTTTTGTCCCCTTTCTCAGAGGTTCTTTCAAAATCGGCCATGTTTCTTCTTGTTTTCACAAGTAGAATTGTCCAAATACAAAAGAAGAACTTTATGTTAGAATTTGTTATAACCAAGTCTAGACTTGCCTCAGGTCATTTCACATTCCTTGAAGTGGAGAGAATTTTATTTGGTGTCATATCCTGCCTGTCACTTATTACCTAGATGGCCTTGGGCAAGCCCCAACTTCTCTTGACCTTATGTTCCTTATTTGTAAAATGATAAAGTTTTGAACTAGATGACCTCTAAATCTATGATCCTATGATTTGTAATAGTGTAGTACCATTATTAATGTGACCCTGGTGTCAGAGTGTCCCTTCTGATGCAAGAACTTCGGTATAAAATCTCTCTGGCTCCTAGAGAATACCGGGAATTCCAGTGTTTAGCATTCTACCTTTCTCAAAAGAGCCCTTAACTTTCCTGCAAGCCTTCAGGCCAATGTTATAGTTAAATAGAAAAGATTGTACCACAAAGACTAGAAAGGACTATTATCCTTCCCTGGACCTGCTCAGTCCACGTGATTCGAAGTACCAGTGAGAGGGAAGGTCTAAGTTTTTGCCTCTAGGTAGAGTCTTTGTGCATTTTGGATACTTGGTTTTTTCCCCACCTCTACTCCTTGGTTTTGTGGTTCCCTGCTTTGTTGATCTTTCTCCCCTTTTCAGAACTCTACTAATTATTCAGTGTCCCTGCCTGGCATAGGCTGCTTCTGTCCCAGAGAGGAGTAACTTGGGCACAGTGGTCTTTAGCATAGACCTTCCTCCAGGTCTTTGAGAAGTTTAGTGTCCCAATTTGCCCTACTAATGCATCTAGGTTCACAAAATATCACTCCTTGTTTATGACTGTCATCTGTGGTCTGCGTGGTCAGATAGCTGCCCTCTTGCACATATGCTTTGGGAGGTCCACACAAGAAAGGGGAAGGACTTGTACCTAACTCCTTTGCTACAAGCTCGCTACATTAATTGTACTATAATATATATTTAGGTAGTTAATGATAAATATCAGAAAATACTTTTCTTGCCCAGCTTTTTATATTATGCAAGACCCAGCAAAACAATGAAGGCAGTTCAACCTGCGAAATAAATTATAGTTACAGTATAAAAACATAATCTATTAAGATTAACAATGAGCTCTTTTTTACAAAAAAATCCTGTCTCCCCAAAGAGGAATTTCCTCCAAACTACCTGCCATTTTTATGGTAATTACCATCAGCGAAAAAATGTTTTAAATGTGTCAGATTGCTTGAATGTGTCCTTTTCATTCTTCATGGAAATTTTATGCAGATCTGAGGAGTCCCAGCTTTCCCCTTTTTGCTTCTACTTTTAATACGTTTAAAACACTATCATCTTCAAGCACTGGAGGGCAGTGCTCTATGTTGCACTGCTAAAATCTGGTCCAACAGAGAGCACCCCAGTGAAGCATGTAAAACACGACATCAGGTTGATATCTCTCTCCCTGAGGGCCTGTGACAATTAGCAGGTTTCATTTTACTGAGTTTACTGAGCAGATGCCTGGTAATACACCAGATATTCCTCTACAGAGGAAAAGAGAAATGAAGAATAAAACTGAAAAGTGAGCAACAAACTAAAGAAAGATGTAACTTTGATTAACCAAGTTGTTTGAACCGTGACTATAATGTGGTTTTAATGCACAGAGAAAGAAGTAGTCAGTTAAAATGGCTATGGATTTCCATTCACATAAAAGATATAGTTGGCTGTAGGATTCATTACCGAGACGTTTTCTCCTGAATGATCCATGTGAGAGGGTAGATAAAAATAGGGATGCTTCTCCATGGTGACATATTAAATTATAATTAATAAAAGATAAGATAGTTGTTGAAATTTTTGTTTTGGGGTCCAGAATTTTATGATATTTGACTAGTATCACATAGTAGAATTAACACTTGAATGGAAATCTGGAGATCTGGAGAAACATAGAAACAAAGAATTTTAAACTTTAAATCATCTAGTCCAGTATTTCTCAAATTTTTGAAGAATGAAGACTTTTTAATATAAAATAGTTTTATACACTAATCCCTCAGCCTGACCCCACACATGAAGGTAGGTATTGATTGAGGAAAAGCATACTGACAAGTGCCTACTATGAATTTAGTAATGCTTTTAAATGGATTCCTATTTTATCAGTATCAATAGCATCTACTACATTTGAAAAACCTATTATTTGTGCTATATGTTTTATTGGAGCTAATTAGAGATCAGAATTATAATGCTTGTTGTACATATGGACTCCTTATAATATCTCACGCCTTCATTTTGTAGCTGAAGAAGTACTTGGCCAAGGGTCCCACAGTCAGTTATTGGCTGCCTAAGTTGCTTTGGTCTTGCTTTTTTTCACTGTAAAGTGAGAAGGTTAGAGCAGATGATCTCTAAGAACCCTGGCTGAATTATGAGCCTATGATCTATGATAGGATATAAGTTATCACATGACTCTTCCATCCTTCTCCCTCTGCTTTCCTTTAAGAGACAACTTTATTTTAGTTTCCTAGTGGTTTTAAGATTGAGAAACTCATCTAAGAGGTGAACTGAGAGTAGAAGGTGGTTGGTGGGCAGAAGGAAAATGGCCCAACACTCCTTAGGCATTCAGTGGGCTAGGGTTGATGGGGGGAACCTGCCCAGGAGGACGATCCTTATCAAAGGTTACTCTGAGACCTACTAAGAAGAATATGAAGGGTATGTGCCTCTGGGCACCTTTTAAGTATGTGTACACACACACACACACACACACACACACACACACACACACACACACACACACACACACCCTGCAATTAGATCAAACACATTTTCTTCCCAAACTCATCTTCTACCATTTGGATATTCTAGTAGGTAAATAATCATAGGATCATATAGTTAGAGCTGGAAGAGACTTTAGATGTCCTCTAGTCTAATTCCTTTATTTTCTAGATAAGGAAACAGCCAGAGAGGTTGTGATTCACTCTGGGTCACACACAGTAGGAGAAACGGGCCTCAAACCTATGTCCTCTGACACCAGATCCAGTGCTTGTTCTACTACTGTCACTTGTCCTTTCAGCTCATCAAGTGTAAAGGCCTACAGGTCCTAGCTGTAGAGCTGGATTCTCAAGCACAGCTCAGAGAAGGAGCAGAATCTACAAAAGCCTAGAGATTATGCTGCTTTGCTGATTTCCATTAGCAGGAGGGGGGGATTATAGAATAAAGGTTATTTTGACCCTGGGAATCTGTGTCTGCTGTTAGCCTGATCCCTTCCCATGCTATTGCATAGTTTCTGAATGCCCTTGCATGATTACTGTCCTTGCATTTAACTGAAGTGGAATCTCTCAGGACTATGAGGATGGTTGATGGACACAATTTCCTGGAACCCTTTAGTCTTCTCTAAAATTAGGGCAGCTATGTGGTACAGTGGATAGAGTATCAGGAAGATCTGAGTTAAAATTTGGCCTCAAGCACTTAACTAGCTATATGACCCTGGGCAAGTCACTTAACCCTGTTTACCTCAGTTTCCTCATCTGTAAAATAAGCTGAAGAAGGAAATGACAAACCACGCCAGTATTTTTTCCAAGAAGACCCCAAATGGGGTCACAAAGAGTTGGACGCAACTGAACAACAACAAAATGTAGTGTGTAAAAATGGACAAAACATTCCAGATGTTATGTGTCCAGGGCAAACTATTACCATCCACCTTTATAGGTACTACACCTCTATCACAGCATGGGAAGTTTTAGGATTTTTTTGGCTTCTGTCAAACTGTTGACTAATATTGAATTTGCAGTCCATTAAAATTCCTAGATTATTTTTTTTTGTAAGAACAAATGCCAATTCTGTAATGCCAATTTGTGGAGTTGATCTTTGAACCAGAGTGTAGAATTTAATATTAGCCTTATTAAGTATCATTTCATTTGACTTGGTCTAGCATCCTAGCCTGTTTAGATCTGTCATCCAACATGTTAGTTATCCCTCCATCCTTTGTGTTGACTGTACAGTTGATGAGCACAACATCTATCAGTTCCCATCTAAGTCACTGATATAGAACCTTTCACCTGGATTACCAGTCAGTGGGGGTCATCAAAAAGACTAAAGAGTCTTTGGCAGCTGAAGAAATTTTTTACCTAGAGATCGCAATTTTGAAAAAAAAAATGAGGAAGAGAATCTGTCTTGCCATTCCACGAGGAGAGCAGGGTTACAGGGGGTTAGAAAGATGCATCTTGGTCTGGGATGCTCTCTCTCTATGACTGTCCCCATCCGTAACCCCAGGGCTAAATTGGCAGGTTGTTAATGAGAACATTGGAGGGTGAAGGAATAGCCCAGAGATTACTGGGAGTGATTGGCATTTCCCGGAAGTTTGAACTGCCAGGTTCCACTTGAGAACTTTGCTTTTTCCCTTTTTTCACTAAAGGGGTTACCTCAAAACCCCAGGTCAATCACGGGCTGACAATTTGTAGGTCTCTATTTCCTGCCAGTCTGAACAAGAAGAGAGAAAGGAAAAGGGACAAGTAATCTATCCTTCCCAGGCCCAACAAAAAAGTGACTGTTTACATTTTTATTATCTTGATTGTAACCCTTTTACTTCTAATGGTATTCCAAGAGTTTGACATAAATGTAATTGAGCATAAACAGCTGACTCCTCTGGCTAAAGTACACCTTATAGAGTGTTGAACCTACACCCTGGCCACTTCCTGGAAAATGTGTAACTCTTTGGTTTGATGTGGCAAACTCTGGTTTGTTCCTACTCCTCTCCTTCCTCTGTGATAGTGGCAGAGGAGATGGAGTGCTGGGTCACTTAAAAAGAAGGCATAACTTCCGTATCTTGCTCTTCTTTACCCCCTTTGGAAGGTATGATGAATGGCTTCCTGTGAAGAGTGGGTATAAGACAAGCAGCAATACAGGAGGCACTGGAGGGTTTTGGGACCCTGGCCTCTAACAGGTTCACTCGATCTGGGCAGCCAGAGGGACAGGAAGATAGCTTCAGAGGGGTTAAATAAGCATACTTTATTCTAATCTAGTCTTTTCAATGGGCTCCTGATAATGGGAGCACCAACTCCTACTGCATTTGCTAATCACCCTTCTCGCAGGGGCCGGATGAGAAGGGGAGGCAACTACTCCTATGTCTTGATGGGGTCAGTCAGTTGAGATGGACACGGCATACCAGCTAGTGCAGCCCCCTAAATCCCCTCACGCCTCAATGGAGGCTTGTTGAGGCAGGTACGTGCATTCCTGTATGCATTACCCAGATTCCAAAATGGGTTCCCCACTCACTGGCCAGTGCCCTCTTGCTTTATAGGGCAACAGACAAAGAAGGTATATTGCCAACAATAGCCTCACAATTTTACATTACTTCATCCCTATAGCTCACTGTGCAAGCATGGTAGAGATGTTTTCAATCATAGCTCTTGGGAATTATCTGTTTTGGCCATGGATCCTGAGACCTATTATCTAAAAAGAAATAACAAAATCTTCCTTACACACACTAAAATCCACCTTACTTACAGTGGGAGGAGGACAGCACCCTTTATCTCACCCTGGCAGCATATTGGCTACAAGTATGTGGCATCTAGAACAGGAATTCAGCTGGGTGAGCTTTACCTGCTTTTTTCTGCTCTGTGTTTGTTTCTTGAGCATCGGTGAGCAAATGGTGATCTTGAGATGGACAGTTCTGGTTTTGGAGACATGTGTTCCCGAGGTCAAAGCTCCCAAGTTCTCCCTCACTTGGAGCTGAATGGCTTTCTGTGTCTCAAGGGATGACACCAGCAGGAGAATGAGCCAAAGCGCTGGCCTGGCTTTCTAGAAGACCGGAACCTGGAAAGAATTCTTGGGATAGTGCAAAACTGAGGTGAAATGTGAAATGTCAATTCAGCAGTCCCGCAAATTGTTTCATATTCTACTGCATAAGTCAACCTCCTGGGAGAATATAATAATAGCTCTAAGTTACTGCTTCTTGTTTAAGGTTTGTGGGGGTTTTGGCCAATTTAAGTTGGTAAGTCCTTGATGTTTAGTTCTTGGTGTTCCTCCTTTCATGTGGAGGGGAAATAAATACCTGTCACATACTTGACTTATATTGTACATTGAGTCCCTTTCTACTCCAAACAGGGAGATCACAGACAGTATCCAAACATAAGCTATAAGTAATTTTCCCTGAGGCAGAGACATAAAGAACCTAAAAGTATAAGAAAATGAGCCCAGTCTAAGGGCAGTTTGTGTTCCTGAGGTTTGGCTGAATTGTCCCTGCAACGCTAGAATATGTTTCTGACCTAGAGTTATTTCTCTGGTGAATTTAGAGGTGGAGTGGAGCAAGGTATTTTTAAAAATTAAATTATATCCTTTTCATCTTATCCTTAGTTAATTTATGTTTATTTAATTTTATGGTCCACGTGTATTTTATTGCATTCTGGTCCTGAGACTGAGCTAGCTATGCACGTGATCTAATGTAGGACTCAAGTTTAAATTCTGTCTCAGTCCCTAGCTGGTGGCCCTGTGTAAGATAGTTAATTTTTCTGGGCCTCAGTTTCCTCATCTACTCTATTCCCCAGTAAAATAGGGATAAATAATATACCTAGCTCACAAGGTTGTTGGAAGGATCAAATGAATAAATATGTGTAGCATTTGGAAATCATAAAGCACTATATAAATGCTAGCTATTAACATCATCATCATCATCAACAACATTAGACTTGACTGAGCTAGGCCAGGCCCAAAATAAGGGGTAAATAGCGTTTACACACAAAAGTAAACACAGAGACACACACACACAAAGTAATTTCAGAGTGGAGAGATTGGAGAGATCAGGAAAGGCTTCATACAGTAGATGGCACTTAGGATCATACTGGAAGGGACCTTAAGAAGCCACTGAGTCCAGCTCCCCCATTTTACAGATGATGAAACTGAAGCTAAGAAAGATTAGATGACTTCTCAAGGGTCACAGAGCTAGTAAGTGTCGGAGGCAGCATTTGAATACAGGTCTTTCTGCCCAAGCTTAATGCTCTATCCACTATGCCATTTAGTTGCCGCCTTTCTTAGCCCCATCTTATAGAATTATAGGATCAGAGATTTAGAGCAGGAAGGGACCTGATCACGAAGTTAAGGCTTGAAGGAGAACTAGGGATTTCAAGATATAAGGAGGGAGAACATTTCAAGCATGGAAAGTCGGGGAAGGGAATCAAAATTTATATAGCTTCTGCTATGTGCCAGATACTATGCTAAACACTTTACAAATATTATCAATATTATCTCATTTGATTTTCACAGCAACCCTGGGAGGCAGGTGCTATTATTATCCCCATTTTCCAGATGAGGAAACTGAGGCAGGCAGCAAATAAGTGTCTGAGGCTGGATTTGAACACTGATCTTTCTGATTCCAGGCCCAGCGCTCTATCCAGTGGGCCACTCAGCTGCCTCAGACTACATTGTGCAAAGGCAAATAGTCCGCAAAGATATGGAGGCAGTATATGAGAAGCATCACATAGGTGAGTTCACTGGAACATGTAATATGTGGATGGGTACTCGACCTGTGATTTCACTGGTCTAGGGAATACCCAGATTAAAAAAAACTGTCTATCAATGCAGTTGATTATATTATCTATATTGTATTCTATTTTTATTTTTTAAAATATTTCCCAGTTACATATTAATCTGGTTCTCTGACTCTAAAAACATGGAATGCTTCACAGAATTGTGTGTCATCCTTGTTCAAATCTAACATTTTAATTTTAGTATTGGCACTGTCAAAAATCAGTCTAAAATCATTTTATCTGTAATCTATGACTTAGATCCCTTAACTCTGGCCACAACTCCTGCCTAAATTCCCATTTGGTTGGTTGTCTCCCCCTGGCCCCCCCCAATTTATAGCTATGATTTGTGCCTTCACCCAGAACTTTTCTTAAGAACTTAAGACTTGTAGCTTCTGGTTAGGTCTCTACAAATGTCGATAAAAAGACACCAACTCCTATGCAAGACTCAAGCTAACAGCAGGTGAGATAGGAAAGTATTTTATACCCATCACCCCCTCCCCTCAATAATACAAAAGAAAAGACTCCCCTGGAGTCCATCCACATGCTAGATATCTCTGCTGTTCTCTCTGGTAAATCTCTTCTTCCCACCAGAGATCTGCGTATTTGTGATTTTTCAGACTCATAGCACTACCCTGTTCTTTAGATTCCTCAGAAAGGAAATACATTTGGGGATTGGTGAGGAGTCAACTCCCTCATCTGTTTGGTGAGTTTGCCCTCACAGCTCCTCTAGGGAACTATACTATTAGGGAATGATAGTGTTAGGGAGCTATATTTTTAGCACTGTGTGGGACAACGACCCCAACCCAAATTAAACTCAGAGACTTCTCAAGGTGGAAAGCAAAGGTTACCTTTATTACACTCTCCTGAGATGGCTGTCTGCTCCTTCGATACACGTGGAGAGAGAGACCGAGTAACAGGGGCTGCCTTATGAAAGCAAATCTCCGCCCACCACGCAAACAAGTTTCCACCCGCCACTATCCCTTACCCCCTGAACTGGGGGTGGGCTTACATTCTAAGCTTGAAAATTTCTTCCTATCCTCTTAACTGGGAGGTGAGGCTTACATTCCAGGCACGAAATTCAAAGACAAGGAAAGAGGCCGGGAAGCTCAGGTTGGGGATGGGGCAGGGCTTATTCTTTCTGTTAAGTGTTTAAAAACAGGGTCTGAGTGGGGGAGAATTTTGAAAGTAATAATCAAGAATTATTTGACCCTTTGAGGAGCCTTCACTTCTGAGAGTTCATTTCTCACACTACCTTCTGAACTCATTACCTTAATTACACTGAGAAGTCTTCACTGGGACATCCCATTCAGCACTTTCCTAAAGCTTTAGATCTCCCCTGAAAGGAATTTGGTGCTTGGGTTTATTAGAGAAGTGACCCCCTTCCTACTGGACCTGTACCATCTAAATAACTCATAGTAATAAAGAAGGTCTAGATTTGTTTCATGGCTCAATTCCTTGTTGCTCCTTATCCTAAGAAGATTGCTTTTCTTTTCTACAGAAGGTTGAATCCATGATCTCTCTCTCTCTCTCTCTCTCTCTCTCTCTCTCTCTCTCTCTCTCTTTTCGTGGTGAGGCGATGGGGTTAAGTGACTTGTCCAGGGTCACACAGCTAGTGAGTATCATGGGTCTGAGGCTATATTTGAAGTTAGGTCCTCCTGACTCCAAGACTGGTACTCTGTCCACTGCACCTGCCCCCCCCATGATCTCTTGAAGTGAAAGTTAAGTCTGAGAGTTCTTACCTCTGCCTCTGGCTGCTGCCATCTCTGGGCAGAGAAATTTTACTACTGTTTCTCCATGGCTAGGTCTAGGACCTCTGGGTTGGGGAACTCTTGCCACCCTAACACTGTTCCAGACTGTTGCCATTTTTCAGGCTGAGCCTTTGCTACTACCTCTGCATGGCTTAGATTTATGGAGCTGAAGAAGGTGGTGGCCCCTAGTGGGGCAGGTTTCACCCCTACTTTTACAAGCCCTGGTCCAGGATTATAGAGAGGTCCTTTACACCTACTAAGATACCATAAAATTGCCCCAAAAGGCCTCATTCTTTGACCTTGTTAAATTGTTCAGGCTCTCTTTTGATCACCCTTTTACATAGCCAGAAGCATAATATGAGAAACTTTATCAAATATTTTGCTGAAATTTAAGCATACTTGATCCACAGCAAGAATTCTTAACTTGTGTTGTATGAGGGACCCCTTTGGCAGTCTGGTAAAGCCTATGGACCTCTTCTCAGAATAATGTTTTTAAATCAGGAAGATAAAATACATATGATTACAAAGAAAAAAGGTTTATTTTTTCTCATATAAATTCATAGAACCCCTGAAGTCTATCCATGTACCCTTGAGGGAAGAGGAATCTGTGGACCCAGGTTAAGAACTCCTGGTCTACAGCAGTTCTATCCACTTGCCCTTTCAGAACAGAGATGATGTTTGTTTGGTATGCCCTGTTATTGATATAGCTGCACTGGTTGTGGTAGACCAGGTCTGAGAGTTCAAGTTTGATATAAGAATAAAAAGAGACATTGGTATATTGAGCAGTTAACTAAAGGAGTTTTATTCAGCCATTGTCAGGAAAGGATATTTATCAATAATACCATCTTGATTCAGTTAGGCATAGCTTCATTGAACCTGTGTTGGTCATGCCGGTCTGCTAGTCATAAGCCAGAGGAAGGAGCAGATGACTCTTTATAACCTAGTTATTTCCCATTTAGCCAACTAGGAAACTACTTTAGTAACCCAATTAAGCCTCAAGGCATATTTTCTTTTAAGGAAAAACTGTCCTTGAGGAAAACTAACCCAGTTTAATGGCAAGTCCCTAAGAAGTATATTACTTCTGCCATACTGGCTTTTAGAGATTATAATAAAAATATGTTCAAGAATTTTGTTGGTAAGTCAAGCCTGTCTACAGCTTGCAGAATCCATTGTCTTCATTTTTAAAAAAAAATGGGATATTTGTCCTCTCCAGGCCAGTATCACCTCTCCTATTCTTCAAAATCTTTTAAAGCTCATAGCAACTTAATCATATCTGCAAGTTCTTTGAGTGTGGTAAGATAGAGTCCATCTAGGACTGGTGACTTGAATTTGTTGAGTGCTATATCTTTTTTGGTTGTCTCTATGCTTATCTTAGGCTCCTGCTTGGACTGGGAAGGATAAGATAAAAATGAGAATGCTAAAACTGTTGAATTCTTATTTTTCTTGGAAGAAAACACAAACAAACAAAAAAGAATTGAGTAGTTTAGCATCCAGAATGTCATCAGTTATCATCATCTTTACCCCCAGGCAGCATGTCCTTGCCTTTCTTTGATTTTGCTACGGTCCCCAAGAGAGTTTTAAAAACATACATGCTCAGAAAAATACGGAGGAACATGGAAAGAGATCTATGAAGGGAGCAGAGTGAAGTAGCAGAGCCAAGAAAATAGTATACGTAGTCACTACAACAGTATACATGGAAAGAATAATGAATGACACATCAAAAAATCAAAAGTAAATGTAACAAAATTATAAAGGTCAAGTGGGACTCAAATTAAGAGATATGAAAAGACGCCCCCCAACGTACCCCTTTATGGAGGTGGCGGGTCCACAAGTGTTACACATTGTACGTGTTTTCAAACTTTTTTCAATGTATTGGTCAGTTGTGCTGACATTTTTTCTCTTTCCAAAAAATACTGTTGTCACATGGGATGACTCTGGGGGTTGTGGGAAGGATACATGGGATACTATGGTGATATAAGAAATAGAAAATATCAACAAAAAATTATTTTAAAACACAATAATAAAAAATCCATAAACCTTTTTTGTTTGTTTGTTTTCCTTCACTTTTTTTGCCTATTTCTCCTTGCTGTAGCCTTTGGTGGTGTTGACAATTCTTACAGAACTGTATTTCTCTTTTGTAATCATGGGGGGAGGGGAAGGGGGGGTTTATATAGGCTTAAGGTTGAATGGAATACCATTGTGAAGACTTCTCAGTGTAATTAAGATTTGGGACAAGACTATCCTGGATCTGGTAGTGGGTCCAGGAGGTGGGATAGGGTTAAGTATAGATTTCTGTAAGTAAGATCATCTTTTTTTCTTTTCTTGGTGTCAGATATTACTGTTTGGAATTTGTCTAGTTGTTAAAGCTCTGGCCTGGCCTTTGACCTTACCCAGATATGTTTTCTTTTTTGGCTCCCGTTCATCTACCAGACCCCAGGAAACCCTAAATTCTTCAAGTCCCCTTATCTCCCTTTGACAGGATTTTACTTAGATGTCTTCCTGTTCCCAACATTGTCTGTTCAATCCCTAAAACCTTCCAAAACAATTGTAAATTCTCTTCCTAACTGCACATTTCTTTTAATTGCTTCTTTGACATTATCTCAACAAACTAAGACATATAGAGATGTATACTGTGTCCTTTGTCCTGTGTTAGAGTCTGGCTTGTGAGATTGTGAGCCGAGTTAATGGACAGCTGTGAGGGAGGGGGAGCTGAGTCTTCAGGGTTACGTAAGCTGATTTCTACCTCTGTGGGCCTTCTCCCGTCATCAGAGCTTACTGATGGACTGATGGAGGGACATCCAAATCTCGAGATTTGAAATAATAATAGTTATAGCTATAATGAACTAACTTTCTGTTTCTCCTTGTACACCTCTGTGTTTTGTTTTATTTTTAATTTGAGTGGCATTCCACACAAGGTTAAATCTAGGGCTATTTGTCCAGAGGTTCCCCTTTGTCCTTCCCATATAGTGTGTTAGTGTGGTCCACTCATTAATTACACACACTTGGTTAAAATGCAGTGAAAATCAACTTATCATTATCTGGAAAGAAAACTTATTGTAAAAGTGTGGACAGCAAATAAAATTTAAGGGTAAGTTGCCAGATCTCCAGGCACCAACAAGGCAGGGAGAAGGTGGAAGTGTAGAGGAGGATAAATTCATCCCTTCCCGTTGTAGCAGCAAATTCCAGGCAAATATCAACCCTGATCAACGAGTTAGATTAAGATCCAACTGTTGATGATTATATTCAGTTTAGGATAAATGCCTTTCCTTTGTAGTCTATCTCTGCATGCCTTTGGCCTCCAAAGGTACCAGGAATGCCTCCATCTTTCATTCTCACCTCCAGCTGAGGGAAAAGAAAAAACCCTATACTCTTTTTGTTGAGAGAGCTGCATGTCTTTAAAAAATTTGAATTTGTTGGCAAATCCCCTGTATATAGACATAGCAGTCTAAAGGCAGCTCTGTTTCCCAGCCCTCATAGGAATAATTTCTGCTTGTGTATTCAGTGTTTTATTCTTGTGAGCATCCCATCTCTCCTGGACCAATTTTCCTTTCAAAGTATTAGGTAATTGGATTCTAACTCTTTTTCAATATCATGTTCTCTCCAATGGAGTTCATCATCCATCTGTTGTTTCTACTTCAGCAACTAGTCCCCCTTGTTGGTCTGAATCAGGCCCAGAATAGCAATTCTCCTTATCATTTCCTCCACCTTTGGAAGATTGAAATTATCATTAAGGCAAACTTATCAGTTGCTATGCTTTTGGGGGGAGGAGGGAGAGAGACAGAGAGAGAGAGACAGAGACAGAGAGACAGAGAAAGAGGGAGAGCGCCAGCAGATATCCATATGGTTGAAGTTACTCCTTAGTGAAATATCATATCTTTATTCCAGGTTTGACGTTTTCCCCAAGCTTCTTATCCAATTCCTCTTTCTGTTCTGGTGGTCTTTAGTTTACCTGTAATAATAGTGTCACATCTGTTTCTACCTCCCAACCAGTTGTTATTCACTATGTTTCTCCCCTTAGTTTCTGGGATTTCATTAAATGAGTTTTAGTGTATAACAGAATCTTAATATATACAACAGAGCTATAATTAGGCTGGGGCTTTGTCCCTGGGTACCAGAATTTAGGGGTGCTGATAGCACTTGTATGTCAACAGGTAGAAATAGTTGAGCTTATCATCTAACAAGAATAATTAACAGTAAGTTATACTTTTGCTGTGGAAAGGTACTAGAATGGCTGAACAAACTGGTATATGAATATGACTAGATGTTGTATGATAAAAATGGTGGATACAAGGAATTCAGAGAAATATGGAAAGACTTGTATGAACTGAGGCAGAGGGAGGAAATAAGCAGCGTCAGAGAAACAATATATATGAGAACTATAATAAAATAAATGAAAAGGACACTAAAAGGCAGCTAAACTCTGGTGAATTGTAATGATCAATCTTGGTCCTGGAGAACAGGCAAAGAAACATACCTTGCTTCTCAGGGCAGAGAGGTAAAGGACCACCATGGAGCCACAACCAGGGCCCTGCCCCCAGCAATGCCGTCACTGCTAAGGTTCCAGCCACAAAAATTTTCCCTTGCGTTTTTGTAAAGGTGTCATAAGAACAGAAATGGGGGCAGATTGATTTGGCAGTAGCAATGAGCCAGGTTAGACTGTAGGGAAGGATCACTAATTGCTACACTGAGTGGGACATTTAAAACCTACAAAGTGGATTGCTTTTTGGCAGATCAGTGTGCCGAGGCACCATGCCAAGCAGCTGTGTCAGTGAGGCAGTGTAGAGTGCCATCTGGGTGGGGAGCTTGGGGGGGAGTCACTCTGCCTATGACACAAGTGTAGGGGACCCCACTTCTCTCGTGGGTATCTGGAGTTTAGAGCCAGCAGAACCTGAACTGCTAGGGAGGATACAGCTACCAGGATGTATGGAAGATATCTCTTACGATATAGCCTGGATGATGAGATTGCAGCATGAGGCTATAGAACTCTGGCCCACAGAGGCAACATAGGGTAATAATGGAGATCTCTGATGGGATCTCTGGTGATCTGTGGCCTCCAGAGTTCATGGGGCAAATTGTTTGGAAGTTATGGTGAAGTTATTCCTTTCTCCCTAATTATAACTAGTATTAGGGAAGAAATGCCTGATATTTTTCTCTACAAAAAAGGTCTGGGAGAAAAATAAAGGTATTAACAGTATTGGGAATTTAGACCTTTATAGGAGCTGCTTGAAGCTTTACAGCTTTTTTTTTTTAATCCAATTTCATGCAGTGACTGTGTTCAAGTCTAAAATGGTGTACATTTTACTCTTGGTCAAGTGAAGCTGCAAGTTATAATTCTACTCCGCCCCCTCCTTTCCTCATTTTATCTATTCTGTTACTTTTGAAATAAGGGAAGAAACAAGTATAGGATTCCGGGAAGCTGATGGAATGAGGTAGAATATTACCTGGCTCTCCTGAATTCGTCTACAAATAATTTAAAATAATGCCTCAAAGTGAACTTTAGAACAATATAAATAATTAAAAGTCAGGGTAAAGCAGTTGTCCAGCCAAAGATAACTTGGGAGAACATTAGGAAAGACCGGACCTCCTAGTGTGGAGGTCTGGCCTGATTAAAGGGCAGATTCCCCTGAATCAACCAACTACAAGTCCTGGAGGCAGCTGTGGAGGCAGCAGCCTCAGCTGCAGGAACTTTCACCCCATAGACATTGTGGTGCTAAGAGGGCTGATAAAGGGAAGATTGCAGGGCCCTTTGCTGGCCCGGCTGCACTGACCAGACGTGGTCACAGGCTGTGGTTGTGGGCAAAGAGGAGGGAACACATACCACTGGTGAGTGTGGTAACAGAGGGGTGGGGACCTTGCTGGCTATGAACACTTGCAAGAAATCAGCATCTGATTTTGATTCCAGGGTAGAGGAGTGAACCAAAGCTTACAGCTGAGGGAGGGACTGAAGGCAGTAAGAACATTTGCAGTGACAGCATTGATAGAGGCAGGGCCCTGGTTGTGGCTTGGGGGTGGAGAGGTACCTGAGGTCAGACTTCCAGATAGAGTTCAGAAAACAACAGCATGAAAAACCCAAAGCTTGAGACATTTTCTTCCACACCTCAGGATTAGAGCCCAACTCTAACATAAAGTTAAAAGTCAAGAAATAAGCCACTGAAAATGAGTAGACAAAAAAAGAAAGGCTCTGACCATAACTACTATTATGATAGAGAAGATCTAGTTTCTTTTTTATTTCTTTTAAAGATTCATTAATTTATTTATTTTTAGTTTTCAACATTCATGTCCACAAGATTTTGAGTTCCAAATTTTTTCCCCATCTCGTCCCTCCCCCAACCCCAAGACAGCATGCATTCTGAGTACCTTTTCCCCTAATCTGCTCTCCCTTCTATCTCCACCTCCCCTTCTCTTATCCCCTTCCTCTTCTGTTTTCCTGTAGGGCAGGATAGATTTCTATACCCCACTGCCTGTATATCTTATTTCCCAGTTGCATGTGAAAACAATTTTTAAATATTTGTTTTTAAAACTTTGAGTTCCAAATTTTCTCCCTTCCTCCCTCCCCACCCACCCTCACTGAGAAGGCAAGCAACTCCATACAGGTTATACTTGTATAGTTATGCAAAATACTTCCATAGTTGTCATGCTGTGGAAAACTTTCCCTTCATCCTATCCTGCCCCTCCTCCCCCATTTATTCTATTCTCTCTTTTGACCCTGTCCCTCCTCAGAAGTGTTTGCTTCTGATTACCCCCCTCCCCCAATCTGCCCTCCCCTCTATCATCCCCCTGCTCTTTTCTTCTTATCGCCTTCCTCCCTATTTTCCTGTAGGGTAAGATAGTTTTCCATACCCAATTGAGTGTGTATGATATTCCCTCCTTAAGCCAAATCCAATGAGAATAAGATTCACTCATTCTCTCTCATCTTCCCCCACTTGCCCTCCACTGTAAAAGCCTTTTCTTGTCTGTTTTATGTGAGATAATTTGCCCCATTCTACTTCTCCCTTTCTCCTTCTCCCAATATAATCCTCTCTTACCCCTCAATTTTATTCTCCAGATATCACCCATTCATCTTGAACTTACCCTGTGTCCTCTATCAATCTATACATATAATTTTTCCCTCTCCAACTACCCTAATACTGACAAAGGTCTCATGAATTACAAATGTCATCTTTCCAAAGTAAGAATGTAAACAGTTCAACCTTAGTAAGTCCCTTATGATTTCTCTTTCCTGTTGACCTCTTCATGCTTCTCTTAAGTCTTGTGTTTGAAAGTAAAATTTTCTGTTCAGCTCTGGTCTTTTCATCAAGAATGCTTGAAAGTCCTTTATTTCACTGAATGACCATTTTTTCCCCTGAAGGATTATGTTCAGTTTTCCTGGATAGGTGATTCTTGGCTGTAATCCTATCTCCTTTGTCTTCCGGAATATCATATTCCAAGCCTTGCTGGTCCCTTAGTGTAAAAGCTGCTAAATCTTGTGTCATCCTGATTGTGTTTCCACAATATTTGAATTGTTTCTTTCTGGCTGCTTGCAATATTTTCTCCTTGACCTGGGAACTCTGGAATTTGGCTACAATATTCCTAGGAGTTTTCCTTTGGCGATCTCTTTCAGGAGGTGATTGGTGGCTTCTTTCCATTTCTATTTTACTCTCTGATTCTAGAATATCAGGGCAGTTTTCCTTGATAATTTCTTGAAAGATGATATCTAGGCTCTTGTTTTTGATCATGGCTTTCAGATAGTCTAATAATTTTAAAATTCTCTCTCCTGGATCTATTTTCCAGGTCAGTTGTTTTTCCAGTGAGATATTTCACATTGTCTCCTATTTTTTTGTTCTTTTGGTTTTGTTTTACAATGTCTTGATTTCTCATAAAGTCACTAGCTTCCAATTGCTCCATTCTAATTGAAGTGTTTTCTTCAGTGAGCTTTTAGACTTCCTTTTTCATTTGGCCAATTCTGCTTTTGAAGGCATTCTTCTCCTCATTGGGGTTTTGGACCTCTTTTGCCATTTGGGTTAGTCTATTTTTTAAGGTGTCCTTTTCTTCAGTACTTTTTTGGGTCTGCTTTAGCAAGCTGTTGACTAGTTTTTCATGATTTTCTTGCATCACTCTCATTTCTCTTCCCAGTTTTTCCTCTACTTCTCTTACTTGCTTCTCAAAATCCTTTTTGAGCTCTTCAATGACATGGGATTGATTCATATTTTTCTTAGAGGCTTTGGATGTAGGAGCTTTGACTTTGTTGTCTTCTTCTGGTTGTATGTTTTGATCTTCTTTGTCACCAAAGAAAGATTCTATGGTCTGACTTTTTTTATGCAGTTTGCTCATTATCCCAGCCAATTAGTTGAGTTTTAAACTCTTTGTTAAGGTAGGGGTCTGCTTCCAGTGTGGAGAATGTACTGTCCCAAGCTTCAGGGGTTTTGTGCAGCTGTTTTCAGAGATACTTCTAGGGATGTGTAATTTAGTTCTTCCAAGGTGGTGTGATCAAGGGCAAGGTGTTTCCTCCTTTCCTGGCCTGTGCTCTGGTCTATGAGTGATCACAAGCACTCTTTTCTGCCTTGAAACTGTGAGGAGGATTCCTTCTTACCACCACCACAAGCTCCATCAAGCTAGCACTCCTCCTCGCCCTAAGATCGTCACTCAGAACTGTGACCCAGATCCAAACCTGGGCAAAGCAAGAGAATCCTGCCTCAGCACCAGCAACGCAATCCCCCTCTGATAAGCCACTCAAATCCCCCTCAGTCTGTGGGTCAGAACCTCTGGAAGCAGCCACTGCCCCAGGGCTGTGCCAGGACTGGGGCTGGGACCAAACTTCTCTCTCACCACAGTCACAGACTTTTTCTGTTGACCTTCTAAGTTATCTTTGGCGTTTGTGAGATGAGAAGTCTGGAAACTGCCACAGCTGCCCATGATTCAGTCCTCTGAGGCCTGCTCCAGGTTCACTGAGGCCTGCTTTGCCTGAATGCCCACGCTGAACCGTGTTTCTCTCCCAGTCTGGCGCGATAGATCTTTCTAATCAACCATCCAGGTTGTCTTGGGCTGCAAATTATGTTTCACTCTGTCTTTTTGTGGGTTCTACTGCTCTAGACTTTGTTTAGAGACATTTTTTACAGGTATTTGGAGGGGTCTGGGGGACAGCCCAAGCAAGTCACTGCTTTTACTCCGCCATCTTGGCTCTACTCCCCCAAAGATCTAGTTTCGAACTTAGAAGAAGATAATGAGGTTAAAACAGCTACTTCTACTTCAGAGAAAAATGTGATATGGTCACAGGCCCAAAAAGAGTTCTTAGAAGAGCTTAAAAAGGACTTTAAACATCAAATAAGGGAGGTTGAGAAAAAATTAGGGGAAAATATGAGAAATGTAAGAAAATTATGAAAAGAAAGTTAACCAACTGGAAAAAGAGATCCAAAAACTAATGGAAGAAAATAATTCCCTGTAAGTTAGAATTGGGCAAGAAGAAGCTAATAACTTCATAAGACATCACGAAAAAATAAAACAAAATCAAAAGAATGAAAAAAAATGGAAGAGAATTTGAAGCATCTTATTAGAAAAATAACTGACTTGATTGAACAGAGACAATCTAAGAATTCCTGGACTACCTAAAAGGTACAATAAAAAACCAGTCTAGATACTATATACTTCAAGAAATTATTAAGGAAAATTACCCTGAATTTTAGAACAAGCAGGTAAAATAGAAATGGAAAAAATCCACCCATCACCATCTTAAAGAAATCCCGACATGAAAACTCACAGGAACATTATAGTTAAGCTTTGAAGCTCCCAGGTCAAGGAGAAAATACTACAAGCAACTAGAAAGAAATGATTTAAATACTGTGGAGTTTACAGTCAGGATAACAAACTGTTTCTGCATTAAAAGACTGAAAGGGTGCACAACATGATAATCCAAAAAACAAAGGAGCTGGGTTTGCAATCAAGAGTAAGTTACCCAACAAAGCTAAGTATAATTCTGCATAGAAAAAAAAAGAATATTTAATGAATTGAAAGACTTTTAGGTATTCATGAGGAAAATACCAGAACTGAATGGAAAAATTGATGTGTAAGAATTAGGAGAAACATAAAAAGGTAATTTCAATTAACTATATATTTATTTATTTATTTAATTTTTAGGCAGTTGGGGTTAAGTGACTTGCCCAGGGTCACACAGCTAGTAAGTATCAAGTGTTTGGCCTGAGGCGGGATTTGGACTCACATCCTCCTGACTTCAGGGCTAGTGCTCTATCCATTGTGCCACCTAGCTGCCCCTAAAATTTTTTATTTTTTATTTTTTTAGGCAACTGAGGTTAAGTGACTTGCCCAGGGTTACACAGCTAGTGTCACGTGTTTGGTCTGAGGCTGGATTTGAACTCAGGTCTTCCTATTCCAGGACCAGTGCTGTATCCACTGTGCCACCTAGCTACCCGAAACATAAGAAGGTAAACATGAAAGACCAGTTATAAGGGATTTAATGAGGTCAAACTTTGCTTCTTATATGGAAAAATGTTATCTATTGCTCTTAAGAATGTTATTATTTCTGGAGTAGTTTGAAAGAGTATACATAGATAGAAGGCTTGGAGTTGAGTTGAATATGATGGGATGATCCTAAAAAATAAAATTGGATAGGGAAGAAGTAAAATGGAGTGATTATCTCATACAAATGAAGCATGAATGGAAGAACTAGTATAGTGGAGGGCGGGGTGGAGAGCTGATAGTGCCAAAACCTTATTCTCATCAGAACTGTGTTAAAGAGGGAATAACATATACATTTAGAAGGTTATAAATGTATTCTTACAGAGAAATAGGAGGACTAGGGGATAAGATAAGGGATGGATTCTTAGAAGGGTATGCAGCTCGAGAAATAGGAAGGTAAGGGGAGAGGATAAGGGAGGGACTCTTAGAAGAAGTGCAGATTATGAGGCAGTGGTCAGCAGTAAATTAAATGTCTGAGGAAGGATAAGGTAAAAAGAGGAAGAGAAGGATAATAGTGAGGAAAAATAGAATGAAGAGAAATACACAACTAGTAATTATAACTTTGAATGTGAATGGGATGAATTCACCCATGAAACAGAATTAGATAGCAGAATGGATTAAAAAACCAGAATCTGACAATATGTTGTTTACAATAAACACATTTTTAAATGAGAGATATACATAGAGCAGAAATAAAGATCTGGAGGAGAATTTATTGTGCTTCAGCTGATGCAAAAAAAGAAAAGCAGGAGTAGCAGTCATGATCTCAGACGAAGTTAAAGCTAAAATAGATTTAATTAAAAGAGATAAATAAGGGGAGGCAGAGCCAAGATGGAGGAGGAAAGGCAATAACTAGCCTGAGCTCTCCCCAAAACCACACCGAACACCTTTAAATAATGCCATAAAACAATTCCCGAAGCAGCAGGACCCACAAAAGGATGGGGTGAAATAATTTTCTAGCCAAAGGCAACTTAGAGTTCAAATCCATTCTCAGACCAGACACTTGACCAGCTATGTCATCCTGGGTCACACTAGCTGTGTTAGCCTGGGCAAGTCACTTAACCCCAATTGCCTCGGGGGAAAAAATCAAGTAAGAGAAGTAGAGGAAAAATTGGGAAGATAAATAAGAGTAATGCACGAAAATCATGAAAAATGAGTCAACAGCTTGCTAAAGGAGACCCCAAAAATACTGAAGAAAATAACACCTTAAAAAGTAGGCTAACCCAAATAGCAAAAGAGGTTCAAAAAACCAGTGAGGAGAAGAATGCCTTAAAAAGCAGAATTGGCCAAATGGGAAAGGAAGTCCAAAAGCTCACTGAAGATAATAGTTCCTTAAAAATTAGAATTGAACAAATGGAAGCTAATGATTTTATGAGAAGCCAAAACCCAAAACAAAACCAAAAGAATGAAAAAAAAAATAGAAGACAACATGAAATATCTTGTTGGAAAAACAACTGACCTGGAAAATAGATCCAGGGAAGATAATTTAAAAAATATTGGACTACCTGAAAGCCAAGATCAAAAAAAGAGCCTAGATATCATCTTTCAAGGTATTATGAAGGAAAACCGCCCTGATATTCTAAAATCAGAGGATAAAATAGAAATTTAAAGAATTCACCTATCACCTCCTGAAATAGATCCCAAAATGAAAACTCCCAGGAATATTATAGCCAAGTTCCAGAGTTCCCAGGTCAACGAGAGAATTTGCAGGCAACCAGAAAGAATCAATTGTAGTGTGGTGGAGCCACAGTCAGGATAACACAGGATTTAGCAGCTTCTACACTAAGGGACCACAGGGCTTGGAATATGATATTCCAGAGGGCAAAGAAACTAGGATTACAACCAAAAATCACTTACCTAGCAAAATTGAGTATATGCCTTCAGGGGAAAAATGGTCATTCAGTGAAATAGAGGACTTCCAAGCATTCTTGATGAAAAGACCAGAGCTGAATAGAAAATTTGACTTTCAAATACAAGACTCAAGAGAAGCATAAACAGGTAGATAGGAAAGGAAAATCACAAAGGACTTAATAAGGTTAAACTGTTTACATTCCTACATGGGAAGATGATACTTGTAACTCATAAAAACTTTTTCATTCTTAGGGCAGTTAGGAGCGTATATAGACAGAGGGCACAGGTGTGAGTTGAATATGAAGGGATGATATCTAAATAAAATAAAATTAAGAGATGAGAAAAAGGAATACTCTGGGAGAAAGGAAAAGGGAGGGGTAGAATGGGGTAAATTATCCCACATAAAAAAGGCAAGAAAAAGTTTTTGCAGTGGAGGGGAAGATGGCGGGGGGGGGGGAGTTAGTGAACCTTACTCTCATCAGAATTGGCTCAAACAGGGAATAACATTACACACTTAATTAAGTATACAAATCTATCTTATCCTGTAGGGAAGTAAGAGAGGAAGGGATCAGAGAAGGGGGGAGATGATAGAAGGGTGGGCAGATTGGGGGAGGTGGTAGTCAGAAGCAAAACACTTTTGAGAAGGGAGGGGGTGAAAGGAGAGAGAGAACGAACAGGGAGATGGAAATAGGACGGAGGGAAATACATTTAGCAATCATAACTCTGAAAAAAATTTTGAAGCAAGTTACTCTGATAAAGACCTTATTTCTCAAATAAACAGAGAACTGAGTCAAATTTATAAAAATAGGAGCCATTCCCCAGTTGATAAATAATTAAGAGATATGAACAGTTTTTAGATAAAGTAATCAAAGCTATCACCATATGAGCAGGTGCTCCAAATTGCTATTGATTGGAGGAACGAAAATTGAAACAATTCTGAGGTACTACCTCATACCTATTAGATTACTAATAGAACAAAAAAGGAGAATGACAAATGTTGGAGGGGATGTGGGGAAAAATGAGATATTAACACACTGTTGGTGGAGTTGTGAAGTGATTCAACCATTCTTTAGAGCAATTTGTAACTAGGCCTGATGGGCTATAAAACCTGGCATACCTTTTGACCTCACAGTGACACTCTTAGATCTGTATCCAAAAACAGATAAAAAACAAAAAAAGGAAAAGACCTATATGTAAGGAAGTATTTAAAGCAGTTCTTTTCTGGTGGGAGGAAGTTGGAAATTGGGAGGATGCTCATCAGTTGGGGAATGGCTAAACAAATTGTGCTATGTGATTGTGATGGAGTACTATTGTGCTGTAGGGAATGATGAGGAGGATACTCTCAGCAAAACCTGGAAAGACTTACATGAGCTGATGCAAAGTGAAATGTACTTTGTACAAAGTAACAGCAGTATTGTAAGATGATCAGCTGTGAGTGATTTAACTATTTTCAGCTGTATAGTGATCCAATACAGCTCCAAAGGATTTATGATGAAAAATGCCCCAAGAACTGATGGTGTCTGAATACAGATTGAAGCATACTTTTCTACTTTCTTTATTTTTCTTGTTTTTTTTGGGGGGGGCTCTATGTTTTCTTTCACAACATGACTAATATGGAAATATGTTTTGCATGACTACATATGTATAACCAATATCGAATTGCTTGCTTCTCAATGAAGGGGGGAAGAGGGAGAAAGGGAAAGGATTTGGAACTCATAGCTTTAAAAACAAATGTTAAAAAATTGTTTTTACAATTGGGGAAAATTAAAATTGGGGAAAAATGAAATATTAAAAAATTTTTTAAAAAAGAGACAAATATGGAAACTATGTTATGACAAAAGGTATCATAGAAAGAAGTAATATCAATACTAAACCTATATGCATATAGGTTTTGGATATGCATATAGCTATTGCTAGCAATTATAACACAATATCGAATAGTATTGGTGATAATGGGCATCCTTGTTTCACTCCTGATCTTACAACCAAATGCTATAGTATCCAGATTTTTAAAGGAAAAGCTAAATGAATTACAGGTGGAAATAGGTAGCAAAACTATAATGGTGAGGGGCTCTAACCTTTCCTTCTCAGAACTAAATCTAACTAAAAAACAAATAAGAAAGAAGTCAAGGAGATGAATAGAATCCTAGAAAAGCTAGCTACAATAGTTATCTGGAAAGAATTGAATGGGAATATAAAGCAATATACCTTTTTCTCAGTGGTACATGGCACCTTTACAAAAATTGACCATGTAAACTTTATAGTTAAATGCTTAAAAACTTCATAGTTAAATGAAGAAAATCAGAAATATTAAATGTATCCTTTTCAGATCATGATGCAATAAAAATTGTGTTTAATAAGGGACAATGGGAACACAGATTAAAAATTAATTGGAGAATAAGTAACCTCATCTGAAAGAATGAGTGGGTTAGGGAACAAGTGATAGAAACAATAAATAATTTTGTTAAAGAGAATGATAATAATGAGATAATATATCAAAACCTATGGAATGCAGCAAATGCACTAACCAGAGGAAAATTTATATCTCTAAATACTTCAATAAAATAGAGAAAGAGCATACCATTAAACTGGATGTGCAATTAAAAAAAAACAACTAGAAAAAGAACACATTACAAATCTCCAATTAAACACCAAATTAGAAATCCTAAAAATGAAAGGTGAGATTAATAAAATTGAATGCAAGAAGATCATTGAATTAATAAATAAAACTAGAAGTTGGTTTTATGGAAAAAAATAAAATAGATAAATCATTGGTTAATATAACTAAAAAAAGAGAAAATAAAACCAAATCACTAGTATCAAAAATGAAAAGGGTGAATATACCATTAATGAAGATGAAATCAGAGTAATTATTAGGAATTATTTTACCCAACAATATACCAATAAACTTAGCAATTTAAGTGAAATGAAATACTTGCAAAAATATAAACTGCCTAGATTAACGAGAAGAAGAAATAGAATATCTAAATAAACCTATATTGGAAAAAGAACTAGATTAGGCCACAGATGAGCTTCCTAAGAAAAAAACATCAGGACCAGATGGATTTACAAGTGAATTCTGTGACCAAGTGGGATTTATACCAGGAATGCAGAAATAGTTTAACATAAGGAAAACTATTAATGTAATTGATTATATCAATAACAAAAGTAACAAAAATCATATGATTATATCAATAGATGCTAAAAAAGCTTTGACAAAATACAGCACTCATTCTTATTAAAAATATTGAAAGCATAGGTATAAATGGATTTTTCTTAAAATGATAAGAAGCTTCTAACTAAAACCATCAGCAAGCATTATTTGTAATGGGGATAAGCTAGAGCCTTCCAGATAAGATCAGGAGTGAAATAAGGATGCCCATTGTCACAAATGTTATTTAATATTGTATTAGAAATTCTAGCACTAAGAGAAGAAAAAGAAATTGAAAGAATCAGAATGGGCAATAAGGTAATAAAACTATCTCTTTTTGCAGACAATATGATATACTTGGAAAATCCTAGAGATTCCATAAAAAGCTAGTTGAAAGAATAATTTTAGCAAAGTAGTAGGATATAAAATAAACCCACATAAATCATCAGTATTTGTATATATTGCCAACAAAACCCTGCAAGAAGAGATAGTAAGAGATACACCATTTAAAATAATTGTAGACAGCATAAAATATCTGGGAGTATACCTAATAAAACAAACCCAGGAACCACCTGAACATAATTATAAAACACTTTTTATGCAAATAAAGCCAGATTTAAATAATTGGAAAAATATTTAATTGTTCATGGGTGGGCAGAGCTAATATAATAAAGATGAAAATTCTACCTAAATGAATCTACTTATTCAATGCCATCCCAATTAAATTAACAAAAAAATCATTTTATTGAGCTAGAAAAAAATAATAACAAAATTCACTTGGAAGAACATAAGATCAAGAATATCAAAGGAATTAATTGAAAAATGTAAAAAAGGAAGTTTAGCAGTACCAGATTTTAAACTGTATTATAAGGTGGTACTTGTTGAAACTATCTGGTACTGTCTAAGAAACAGAGAAGTAGATAAGTGGAACAGAGCAGACATATAATACACAGTAATAAATGATTACAGTAACCTTTGTGTTTGACAGCTGTAAAGATTTAAGCTAGTGGGATAAAAAATTCACTATTTGGTAAAAGTTGTTGGGAAATTGAAAAACAGTGGCAGAAATTTAATTTAGACCAGTATGTTACACCACTTACCAAGATAAGGTCAAAATGCATACCTGACCTAGATATAAAGGGAGATATCATAAGCAAATCAGAAGAATATGGCATATATTATCTATCAGACTTAGAGATAGGAAAAAAATTTATGAATAAGCAAGAGATAGAGAGCATTGTGAGATGTCAAATCAATAATTTTTATTACATTGAATTAAAAATTTTTTGTACAAATAAAACCAATGTAGCCAAGATTAGAAGGAAAGCAGAAAATTGGGGGGGGGAAGGGATTTATAGACAGCTTCTTAGATAAAGATCTCATGTCTCAAATATATAGAGAATTTTATCAAATTTATAAACATATAAGTCATTCCCCAATTGATAATTGGTCAAAAGATATGAAGAGGCAGTTTTTTTTTCCTCCAAACTATCTTCTTTCCTCCTTCCCCACCCCACACTAGAGAAGACCACCATTTAACATAGATATACATACATACATATATATGTACACACATATATATGTCAAACCATACTATGCATACTTCTGTTTATCAGTTCTTTCTCTGGAGGTGGGTAGCATCTTCCTTCATAGATCCTTTGTAGTTGATTAGAGTATTTATAATACTCAGAATAACTTAGTCATTCACAGTTGTTCTTCAAACAATATTGCTATTACTGTGTATGGTGTTCTCTTGGTTGAACAGGTCTTTTTTTTGATGAAGAAATCAAAGCTATATATAGTCATGTGATGGTAGAATTCACTTGTAAATCCATCTGGTCCTGATACTTTTTTCTTAGGAAGCTCATTTATGGCCTAATCTATTTCTTTTTCCAATATAGGTTTACAGTTTTACCAACAGTATATTAGTGTCCCAATTTTTCCACATCCCCCCAACATCTGTCATTTTCCCTTACTATCATTCTAGCCAATTTGATATGTATGAGATGATACCTCAAAGTTGTTTTAATTTGTATTTCTGTAAACTGATCCAACCATTTTGGAGAGAAATCTGGAATTATCCCCAAAGAGTTATAAAACTGTGTATTCCCTTTGATTCAGCAATACCATTCATAGATCTGTTTCCCAAAGTAATCAGTGAATAAAGGAAAAGAACCTACACATTCTAAAATATTTATAGCGGCATTTTTTGTGGTGGCAAAGAACAAGAAATTGAGGGGATGCCTGTCAATTGGGGAATGACTGAACAAGTTGTGGTATATGATTGTGATGGAATAATACTGTGCCTTAATAAATGATGAGCAGATTAATTTTAGAAAAACATGGAAAAACCTGTGTGAAATAATGAAGAGTAAAATGAGCAGAACCAAGAGAACGTTGTATACAGTAACAGCAATATTGTTTGAAGAACAGTTATGAACGACTAAGTTATTCTGAGTATTATAAATACTCAAATCAACTGCAAAGGATCCATGAAGGAAGATGCTATCCATCTACCAGAGAAAGAACTGATAAATAGAAGTATGCATAGCATGGTTTTACATATATATGTGTGTGTATACATATATATATATAATATATATATATAATATATATATATATATACACACACACATATGTGTGTGTGTATATGTGTGTATGTAATAGTGGCCTTCTCTAGTGTGGGGTGAGGAAGAAGGAAGGGAGACAGTTCAGAACTTAAAATGTAACCAAAAATAATAAATAAAATTTAATTTTAAAAATGTAATAATAAAAAAAAAAAGAAATAAGAAAGAGTTTTTTGGTATATGTAGGGTGAGTTTCATCCTACGAAGTCTCTGACATACCTGTGAGGTCAGAGTAAGATCTTTAGTTTACACAGTAAAATATAAACTCTTCAGTAGAATGTAAGCTGCCTGAAGGCAAACCTTTTTTTTTTTTTAGTCTTTGTAATCCCAACATCTAGCACAGTGCCTTGTGAGTAGCAGGTGTTTAGTAAATGTTTGCTGAATTGAATTACCCATACTCTGCACATTTGTATGTAGTTATGATGATACGGATTATATAGAATATGGATTGTTGTTCATTCAATAGTAGGTCTCCTATGAAATTACTTGTCCTCTCTTTTGCCATGCTTCCTCTTATGTTGTCCCTAATACTTTCTGTGGTACCAGGCTCATTAGATCTTGATGAGAAGTTTTCTTCTTCACTCTCCATTTCCAGTTCTAGTTGATTAGAATTCCAAGGCTCTAGGCAAATATTTTTTATTGGCTCTTGCTAAATGCATTCCATTCCTTACTAAGAGCCCTTTATACTTATGTTTAAAGCTGTAGGCTAGCAATCCAAATCTCATTCTCAGACATCATCTCCTCAATCAGCTCTTTACTTCCCAAATTTGCCTTGCTTTTGTAAATCTCCTATCTTTAGTCAGTAATAGTAATGAAAATACTACCTATGCACCTAAAATCGTGTGTGTGTGTGTGTGTGTGTGTGTGTGTGTGTGTGTGTGTGTCCATCCTTTTGGTGCTTTTGTTTTTCCTTGTGTGAATCACAAACTGCACATGATAGATGTTACTTCTGCCAGTTTTGGGGGAGGCTCTCTGTCATATCCCAGATGACTGCCCTGGGAAGACAACAGACCTTGCCTGGTTTTCACTCTGAAGTTAAATTGCCAGGAAGGAGTCAGGACAATCAGTAAGGTGTGCAGATGGCTATATATGTCTTTGTAGGGTTTAGTTAGAAATGGTAAAAATGGCATATTTGGAATTTTTGTTTGTTGGTTTTTGAAGAGCCCTGAACTGGGAGCCAAGAAAGATCAGGTCTGGTCCTGGTTCTGCACTTCCTGGCTGTGTGACCTTCAACAGTACTTGAGCCTCTCTGGGCTTCAGTTTCCTCATCTGTAAAATGAAGAACTTAAATTAAGTAATCTCTAAGGTCTCCTTCAGCTTTAAATGCTATTATTCTAACTCATCATTTCTTGAAATCATAGAATTGTTTGCTTCCCATGAGTTTTCTAATTTTCCCTGTTTCTGTCATGGGTACCATCTTCCCTCTAGTCACCCAGCTTCACAACTTCTGAACATCCTTGACTTTTCACTCTCCCTCACTCCTCAAATCCCCTTAGTTGCTAAATCTTACAGACTCTGTCTCCACATCATTTCTCCCATCTGTCTCTGTCTCTCTACTCAAACAACTACTACTTTAGTTCTGGTTCTCATCACCATTTTCTTGGACCATTGCACTTGCCTCTTAATTAGTCTCCTTGTTTTTCTGTTTCTTTTCTAATCTATACATCCCATGGTTGCCAAAATAATCTTCCTAAAGCACAGGTCTGACTATGACACTTTTCTATCTACCTCCCGGGGTTGTTGTGAAGATCAAATGAGATAATATTTGTAATGCACTTGTATAGTTCCTGACACATAATAGGCACTTAAGAAATGCTTATTCCCTTTCCCCCTTTTCCCCCTGCTACAGAAACTTGAGTGGTTTCATACTGCCTTTAAGATATAATAAATACTTCTCTGGCATTTTAAGCCCTTCATAATCTGCCTTTAACCAATCTTTCCAGACATTTCCCTATGATACTCTCTCTTCCAGCCATACTGGCCTGATTGATGACTGTTCCTTGAACTCAACATTCCATTTCCCATCTCCTGACCTTTGCATAGGCTATATCTCATGCCTAGAATGTTCTCTTCTATCATTTCTACCTTTTTAAGGTCCTACTCAGGTGCAACTAGTGGTGCAGTGGATAGGGTGCTGGGCCTGGAGTAAGGAAGACCTGAGTTCAAATCTGTTCTCAGACACTTACTATATGACCTTGTGCAAGTCATGTAACCTCTATTTGCATCATTTTCCTCAACTGGAAAATGGGGATAATAATAGTACCTACCTCATAAGGTTATTTATTCCCTTCCCTCCTCTTTTGCAATTCTTTTTACACAAGGCCTTTTCTAATCCTTACAGTAGTTAGTGTATATGTTGTATCCCTTTGGTAGAATGTAAGCTTCTTGAAGGCTGTGTTCCCAGGTCTTGACAAAGAGTAGGTACTTAATAAAATCCTTGTTGAATTGAGAAACTTACCGTTGGGTTTCTAAAACAGCACCAGAACTGAGCCGCATTTCCAGATTCCAAACTCGGGGCACAGTGTTTGTTTTCTTTACATTATAAGAATGTATAGGCGGTCAGTTGGACAGAACAGTGTATTGAGCTGTCTTCTCTGAAGACGGTGTCTGGGGGTCTAACTAGGCTGCTTGATGAGAAATCACAGCAAGACAACACAGCCACCAAACTGAGAAAAAAAATTAAACTGACAGAGTACTTGATAATTCCAAAGAGTCACACAGAATTCGTCTATTACAGCAGCTGTCAGGACGTAGGCATAGTTCAGCACTGTGATTAAAGTGACCTTTCCTGTTAGCTGCTTTTTTTTTGGTCAGAGATGTAGTGGATGGCTATAGCCCTTTCATCATTTGGTGGTATAATGGGTAGCTGAAGCTATTTTTCTCCTAAGGGCCAGTTATTTCTTTAGCTTCCCCCCAAACTTCATCTTCAGCAGGCAGGAGCCATAAATTATGTGACATAGATGACTTTTCATCTTTCTGGGGAATTATAGACTGCACATATAAGACAATTCACGTACCTCTGCATAATGAGGTGAGTTTTATAAATCATAAATCTTTACTTAACATGCAGGTGGTGTAAGATGCCAGGTTTAGGAAAACTGATGTAGTCGCCAGCTTCATGAATGCCATAAATCATTCATGCTAAGGTAGCCTAGAATTGCTTAGTCCTAGGAGACAGGCCAATTTCAAGGTGGTTGTTAAACACAAAAATGTGAGACTTGCTGATTGTTTTTCAAAATCAAATGCACTTTTTATTTGAAGATTAAAACCCAATCACCTTTCTGTTTTTCAGTTCTCCAACATCCTTTTGCCCTCAAAGAATCCATCTGCCAATAACATCGTTTCTTCCCTTTTCTTTGAATTTTGTCAGAAATGCATTACAAAATATATAACCTGTAGATTTGTAATCAGGCCCTTTAATGTGCTGGAAATGGGATTTAGATTTCTCAATAAATCTTGAGGCACATTATTAGAGAAAATCCCTCTGGAATTTTGAGAGTTTTTCTTCTTGTGCTACATTTTATATGAAATTGCTGTGAATTTAAGATATACTGACCCTAGTTGATGAGTTGGATGGATCTCTCTTGCATTCTGATACCTGATAAAAAGAAGATAAGGAGGCACTGCCCAAAGAGAATTGACCCCTGGGGCCAGAATGCTTGAGTCTGATTAGAGTGACTGTACCACTCCAAGTTCCCAGATCTTAAACAGGCCCAAAGCATTTATTCAGATATCAGACTGGTTGTCCCTTTGAAACAAGTTTACCTAATAAATGGCTGGGTTTGCAAGATAGTGGCCCACTTTAGAAGAGAGAGGAAACCTGTGGTACTTTTTGTTGGAAAGCCTTCCAAATAAGGAATGATCTTAAATGAGAATGTGTACAAAGTGCTTTGTAAGATTTAAAGTGTTATGTAAATGTTAAATGTCTTCTATTAATTATAATAATGATAATAACAGTAAAAGTTTGTTTCATGTGGTTATAGCACAAGATCATAGATTTAGAACTGGAAAGGATCTTAGAGGTCATATAATTTAATGCTTTCATGTTATAAATGGGGAAACTGAGCCTCAGAGTAGTCAAGAATTCTTTATATAGCATGGTCTCAAGGTCCTTCACCATTCTCTTTGTCTTCTTCTGGATGCTTTCAACCTATCAACGTCTATCCTAAAGTATGGCAACCCAAACCAAAAACAGTGTTCCAGAAGTGCTCTAACCAAAGCAGAGTATAATAGGGCTTATATCTCTGTGGTCCTGGACATTATGACTATCTTAGTAGAAGCTTTCTTTTAGACTATAAGCTCCCCAGTGCTAGGAACCATGTCAATGTCTTTGTATGATGTACCAGTCCCAACATAGGGCCACAGGCCAATTCACATGTAATATATTTTCCTCAGTTTCGAATATCAAAAATTTTGGGGATCAGTGGACCTACCAAACCATAGGAGAGGGAGCTACAGGAGTAGAGCTTTAGGGGGCTACTCAAATGACTGGAAGATGTTAGATTTCCAGGAGCTGAGAGCAGCACAGCCTGGGCTTTGAATCCAGCACAGTGTATACAGCTGGCACCTTTAGGAACCATGGAAGAAAAGAGGGATAAAATGAAATGGGCATCTACCGGGCTTCATAAAAACTATATATCCTGGATAATATACTAATTAAATATTAATATTAGAAACACCCTTCAAAGGGATTGAATAAACAAAGGGCTGGAATATGGATAAAATTACACCATCTTCTCTGCAGTCCTTTGGTGATAGCAACATTATTATACACAGGCTAGGCTAGTTTTCCCTTAAAAGGCAATAAAACTGTCCTCAAGGTTTTATTGGTCTAGATCAGCCTTTCTTAAACTGTGGGTCACGACCCCATACGGGCTTGTGAAAAATTTGACAACAGTAAAAGGTTTCTGAACACACAACAACCAAAAATTAATTAAAAATCCAACACGTAATGAATCTGAAGTGTTTCTGGCAGATCTGGCCTGTGTTGCATCATTCAACTTCACTGTGGCCTTAGTTCTGAACACAAAGAATGCTCACTTTGCACTGAGCTTGCTCTCAGGCCACGCAACGCCAATGAATGCTGCTGAAATTCAAAAAGGGGTCATGAGTGGAAAAAGTCACCTGGTCTAGGGTGACTATGGCTCAAACCATTGACATAGCTTCTTGGTCACCTAAAAGTCACAAGGAGCCTGGGGCTCCTCAGAATTGACACACACTTCAGACTGAGCATACTATTTGGGTAAATGTGGAGGCTAGAGATGATGTTGCACCTACCTGGACCAATGCTGGCACACCTGAATCAACGCTGTATTCTTGCTGAATATCCTTTTCGTGCTATATTTAAGTAAATTCCATTTGTTAAATATTAGGTGGTCCATGAGTGTCTCATTCCATTCTAATCTTTAGCCTGAACCACTAAACCAGCCTGAGCCAGGCATGGCTCAGAACGCCTCTTTGACTTGGAACTATATTTCATGGTGATCTTTGACCATTTCCTTCTCTCACTCTCCTCATGTACATTTTCTAGGTTTTTGTTTGTGTTAGAGTTTTGAATTTCTTTTTAAAAGGACTTGAAAAAATAGTTTTCAAGAGAAGAAATACAAATGATCAGTAAATCAACTGAATTATTCAAATTCACTGTTAATTATAGAAATCACATTCGAACAACCTTGAGTTATCATCTCTTACCTATAAAATTAATACAGATGGCAAAAATGAAGAAATTCAATGTTAGAGGGACTGTAAGAAAGACAGATAAATGGGTCTGAAGTGATATTCTTTGATTAGTTTAAGAATTCTGATGAAGGAAACTTTTAAGTTCCGTAGGTCTGGAGATTCTGGGTCCCTTCATCAGAATTAACTCACAGCAAAGGGAGTTTCTGCAGTGGAAAAGGTGACTATGGACAGGAAGAGGAGCTAACCCCCTGCCAGAAGACAGAAGATCTGGAGTGAACTGCTTGAATATCTCATGCGATTCTTCATCCTGTTCTCTGAAAGGTCATCAATCAATCAACAAGCATTTATTAAATACCTACTGTGTGCTGGGCACTGTGTTATGTGCAGGGGATATAAGTATAAAGAATGGAACAATCCCTACTTGCAAGAAGCATACATTCTTACAGGGGAGACAACATGTTCATCTATCCATCTCTCTCTCTCTCTCTCTCTCTCTCTATATATATATATATATATATATATATGTATATATGTAGCATAAATATAAAATGAATTAAGTACAAATATATGTAAGTGTAGTTTGGGAGAGAGGGCACCAGTATTCTGAAAATCAGGAAAGGCTTCATGCTGATGATGGTGTGTGAGGTGCATCTTAAAGGAAGAGAGGGACTCTATGAAGCAGAGGTAAGGAGGGAGAGACCTCTAGGCATGGGGACCATACCAATGGATCCACCCAACGTATTAGAGTAGAAGCCTTCCTCCAGGTCTTTTTTTGCATTTCTTGGGGTCTAGTGTAGCATCTTGGCTGTCATTCCTCATTTTTGTTGCGTGACTGGCTCACCTTCTTTGCCTCAATAATATCTCTCATGCCACTTCCTACTTGTCACCAGAAATATACTAAAACTTAGTTGTTCCCACTGGCATGTCTCCATTATACTTTGGGTCCTCAGTAACCTACATTCTTCAGTAATTACAACTCTATTATTTCCTATCTTTTCAACAAAGAGGGTGGTGAAATTCCTCATCTTTCCTCAGTAGCCAAGAATGGTCATTATAAAAACATTGTTTGCCTTCATCTTATTGTTCCTCTAGTTTGCGTTATTGTAGTCATTATGTATATTGTTTTCCTGGTTCCACTTGCTTCACTTTGTATCAGTTTATACAAATCTTCCCTTTTTTCCGAAACGATTCTTTATATCCATGATTTCTTACAATTCAAGAATATTTTATTATATTTGCCACAATTTATTTAGCCATTCTACAATTGATGAGCACCTGATTTGTTTTCTTGGGAAGATTACTTTGGTGTCTATGTGGAGGATGGACTGAAAAGAGGGAGACTGAAAGCTGGCAGGCCAATTAGGAAGCTCTTATAATAGTCCAGGTGAAAGGAGATGCCTGAACGAGGGTGGTATCTGTGCCAAGGGACAAAAGGAGACAACTGAAGATACATTGTGGTGGCAGAATTGAAACTTGACAAATAATTGGACATGCGGAAAGGTGAAGGAGAGGCAATAGTACAGAATGACTCTGAGGTTATAAGTTTGGGTAACAGCAATAGGAGGGTTTAGAGAAGGGGCAAGTTTAGGGGGAAAGAACATTAACTTTATTTTTGTTATGTTAAGTTTGAGATATCAAGTAGGTAATTGCTGCTGTTCATTAGAAGGATTAAGGTTAGATACATAGATGTGGAAGCCTTCTGAGAAGCGATTATAATTGAACATATGGGAACTAATGAGATTTTCAATGGAGAATGTATAGATTATGAAGAGAAGAGGGCCTAGGACAAGACCTTGAGTTAGGCTAAGGAGGGGAGAGGTATGAAATGACAGAGGGCAGCTAGGTGGCACAATGGAAAGAATGCCAGGCCTGGAATCAGAAAGATGAGTCTTCCTGAGTTCAAATCTGGCCTCAGACATTTCCTAGTTTTGTGACCCTGGGCAAATTGCTTAATCCTGTTTGCTTCAGTTTCGTCATCTATAAGATTAGCTGGAGAAGGAAAAGGCAAACCATTCCACCATCTTTGCAAAGAAAACACCAAATGGGGTCATAAAGAGTCAGACATGATTGAAACGATTCAACAACAACAAATAAAATAAGAGCTAACTGGAATTATAGGCTCTAGTAAAGATTTTTTTTTTTAAGAAAGAGATGTTGAGGTTTAGAGGTTTATGGGTTCTGGGACCTCAAAATCACATGGGTCCTGCCTGAATGAATTTGACCCAAGCCTTCTTTCATCCAAAGACAAGGTTTATTAAAGCTCCACCGTACTGGCCAGACTCTTAAGGAATCTGAGCATTTGTATCGCTAACACAAGGGGGCCAGATTATACAGAATCTGAGCACTTGGCTAGACTCTTAAGGAATCTGAGCACCTTAATGGAGGCTAGATGGACCTTACTTACAGAACGACAGTGGGAGAGATCTAGGAGTGGCCAAGTAATTTGGTATAACTGGAGGAGGGGTCTGGGAGAAGAGGTAAGATGGGAGTAGATAGTAAACTGGGGTTACTGGAGGAGGGGTCTAGGGAGGATCTTGATGGGAGTGACTGGGAGGTTCAGAATAGGATCTAGATAAAATCAAGAGTGGAAGTAGCCAGGGGCCATCAGGAGGTAACAGACAATGAAGGGCCAGGCTAGGTTAAAGGTAATAGAGAATTGGGAGACTGGGCATAGGGGATAAGGAAAGGTCAGTTGTTAGAATTATAGCCTCGGGTGAACTCTAGAGACTCCCTTGAGTTCAAGGAGGTTCTGTAGACAAATGGGACCCAAATTCTTTTTTTTTTAAATTAATTTATTTATTTTTAGTTTTCAACAATCCCTTCCATAAGCTTTTGAGTTTTAAATTTTCTCCCCTTCCCTCCCCTCCTCCCTCCCTAAGACGGCATATGCAATCTGATATAGGCTCTACATATACATTCCTATTAAACATATTTTCACATTAGTCATGTTGTGAAGAAGAATTAGGACCAATAGGAGGAACCATAAGAAAGAAGAAATAAAACAAAACAGAAGAAAAAAGAAAGAACAGTATGAATAGCAAATAGTATGCTTCCATCTGCATTCAAACTCCATAGTTCTTTCTCTGGATTTGGATAGTATTTTCCAGCATGAGACCTTTGGAGATGTCTTAGCTCCTTGTATTACTGAGAAAAGCTAAGTCTATCAAAGTTAGTCATCACACAACGTGGCTGTTGCTGTGTGCAATGTTCTCCTGGTTCTGCTCACTTCACTCAGCATCAGTACATGTAAGTCTTTCCAGGTTTTTCTGAAATCCACTTGAATGGGATGTCCCAGTGAAGACTTCTCAGTGTAATTAAGGTAATGAGTTCAGAAGGTAGGATAGGGTTAAGAATAGATTTCTGTGGTTTTTTTTTTTTAGTGACATATATCACTAGTTAAAATTTGTCTAGTGGTTAAGTCTTAACTTACTTTTTAATCTTATTCAAATGCATCTTTGTCCCTAAAGGAATCTGGCTCCAGAAAACCCTTAAAAGGTTCCTTATCTACTCCCCTTATCTCCCTTTGACAGGATCTTATTCAGATGTCTTCCAGTTCCCAGCATTGTCTGTTCAATCCCTAAGACCTTCCAAAACAATTGTAAATTATCTTCCTAACTGCACATTTTTTTATTGCTTCTTTGACATTGTCTCAAGGAACTAAGAAATATAGAGGTGTATACTATGTCCTTTGTCCTATGTTAGAGTCTGGCTTGTGAGATTGTGAGCCGAGTTAATGGACAGCTGTGAGGGAGGGGGAGCTGAGTCTTCAGGGTTATATAAGCTGATTTCTACCTCTGTGGGCCCATCTCCCATCATCAGAGCTTACTGATGGACTGATGGAGGGACACCCAAATCTGGAGATTTGAAATAATAATAATAATAATAATTATAGCTATAATAGACTTTCTGTTTCTCCTTGTACACCTCTGTGTTTTGTTTTATTTTTAATTTGAGTGGCATCCCACACACACTTGCTCATCATTTCTTATAGCACAATAGTATTCCATTACATTCATATACCACAACTTGTTTAGCCATTCCCCAATTCATGGGCATTCCCTCAATTTTCACTTCCAAGGAAGAGAGGTTGTTGAGTGATAATAGTAGAAGGGAAGTCTGGAAGTGGCAACAGGGAGCAAGAAGTATTGAGTATTCTGGCTTCCCTTCATAGTGAGTTAAGGGCTATGAAAGAAATAGTATCACTATTAAGGCACTAGTTGGTACAGTCGATAGAGCTCTGGACCTGGATTCAGGAGGACCTGAGTTTAAATCTGGCCTTAAATCCAGCCACACTTAGCTGTGTGACCCTGAGCAAATCACTTAAAACCTTGTTTGCCCCAGTTTCCTCATCTGTAAAATGAGCTGGAGAAGGAAATGGCAAACCAGTTTAGCATCTTTGCCAAGAAGACCTCAAATGGAGGTCATGAAGAATTGGACCTGACTGAAATGACTCAACAACAATAACTATTAGTGCCAGGAAGGATGACCTTGGGTCACATATGTATCTCAGTGGAGAACAGAATTTTCTTACTCTTAGGTAGTTGAGGATTTAATATCACAGCATTTGGGAGAGTAAGAAGGGGGTGGTGTTTGATAACCATTAGGGGAATGAGTTCAGTCAGAATATCAGTAGATGGGAAGAGCTTATTCAGTGGAAGTTTCAAGTACAAAGACAGACTTAAATGTGTAAAGGCTTCTCTAGCTAGCTGTCTGGGTGAGGTTGCCCAGGGTCACACAGCTAGTAAGCATCTGAGGCTGGATTTGAACTCAGGTCTTCCTGATTCCAGGCCCAGTGCTCTATACTCTGTACCACTTAGCTGCCCCTGGGTGGGGTGTGATATCGTAAGAGCTAAAATATCCCTTGGGGCTATGAACTAAAGGAGCTGATAGACCAATCTCTGTGGATAAGAGGTTGCATGACATCTAAAGACCAGTAGGTGGCAGCAGACAGATACAGAGCTGCCTGGCTGGGGCTGAGATGCCTTACAGAACAACTAGGCAGAGAACTCCAGCTCAGAAGAGAAAGCAGCTTACAGCATTATCAGCATCTCTGCAAGAGAGCAAGTAGCTGCATTAGAGACAGAGAGGGTCCAGTGGGGAACACCCTCCATTGTCTGTTATCTACGATAGCCCCCCCTTCTTCCAATCTTGATCCTATCTAGACCCCACTCTGTGACATTCCAGTCACTCCCATCGAGATCTTCCCTAGACCCCTCCCAGGTTTACTCTATACAAATTTACCACCCATTCCAGATCCTCTAGGGACTGTTATTTACTAGCCCCCAGCTCAACCTTCTCCTGCCCCTTCTTCCATCAATTCAGTGCCTGGTTGAGATGGGGTTGGGATCTGAACCCCTAAAAGAAAAAGACCATGTCTTTGGGATCTGGACCCCAAAAAAGGAAAAGCCCTGCCCTTTCCCATGGGGACCAAGTCCCTGAAGTTCACCTGGGGCAATCGGCCTTTCCCAGATAATTAACTTCCCTTTCATTATTTGTACCTGGCCCCACTCTAGACCTCTACTTCTTGATCCTATCTAGACCTCAGTCTCCCTTGGCCACATGGTCCAGGTCCCTGGCATTCTACCTCCCAGTCACCCCAGTTTACTGGCTGCTCCCATCCAGATCCTCCTAGATCCCTCCTCACAGTCACCTCAGACTACTTCACCACTCCTAGATCCCTCCCACAGCCTTTCTGTGTATAAGATCCATCTTGGCCCCCCGTTAAGGTGCTCAGATTCTTAAAATCTGGCCAATGGCTGAGATTCACTCCAGCCCACTTGTCAATATGAGTGTCACAAATGTTCAGATTCATTAAGAGTCTGGCCAATATGGCGGATCTTTAATAAGCCTTGTCTTTGGCTGGAAGAAGGCTTGGGTCGAATTCATTCAGGCAGGACCCACGTGATTTTGGGGCACCAGAACCCCTGAACCTCTAAACCTCAACAGTTATGTCTTCTTTTCAGTTCCTGCCTTCGTACTGTTGAGATTCAGGGGTGCTGGGACTGCAAAATTTCGAGAGCAAGAGATGTGGGTCCTGCCCGAATGAATTCAACCCAAGTCTTCTTTCAGCCAAAGACAAGATTTATTAAAGATCCGCCATATTGGCCAGACTCTTAAGGAATCTGAATATTTGTGAGCTGTTGGCTAGATTGTAAGAATCTGAGCACCTTAATGGAGACAAGGTGGACCTTATATACCAAAAGACTGTGGGAGGGATCTAGGAGTGGCCAAGTAGTTTGGGTTGACTGGAGGAGGGTTGTAGGAGAAGGGGTATCTTGATGGGAGTGGCCAGTAAGCTCAAATATCCCATGGACCACATATGTTCTGTATGTATGTCCCACTGATGCTCTGGTAACTTGTAAGAGAGTATTATGGGACGAGGTTTTCCTTGTCATTTTGCTATGCTATTTAATTAAATGCCTTTTGCTTTGAATAAATGTATTCTCTAGCTGACTGGTAAAACAACAACAATATTACTGGGGGCTTGGGAGCTAGGATTCTGAATAGATACAGATCCACAAAATATCTTTAACCTGGAGTAACTTTCAGAGAGTCAATGTGTGAAAAGTCCCCAGTTGAAACATGTAGTTGTTGTTTGTCCTTCAGAGAGGGCCAATGACATCACAAGTGTGATGTTTTGACTTGCAGGTGAATTGGATTTGAATAAGACAAGGCTGCACAAAGTCATCACTCTTGCTCCTTCCTCCAGAGTCATCCAAGTCCAGTGACAAGACAAAAGTCAAGATTGACTGGCAGTGGCCCAGGATGCAGTGAGTGACCTTTGCCTTTCTAAATTAAAGTCTCTCCTAGGTCTCAGTTTGTCTGAGGTTATGTCATTCAATGACTAAGGGCTAAGTAAAAACTGAGAGGAAAGATGGCACAATTTACCATCCCAAAGATATCAGTCTGGGAGTGAAAGATCCTCAGAGTTTCAGACAGAACAGAAAATAATTGCTATTTATACTCATTCTAAGCCATCAAAATCTAAACAATGGGCTGCAGAGGTTTGGGCTGGGTCTATTGTCGGCCATTCAGTGAAAGCCAGAATGATTTGGGTTTAAAGGCTTGGTCAAGTATCCCTTTAAAACACAATAAGCTTTTTTAAAATCTGTTTTTCAGAGCCATATTTCAAGAAATCAAAAATGAAAACTGTTGCAGGACAGCTTTTTGGAAAAAATAAAAAAGGAGAAGAAGGTGGAGGAGGAGAAATAACACTAATATTTGAATTGGGTCCCTAGAGCACAGCTATTATTACTCTCAGATAATATAATACAGACAGCTAATCTTCTCCTAAGAACCAAGTTCACTCCTTCCCACAAATACGCATAGCATCCACGGGAGGAGCTGGGTCAGACTTAGACCCTAGCAGTGGTGAGGTACATGTGTAAGAAATGTGTACGACCAGGTTTAACTCACATCACCTGCGCTGGAAATCCATCTCTTTGTGTAGAGACCTCATGCAGAACCCTTGTTGTTGTTTGTCCTTCATTCTCAATGTTTATTGACTGACTAAAGTAAGCTGCAGCGTATTAGCGACAATGACGTGGGCAAGAAATGGTACAGAAGGTCTTAACCAGGAAATATATAGTCAGAAAAGGAAGTAGGCCAGTCATGTAACAAGACTGAGGGATAACAGCTGGACAGCTGCCCAGGTACTTATGTAATTTCTAGGAGGTGATGGATGAAAGTAGAAAAGGATAGGAAAATGTGGATGAGTTGTTCAAGGACCCACTGAAGTATTGAAGAAAAGGAAGAGGTGGGGTTGGAATGATGAAGTCAGACTTACACTTTAGAAAAATCACCTTGGCAGCTGAAGGAGGATAGATTCTCTCAGACTTCATGATCTCCAGAAACTCATCATTTTGCAAGATAAAATCAACTCTGAAACTCACACATCCTTAGATCATCTTCCTTCTGGCTGCAGGACTTCATCCTGCCCATGATCCAGGTAACCTCCCCTCAACTTTTCACCTTCTATGTGCTGTCTTCCCCTATTAGACTGTAGCTCCTTGAAGAGCTCACAATCTAATGGGAGTTTTTTGCCTTTCTTCGTATCCCATAGTGCCTAACATGTAGTAGGCACTTAAGAAGTGTTTACGAACTGACTCAGACTGGGTTGAATTAAGGAGAGACTTGAGGCAGAGAGATGATTCAGAAGATTGTTACAATAGTCCAGGCCAGAGGTGATGAGAGATCAGACTACAGTTGAGGCTATCTGAATGTCGAGAAGGGGGACGTGTATGTATGTATACACACACATACATATACATACACACAAATATGTATACATATATATGAGAGCTGTTTTTAAAGTAGAAATGATATTTGGCAATAAGTTGTATATGTGGATTGAATAAGAGTAAGGAGTTGAGGGGGTGACACTGAATTTGCAAACTGGGTGACTAGGAGGACATTGATGCCCTTGACAGTTATACAGAAGTTTGAAAGAGGAGAAGGTTTTGGGGAGGGCAGACAATAAGTTCTGTTTGGGAATATTGAGTTTAAGGTGCCAATGGGACAACAACTTCAAGATATCTTAGATGTCATTGGAGATGTAACTCAGGAGAGAAGCTAGAGCTAGCTATATAAATCTGGGAATCATAGAGATGATCAATGAGCCCAGGGGAAATAATGAAATCATCAAATGAGATAATACAGAGTAACAAAGAGAAGAGGGCCCAGTTCAGAGTCTTGGTGGATGGTTTGTGGGTATGGCATGGATGAAGAACCAGCAAAGAAGAGTGAGAAGTGATCAGACAGGAGAACCAAGAGATTGATGTCCTGAACACCTAGAGAGGGGAAAGTATCTGAAAAGAGAATTTGATCAATAGAGTCAAGTGCTACAGAGGTCAAGAAGGGTGAAGACTGATAACCAATAGGCTATTAGGATTTGGCAGTTAAGAGTTCATTGGTTATTTTGGAGAAGTCAGTTTTAGTTGAATGATAAAGTCAGAAGCCAGATTGCAGACAATTTGGAAGAGAGTGAGAAGAGAGGAAATGGAGGCACCGAGTGTAGAAGGCTTTCTCAAGGAGTTTAGTTATGAACATGAGAAATACAGGGTGATATTTAGCAGTAATGGTCATATCCAGTGAGGGTCATTTTAAGGAAGGACATGTTTGTAGGAAGTAGGAGGGAACCTATAGGTAAGGAGTGGTTGAAGATAGAAGAGAGAGTAGGGGAGGATAGAATGGGTATAGAGCACTCTTCTTGCTGGAGAAGTTGTCAGTAGATGGGATCAAGATTGCATATAGAGGGGTTGGCATTGGCAGGGACTCTTCTCTGCGAACAGAATGAAGGAGGAGATAATAGGGGAAGATAACTTGGAAGATGTGAGATGAGGGGCAGCTAGGTGGTGCCGTGGATAGAGCACTGGCCCTGGAGTCAGAAGGACCTGAGTTCAAATCCAGCCTCAGTTACTTCACACTTACTAGCTGTGTGACCCTGGGCAAGTCACTTAACCCCAATTTCCTCACCAAAAAAAGGTGAGATGAGAAGAAGGAGTTCTTAGTGCCTTAAATTTTCCAGCTAAGTAAGTGTTAATGACATCAACTGAGAGGGTGGAGGAAGGGAGTGCCATGGGAGATTTGAGGAGAGATGCACACGGTAGGAATAGCTGCTACAAGAGCTGGATAGTGGATATCAATTGGGGAGGAAGAGAATGTTTGGCTTAGGTCATAGAGGGTCCATTCAAAATTATATAGCATAAATTTGTAGTGGACCTGGTCAGCATGGTTTGGCGAGTTCCTCCAATCTCCATTCAGCAGAACATGAGCAAGAGGGAAGGAGGCAAACAGTGGGAGTAATTCAGGTCTGAGATTTGTCAAGGTGTGACTGGCAATAGGACGAAGCAGCGAAGGGTTGTAGAGTATAGGTTAGTGTAGAGTTGGTTCACCAAAGGGTCAAGAGTGGGAAGAGAGGGTAGTATAGGGAAATAAAGGGATAAGTGTTTACATAGTACCTGCTATGTGTCTAATACGGTGCTGAGCTTTACTACAAAGATGCTCTCATTTAATCCTCACAACAGCTCTGCAAGGTAGGGGATGTTAATTATTATCTCCATTTTATGCTTGAGAGAACTGACGCAGACAGAGGATCCCACAACTAGTAAGTGTCTAAGGTCACGTTTGAAGTCAGGTACTCCTAATTCCAGTCTCAGCACTCTTAACCACTATGCCGCCTAGCTGCCACAGCTAGTCCAAACAGGAGGTAATAAGTATCTGTAATAGGGTGGCAGCAATAAGAATAGAAGGGTTGGATATGAGAGAGGCAAAAGTAAAAAAAAGACAAAAGTGGTAAGTGATTGGTTTGGGGAGATGAGAGAAAGTGCTGACTCCAAGAAAATCCCAAGATTTCAAAAATGGTAGGCTGAGGGAATGAGTGGTAGCACAGGCAAAAACAGTGAAATCAAAATAAGCAGCAGGTTCAACTGGAAAATAATACAGTTTTGGATATAAAAAGTTGAGGTGCTACGTGAACTTCTACATCAGGGGTGGGGAACTGTGACCTTGAAGCCACATGTGGCCCTTTAGGTCCTCAAGAGTGGCTCTTTGACTGAATCCAAACTTCTGACCTAGAGGGCCACATGTGACCTCCATGCTGTAGGTTCCCCATACCTGTTCTAGGTCCTTTGAGATATGAGAATGAAGCCCAGAAAAAGGTCAGGAGTGAAGAAATAGATTTGGAACTCATCTACACTGAAGGATTGGTTGAAGACCTTGAAGTAAATGTGGTTATTCACAGGAGAGAACGTAGTGAGACAAGGGCAAAATACAGATTCAAAGAGGATGATGTTATACGGTCTCGTTCTGTACAATATTTGTCCACATATTTTTGTAGATTATCTGAAAGGGGGTGGGGGGAATATGTGAGTCACAGCCTCCTCCCTCAGCCTTGTTGATGTAGTCCCAGAATGTAGATAGCTTGATGAGGTTTTAATGTGTAAACAAGATGACTCCTCACCCCACCCTTTTGTGAGTTGTATACTCTAATTAGGCTGGAAGAGAACTCCATCAGCTGAGAAAACAAATTAGCGGCACCTCCGGGGGCTTTCAATAGCTAAGCCCTGAGGAGCTCCAGACAGTCAGACCTCTGCAGGGGGGAGAAGGGAGTTTCTCTTTAGTCTCACTCCCTGTTGGCCGTGGCATCTCCTCTTGAATTACGCAGAGGGAGACCCCCTATCTGGCAGAGTGTGAGGGACAACTAAGAGACAAGATGCAGAAAGACTGTGTCACCCAAGGGAGCAAGCAGCCTCAAGGATTACAATCCTGGTCGCCAGAAGCAGCTTCAGGAAGGGACCAGGCATTTATGTCATGCCTACTGTATGCCAGGTGCTGTGCTAAGCACTTTACAATTATTATCTCATTTGACCCTCACAACAACCCTGCGAGGTAGGGTGCTATTATTATTTCCATCTTACAGTTGAGGAAACTGAGGCAAATAGAGGTTAAAGTGACATGCCCAGGGTCACACAGCTACTAAGTGTCTGAAGTCGGATTTGAATTCAAGTCTTCCTGACTCCAGGCACAGCTCCATCTACAGAGGCAACACTGAAAACAGATGGCTGGTATGCCTGTGCAGACCCCAGGAGCCTACTCACTTGCATTTCCACTGAGTATCCACCCAATGTACTGTGCCTGGCACATAGCAAGCATTAATTAAATGTTTGTTGACTGACTGATTTTCTGGCTCTTGATCTCTTAAGTGCTACCAATGTTGCATCGGGACTGTTCACCAGGGTTGGTCTCTTGTTCACACATAACCAACCTGCCTCCTTTTCCAGCTGGAAGAGACCTCTGAGGTGAATGAGTCCAACCTCCTTATTTTATAGATGAGGCAGCTGAGGCCGGGAAGATTAAGTGATTTGTTACATAGGTAGTAAACCTCACAAGCATGATTTGATCCCTAGGTATTCATGTTCTTTCCGCTGTGATGTACTGTTTCAGAGCTTTGATTATGTCGTTTAGGCTACTTTGTGCACACATTGGCCTCCAGTTCTGATGCCTTGGAGATGGTAGTGGGTACACCCTCTCACAAATACACATGGTGTCCACAGGTAGAGTGGGCACAGAGTCCAATGGCGTTAAGACACAGAATTCATGGAACTGAAGAATTTGAAAGGTGGATGGGTCATCAGAGACCATGTAGACCATTTAGGCCAACCCCAAACACAAAGGAATCCACTAAATGTGTATAGGTGCAGGTCCCTTGCACAAGGCTTTTTCTGGCTTAGGTTAACTTAAAACTATGACCGTGTCAGCTGTCCTTCAAAGCTGGCAGGCTCATCTATTTAAAGGCCTCCAGTGGCATAGCAAATTTTCACCCAGCCAATAGTGTTTTCCCTTCCATTTCAATCAGAGAAAGAGGTTCCTTCACATTTTGTAGAGGGAACATGGTGTTAGGGTGTTAACACTTTGTCATCCAAGATAACATCACTTACATTTATATATATACACACATTGATGGACTAGCTCTGTGTATGCTGTTTAGTTGGCAGGGTGTCAAAATTTGGGCAATATGTTGTTTTCTTCTACTATGTTTTCTGGAGATACAGTGTAGTATAGTTGATGGAACTCTGGATTCCAGTAGTACCTTTGACATGTGCTGGCTGTGTGCCCTGGGAAAGTCACACTCTCAGTGCTCCAAGTAATCACTGAAGACTATCTATTGCTCCACAATATATATTTCTTATATGTTGTCAATATGTTCTTATTAGATTAGTATTAACAATATGTTAGTATTAATAATATATTGTTTTCTCAGTTAAATTAGTTTTTTTTTCAAACAGACAACATTTTATAGTGCTCTGAACCAGGTCTGACTGAGGCAGATTCCATAGTCCAGCCTTGAGAGTGAAATAAAATAAGATACACTGTCTTAGACCATCTAACATTCAACAAAAAGAATTTTATTTAACAGTAGTGCATCAAAGATGTTCAACAAGGATGCAGCATTGGTTCATGCGAGTGCAACTCCCCTTGTTTGTGTATTTGCCAAAGCCATCATGAAACCAGAGTCAATACTAAAGAGCTGTAACTAATGGTATTCTGGGCTTTTGATGCCTGTGGTGACCAGGAAGCTTTGTAGACTAGTGGTTTGAGCCTTAGCCCACTGCTTAAGATGGCTGCATTCATAGCTGATATGAAAATATGTTTTGCATTTTACATGTATAATTGATATCACTTTTCTCAGTGTTTGGAGGAGGGGCAGGAGGGAGGGAGAAAATTCAGAACTCAAAATGTAAAAAAAAATGTTAAAAATAAATAATAAAGGTTTTTTTTTAAAAAGATGGTTGTATTGCCATTTTAGGGAAAAACTACCCTGGCCTACATGGCAGGGACTTGCCAGTCTTAGAAGACTATATATGATAAACCTGTTCTGCTTAAAAAGCCTTCAGTGATCTCTCATTGCCTGCATATAATGTTCAGATTACTTGAGATTCCTGTAGTCTGACTCCCACCTACTTCTTTAACCTTATCTATCACTATATTCTTCTTCCACCTCAGGCTCCGGTCAATCCCATCTACACATAGGAGACCTGCACATGCTAGAAATTCAGTGTGTTTTTCAGATTTATATATACACATATAGATCACCTTTATTTCTATGCATCCTCTCTCTCTCTACCCAGTGAGCCATTCCTTGTAACATGGAATAAAAAGTAAAGTGGGGGGGAAGCCATTCAGCAAAATTAACCAACATGTAAACCCAGCCTGACAGCGTAAGCAGTGCTTCGCATCTGCAGTCCCCTACCTGTTCAGAGAAGGGAGGAGGCCTATTTTCTTATCTCTTCTTTGGGGCCAAGATTGGTCGTTATCATTACCCAGTTTTGAGGTTTCAGGTTTTATTCTTTTCCCACTCAATACCTTTTTTTTCAAAAAAATTTTTTAGGCAATTGGGGTTAAGTGACTTGCCCAGGGTCACGCAGCTAGTAAGTGTCTGAGGCCGAATTTGAATTCAGTTCCTCCTGGCTCTGGGGCCAGTGCTCAATCCACAGTACCACCTAGCTGCCTCCAACTCAACACATTTTTGATGATGATTTAGGAGGCCAGGGCCCTCTCCCTGGATATATCCAGACAGACCATAGAATGAGAAAGGTGTAAAATGAAATGAACAGGAAGCCAAATTTCCCTTTCCCTCTCTTCTCTAGTAATGATGTCAAAGTTAGAAAGGGGATAGGATGGACTCCAGTATGACCCTAATTGCAGGATTTCAAGAATTGACACTGAAGTGAAAAGGCAGGTTTTCTTCCATGTATATTCCTAAGGCTTTTCTAGGTTTATCCAACCCAACCCTTTTTTAATTGTTCTCTAGTGTGTTATATAGCCTTTGCCAATAATGAAAACTAAATTCTGGTTTTTGGATCAGTAGACCCAGGGTACTTCCAAGGGAGGTAGGGACACTCTAGTTTTTGTCATTTGTCTTGCCCCCTGGTTTTCCTGGCTCAGTGTTACAAGATGGGTTTTTCTGTCACAGATACCAACTAGATAGGTCTTTTTGAGTGAACCGACCACCCTGACACCTGCTTGGAATAACTATCATGCCACTGAGCTGTGGTTAATAAAAATGAATGGTTGTTATCCTTGAATTGCTCTTCAGTAGATCCTACTTTCTTTTAGTCAGATAGGTAAACTAGCAGGGGAGTTCAAGTCTGTGCTATTGCCATTCCCTGTCCCTGGGGTCAGAGCAAGAGCAGAAGCCTATTTCATGGAACCACTAGGCCCTCTTGCCTTAGGATTGGGTCTTATTCTGGCCTTGCCCTCTCTTCTTCTATATACCTACTTGCTGTTCCCCATAAGTGACGTTCCATCTCTGACTTCCATGTTTTTGTACAGGTTGTCCCCCACATATCTGGAAGGCACTATTGAAATTTATGTGGTGACCTCCATTGTCTTCAGCGTGGCTTGTTTTCGGGATACTTGTTAATCCTGGTTGGGGGAGGTTCTGTTGAAGGAGGCTGTGTTGGGGAGGGGTCATCTGGTCTGCAGCTTTTGTATTAGCAGCTCTCTAGCATGTAGCAGGTCATCCCGTATCTCTTAGCCAGCATGTAAAAATCCATTCCTCATATATGTCATCTCATTTCTTTATGGTATGAAAATTAAGGAAGAGCTGAGAAGCAATAGCCTTTTTGTTGATATGGACTTATCCAAATTGTCTTTATCTCATTACGAAAGTTCTCAATAAAAGTTGGCTCCATCGTTGCTGGTTTTTAGTGATCAATCTGTCAACGAGTTGCTACCTTGATGTATTTTTTAATAAACTCCTTTTAATTCTCTTTTTTTCCCCCCTGAGTTTTGCTTCATTAATCAGAGTGAAAGCCCAAAGAATTTTCCTTTTAACAGCACTCCTTCACCACCACCTGTTAGAATCCCTAATTTTCCTCAAGGCTCAGCTCATGGACCACCTCCTCAGTGAGGCCTGTCCTGATCCCTCTTTTGCTAATGCCTTTTCCCTGCAGTGACCTTTTTTTATATGTAGTAAAGGACTGGCCAGTGAGGGCCCAGTTCTTAAGAGAGTATATAATGTGCTCTGCCTGATGCAATATGGAGTCTGGGTAAGCCCGCTTCTGTATGTGAAATGGAAGCTCTCCAGAGTATGTACAGGTATTCTGTGGCTGTTTCCTATCTACTTCCCCTATGGTAAAGAGGGGCCTTTTGATTGGCTGTTAAGTTGGAACTGAAAGGGCCTATAAAGGACCCCAGTGGAAAAATTCATTTTCTTAAGAACAAATTTTTTTTTACATTTTAGTAATAATATTTTCCCCAATTTCATGTAAAAACAAATTTTAACATTCACTTTCTAAAACTTTGAGTTCCAAATTCTATCCCGGCCTTGCTTTTCCACTCCCCAAGACAGCAAGCAACCTGATATAGGTTGTACATGTGCAATCATGCAAAACATATTTCCGTATTAGTCATGTTATAAACACACAAACAAAAAAGCCCACATAAAAAATAAAATGAAAAGTAGTATGCTTTGATCTGCATTCAGACTCCATCAGTTCTTTCTCTGGAGGTGGATAGCATTTTTCATCATGAGTCCTTTGGAATTGAAGGACAGTTCTGAACTGGATGGGGGTGCCCTTCCCTTCCCCGCCCCACTTCCTTCAGTAACTGCATGACCTCCTTGACCAGTTGAAGTCTGCAAGAGGGCACCATTGTTTGTGTCTTCTTTGCTATGATATAGAGCCATGGTACCCAAACTGGGTGCTGCATTGAACTCACAAGGTATTTTAAATGTTTGAGGGAAATACTCTACATCTGTCAGACAGCACATAAACTACTAGTTTGAGGTAGTTCACAGTTCTAACATTAGATCACACTGTATTCTTTTGATGACATTCTCAAATGTTTGAGATAAGTTTTTGTTTACTTGTACTTTTGGCTATATCAGAAACTTCTTGGACTTTCTTTTTTGGGATGTCATAGTAAGGGCAGCTAGGTCTCGCAGTAGGTAGAGTATCAGCCCTGGGATCAGGAGAACCTGAGTTAAAATCTGGCCTCAGACATTAAGCTGAGTGACCCTGGGCAAGTCATTTCACCTGTTTGCCTCAGTTTTCTCATCTGCAAAATGAACTCGAGAAGGAAATGGCAAAGCACTCCAGTATCTTTAACAACAAATCTTTGCAACACTGGGTTTTTGGTGGTTGCTGTGATAAAAAACAAGCATTACTCAAAAAATCAGCATGGAACAGGAAATGAAGGCGGTGGTATCCAAACTGATTCCAAGGTTTGAGATGAGAAATTGTGCTGGAGCATACATCCTATTAGTAAGTAAGTGTGGTTAAGAATGAAATAAAGATCTTATTTTTTTTTCAATTTCTGTATATTATTTTTTAAATGGCTACTAAGTTGTTAGTTTATAAAGACTTAATAAGTTGTTTGGGCCTAACTATGTAATAAACACAACTGTTAATTATTTCTTTTGGCTTAGTGGGGCCTTGAAAAAATTATTGAAATAATTAAGTTTGGGGGACCTCTGGTACAGAGCCTTGTGAGATCCAGGAACCGGAATCCATACCAGGATTTGCTGGCAGCCCGGCAGTGGTTTAGGAAATTCTGGATATATTCTTTCCATCAATATAGATCAGCAGTTGTCTGTAACTTACAGTCTTGGAGTGTGCTCTGGAAGCACTGAGAAGTTAGGTTAGGTGACTTGTCCAGGGTCACCAAACTGTGATGTGTCAGAAGTACTTGAACCCAGGTTTTTTTTGACTCCAAAGCTAGCCACTACACTAATGTTGCCTCTCAATTAGGAACTTATCCTGAAATAAAATGTTTTGTTATCTAATCATAGTTGATGGTCCCTTCAGAGTTCAATGTTTTCTGTTACAGATATCATCCTAGATGAATTGGTCTATTGTCTGTCTCAGATTGTAAACTCCTAGAGGACAGAGATCCAGGGTGTCTGATTCTCTATGTATAGTATCATGTACCCTTGTTCTCTTTAAATCCTCACTTCAGGCTGGAGGGAAAGAAGTGAAAATGAGAAGATGGGAAAGATTGTTAAAGAGAGAAGGGCTAACTGCAGAATGATGAACTCTGACACCGTCAGGATGATTCAGGGAAGATGGACACGGTGAGGGGAGGCAAGTTCTGGGGGCAGAAACAGATGTTCACTTTTGGAGACAACGCTATAATTGCGGTGACTCATCAAGGAGCTCCCAGACAAAATTTCTATCTTTATAGAAATGGTGAACACACCATAGGAAGTGGGCGGGAAAAAGTGAGAGAACCTTGTAGAAACCCAAGAAGGAAGGGGGGAAGTATAGAGGCCTTGACGCCTAAAGGCCGAAATTCAAGTAGAGAAATACTCCAAAGACCCAACTCAGCCATTTTTTTCCTATGAAGGTAACTTATCTATGTAAATGATTCAAAGAGCATTTATTAAGCACCGATTGTGAGCCAAGCCCAGGGAGATACAAATACAAAAGTTGCCCTCAAGCAACTTTCATCCTAGTGGGGGAAGCAGCACACTGGGAAGTGGTGGCCACAGGAGGGGGTCTGAAAAGATGGTGAGTGGGGCAAGAGGGCGGTCTATTGGCACTTCCTTTCTGGAAGCTAAGGTAGTGTTTATTTGATTACAAGTTGTAACAGAGGACTAACCAGTGAGAGCCTAGCCCTTACTGGTGAGGGGCTTGAGTGCTTGTACTGGGAACCCAATTCCAAGATCACATTTCTCTCTAGCCTCAGGAACACTGTCCCTGGCAGGTTCTCCCCAGTTACAAACTGCACCTGTAGGAGTTACTTGTTTGAACTGGCTTTGTACTGGCTCATGAAGATATTTGTACCCACTGGACTATCTATACCAACTCCCTACCTCATTACCTGCATCCTGGACTTCTCATGTGTATCCTAGACTTAGGACGTTCGCACACTCCCTACAGCTATCTTGTCAAACAAGACATTGATTGGTGGCAGACTGGACAACCCTCAGTCAGCCCTGACCTATAATTAACTTGATAATGTGGCAGACCTGAAAACTGTACCTCCTGGTAGCATCCCCCCCCAACTTGGGCTTTTCCTGGTGAACTCTGGGTAAAACACCACGCAGTAGATACAAGAAATGCATGTTACCTTAAGAACTGACCACTCCTTAACCACTCCCTAATCCTATCCTGAATCACCTAGTTAGCATGTTTGGCACATGTTTTACTACAGTTTATCCTATATAAACTTTAACTGAACCCCCTAAGGTCTCAGATTCCTTAAGAACTTTTGCCTGCTGAAAAGCGTAACAATAAATCTTTGCCAACTTGACTTAAAGAATGCTTTAGACTGTGAATTCATTCCAGATGTCTCTGTCCTGTACTTCGGTCCTTGAGGGGTCTCTGAACCTCTCAGACCACGACATTATGACTGTGTTTAGGGTGTTTGGCTGATGTAAATCCCTGTGCAGCCAGGCAGGAAAAGTGAAAAAGGTTTTAGTTAATCACTGGGGCCTTTTGTAAGTATGCTCAGTTTCAACTCAGAAAACTATTGAAAAACCCCTTTCTGACCTCAGTAAGCAGACTGGAGACAGTCACAGAACACCTCCAAAGTCCACACTGGGGACAGCATCAGCCAAACGTGCTGTACAAGGCCATAGGTACTGGGCTTGCATTGGCCAGTCCCGTTACACAGGAAGAGGTGGAAGGGGGTTGGGGAACATAAGGGACAGCTGGGCAGAAAATAGCCAGGGCTGAAGATAAGACCGTGTGGTGGGCTCGAGGAATTCAGAGTTGAAGTAACTTAGCTCCTCCTGGACAAGTTTCTGGAGGTCTACTTTAAAGAGGAGAAGCCGTAGTAGCTTGAAGGTATACGGCATAATGGAGCCACCCTTCAAGTTGGGAAGACCCGAGTTCCCATTCCTTCCTCTGTAATAACTCAGACAAGTCATTTAACTTCACTGTACCCTAAGCAATTGTCTAAAAACCAAAGGTAGCAGATGAGTCGCTCACATGCATTGGTGAAAGGGCATTTCCACACTGGGAGTTTCCATCACTGATGAAATTACAGATCCTCACTTTAAAAAAATCGTAGCAGAACTAAACAAAGAAATTCAGGTATCAAGACACAAATTTATGACCACGTGCAGACACTCTCCCTACTCTCCTTTAATGTTCTTAAAAAGAAAAAAGGGGGGGGCAGTTTTCTTCATCTGTAAAATGTATTCCTTGCCTGCTTCTAGCTTCAGTGAGGATACATGAGATGCCACGCACACAGCCCTGATTTTTGCAGATGGAAGATTCTGGGTAGACCTGAGACCCCTGGGGAGAGTTAACTGATTTAGCACAAAGGAATAGATATATTTTGAGCAAGAACCTTGAAAAAAGACAGCAGGAGTGAAAGAGGGCTTGACTGCATGAGAAGTAGAACATTTTGACTTCTTTAACACTGCTCTGAAAGCCTGTCTTCGATTTGGTATAAGAAGGTTGGGGAGAGGGGCTGGTTCCCTTCCCCATGTCCTCATTGAACCCCAATAACTATGCCTACCCAGATGTCTCTTCCCTCCCCTAGAATGAACATCCTGCCTATTCTGAAGCCTGACTCTTCTAAGCGGGGCCAGCTGCTGTTTGACTTTCTCCCCCAATTCCACATTATGGCTCTCCTACAGCTCAGTTCTTCTTTGAGCTGGAAAAGATCAATAGTCCAATGGATGTTGGGTGTTTGTCCTTGGGTGGGTGGGAGGCGGAGGTAGTGGGGAAAGAGTCATCACTTTTCATGCAGCAAACAAATTCCTCTGCTTTTTCACTATGAAAAAAAAATCCCCTGTTCCCCCATTGCATCAATCCAGTTTCAGAGGCATTTGGGGACTCAAGATGCAGGGAGCTTAGCCCAAAATTTTAAAGGAAACATCAAAGTAATTCCTGTCAAACCAGCAGATGGAGTAGCAGTCCATCTGTATGTGGCAACATTCAACTGAATCTCTTTCCTCTCCCTTTGATGTCTCCCTGCTAATATGTTGGGTAATACAGAGATAGCCCAGCTCTGTGGTCAGAAGAAAAAGGGAAACAAATGGGACAAGGTCTGTAAATATCATCTATTGTCCTGTCTGTGTTGGATTGTTGTAAGAGATCATCCCAGGGAGGGTGCTTATATTGTGTCTGCTTGACAGTACTGTAGAATGTGGTTCAGAGACTGAGGCCGTCTGTATGGAGGCTGTGAACAGTCTGTGGTCCCTGGCTGCATCACCTAGGGCTCGAGAAGGACTCTGCACACAGCAGCTCTTAGCTGGAATGGGAGGCTGTAAGAACAGAAGCAAACTAGAAAGATGGGCCTGAGCTGTATCGCCCTTCTCTTCTTTCTCAATTGGAGGAGTCTGGGCCTTTCTTATTATTTATTTCCATTTTGTTTTGTCTAAAGGTAAAGGTCAGTAATGTTGACTGTTGTGGTAGGCCCTGCTTTATGCAGATTAGGCTAGTCTTGCATTAAAACATGTTAAAACTGTCTTTGATATTAATTGGTTCAGATTTTTGACATAGCCTCCTGCTTGACATATAGACTACTATAGGCAATATAGAGGCAAGGGGTCTTTTCTCAGTGGAATCAGCATGATGTCTTTCCTGAATATTCTTGTTGAATATCTCTCCCCTGAGGTGGCTGAGATGGCCTGTTTTAAAAAACAAAACACAACTGTCTGATGTTCTACCGGCATTTCACGTTATTCTAATATAAAATCTAAGGTCCCAGATCAGTCTGGACCAGGGGTGGCGAACCTACCTCGAGGCCACAGCTTCCCCACCCTTGGGATAGAATGAGCTTTGGAAGAGCCCTACCAGTCTGAGTTGGGTGTGCCTCAGGTGGGAGCTAGATCTGGGGCAAGGTAATTGCAATTGAAGCAAATTGAAGCAAGAAACACCTCACCTCCAATTGGTTGTTTTCTTCAGCCCCTCATTCTCCTCATTCCTTGCTATTAAAATATTTGTTTCTTCTTTGTGCTCTGCTCCTCCGGTTGGGGGACCAAGTGAGGGTCTTCAAGGACCAGGAATACAAGAGTCAAGAGTCTCCCCAGTCACTTTGCGATGAAGAGCTGGTGAGCATGAATGTGGAGAGTGATTATGAGCCCTCTGATACCACTGGCTTCATCAGTATCAACTTGCTCAGGCTAAAGAAATATCACTGTCTGCCAAAAAAAAAAGTCATTGCCAAATACACTAACCAAGGGTGGGGAACCAGCTGCCTTGAGGCCACAAGTGGCCCTCTAGGTCCTCAAGTGCAGCCTTTTGACAGAGTCCAAGTTTTACACAACAAATCCTTTTTATTAAGGGGATTTGTTCTGTGAAGTTTGGATTCAGTCAAAGGGCTGCACTTGAGGACCTAGAGGGCCACATGTAGCCTTGAGGCCACAGGTTCCCCACCCCTGGCTCTGTATTATAACAACTGCTGTAGAACTCTAAGAGAGTAAAATCTGTCTATTGCTTTTTGGTAGCCCCTTAGCATACAAGCCTAATGGTTTGGTTAAGTATGATCATTTTGGGAGCACTTGAATATGTTTCTTGAGGTCACAAACATATTTTCTACCCAACACAGTTTGAGGTATTTATTAGCTCGTTAATAAATACTTGATGATACAGCTGGCAAAATGGTTTTCCTAAAGCACAGATCTGACCATGTCACTCCTCTTCACAATAAGCTACTGTGACTCCCTATTACCTTTAGAATGAAATATCAAAGCTTCTGTCTGGCATTTATATTCTTTTACAACTGGGCTTCAACCTGTCTTTCCAGCCTTATACATTATTCCCTTTTTTTCACTCTTTGATGCAGCCAAACTGGCTTTCTTGCTGTTCTTCAAAGATGACACCCCATCTTCAATCTCTATGCCTTTGAACAGGCCGTCTCCTGCGCCTGGAATATATTCCTTTCTCACCTCTACAGTTGTGGGGCTCTCTTGATTCTATTGCCCATGAGCCTATATGACCATTAAAGTCTCCCCAACAATCAATTAACACCTGGTCTTTACAAAGGACTATTTGCTAAGAAAGTGTATCAAGGACCAAAGTATAGCAATCTCTCAAATTGGGAGCACACTCTTCCCTCTGCATATTCATTTGGTACCTGGGGAAGGTGCATTTAAGAGTCTTGTTACAAAATATTCTCCCTTCCCCATCCAGGTAGGGAGATAGAGTTGACTTCTGAGTGTGACCTAGCCCATGGAGGAAGAACTTCTTTGTTTTCAGGACACCCTGTCAGCTGCTGGGTGGATTTACTGCTGAACTGAGCCAAGCAGCTCTTCAGGGATGGTTCCTAGAAGGGCTCAGATGTTGCTGCCTGTTTCAGTTGTTGACAGAACCTTTGATCATTCTTTTAATTTTTCAAAAGTCACCAGGTTTTAACTTGGTTTTTCCATTTCCAATATCCATCCATTCACCCAAGATCAGTAAAGAATGAAACACAGCAGAGAGAGAAGATACAGAGGCATCATGTGTTCATGGCCACATGGTGGCCAAGTGGGGCGGCTACCACTCCCTTCCCAGTCTGTCACCTGCAAGCTTATATAAGTGTTTGCCTAAGGCACCATCAGGGAAGAGAGATTTTTATTTATTAGAGCCTTTTGTATTCGAACTCAGTTCCAATTCAATAGCTAATTAAAAGGCTTTTCATCATCCCAAGGAAAAGTCAGATATATCTATAGATACTCTGAATTGGGGAGGGAAAGGGATCTTCCATCATTCCTTTTAAAATTAATTTTTTTTCTCTTTAAAATTCTAAGTCTTTCTATCTCACCCAGTCTGGAAATAAAGAGGCCACTTTTGGACCCAATTCCAGTCTGATTAGCACAGGAGCCTTGACCGTTCTCTGTTTCTGACCTGGGCTAGTTTGCCCCTTTTTAAGCAATCTAGTGGCTCCTCATTATAGGAAGGCTTACCATATTAATGCCCAACTTAGTGTGGAAACCCAGTACCTCAAAGCAATTTAGAGCTCTTGAACTCAAGAGACTCAAAGCTTCAGCCTCACTGGTGGCAGGGAGTATAGAAGAACACCACCATATCCAGCCATCAATTCATTTCTTGGAAGCCAGCTTACTAAGGCTCCATGTGGCTAGGTAGCATACAGAGTATGTTGTGCATGCTCTAAAGACTGGGTCCTCATTGGCTGGTCCCCCATTATCTATATCTGCTGAGCAGCTGCCAAAAATCAATTTAGTGATTTTATTCTCTTTGTGGTTTTATGGCAGTTAACATTATTGAGTTTTATCATTGCAAAACAAGCCTAGAGTAGTAATAGAGACCAGTCCCTCCAAATGTGGAAGGAAGAGACTTTTGGGGAGATTCAGTTTAGCCTCATCCTTCTTAACTCCAACCAGGAGTTGTCATACATGTCTTTGAACAGAGAACAAGAACGTGTGTCTGTCCTTTATGTCTGTCCTGTGATCACCCCCACTGCACCTTCAAAACCACCTCAGGGAGTAGCTAGGTGGCGTGGTGGATAGAGCACTGGCCTGGATTCAGGAGGACCTGAGTTCGAGTCTGACCATAGACACATAACACTTAGTAGCTGTGTGACCCTGGGCCACTCACTTAACCCCATTGCCTAGCCAAAAAACAAATAAACAAATACAAACAAAAAAAAATCTCAGATGCCACCTTCTACATGAGGTCTTTGCTTATCTCTCTAACTTTTACTCCCTTCCTCTCAAAAGTTAGCACACACGCACACACACACACACAGATTGTGTATATAATATGTATGTATATATATACACACATATATATGTGTATTGTGAAAAATGAATTCTAGACTCAGAGCTCCACCCCCGCCTCCCTCCACCACCTCGCCCCCTTCTGAAAAGTTCTTCAGAAGGATGTTACTGATAATGAGATTGCATTGGAAGCTGCTCAGGTTTGGAACAGAGACAGATTCTTCTGCCTAGATAGCCCAAAACTGGGAGTGGTCTGGTGTGGTGGTGGGGAGGGGGGGCGCTGATAGAACAGGCATTTCCTCTGTGATGATGGTGGGTGATATCAGCCCCCGGTTGAAAAGGTATTGTACCAGGATTAAGTGACCTAAGTCATGTACTCAAGACTCCTCATTTCAAGGCCCACCTCCCAGTGTGTTGACCAATCAGAGTTGATTGGCACCCCTTGGGAACACTCACTCTTCAAAGAGCATATAACTGTACCTGCAACCCCCAAACTGAGCCAGTTCTGGACTGTAACTCCCATGCAATGCATGTCACCAGCTTGTGAGAGAAATAAAATGTGGACACACAGCCTAATTTCATTTGTTTTTCTTAGAACAAACTCTGTTGAGAGGTTGAAATATATATATGTATATATACATATGTATGTATGTTTGTTTGTATGTATGTATATGTTACTTCTACGTCCATGTTTTCTCCCTTGATAGAATATAAGCTCCTTAAAGATAGGAACTGTTTCATTTTTGTTTCCTCAGTGCCTAGCAATGTGCCTGGTACATAGCAAATTAATACTAATGTCTATTGATTATTATCAATCTAGGATGCTCTCACTGACAACTCTAGGGCCTACTGTTGACCTTAGGCCTACCCCATTGCTCTCCACCGTTTGAAAAAGAATCCACACCTCGAAATTTGCAGGATGAAGAGGATGGAAACTGACTGTAAGCTCCCCCAGGATACTTTGTCCTTTCCCTTCCTTCTGACTGCTCCCAACCATCCAGGATGCAAGAAATCAGACAAGATAAGGGAGAACGATGCTCTGGGGTGTCTTAGAAAAAAATGGATCACATACCAAAGCAAAATCCACTGTTACACACTTGCCTAAAAGCAGGAGGGAGGACCAGTTTTCTGTCCCTACTTTTTCCAGGTTCATGAGAACAGCTGCCAATCCACCTCTTTGGGAATCCCAGGGTGTGTGGCAGGTCTTTTGACTGGGGCCTCAGTGGTGAACAGAGCACTTTGAAGAAAAGAATAAAGGTTCTAGGAACAAGGAAATTGCTGCTATTGATGGGGGGGGGGAAGCCCAACCTCTGCCCGTTGGGGTGAGGGGAAGATGAAACTAGCAAGGGATGAAGGGGACTGCCCGGGGAGCCAAAAAGAATGCTTAATGACTGTACTGCAGATGATCAAAGGCTTGTCGAGTATATGGAGCTCACACTGTGCAGTTAGTCAGTTACCAAATGTTTACCCTTCACGTGAGTTTGTAAATAGCCATGGGCTCCATTTGCCCAGGGCAAGTGTCTGCTGGGCCTAGGGGAAACTGGACTAGAAGATCCCGGTTCTTGAGGGCCAGAGAGCTGCCACTCCATACCCAGGAGCAGGTGTGTTTTCTAGAAGGATCAAAGGGAAGAACAATGAAAAAGAGGGGCCAGATGACTACCACAGCTTTCCTGGCAGCTCCAGAAATGGCCAACAGGGTCGTGTCTGTTGCTATGGAATGCCCTGTCTTTATGTAGCTCTCTGAATGTAAAAGGCAGCCAGGGAAGGTGACAGCCATGGCGATAATGAACAGAAATAGGGATAATTGTGAAGAACACCCATTGCTCTTCTTTGCATTTTTTTTAGTTTAATTTCATTTTATTTTCAGTTCTAAATTCTCTCTCTCCTCCTCCCTTTCCTCTCATTGCTCTTCTACTGAATGTAACCTCCTTGATGGCAGAGACCATTTTTATTTTATTTTTGTATCACCGGCATCCAACAATTCCTGGCATATAACGTGCCTAATGTGGGTTTGTTGAATGGAAATGAATTGAATTGAGAGGCAAGTCAGTCAACAAGCATTTATTAAGTGCTTACTGTGTGCCAGGCACTGTACTAAATGCTGGGAAAAGAAATACAAGCACAAAAAAAGAGTCCCTGCCCTCAAGAGCTTCCATTCTAATGCGGGGAAGACAACACATAAAAAAAAAACTGAGAATGGGGGAGGAGGGAGAGAAGGTACCCTAGGATGGAGTGGAATGCAGTGGAATGTAGCCCATTAGGAAATGGTCTGGGTGACTTCCTTAAATTCCCTGCACCCAGGCAGCATTATACAATGGGAAGAGTGTTGGATTTGAAGTCAAAAGATCTGGGTCCAAATGCCTTCTTTGCCACTTACTACCTGAATGGCTTTGTACAAGTCACTTGACCTCTTTTGGCTTTCTTTTCCTCATTTATAAACTGGGGGGGAGGAGGAATGGACCCCGTGACCTCTAAGGTCTACTCCATCTATAATTCTATGATCTATGAATTGAAAATTGAGTCCTCGAAGGGTAGCATAGAGAAGGAGAATTACAATTTAAGTAGGGTTGGGGAGCTAGGTCTAGATTTTGGAATGGTTTCTGGTGATAGCCTATATTCTTGACAAGTGTATGAGTATCTGGTTGTGTGTGCCCCACCTGTCAGAGGAACAGTCTTGTGTTAATGGAGAAGAAGGCTGAGGTCCAGTGGAGTCAGATACTTAAGGGATATCTCAATTGAGAGAACACTTGAAACGCTAATACATTGTTGGTGGAGTTGTGAAATGATCCAACCATTTTGGTGAACAATTTGGAACTATGCCCAAAGGGCTACAAAAATGTGCATACCCTTTGATCCAGCAATAGCACTTCTAGGGCTATATCCCAAAGAGATCAAACAAATGGGAAAAGGACCCACATGTACAAAAATATACATAGCAGCTCTTTTTGTGGTGGAAAGAATTGGAAATTGAGAGGATGCCCATCAATTGGGGAATGGCTGAGCAAGTTGTGGTATATGAATGTAATGGAATACTATTGTGCTCTAAGAAATGATGAACAGGCACACTTCAGAAAAACCTGGGAAGACTTATATGGTCTGATGCTGAGTGAAGTGAGCAGAACCAAGAGGACTTTGTACACAATAACACATGTTGTGCAATGACTAAGATTGTTAAATTGAACCTTTCTCAGCATTACGAGGATCTAAGATATCTCCAGAGGCCTCAGGATGAAAAATGCTGTCCACATCCAAAGAAAGAACTATGGAAGTCGAATTGCTATCACTTATTTTTACCTTCTGTTAAGTTTTGTTTCATCTTTCTGATGGTTCCTTGTATTGGTTTTAATTTCTACTTACAACTTCACTAATGTGAAAATATGTTTAATGGGTATGTAAATATAAAGCCTATATCAGATTGTGTGCCGTCTTGGGGAGGGTGGGGGGGAGGAAAAGGGAGAAAAATTTTCAACTCAAAAGCATATGGAAAAAATAAAAAAATTTAAATAAAAAAAAGCGTGAAAGAGAGAACACTTGAGTGACGGCTATTGTGCACAGTCAACATCATCGACTGAGTGCCAGCTGTGCTTCCAGCCTTCTCCCAAGCTGATGAGGGGATCATGGTCCCTCTGCCTTTGGGACCTGACTTTGGAGGAAGCTCACCTCGCTCATTAGCCCATTTTGTACTTTTCCAAATTGCTTGTTTCATTCTCACGTGTTTCAGTTTGGGTTTTCTTTGATGGCAAATTTTGAGGGATTTCTTTCTCTCCATTCCATTTTATGGGTGCTGGAAGGAGCTGAGATGTGCTCTACTGAGGGAGTAGCTGCCTCTGTTAGATCCCAGATTTACCGAGACAGAAAGAGAAAAGCCAAGCTTCAAATGTGTAAGAATATCGGGCAGTTCTCTTGCTTTCCAAACACTTGATTGGCTTCTCTTCTCTGGGAATGGGGAGTGAGGTATTAATTCTTCCTGATTCAGTTTTAAAGAAACCTTTTCTGTCCCTTGTTAGATGGCTCACAAACATTCCCGGTTAGTACTTACCTCCCTGTCAGCTGATGAGTTGAAAAAGAGTAGATTTCATTAAAACAGAGTCAAGACCTCCATTTTATAGATGAAATTCTGGGTTTTGACTCACAGTGTGTCTCTAAGCAAAATTTTGTGTTCCCTTTGAACCCTAATTTTTCATCTACCAAATACGGTTAATCCTAATTGCTCTCCTCCTACCTCTCTAGGTACCTCCCACTGGCACCTCCCAACCCCCAGTGGCAGGCTACCCTATGTTCAAGGAACTCTGTAGCTCTATATCCCTAAAACAAATCCTTACCCTGTATCTACCTTTCATAGTTATCCAGGACACAAAAGTAGAGGAAAATAAAGGTATTTAATAAAATGGAAGAGTAAGAAAAGTAGCAACAAAACACTTCCCCCATGAACCTGGGGCACACTCTCCTGTAAATAAACACATTATCAATGGAAAGAATTGACACACATGGAAAGTGGCACATATATGGAACAAATGTAGCCAGGGTACACATGTGGAGACATACACATAAGGAACATTTGTGGCCAGGGCACATGTATGGAGAGATGGACCTAGAGGGAAGGATAGAGCCAGGGCACACATGAGGAGGGAGCAACTCATGTCTCTAAAACTCTTCTTTTGATGTCCTCATATGGTTCTTTGTTCTCTTATTCTCTCATATTCCTATTCTTTGTTCTCATATTGTTCTCATATTCATCTTTGCTGGATAGACCCTCCATAGACACCATAGTATCCACCACCTCCAGGTATAATCTTCTCTGCCTCCTTTTTATTTTAGCTGGAATCCTTGGTTATCTCTTCCTCAGGGAAAAAGGGTGCTGTTATGCTCTCTTGGCTTAAAGCCAAAATGAGTACCTTTTCCAGCTCTTTTAGAAAACTAAAAAAACCCTCGCCCTTGGACCAGCAGAAACCCTAGGGGAGGGGGAAGGGTATCTTTGTCCCTCAGTTCCTTCTTATTGGCTGCTCTAGCCTTTTATCTCTCTAGAAGAAAATTCAACCTTGGGTGCCAAGTTCTTTTTTTTTTTTCTTTTTAAGGCAAGTGGGGTTAAGTGACTTCAGGGTCTCAGCTAGAAATTGTCAAGTGTTTGCTCAGAGGCCAGATTTGAACTCAGGTCCTCCTGACTTCAGGGCTGGTGCTCTATCCACTGCACCACCTAGCTGCTCCTGTCAAGTTCTTTAGAACAAAGTACAAGATCTTGTTAGTGGCCTTTTGGTCTTTGCTTTGTATTTTTCTTCCTATTCTAGGCTTGGGCTTCTTGATTAGAGACCTCAGTGTGGCCTGTGGTGAGCATCCAATATACTTTCCAACTTTTCAATCTCTGAAGGCTAGGCTAGAAAATAACCACATAATTCTGGCATTTGGGCTTCACATTTGGGCTTTAGGTTTTTCAAACCTAAGGTCTTTCATTTTCTTGTGTAGATATGTGGGTGGAGAAAACTACAGAGGGATGTGACCCTGTTTGCCTCAGTTTCCTCAACTGTAAAATGAAGATGATAACAGCACCTACCTCACAGGGTTTGTTATGAGGATCAAATGAAATATTTGAAGAGTGCTTAACACAGTGGCTGACACATAGTAGGTGCTTGATAAAGGTTATTCCCACCCTCAGTTTGTCCTGTGCACACCCTTGGATTGTGTTGCCTCTACAATTGTGCCACTCCCCACCACACCCTTTCCTTCTCCAGGCTAAGCATCCCTGATTCCTTCAGTTGGTCCTCATAGGTCACGAACTTGAGATCCTTCTCCATCCTGGCTACTCACTTTGGGGTACTGTCCAAAGTACCCAGAACATGCATAGGGGCCAAGGTCTCTGTTGCCTGCTCAGCCACATTCCTGGTCCCTCTATATGTAGATGAGGCCAATCAACATCTGAGAGCCATTTTGCCACACATATATACAATAATAACTAACATTTCTATTGCAGTTTCAATACATTATCTCACCTTTTCACCATAACTCTGTGAGGTCAGTAATATCATTATAGTCATTTTACAGGTGAGGCTATTAAAGCTCTGAGAAGTTAAAGACCATGACTTGCCCATGGTCACATGATTTTTTAGCATCAGAGGCAGGATTTAAGCCAAGGTCTCTCCTCACTCCTAGTCCAGCCAATGTCTAGGACACAGATTGCCTCTTTTTTACATTCTGTGTCAGATGGTATGAAGATGGGAAGTCCCTGGCAAAATCCAGTAATAAATAAATCTACCAATGAAAGATGAGGGACTTCCACAGAACCCTTAGAAACCACCTACCCCATTCTCACTCAGAGTATGGCTGATAGGCACAGTGCAGCTGGGACATTTTTTTCCCTTTGAACTTAAATAGTTAGCTTTCTCAGGTTCTGGTTCCCTCAAGGTAAATCTGAAAAGGGAGGTGTTGGGCAAGTCTTGAATGGAATGGAGCATCTTCCTATGGACACAAATGCTTGGTAAAAACCTGTTGATCAAAGATTAACAGTAGAGAGACAACAACATCATTTTTATGGGGAAAAATGAGCTGCTGTGCAGTGGCAAATTCAGCATGAAAGGTTTGTCTGGACAGATCCAAAGTCACCATAATGAGTGTATAAAAGCATAAAATATATATGCTGATGTAAGATATATATGTGTGTGTGTGTGTGTGTGTATGTGTATGTGTATATATATGTGTGTGTGTGTATATATTATATATATATTATATATATGTATACATATATAATATATTATATATATATTATATATATGTATACATATATACATATATATATTATATATATGTATACATATATACATATATATATATTATATATATGTATACATATATACATATATATATATATATATATATATTATATATATGTATACATATATACATATATATATATTATATATATGTATACATATATACATATATATATATATATATATATATATATATATATATATATGTCTACATGGGCTGTCTAAATGTGACTCACAGGTGGGTGGCATAGATAGATATCTCTGGAACCTGCCCACTTCCTCTCCAAGGAAGAATGTGGTTTCTGCCTTGAGGGAAGCTGGAGAAGGGCTTGGATGGGTGCTTGGTCCTTTTCTTGCCTATCTCCAAGAGGGATATCGGACTAGAATTATGTATATCTGCCCCCCCACACACCCAATGTTGCTAGTCTACAGATATAATTTTCATTCAGAATAAAAACTACTTTCCTAGTCATTAGCCCTTAGCTTCTCTTGCCAGCTTAGCCCTTTTGACCTAAATGCTGGTTACATAAAAGACTGTCACAAATACTGAACTGGGAGTAGCTCTGTTTAGCCAAACAAAACAAAAATTGGAGAAGTTATATAAATTAAAATATATCAGAAAATACGAAAGGGTAAATGAGGTCTTTGCTGGGACCAAGATAAACTCTCAGCTCAACTAAGAGAGAGGCCTTGATCTCACCTATGGGGAAAGTCCCTGAAGTTTCCAGGGAAGTAAACTGGGGGAAATCAGGGACATGTGGAAGAATTGTCTTGCCCTCCTTGTCTGCAGCCAAGAGAATCTCAAATGGCATAAGGATCTCTTTCCCAAGAAAACTCACACCAACTTCACTCCTTAAGCAGATCAGGGTGCACTCAGCATTCTTTCTAATAGTCTGTATTCTCTTCTTCTGCATATGTAGCAACATGCAAAATGGTGCATCAAAGCCTGATTGAAGTAGGATTGGTATTGGGAAATAGTACCTGGATCAGACTAATGGTGTGTCCAGCACTAAATTCTAGATATTTAGGAGTGTTACTTTTAAAATATCCCTGATCCTTTTAACAAATATAAATGAGCTGATATTTGGATATGTCTGTCAATCAATAAACATTTATTAATGTGTCAGACACTATGCTGAGTGGTCTGGATACAAAGAAAGGCAAAAGACAGTCCTTGCTCTCAATGTAATTATAATTATGAATTTATGAAAAAAACTTGTTGCATTGATGTCTTAGCCCTGCATGACTTGGAAACCAGACCAGCAATCAATCATTGTTTCTAAGGGCCCCTACTAGGTCCTTTTGACTACTCCCACAGCTGCCAAACTTGTGGGTGTGTACTCCTGGATCACCTGAAGAAAGCCCTGGCTCCTGAGTGGACAGCAGAGCCTTCTGGGAACCTCAAAGTTTGTCTAGTAGGGACCTAGAAGCAGCTGACGCTGAGATGAGACAGCTGTCCCAAAATTCCAGACAAAGGCTGAATATACTGCCCTGGTTGTTTTTTGTTTTTTCTCTTCTCTTTTGTTATGTGCCCAAGCACCAATGCCTTAATTTAAGTGTGTGTTAGCATTTTCTCCCTCTACATTCTGGCCCCCCTCTCTTTTCTGTTTGCAAGCAAACAATGGCTAGATAAGATGTGTTACTCTCTTTTACTCTCTTTACCCTGCTAGGAGTTTGCAATGATACTTGGGACATAATTCCCCAATAGGTCCCCTCAAGGAACTGACTTCCTGGGATAAAAATGCTAGTCCTGGCTCAACTGACCTCTCATGGCACCTTGGCTTACACTAGCTGCCTTTCCTTTATTGGACAGAAGGGTAAAGATTCTTTCAGACCCCTTCCCTTTGGCCAAAAAGGGGAAATGTCAAGTTACTATTAGGAGACACCCTGTTTTCCAGAGCTGAGGCCCAGCAAGCAAACTGTGCCCCGAGCTTGGCATAACCACAATCTTTTGTGATCATCTTCTGGATGAAGACTGTTGATGGTCCTTGAGTTTGGGCAGGCACCAACAGGCCCAGTCATGAAGTCCTGCTACGGACCTCTTGTCACTAGACAACCTTGCCTCACTGTTTTTGTTATGCCTCACTACTGTTGCTACACTACACTCTTTGACTCTTTGTCTAACCACAAGTATATAATTCAAGGTGTAGCCACACTAAAGTGGGTGCCCCCATCAGGGTGGGGCCCTGGCACACGTGTTTAGTGTGCCTCCTTGCTTGCAAGCTGTCTCCCTCACTTCTGTTTGATTCCTGACTGTCCTGTCTCCAGCCTGCCCTGTTTGGCTCTGGCCATCCACAGGTTAGAGGCTGGTCCAGTCCAGTTTGTACAAAAAGGCCCCGGTCTATTGGCTCCCTTCTAGAATCCCCATACGAAGTGGTGGCTTCGGCTCAGCAGACTATTGAGCCAACAAGTTCATCACTGGATTACTCCATACCATACTGACACTAATCAGACTCAATCTCGTCCTTACTTGGACTCCACTCCTGGATCCCTTGGCTCTTATAAGTCAGCTTTTGCCTCCTCTTTCTGGGGCCTAAGACTTCATCCTTTTCTGCCACTTCCAAGACCACCTTTCCTCTCAGTCTCATAGCTGCCTTTCATATGTTGTCTTCCCTCATTAGAATGTAAGCTTCTTGAGGACAGGAGCTACCTTGTTTGCCTATATTTATAGCATATGTGTTTAGCACAGTGCCTGGCACATAGTAAGTGCTTAATAAGTACTTAAATCTATATCTATTCTGAAAAGACCTACACTGAGTAGGTCAGGTGGACACTCTACCACCTTCATAGGGAGAGGCAATCAAAGTTTCAAACAAGGTTTACTTCTCTATAAACTCATCAGGTTGATAAGGGAACTCCCTTGTTCAACCCTCTACATAATTAAAATTGCTTTAGAAATTTTTATCATATTATAACTACCCCAGGCTCCAAGATTAAGGGGGAAGGGGTAAAGGGAAAGGGCAAAGCTAGTTGGACAGGGACAAATAAAGAAACTCTCTAGGAGAGAACTGAGCTATGTGGGGAAAGGATTATGCAATCAAGGTCAAGAACTAAGGATCTTAGATTGGATCGTAGAGCTGGAATGTGCCTTGTAGTACATCTAGTCTGGCCCCATCATTTTGCAGATGAGGAAATTGAGGGCCAAGGTCACACAGGTAGTAAACATCAGAGGTGGGATTTGAACCAGGGTCCTCTCACTCCAGAGATCGTGGACAGTCAAGACCACTTGACCTACTCAATGTAGATCTTTTGGGAGTAGATATAGATTTAAATACTTATTAAATGTCTTCCTAACCCTGGAGAAGGAAATGGCCAACCACTCCAGTATCTTTGCCAAGAAAACCCTATAGACATTATGGTCCACAGGGTCATGAAGAGTTGGATATGACTGAACAACAAGAAAAAACTTTCTGTCCAATGCAGATGTGAAACTGGATGATGCTGGAATCTATGATTAAATTATATAAACCTACTATTCCCTGAATTGCATGTAATCTGCTTTCAATTTTATTAATCTCTCCTTTGATTTTCAGGATTTCCATTTTGGTATTTAATTGGGAATTTAAAATTTGTTCTTTTTTCAGTTTTTTTAGTTACAGGCTAAATTCACTGATCTGCTCTTTCTCTTTTTTTTTTATTAATGTAAGCATTTAGAGATATAAATTTTTACCTAAGTATTGCTTTGGCTGCATCCCATAAATTTTGGTATGTTGTTTCATTGTTGTCATTCTCTTTAATGAAATTATTTATTGTTTCTATCATTTGTGCTTTAACCCACTAATTCTTTAGGGTTAAATTATTTAGTTTCCAATTAATTTTTAATCTGTTTCCACAGCCCTTTATTGAATATATTTTTAACTGCATTATGGTCTGAAAAGGATACACTTAATATTTCTGCTTTTCTGTATTTGGTTGTGAAGTTTCTATGCCCTAAGATATGGTCAATTTTTGTGAAGGTGCCATGAACAGCTCGAAAAAAATTATACTCCTTTTTATTCCCATTCATTTTTTTCCAGAGGTCTATTATATCTAACTTTTCTAAAATTCTGTTCCTCTCCTTAACTTCTTCCTTGTTTATTTTATGGTTAGATTTATCTAGTTCTGAGAGAGGAAAGTTGAGGTCCCCCACTAGTATAGTTTACTTGTATGGAATTAGTACCCTGAGATGCCCTACAATGTAATAAAATAATACCTGTCCACCTCACATTACTGAGTATTGTATTCTGATGCTGCCCTGTGTTGGCAGGGAACTGAATAGGAGGAAGGGATTATGAAATCATAGGTGTAGAGATGGAAGGAGACTCAGAGACCATCTAGTCCAATTTCCTCATTTTATAGATGAGGAAATTGAGGCCCAAGAAGGTAAAGTGATTTGCCCCCAGGTCGTTTGCATCACTGGCAGGATCTGGGTCAAGACTGTCATCCCAATACCACAATCAAAGAGAATACCTCTTTAATTCTTTGGAAAGTAGTAGTAGATAAGACTAACAGTGAATGCAGGGAGCCTTCTGCTTATGGGTAACTCTGAAGAGTTGTGACTATCTTTTTCTTATTCTTATTGCCAATGATTAGCACAGTGCCTGGCACATTGTTGACTTAATAAATGTTTATAGAATTGAACTGTATGACATCACATGGGATATGTGTTTGTTTTTTGCAAATTTGCATTGGCACATAAAGAAAAACTTACTGAAAGGGTTTGAATTCACTCAGAGTACAGTAGGTTAAAGATCAGGTGGCATTTGAACTTGAGCTATTCCTCAGAAATCCTCATTGACTAAGATTGCTCTGAGCCCAGCAAGCCTGGCTGTCTTCCCTTTTGTGCAGCAATCAATTTTGCCTTTTAGTTTACAAAAGGAGCCTCCCTTTGTTCAAGCTGTAGCTTTCCCCAGTACTGGGTGAGGAGTGTGGGGAGTCGACCTGCGATTTCCCTCATAGACTTGCTTAGAGAATTGAGAAATTAAGTGACTTGCGTAGGGTCACACCAGTGGTGTGTGCCAGGCAGGACTTAAATTCAAGTCTTCCTGGTTTCAAAGCTGATTCTCTATCCACTTTGCCACATTGCCCCTCTAGAGTAGGGGATGAAATATTAATAAAATGTAGAAATAGTTACAATTATCTGACTAATCTCCATTCTTTCAGGCAGTTCACCTCTTATTGGCCTCCTTCTGTACTCACATTTGTTTTGACCTGCAACTTATGGTTAACTGCTGCCTCAATATTATACATACGAGTATCATATTGCTTGCCTTCTCAATGGGTGGGGGACGGACTGAAAGGAGGCAGAGAATTTAGAACTCAACATTCAAAAAAATGAATGTTAGAAATAAAAAAAATAATGTATGTAGAATTCAAATGAAAGGAAAATGTGCCAACTTTGGGCAGCTAGGTGGCACAGTGGATAGAATACCTGATCTTCCTGAGTTCAAATCTGGCCTTAGATACTTAATAGCTGTGTGACCCTGGGCAAATCACTTAGCCTCATTTGCCTCAGTTTCCTCATTTTGGAGAAGGAAATGGCAAACCACTCTGCTGTCTTTCCCAAGAAAACCCCAAATGGGGTCACAAGGAGTCGGACGTGATGGAAAAATAACTGAACAACAACAACAATAAACCAGCTTTCCATGGCCTGTGCAGAGATAGTCATTATTATCTCTCTTTCTCTGTCATAAATTATTTTTCTCCCTAATCTTCAGCTTGGTTGGGGAAAGCCCCCAACGATAAGGGAATATAGTGGAAGGGGCACTGGATTTGCAGCCAGGAAGACCTGGATTCAACCTACCTCAGGCATTTACTAGCTGTGTGACTCTAGCTAAGTCACTTAATTTTTCTCTGCCTCAGTTTCTTCATTTGTAAAATAAGGAGAGGGTATGATGATTCCTAAGGTCCCTTACAGCTGTAAATCTGTCCCCCTATGATTCCAAGCATGCATACCATTTACAAAAGAACAGGAGAAGGGCATTAGCTTCCTTTCCCCCAGCTTGCCAATCTGACACTTGGCAAGATTCATAGTCAGGATCTTAGGGCTGTAAGGAGACATCAGAGGCCATGTGGTCAAATCCTTTCATTTTACCGATGAGGAAACTGAGGCCCAAGGAGGCAACATGACGTGCCCAAGGAGCAGAGATGGGATTTGAACCCAAGTCCTTGGACTTCAAAGTCAGTGTTCTTTTCATCATACCACACTAGCCGGTGTGGCAGAGAGGAGCATGGCTTGGTATCTTCTTTCCAGTTTCTGGTTGTTACCTATTGTTCTAGTAAGCACAGATTATCTCTGGACCCTGGAAGTTCCAATGAGAGAAAGGCTGTAACATTCTGCCAGTGTCCCTTTCATCCTGTCCTATCTATCACACAGAGGTTAGTGCAACCTTGAGGCAGTCCCATTTCTGGCTGAAATTGCTCCTCCTACATCCATTCTGAATCTTTAGCACCCTATGGAAAAATTCAAAGAAGCAGTAAAAAGGAAGCAAAGTTCCCCTGGGGCTACAACTGGAATGGTAAATAATTAAATCTTTAAAACTTCCATAGAAGGAGATTTTACAAATGTGGGTGTTTCACTTCTCAGATGGTATAGAATATTTTGCATATTTACATATGTATTTTTTCCTTTTCTAAAGTTTTTATTGATGCCTTTTTTAGGTTATTTTTTTATACACCCTAACCATTCTTGACACAAAGAAAAGCATTTAAGCAAAACTGTCCGATACAGCATCCACATCTGACAGCATGTACAATATTCCATGCTTATATTTTCCTACCTCTATACTGAAAAAAGCGAATCATGTTTTATCATCTATTTTGCAAGACCAAGACTGGTTATCGCAATTCTTCCTTCACTTATGTTTAACTTCTGTCACCTTGGGAATACTTTGGACTCTAGGTGATTTGTAGAGTTGCTCCATCCCCTCCCACCCTCATTTTCTCCCTTTGTGCCTGGCAGGCAGACAGGCAGGCATCAATGTGTGCCCTGAGGGAGAGTGTGTGGGCTCTCAGACAGGCATTTGGCACTCATGGGCCTGGCTGGAACTCCGTGCCTAAATGAAAAGATACAAACACTGAGATACATGAGGAAGGCTGCAGCTTGGCCTGAATGGGATTCGGCCCTCTGCCCAGCCCGTCTGCCACCCCATCAACTGCTGGGTTAAGGAATGGCTCCATTAGCATATCCCCAAGGTTGGGGAGAAGGAAGAAGACCGGGCTGAAAAATCCATAATCTTTCCTTGGGCTCTCACTTGGATTTTTTGTCTGCAGTTATTATAAATCTGGCATGTTGGTCCTTGTGGGTCCCTTAGGACAGCCCTGACGTCTGTGGCTGAGCATCGTGTTTAAATAACCATCAGGGCCTCGGCTGGCGGGGGGAAGGGCTGTAGGTTTTATTCAGGCAGAGCTGATGAGAGGCAGAGAGGGTGAGTGAAACTTAGAGCTCCTGAATACTGATCTTTCCAGGGCCAGAGAGCTAACTGCGTCAATCAAGGAGGGGCCAAATAATCCACTTGTTTATCGGGGAAATGAAAACTCCTGGAATCCAGGGGTGAAGAAGAGGGAGGGACAATTACAGTGAGGGGGAAACACGTTGATTCCTTGATGAACAAAGGATTTAGAGGTTAGGCACAGCCTAAGAAGAAACTGATTAATAGCAGAGGACTATCAAGGCTGGATCAGGTAACAAATGGGAATCCTGGCGACTCTCTGCTGAGAGGCTTTTGGAGGTAGCCCCCATCTGCTAGTGATGCTTTAGCTGCAGTCCTTTCTGGATGCAGAGGGAAGGACTAAGTGACCTTAAAACGTTTCTGCCAGCTTCTGGCTTTCTAATTAACGAGAATAAAAACACACTGGATAAACAGAATGTCAAGATTATGTATGTCCTAAGGACCTAAGGATTCAGAAAGCATAGAAGGCAGTACTATAGAAATACATCTATATGAAGGGGACTTCCAGGGGTAATCTCTTCGAACGCCTGCTATTCTCCTGCCATCAGAATTCATCTGAGCAGAATGATGAGCCCAATGTGATCACAGCTGCTGAGATTTCCCATGAGGATAGCATAGAACAACAGCCAGTAGAGAAGTTTCACTCTAGCTTTGGGCATTCACTCTGCCTGAAATGCCCTCCCTACTTCCTCTCAAGTTTATTCGTGTCCTTTGCCAGTTCTAAGACTTTGTTCAAAATTAATCTTTTCCAAGTCTTCATTATTATCTCGGTCTGAATCTCATCATTTCTTTATTCTGCATTTCCTCATCACTTAGGTATTTAGTCTGTATTACACTATTTTACATATGTTGAGAGGTGATAGGGACTAGCCCTGTGATTTCATTGCTTTGGGAAATTCCCAGGTCAGGGAACTCCCTTCAGTAATGTAGGTTGGCACCTTCTCTGCAAGTTACAGTCTTAAGAAGGTGGCCTAGAAACAGGTCTTCCTCACTCTCTATCCTCTATTTCCGTGTTTTGGGCATATCTCTCCAATTAGATTGTAAGCTCTCTGAAGGCAGATACCATATCTTCTATTCTTTTGGATGCCCCATAACATGTAGTAAATACCATATTCTGAATATAATAAATATGGAGACGTGCTTTCTAACCAGCAGAAGGGAAGCTGTCGGAGGGGACTGTTTTTATTTGTGTATTTGTATCCTCTGCACCTAGCACAATGCCTGAAACTTAATCAATGTAGGCTCTTAATCAATGTTTGTTGATTGTTAATTGCTCAAGTGATAATGATCCCAAGATGAATGTGTCTAGTCTTGGAAACAATCTTGGCAGAGGGAGTCTGTGTATCGTAGAGGGTACCATCAACAGGGAGGAAGGAGTTCAGTGCCTGACCTGGGTTGAGGTAGAAGCTTCCAAAGGTGTCAGGGAAGCATACGACCACCCAGAGAAGTAAGGCAAAGCAAAGAATGCTGGACTTGAAATCAGAGGAGCCGAGTTTAATAAATGTTTATTGATTGAGTGAGTGAGCTTGAATATCAGCTCTGATCCTTACTACCTTTGTGACCCTGCTGGGAAAGGGAAGGAAATAAACATTTGTATAGTGCCTACTATGTGTCAGGCACTATGCTAAGCATTTTACAAATATTATCTCGTTTTATCCTCACAACAGCCCTGTATTATCCTCATTTTACAGTTGAGGAAACTGAGGCAAACAAAAATTAAGTGATTTTCCTAGGGTCACATGGCTAGTGAGTGTCTAAGGCTGGATTTGAACTCGGGTCTTCCTGACTTTGAGGTCCAGGGCTGTATCCACCTTCCACCTTACCAATTAAATAAGAGATGCTAACTGCGCACCAATTCTTCATCTGTAAAATGAAGAGAGTTGGACTAGATGACTTACAGCCTTCTCTTTCCAAGTCTAACGTCTAATGATTGCCATGCATCACCCTGCCCCCCATACCTCTAGGTCTAAAGGTCTCTCATTCTCTCTAAGTCTGCAAGATGACAGTGTGAAAGCTATTGGGGCTTCCCTTCCATGAAGCCTGCCCTAATCTCCTCTGAGCCCATGTCCTTCCCCTTTACACCTCATATTACATTATATCTCGCAGCTCTCTTTTTGTTTTTGTTTTGGGTTAGACCTAAAGTTTCATTGGTGTAGGGAACTCCCAGTAAGCACATTCCATCTATCAAAGCAGATTGGCCCCTGCTCTGCAGCTTCTTGTGATATTGGATTTTGTCTAATATCCATTAGAGAGGTAAGCTTCATGAAGACAGAGGTTGTAGTGAATCCAAACTTCTCACCTTCCTAGTGCTTAGCCAGAGCAGTAATTAGGAATTTCTGAACCTTCAGAAAGAGGTAGGAAAGATATCCTCAGTTGTGTGTTGGGAGGGAGACACAAACCCTGGGACATCCATCTGAGGTGGGGGAAGAGGAATTCACATGTGTGGACCATCATATTTTTATGAATTCTTACTGGTACCGGTTAGCTCACACATGGGTAGTTCCAAGGCCTAGGAATGATAAACATATATGGTGGGTGTGAGGACCAGGGCCGATATCCTTTTCTGCCCCCCTGCTTCTGCCTTTACCAACATCATACTTGTCTTCCCACTGGCGCAATAAAGGGAACTTGTCTGTCCCAATTTAAACTGATGAGTTTAAACATAACCAGGCTTCAGGCAGTGCGGAGCAAGGGACCTTCTGTTGGGGCGAGAAGATTGTAGGATTAGAAACTTACAGTGGCTCCCATGTATATCTGATCTGGACTGAGCAGGTGAATGCCTTGTGAAGTCACTGCTCTCTGTATGTGTGCGTAAGTACACACACACACGTGTGTTGGGGAGGGAATGGCAGAAGGAAAAATGTTTACAGTCTGTGTGCAGTTGGCCCGAAGGATGGGGTGGACTAACTTACTATCCAGTGAGGCCCAGGACACCTGTCTCTTCCCACTCTTAAAAAAGACCCACTGCAGGCAAAAGGGCTAAGATCCTTACAATGGGAGACATGGTGGCCACAGAAGATAGATAGATAGATAGATAGATAGATAGATAGATAGATAGATAGATAGATAGATAGATAGATAGTGATAGAGAAATATAGATAGCTAGAGTTAGAGAAATAGAGAAATATAGGTAGGTAGATATAGGTAGAGAAATATACAGATAGAAATAGAGAAATATGGCTACAGAGACAGAGAAATAGAGATACAGATAGAGAAATATAGAGGTAGATAAAGAAATATAAAGATAAGTAGATAAATAGCACTTACTGTATGCCAGGCTCTATAATAAGCATTGGAGATAGAAAGGTGAGTAAGTAAGGTAATCAATCCCTGACCTCTCTAATAGCACATAACAACATATGAAGGGCCACTAGGGGAGGTGTGTAGTGGGGAAAGGGGTAGGGTAGCATGGAGTAGAGATGACCAGAAAGTGGGATGAGTAGAGGCCTGGTTCTGTAAACTGGAGTTTGGTAAAGTCTGAGCTCTTTAGCCTGTTATTCCATAGTCTGTACCCCATTATATTTATTCAACCTTGTGTCTAATCATTCTAATCTAATATATATTTAGTATACTAAAACTTTCCTATAATTAGAAAGGCTCTGTACAGGCCATGTTTACTCCTAACCCCAAAACCTTGTTCGTGCTGCTCTCCCAACTTACACCCTTCCTCTTTGCTTATTAAAACCTTGTTTGGTTGTGTCTGACTTTTTGTGACCCCATTTGGGGTTTTCTTGGCAAAGATACTGGAATGGTTTGCCATTTCCTTCTCCAGTTCATTTTACAGATGAAGAAACTGAGGCAAACAAGGTTAAGTGACTTGCCCAGGATCACTCAGCTAGTAAGTGTCTGAGGCCAGATTTGAAGCAGATTTCAAGCACTCTATCTATTGTACCACCTAGCTGCCCTACCTGATCTGGGCTGATTAAATCTTACCATCCTTTAAAGCCTCACTCAAGGCTCACTTGTTCTACCTTGCCCAGTCAGTTGACAAGCATTCATTGAATACTTATTGTGTGCAATGCATTGTGCCAAGTGCTAGGGATACAAAGAAAGGCAAAAAACATTCCTACTCTCAAGGAGCTTGTATTTTAATGGTGGAGACAATATACAGTCAACTATTTACAAACAAGATATATTCAGAGTAATGTAGAGGTAATCTCAGAGGGAAGGCTCTAGAGATTAATGAAAATTGGGAAAAGCTTTCAGAAGGTGGTATTTAGCTGGAAGCTAGGAGGCAGAGATGAGAGAGGAGAGCTTTCCAGAAATGGGGGACAGCCAGTGAAAATGCCCAGAGTTGAGAGGGAAAGTGTTTTGTGTACGAAATAGCGAGGACACCAGGGTCACAGGATCACAGAGTACACGGAGGGAAGTAAGGTATAAGAAGACTGGAAAGGTAGGAAGCAGCCAGGTTTTGAAGGGAATTATTTGACCATTGCATTGTCAGTGTTAAAAGGAAGCTGCCTATTCAGCAGTCCCACAAATTGTATCTTGTCTCAGTGTTTTAAGTATTAGCTTCCCAAAAGAGTATAGTAGTTAATACTGCCATTTGTTTTAAATCTTTGTTAATTCAAGCTTGTGAGAGCTTTTTTTTTTGTTAAGCATTCTTTTTAGTACACACAAGAATAGCTGTCCCATACCTGATTCATATTATATATAGAATAATTTCTTACTCCTCCTTTGGGGAGACCCTAGATGTGAGCCAAACCTAAACTATAATTAATTTTTCCCAGGCAAGCTGGGATAGGAATGTAACAAGTCAAAGAGAGTAAGAAATGAGTATGACCCTCTCATTAGAGGCCAAGCTTCCCCAGAACTGAATCCATGCATGAGTTGAGTGCATGGTCAGCAGAGATGAGAGGGCCCCCTTAGTGGAGGCTCAGCAGTGCGTAATTAATTATTAGATATGCTCTTATTTTTTACCTCTTTCATATAGATATGTTTCAATATGTTATCTCCCTAGCTAGAAGCTAAGCTCCTCTAAATCAGTGTTCTTAATGCCCAATGTTTTTCCTCCCTCTCCCCAACCTTATACCTAATACTTCCTCTGAGAAGAGGTTTAAAGAGTCAGGAGCTGCTCATTCTCATCCCTGTGTCCGCAGTGACCACACCAAAGGTTGTGGAAGAATAGTACTACCATGGAGGGGAGAAAGGTTGAAGGTCTTATTCCTTCTATAGTTGTCCTTCTGTGAGCCCCAGATGCTTTTCCTGTGCCCTAGGTGGGGGCTTTGGCTTTTGGTGTGAATCCTCTTAATTTGGTGGCTTCCAGGGAAAAAGCCTCAGTTTATTACATCTCTGTACCTAGCACAGTGTGCTACACACAGTAGGTAGCTTTTTAAAAATGCATGAATGAAAGGAAGCCATCTGGAAATCTGTGTGTGTGTGTGCGCGCGCGTGCATGCGTATGTGTGTGTGTGTGTGTGTGTGTGTGTGTGTGTGTGTGTGTGTGTGTGTGAAGAGCAGAGATGAAGTGTTGTCCTAAGTTGGCACAGCCTATTTGAGGGAAGTGATTCTTCATAGTCAGGAAAACTGGCATATTCCTGCCTCCCTAGTACTCTACAAACTCCTGTTATCTGACACTTTGGCTATACTGTCATTAGCTTGAGGTGCTCATAGACCCGATGCTACCCTGCCAATAGAGTGGGAAGCATAATCAGCCAAAGAATCCAATTCTGGGCATGGATGGTGAGAGAGGCATCCCTGGAATATGATCAGATCCAAGGGCAATATGCCCCTCATTTTCAGGCATTTCTCCCAGAAGCACTGCAGGAGTATGTGAGAGAGTACCTGGACATATTCGAGTCCCTGGCCCCTCCTCTCTCTTCCCCCCCCCGCTTTTTTTTTTTTAACATGAATAAATGTTCCCTTCCCAGCTGGCCTTTCTCTAGGGTATTTGGACAAGGAATCCCAGTGTAGTTTCCAAGCTAACCCTGAAGTTGCCCAACTTACTCCGGCTATCCCTGGGAGGCTGCAGCCTCAGCTGTAGAGACAATTTCTGCTTTTACTGTAGGACAGGGGTTCCCAGCCTGGTATATATGCTCCCCCAGTGGATACAAGAAGCTCATCAAAGAGGATATAGAGAAAATTAGGTAAATAACTATGTTATCCTATTGAAATTAATCCATTTATTTTATTTCTTATGTGCACAGACATGGCAAACTCTAGAATTTCTTTCTTTCCATATTGAATGGAGGGCATAGGGAGGGTTGACTGAAAGCCAAAGAATAAGGGGATCAAAAAAGATTGGGAATGGATATGGGGATCCAAAAAGATTGAGAACACCTCCTGAAATTCCTTGCTATTTGGGAAGAGAAAGTGGATGCCTCCTCTCCTGGCTTCCCTAGCAACTTAGCTCATGCTGCCTGCCTTCTGTAAAATGGAAGTAATAATAGCACCTGCCTCCCAGGGTTGCTACGAAGATCAAATGAGATAATAATTGTAAAGCACTTAGCACAGTGCCTGGCATATAGTATGCACTATATAAATGTTAGCTATTATCATCATCATCATCATCATCATTAGTATTATTATTTTGGTTTGGTTTTTAATATATTTGTCCTGGCTTCCCAGAATATAAGTTCTTTGAGGGCAGGGATTGTGACTTACATACCTCTTTGTATCTCCTCTATCACCCAATGTGGTGCCTTTCATTTAATAAACACTCAATAAATGTTTGTTGAATGAATAAATTAATTGATTAGTCTTTCCAGGTTGATCCTGGTCTTTCTTTTGACAAATTCTATGCCCACATGATGCAGATTATGGGCACAGTTGACCTTAGGGAGGAAAGTGGTGTGGGAAGGGAAATAAGATCATAAGCAGGTGGGAGTTACCTTAGCAGAGGAATTCTTTTTTTTTTTTAATGAGGCAATTGGGGTTCAGTGACTTGCCCACAGTCACACAGCTAGTGAGTGTTATATGTCTGAAGGCAGATTTGAACTCAGGTCCTCCTGACACCTGGGCCAGTGCTCTATCCACTGTGCCACCTATCTGTCCCCAAGAGGAATTCCTAACCTGGGGTCTGTTAACTTGATTTTTAAATATTTTGATCACTGTATCTCAATATAGGTGGTTTCCTTTGTAATCCCACTTACTTTAAATCCTATGAATTTAAAAATATTATTCTGAGGCATCCATAGGTTTCACCAGATAATCAGAGGGGTTAAAAAAAAGAAAGGAACCCTTACCTTAAAGCAAAATACAGATCTTCGCCCTTCCCCTAATTCTCTAGGAGCCACTGGCTCCCTAGAGCTTCTGGAACAGACTCGGGTGGGAGCCTTCTTTCCTCTGGCCCCTAGTCCCCCATCCCCCTCCCAACCCTTTCTCCTGCAGTTTCTCTTTCTTCTCCATCAAAGGAAAGAACCATCTAATCCACACACCAGGAAACAATTAGACTTTTTCTGTGCGCACGTGTAAGTGCCTGTCGCCTGTGGGATGCATGAATGATTGTTAAAACCGCTGGGCATGGATGGCAGGCTTGCTCCGGTAATGAGCACAGCAGGCCCGGGGATTCAGCGCAGAAAGGGCGAGGAGAGGCTTCTTCGGGAGCGGAGAGCATTTGGGGTGCATGGAGCTATCCAAGAAAGGAGGGGGGTGGGGTGGGGAGTGGGATGGGAGGTGGGGAAGGGTGGCGTAAAGCCTTATACCGACATCTACACTGCAGCGCTTTTTGCGGTATCGAAGAACTGGGGAAGGGGGAAGGGGGAGAGCGACTAAGGGCGTATCAGGCGGGGCTGCGGGGACTCCTCAGCCACATGTAGGACTGAGAATTCAGGTTTCTCAGCTTGTAGTATTGACTGGGTGATGGCTGAACCAATTGTGGCCTATGAATATAACGGAAGACTGGTGTACCAGCAGAAACAGCAAATATGAGGCATACAGAGAAACCTGGATAGACTGAGACAGAATGATTTAAATAGAACCTGGAAAACAAAACACACAACGGCTCTAGTCTCCTCCCAGCTCCCTCTCCCCCATTATCCCCAGAAGCATCTTGAGACTGGCAGGGGCTGTGTCATCTCTGTATTTGTGATCTGAGCACCTATCTCAGTTCCTTGCTCATTGTAGGCACTTATTAAATGCTCGTTGAATTACATTAAATGGAATTTAATTGAATTATGAGCTGTAGCTGGGGAAACAGGAAACAGAATGATTCATTGCAGTTTCTCTGTATGTATGTATGTATATTTGGCCAATGAAATCACAGATCCAGTCCCTATACCTATATATAGGGATGGGATGAGGATTGGTGCAGGGAGCTCCTTGGTTAAGGAAATGCCCTCTGCCAACAGGTTGGTTCCTTCTCTGCGATTTACAGTCATAGAGTTGTATAGAGCAGCCAGAGGTCAAGTGACTTGCTCAAGGTCATACAGCCAGTATGTGTCATCGATGGGAATGAAACCAAACTCTGTATAATTATAATGACCATTCTTGGCTCTGGAAAAGAAATGAGGAAATGTCCCACTCTGATTTTTCTGGAGATGTGGGGAGCTATGCTGTGAAACTTGGCATATGCTGTTGGAAGCTGTCCTTACATCAGCTGGTTTTGTTTATCTGTTTTTCTTTGTTATAAGGGAAGATTCACTGGTAGTGGTGGTAGGGTATGTATATGTATATATGGATGTGTATATGTATGCATACATACACATCCATACATACATCTATATATACATATATACACATACATACATGCACATATATATATATATATATATATATATATAGGATGTAAAAAGAAAAGGCTTCAATAAAATGAAAGACCCATAGGAAAGTGCTAGGGTCCTGAAGAAGGAGTATTACCTGAAATGCAGCCTTAGCTGGGTACTACCCACCCAAGGTAAGACAGTCATTCTGCCCCAGAGCAGGGTGGGCACATGCGCAGGATGTACAGTCCAGTAGGCAGAGAACTTAAGTGCCCAGACTGCTTAGAAGGCAAACAAGATAGGTTATTGACACCCCCCCCCCACTTAAAATTACTTCTTATTCTCAGAGGGCATCTCAGGCTGCTCCTTCTATTCTCTAGATGGGAATGCAAAGACCGAGCAGGTGAGAGAAGCCTGTAACGGGCACAGGTGGCTGCTGACAGGCCAGGGGCGAGCTGACAGGAGAGAGATGGGAGATGGCTGACATGTGGAACTGATGTGCTTCCTTGAAATCTATGGTACCACTGCCCTTCCCACTCCTCCTTCTCCCCCCCTCCCTTCTGCACCACAGGCTGTCAGTACTTCAATTCAGCTTGGTTGCCAAGGGCAACCCCAGAAGGCAGCATTATCTTAGAGCCACTCACTAAGGGACCCCTATGCAGACCACTTCAAAGCTGCTACTTTTCAAAGCAGGGGGGTGGGCCTTAGCTGTCACAGCATTGTAGACAGACCCCTGTACAATAGCTAGGCAGCTAAGGTTCCATCAGGTGGGCTGGTGGGCCCCTCCTCACCTGCAGAGGGATTTAGGATTTCAGCTCTCAGCTTGCGACAGCTAGCTTTTCTTACCCTCCCCAGTGTCCTGGTGAGCACTAGAATCTCAAAGAAAAGATGGTGGCTGGAAAATTAAGAGGCTTTTAATTCCATAAAAACCTGTATGTGCACAAAGCTTGATTTCTCTCAGGCACTGCTTAATTAATTTATTTGGGCCCCAGGCTTGGTAAGCATTGATAATCTGCAGGACTAAGGCATACTTGTATATAGATACTCTGTCCTACAGAAGAGTATGACAATAGGGACATCATCATTGCTCCTCAGCTCCCCTGGGGCTGGTCTGTCCTTGTGTCCCTCCCTTAGCCAGGAACAAAGACCTGGACATATATGAACTATTTAGATGTGAATATAGAGGCTAGAGGCACCATGGAGTAGTAAGTAGTTAGAGGGCCAGCTGTCTTCAAGTCTTATCTCTAACACATACTAACACATATCTCTAACACCCAGTGCTCTAATGTATGAAATCATAAGTTTCGTTTCCCCATTTCCCAACTCCATCCCTCCTCCCCAAACCCTAGAGGCTCTTTCGAATGATGATGTCTACTACTGCAATGAACATGATTGAACTTGCCCACGCAACTCTCTCCTGGATGAAGTGTTCTCCATTCCATCCACTCAGATGGAGCCTACCCAGCCTATCTCAGCCCATGGTGATCTCTCCCTTCTATGAACTTGTGCTATACTTATCATCTCATCTATGGTGAAGAGGCAATTCTCCTTGAATTGCTCACCGCAAGTCAGTTTTGTTTTTCCATTGGAATGTAAGCTTTTTGGGAGTAGAAATAATATTTTGTAATTCCATATGCCCCAAACTAATATGATACTGGCACATAGTAGGTTTTTACTAAATACTTTATTCCCATCTAATATTGTATTACTTTGCTAAGAAAACAGATGGGACGTATATTAAAATATGGATTCAGTGGATTGTCAGCCCCCAAAACGGAATATAAACTTAAGGACAAAGGCTATTCGATCTTTGTATGTCGTGTGTCTAACACATAGTGGGTGCTTGGTAAATGCTTATTTAAAGATGAATGAATGCATGAATATGCCTGTATTTGGCAAGCCAGAGTGTCCAGAGAGTGGATTGTGAAGGTGTTGTGCAGAGAGAACTCTATTGGTCAATTACTGCCTTCTACATACCTCCACTCTTATCATGCTAAAAATGTAAGGGCTTGAACTTGGCTTGAGACTGTAATGCTTGAATTTGGGACTCTGCCCAACTGTGTATACTGTTTGACCCAGCTATACCACCATCAGACTTATGCGCCAAAGTGAAAAAGAAGAAAAGAATCTGGTTGCTCTGTTTGTTGTGGCAAAGAATTGGAAGCTGAAGGGATGCCCATCATTTGGGGAATTCCTGAACAAGTTTTGCCTATGAATGTGATAAAATACTATTATGCTGTAAGAATGATGAAGGGAATGGTTTGGAGAAAACTGGGAAGATTTTCATGAACTGATGCACAATGAGGTGACCAGAAGCAGGAGAACAAATTATATCGTAACAGCAATATTCTAAGACATTCAACTTTGAAGGTCTTAGGAACTCTGATTAATACAGTGATCAGAAGTGAGCAATGATGCAATGGTTAACTTCAGGGGAAACTGGAATAATCTCTGAACTGATCAACCCAGTGATAAATCGCAGATCCAAAAGAATGAAGATGAAACATGCCACTCACTTTCAACATGGAGGTGATGAATTTAAAATGCAGAAAGAGACATACATTTTTTGACATGGCTAACATGGGAATTTATTTTGCTTGATTATGTAGCTACATATTAAAAGCTTTGTTTTTCAGGTTCAGTTTTTATTTACTCAATTGTGGAGATAATGGGAGGGGTAGATTACTTTTTTTTTAGGCAGTTGGGATTAAGTGACTTGCCCAGGGTCACACAGCTAGTAAGTGTCAAGTATTTGGTCTGAGGTCAGATATGAACTCAGGTCCTCCTGATTTCAGGGCCGGTGATCTATCCACTGCACCACCTACCTGCCCCAATTACTTTTTAAAATTCTTGTTTTAAAAAGAGAGAGAAAGAGATTGGAGTACTTGAGCTTAGATTTGGGGCAGGACTTTCCAACCACCTCCATGTTGGGATATGGGAGTAGGTGACTAATGGAGTGTGGAATTAATAGCCTTCCCTCAGCCCTTTAAGTAAATCTCTTTGCTCCCCCATGTCTAAATTGAGTGGGAGTTGGGAGAGTAACAGCCCTGTTTAGAGGCAGGAGACTGGATGAAGTGACCTCTTAAAATAGTGCCTACATATTAATGGCACTCTCCCACCAGGTAGAGTAATAGAGAATGAAATCATCCTCACAGAGGGAGCCCACATCCAAATTCTTTGCCTTATTCAATGCTTTTCTTTACTTCCTGTGAGCAGATGCAAAACAGTATAACTGTCCTCCTGGGAAGTACTCCAGAAGGGAGAGGAACAAACAGATTCACCTCTTCTCAGCAGAGCAAAAAAATATACAACCCCTTTCCCCTTCCCACCAAAAAAAAAAAAAGGGGGGGCCAAGCTAGGAGAGCCATCAGAACCTGAGGAAGCTGTTCAGTTGGCATGACAAGCTTTGCAGAATAACAAATGCCCAAGGGAAGGGGCTCTCCCTGCCAGAATGATTCGGGTAGCAGAACAAGCCTGGGAAGAAGGGGGATGGGGGAAGAGAAGAGGGGAAGTGAGTTGGGCAGATTCTGGCTTAGATGTGTCAACCCAGAGCAAAACAGCCTGCATCACCATGTGCTTGTTAATTAAAAAAATGTTTTCAAATCAACAAATTCTCTGTGTATCTGGAGCCAGGCTTTTTGCAGGCACATCAGAAGAAGATGGGAGGTTTCTTAATGGACCACACAAAGGGGGTGAAGAGCTGAGGGGATATTGCTGGTTTAGTGGTTGCCTGAATTGTGGAAGGAGAGGGTTAACTCTGTCTCGGGAATGGTCATCTGTTGCTCATGCTGGGAACATCATTATTTATTTCCCATCTAGCAGAAAAGAGGCGAGAGACCATCTTTAAAAATAAATTTATCTATAGCTTTTGTTCTTATATCACCTTCATTCTGAATGTATCCCTCTCTTCCTTACTCAGTGAACTATCCTTTTAACAGAATAAAAAAGAAAGGGAAGGGGAATGCAGTTCAGTAAAACCAGCTGGCTCATCAACTGAGTCAGGCAGAATATGAAGTATTCCATATCCATAGAGAATGTCTTTTTGAGTAATAATAGATGATATTTTTAAAGCACCTAAAGGCTAACAAAACATTATATGTGTGTGTATGTATGTATAGATATGTAATTTTATCTCTTCTCACAACAGCATCATGATGTAGATCCTACAGGTATTATTATTCCCATTTTACAGATGAGGAAATTGAGACTCAGAGACACTAAATATCTTAATTGTAGTCATACAGCTAATTGTCACAGGCAGGATTCAAACTCAAGGCTCTTCTGACTCCAAGTCTAGTACTCTTCCCTGTATATCATGCAGACTTCCCCATCTCAGGTACCAACGCTGTGTTCTTTATTTTCAAGGATGGGTTAAAACTGACTTAGACCCTGATAATCCTGGAATTGTGTGCAAGCCAAGATGGTGTTTGAGAGACCATCTCATCCATCTCTCTTACTCTATATAACAGGGCTCTCTCTCCTATTCTAGAAAGAGATTTCCCTTTTCCTTGGAGACTTGAAAGAGAACCTAGTTTCCCTTGGCTATCCATTTTTTCCCACTAGGACCATGGCTAGAATTCTTGATTTCCCAGTAGACTCTAACCTCCTTGAGAACAGGGACTCTGTCGTTTTTGTATTTGTATCTCTTAGTATCTAGTACAGCACCTGCCGCTTAGTAGATGCTTAATGAAATTTTGTTGAATTGATTATTTATTATAGCTAATAGCTGCCTTGATCTTTCTGTCCTGGATCCTTGGAGTGTTGCCCAAGGCTCCAGGGCTTTATTCATTCATTCAGTGTTGACTTTGTTCAGGCATCAGCAGCTGTGATTAGGGTATTTCCTTGCCTCTGTGTGTGCATGAATGTCAAGGGAGCTGTAGTTATTTCTATATATGTGTATATTGCCTGTGTTGTGTCTCTAAGTGAGGGGTGCCATTATTAGAGAAGCATATAGGAAGTGTTTTTGGAGGCTCTGAGTGGTGGGTAGTGGCTAGCTTCAGCAAAGTCCATGCAGTATGTCATCTGGCTAAAGAGCCACAGCTAGCACTCTTGGTATCTGGGGCAATTTAGTGCTGGAGTGAAGAGAGTAGGCTGGGGTGTGTCCGTGTTGGGGGGTGGGGAGAAACACGGAACAGTGTTTACCTAGTTTAATTAAATCTTCTTAGCCAACTAAGTTGTTGGGTTTAGTTCAGCTTTTTCTACACTTCAGGAGTTCAAGCATTGTTAGACCCCTACATATTTCGGCAGCCTGAAGCAAAAACCTGATCGTCCCAACCTACTTTTGGCTTTGGGGTTATTCCACTGATGTTGATAGGACTGTGTCCCTTTCTGCTTCCTAGTGAGAACGGGCCAGAGCAGTCATGTTGTGTCTGCCCTCTTGTATCACACACCACCATATGGTAGCATCTCTGACTCACAGGAGAGAGTAGCACCTGGAAGGGGAGTGAGTGGAGGGGGTTCCATGGCTGCCAATGTTTATCCCCGGCTACTGCCACTCACAGGAGAGGCAAGCCATCCTAGCTGAAGCTCAGGTACATTGAGGGAGAGATAAGAAGCAGCATGTCCCAGGCAAGGCAAACTACCACTACCACCATGACCACCACCTTCACTCAGACCCTGATGGAGATAGCCCAGGAGCCTTTGGAACAGTAATGCTTCCAGCCCATTGTTCTCAGCTGTCATCCTGGACAGCAACACCTGTGGAGGGAGATGCAGCCTGGCAACTGCTCCTGCAGGTGGTGAAGCCACATCTTTTGAAGACCCCAAAAAAGAAAGTTCTTATCATCAAAGTCCTTGACATTGTCAAATATTTCAACATCAGAAACGAATATCATTTTATCAGTGGAAATCATTAAAAAAGAGACATTACCATCTGTTTGCTTCTGTACCCTAAGGACCAGGGGAGCTTTCCGTCTGATTTGCAGCTGAAACCTTCTTTACGTGTTGTTTCCCCCATTAGAATGTGAGTTCCTGGAGACCAGCCACTGTGTCCCTTAGGAGAGTATTTCATACATAGTAAGGCTCCAGGGCTTTATTCATTCATTCAACGTCGGCTTTGTTTAGCATCAGCGGTTGTGATTAGGTTGTTTCCTGCCCGCACGTTGATGTGTGTGCACGCATGTCAGAGGATGTGCGGTTAGTATGTATCACAGCACGTGTTATATCTCCGAGTGAGGGGCGCTATTATTAGAGGCGCATATAGGCAGTGTTTCTGGTTTCATCTTCATGCTTCTGGGAAAGAAATGGCAAGGCAGACAGGGGGTCAGCAGGGGGCCCGCGCTCACCACCACCAACCAGCCCTTCCTGACTCCAGCGTTTCTTCCACTCCTGCTCCCCTCTCCCTCCTCTCCTTGGTCCTGGAGGGGGAGCTGTAGCCACAGCCCAGAGGCTGGCTGGCAGGGGTGTGGGGATGGGCTCTGAATCCCCCTTCCTCCCCTTCCTCTCCCCCTTCTCTTCTGTCCTCCCCCTCCCTCTCTCCTTACACTCTGTCACAACAAGAGGCTTTGGCAGGAAGGGAGGGAGCGTGGGTGCTGCAGAGAAGGGGAGGGGGGAAGCCTCAGCAACGCAGAGCAGAGCCCTCCGTTCTTCACAACCCGCCCTCCTGGGGGTGGGCTGGGGGTGGGGGGACTTACACAATCATTTCCTTTCCCTCCTCTCTTGTTCCCCTGGGAGGTTTGGATTTAGGGAAGGGAATGCTGAAGGTGAGAAAGGAAAAGGGGGTACGAAGATGCTTTTCTTCCAAATAAACTAATTTTCACTCTAGAACCACCAGGAAAAGGAATAATAATGTTCAGGGGGCGGTGTTCAGGATTTGGGGAAGGCTGGGTGAAGAGGTTGTGGGGACGCAGCTGAAGGTGAAATATCTTTTAAAAATATTTTTATGGATTTCTTTTGTTTTTGTGTCAATCAGACACAGCGAGCATTTTGTTAAATGTTTACTCCGTGCCAAGGCATTGGGCTAAGCACTAAGATACAGAGATGGCTAAAAAAAAACCCCAAAACAAAACCCAGTCCCTGCCCTCTGGAAGCATTCAAGCCTCCTTTCTAATAGGGGAGACAACATGTTATCTAAACCAGATACATGAAAAATAGATACAGAATAAGTGGAAGGTGATCTGAGAGGTAAGGACCCTAGGAGCTGAGGGGAGGGAGAAAGGCCTCTTGCAGAAGGTGGGAATTGAGTCTTGAAGAAAGTCAAAGAAATTAAAAGGCAGAGGAGGTGAAGGGGCAGAGTATTACAGGTGTGAGGATAACCACAGAAAGATGGAGCAACATGTTTGAAGAAATGCAAACAGCTCAGCGTAGAGTGTAGGGAGGGGAGCTTATAAAGGTAGGAAGGAGCCAGGGGGTGAAGAGCTTTAAATGCCCAACAAATGACCTTATATTTGATCCTGGAGGAAATAGGGAGCCGCTGCAGTTTATTGAATAGGGGTGATGGCATAGCTTGGCAGCTAACTGGAGGATTGTTTGAGTTGGGAAAGACTGGTGCAGTGAGATGAGGCTACTGCAGTCATCCAAGGGAAGAGATGATGGGGGCCTGAACTGGGACCATAGCTGTATGAATAGAGAGAGGGGAGCACACGGAGAGATATTGTGGAGGTGGACATCATTAACTTTAGCAATGGACTGGATATGTGGTGTGATGAGAGTTCGGAGTCAGCAGTAGTGGCACACAACTGAAATTGTCTGCTACTAGAGAGACTGAGGTTGGTGGATCACTAGGGATGGGGAGTCCTGAACTGCAGTGGGGATATCACAGATTAGGTGGTTTGCACTAAGCCCAGCCCTAACATGGTGAGCCCCCACCCTCCTCCCAGAGTTTGGGGGGTGGGGGTGGGTACATAGAGAAAGGATGAATCAGCCTATGATAGGAAGTAGAGCTGGTCAAAGCTTTTGTGCCAATCAGTATTGGGACTGGGTCTGTGAGTGTTCACTGTATTTCCAGCCCGGATGAGATGGAAAGACCTAGTCTGAGAGACAGACACAGAATTCTTCCTGAGGGACAGAGACAGATAGACAAAGACAGGTGGGGGGGAGAGAGAGAGAGAGAGAGAGAGAGAGAGAGAGAGAGAGAGAGAGAGAGACAGACAGACAGACAGAGAGACAGACAGACAGAGAGAGAGAGAGAGACAGACAGAAATGAGTTGAGGATGATACTGAGGTTGTGAGCCTGGGTGACTGGGAAGATGATAGTGCCCTCAACATTAATATGGAAGTTTAGAAGAAAGGAGTCATTTCCCTATATATCTCTCCTTTCTCCCCCATCCAGAGAGCCATCCTTTATAACAAAGAATAAAAAAAAAAAAAGGAAAAATCAGTTCAGCAAAACTAGGGAACACATCAGTCAAACTCAACAACATATGCAATGTTCCACACTCATAGCACCCATCTATGCACAAATGGAAGGGAGGTACATTTTCATATCTGAGAAGAAATATCTGCCTTGGATGTAACCTGAACATGCATAGTGGAGAGTTGACTCTGCTTGTCATGAAGTGTCACTATGTTTTTTTAGCTTCAGGATAAGAATAATTTATGCGCAGAATATAGAGCAGGTCCTTTCTAACATTGAAAATAGGGTAGGTTTTATTTATGAAGTGCCTTCTACTTACACAGGTAGTGAAACCTCATTAATTCAAACCCTGGAATTTGGAATTTGTGATCAATTTCACACAGGCTAGGTTGGAGTTTATCTTTGTACCATTTGCTTAGAAACCCCTTAGATATGTAAACAAAGAATAGTGTTAAGCTTTCAAGCTTTTATGGGATCTAATTATAAATCACTTATCTAGTTTTTAAAGCATATCCTAGAGGACCACTATTTGGCACTATTTTTGTAACAAGTGCCTTCCGCAAATGCAGTGGAGGGGGGTGTAGGCCCAATTATGACTAGGCTATACTTTGATTGACTTGTGTACCTCATCTCACTAAAAGAATCCCCATTACCTCTTGCAAGTTCTTCACAAATCACTTCAGCTTCATGTACATAGTTGAACAAAGAGTTTCATTAGATTAGTAAAAGCATGATAAAAAATCAATATGCATTAGATATAAGAGGTGTACTGGAACTAGCTTATATCATGAGAACTTAATGTTAAAATTTTCACTGTGAGCAAATATTTATACCTTGGAAATTGGAAAATGCTACAAATCAGGGCCTGATTTATTGCTTTGTTGACTGTCTAGCCTATAAGAAAGTGATGGAGAAAATGTTAATCATGCAGATTAAACTTAAAAGCACATCATGTGTGCTCCACCCCCCCACCCCAGCCAGTTGGTAAGCATTTACCAGAACACTGCTGGGTATGTGCATCATAGGATGCCAAATCTCAGTCCTTTCCCAAATATAACTCTCTTTTCAAATTGGAATCTCTTTTCACGGGCTTGTCTTACAATAAGAACAAACAGTTCAATTACAAATAACAAAGTTAAAATTAAACAAAAAGTTCAATGTTTTATAATAAGCCCTGACTCTTAGTAAAATGGAGACAAGGAGCACAAGGGGTTAATTAACAACAGGTTATCTACACCCCAGCTGGAGAATGCTAGAACAGATTTAAGAATTCTCTTGGTCTAAAACAACTGGGAGGTTCCACCTTATACTAATCAGGTTGATGAAATTGACAAAAAAGGAAAATGACAAATACTGGAGAGGCTGTGGAAAAACAGGTACATTAATGTAGTGTTGGTGGGGCTACTAAGTAGTCCAGCTCTTCTGGAATGCAATTTGGGAACAATGCTCAAAGCTATTCAGTTGTACTGTTTATATCCTGAAGAAATCAAAGAAAGAGGAAAAAGACCCATGTATTCAGACATATTTGTAACATCTCTGGGTGGCAAAGAATTGTAAACTGAGGGAGTGCCCATCAATTGAGGAATGGTTGAACAAATTATGATCTGTGAATGTGACAGAATAGTGGAGTGCTGTAAGAAATGATGAAATGGATGATTTCAGAAAAACCTGGGAAGACTTCTATGAACTGATACAGAGTGAAGTGAGCAGTAGCAGGAGAACAATTTATACAATAACAGCAATATGGTAAAGATAATCAACTTTTAAACTCTTGAGAACTCTGATCAACACAATGACCAACACTATCCTAGAGGATTCATGGTGAAACATACTACCTACCTCTTGATAGGTGACAGACTCAGAGTATAGATTTTGACATATTTTGGTGGGGGCTGGGTAAGTTCAATGTGGAATTTGTTTTGCTTGACTACACATGTTTGTATTTTTCTTGATCTTTCTGTTGGAGGCAGGATATAGGAGGAAGAGAAGGTAGAGCTTCATTTTTTAAAAAATTAATTAAAAAAAATTTAATTAAAATAATTGTCAGGACTTAGCAAAAGAAAAAAAAATGAATGATGAATTATACAGCCACAGCTGCTTCAACAAAGTAAAACTGATAAATACAAGGGAAAAAAATTATCTCGATAACAGCTGCATACCTGACTACATGGTCGTTTGGTTCCCAGATCCTGGAAACTACATAGTGTAATCCATCTGGCTTATGAACCTATCTATCCCTGCAACTTCAATACTGAAAGGGGGGGGCCTTATTGGAATGTTCCATGGGTACCACCTGTCACAATTATAATGCCAACAAATGGTAGGTGTATAGGCATGGCTATGTTGGGACTCTAGCTACCATTTCTCTCTCTCTTTCTCTCTCCCTCCCCCCCCCTTCCTCCTCCTCTTCCTGCTCTCTATCGCCCTCTGTGTCTATCTCCTTTGTTCTGTCTTTCTTGGTCCCTCTATTTGTCTGTCTCTCTCCTTCAAAATTCCACATACTGCCCCTTAATCTCATATCATGAGCACAAATCAATCCATTCTGCTCTGTCACCAAAATCAATAAGAAAATGTCTCTCCTAATTCTGGCTATCCCTATGGAAACATTGCATCCCAACAGGTAGCTTCCTTGCACTGTGTTAGGAAATACTGTATGTACTTTAAAGTAATACAACTGCATAAAAAAAAAAACCAAAACACCTCAAGACATGCTCTAATTCTGACAGGTTACTCTAATTAATCTGAATTAATGATGTCTTATCTTTCCTTCCACTGTTTTTTGCTGCCTTATGGGGCAGTGCTTTCTTTCACAATCCACCTCCGTAAGATTTTACAAATGAGTTTATGTTCTAAACTGGTGCTGCTACATCTCTCTGCTTAGCAAGAAAATCAAGTGTCTTCTTGCTGAGGTGATTTCTAGGCTCTTTTGTTCTCCTTATTATAATAATTTATTTACATGGCTAATTTTCTATAAGAAATAATTATGATCTGTGTCAATGTCCACACCTCCATCCATTTCCCTTTTTTTTTTTAAAGCATCAACAACTTAATTACATATGTCATGTTGGACTTGTTTTTTAAATTTAAATTTAATATTTTATTTTTTCCCAATTACATTGAAAAACAATTTTAACATTCTTTTTTTCAAATTTTGAGTTCTAAATTCTCTCCCTCATTGAGAAGGAAAGCAGTTTGACATAGGTTATACATGTGTAGTCATACAAAACACATTTCCACGTATGGACTTGTTTTAATGACGTGCTATATCTTTTTCTTGGTGGCACAGTGGATAGAGCACTGGACTTGGAATCAGGAAGACTCATTTTCTTGAGTTCAAATCCAGCCTCAGACACTTATAAGCTGTGTGACCCTGGGCAAGTCACTTAACCCGGTTTGCCTCAGTTTCTTCATCTGTAAAGTGAGCTAGAGAAGGAAATGGCAAACCACTCCAGTATCTTTGCCAAGAAAACCCCAAAGCAGGTCATGAAGAGTCGGGTACAATTGAACAATAAAATCTTTTTCTGACCTTACTTATGCCATATGACATCGTAGCATAGCATGTATCCAAAGATCTTAAAGTACTTTGGATCTGATAAACACTGCTATCCTGAGAGCTAGGAATCTCAGTCTTGCTCCTGATATCATGCCTTGTTTTTTTCCATCTGTGAAATAGGGTGAGTACACCTGACAATTCTCTGTGTCCCTTGTGGGGAAGACTGAGGATAGATATATAGATGGTACTAGAGTGAGAAAATGAATTTACCTCATGATTTTTTTGAGACAATGGGTTGTCTATGGAAAATCAGTCAATAAATGTTTATTAAGTGCCTACTGTGTGCCAGGCATTGTGCTAAGCGCAGAGGATTCCAAAAAAAGGCTAAAGACAGCCCCTGCCCTCAAAGAGCTCACAATGCATGGGATCTGCCCTCATAGTTAACATAACATGGGAGAGGATCAGTGATTAAGAAGGATATTAAAAGTCCTTGACTGATCATACAGTCATCAAACCAGTAGGGATGAGGAATAAAAGTTGGTCTTTTATGGAATAGGGGACTTGGAAGAAGATCAGTGGTCCTAGTGTACCTCTGAAAGTGAGATAAGATGGGAAAAGAGAATGGGACGGAGAGAAAAGGCTTGGGTGGGGGAACATGGGAGGAGAATATACAGTTGAAGGCTGGAGCTGGGGCAGATGAATAGCAGAGAGCCTTACCGCTTTTGATTTTATGACATAATAACAGCTTATGGAGGTAGGAGGAGAGCCGCTTTTGAATATGTGAAACGAGAGGAAATTGAAATCATTGTTTCCGGCAGGTTTGAGGAGCAGATCTGGGGAGGTAACATTCAGTGGAGCTACTCCTTACACTCTCTCTCTTAGGCTCAGTGCTCGTTTGAGGATCTGTGTTAGAATCTAGGATGGTCCATAGGGAAAGCTTGGAAGAACTGGGATGTTATTCTAGAACATGAGTTTCACTTTTTTGAAGTTTTTATAATGATTCTCGACTCCTAGTAGGACTGGTTCCATTCCCACTACCCTGGGTGACCTTGGATGGGGGGTGAAGGGAATGGGGGAGGGGGGAGATATCCCTCCAGCAGGTCAGCACTTTTCTCATATGTGAAATGGGGAGGGCAAATCCAACAATTCCATGGGTCATTTATGGGAAAAGGCCAGGGACAGGAATTAGTACTTGCTATTCTCCATCATTGTCAATGAAAGAGGCAAAATAAATGATTGATATGGTAATAAGAATTCCAGTTGGCTATGAGGAAGGAGGAATGTCTTGGCTGAGAAAACCAGGAGAATTTGGAATAGGCAGCAAGGGAATCTAGTAAGGCCCCTTCCCTTGAAGTGCAGGCATTCTATCTGATTAGGTTTCAAGGTAGAAAAGAAAGTTAACTTGGGAATACTCACCACAAATCTCTGAGGAGACCAGCAGAGCAGAGCAGAGCAGAGCATCCTAGGGGGATCTGGAACAGAGGCAGGCTGAGGTTGGCTGGGGAGAGAGAACTCAAGCTAGAGAAAAGAAGCAAGGCAGAGGGAAAACAGCAACCAAAACATCATCAATTAAAGATAAAGTGAAAACTGGTAAGATTCTGAGAGTACAGAGTGGTTAGGAGCAGTCCTAACAGGTAGTACCTGTGACGGGGAATGGACAGAGAAGTAGAAAAAGGGATCAGATACTTTACTGTCTTAATCTGGAAAGAAATTCCCTGGTGAAGAACAGCTCCTAGCAAAGGGAGAACAGGCAGGTTATACACCAGGAAGATATTCTGGGCTAATAATTCACTTGGGGATCTTCAAAGTCACTAGTGCACAGAGCCAAAATAAAGTATTTACTAATAATGGGAATAAAGGTGCTGACCAAACCTCTCGATAGGGCGAAACCAAAGCCTATAGTTTGGGGCTTGTTTAAGCTCATTTTCCTGGGCCCTAATTCAGCATAGACATAATTTCCCTGGTATAGTCCTAGATCACCTTATATTCAGTAGAGATTAGCATAAGTTCTTTGCCCGTAGTAGGCCTTGATAAACGCTTATTGAGTTGAATTGGGCTGAATTTCTTTGCTTTGAGGACATAAGACTTAGAGTCTAGAAGAAGCATAAATATCATGATATCTGATATTTGGTAACAGCCCTGCTGAGGTTACTCTCCCAACTCTTGCTGACATTAGAGGGTTATGTCCTCAGAAGGAAGCCACCGCTTTGGATTCTAGGGTTGACTCTTTGGGGCTCTACTTCTAACACTGTAGCTTATGAGCTGCCAGTGATATGTTTCCCATTAATAATGTCAGTAACTTTGTTTTTAGCAAAGGCATTTACTGAAATGGTATAATCAGAATAGTTGCTACAAAACATTTCTCCAGAAGCCCAATACTCATTCTCCCATAAATACATACAGATCCATGAGTAGAGTGGGGTCAACCTTAGGGTATGGTTGTAGTGAGGCACACATCTAGGGAACATGTATGGTAAGGGGATAACTCACAACTTCTGGTATTAGAACTTTCTGTCTTCATGGAAACTTCACATACCTACCATTGCGGGGAGTGTCTCTGGCACTTTCTTCTGCTATGAGAGGCTATACTTCCTGAAGCTTTGTCTTCCCTCAGATGACTGTCTTTCCTCATCTGTCTGTCTATCTGCTCCCAGATGGATGCATTCTGTCTTACTGGTCCAGTCTCCCTAGTGACATGGTCAATATAATGCCAAGAGGAGCGCAAAGAAAATCTAAAAGCCCTCTCTCCGTGACCCTTTCTTTCCTCCACCCAGGCAATTCTCCTCGGGGATGTGTTTTATCCTCCACTTCTGAATCCAACTCCTGAACCGGGAGATTCTGAACTGGAACTTTTCTACCACTGGAAGATACTCAAAGTGACTTGCTGTTTTTATACATGGGCCAAGGAGCATGACTGACACCCTCAGCCAATCACAAGATGTTTCCTATGTGGCGTCATTATTTTTATAGCCAAAGCAGCCAAGCTCAGCCCATTTTTTTCTTTCTTTTCCTTCCTTCCTTCCTTCCTTCCTTCCTTCCTTCCTTCCTTCCTTCCTTCCTTCCTCCCTCCCTCCCTCTTTCTTTCTCTTCTTTCCTTCCTTCCTTCCTTCCTTCCTTCCTTCCTTCCTTCCTTCCTTCCTCCTCCTTTCTTTTTCTTTCTTTCTTTCTTTCTTTCTTTCTTTCTTTCTTTCTTTCTTTCTTTCTTTCTTTCTTTCTTTCTTTCTTTCTTTCTTTCTTCCTTTCTTCCTTTCTTTCTTTCTTTCTTCCTTTCTTCCTTTCTTCCTTCCTTTCTTTCTTTCTTTCTTTCTTTCTTTCTTTCTTTCTTTCTTTCTTTCTTTCTCTTCCTTCCTTCCTTCCTTTCCTTCCTTCCTTCCTTCCTTCCTTCCTTTCTTTCTTTCTTTCTTTCTTTCTTTCTTTCTTCTTTCTTCTTCTTCCTTTCTTTCTTCTTTCTTTCTTTCTTCTTTTCTTTCTTTCTTTCTTTCTTTCTTTCTTTCCTTCCTTCCTTCCTTCTTTCTTTCTTTTTCTCTTTCTTTCTTTCTTTCCAGCATTGAAGTTATTTTATTTTATTTTATTTTATTTTATTTTATTTTATTTATTTTACAGCCAAAGACCTAAAATCTCAAAGTGATTAAGGATTTATTCAGACATGGTGAGGTTGCAGGAAAATTCCTCATCTACACTTAGCTTACACTTTGTGATTACATTTTGGCCCCTATTTATGGATTCATTCTGTGATTACCTCAACTGAGGTACCTGGTACTTCTGTCATTACATTAGTTGGTGGGGGTGGGATGCCCTCTTAAAATGGGTGTCAGAGACTATTTCTGTAGTTTGACAATAACCAGAGATATAATCATGGGACAGAATTTACTCCAATTCAAAGGACTAGGCTATAAAGAGAACTAAAATCAAAGCAATCAGTCTTTATTGAGTACCTACCTAGAAGGGGACAAGGTCCTGTCCTAGGCTCTATAGGGCAAAAATAAAAACGAAACAAAAAATAACAATACATACTTTAGTTCTCGCCCTCTAAAACCTTGTCATCTAGCTACTAAATAGAAGGACCATTGATTATAGCCTCACAAAGAAAGTCTTCTTCCTCTTCCTTCTCTTCTTGTTCCTCATGTTATCATTCACCAATGTGTTCTTTTTCTTCTTTTCCTGCTTACAATATTTCCTTTTTCTGGTCCTGTTCAATATTTTCATCCTGGAAAAAAAAATGAAAGCCTGAATCCTTTCCTTTAGTTATCTCTATCTCTAAGTCTCCATGTTGTTCCAACAATCTCTTTTCTCCCTCTCATGCTCTGTCTTATTCTGTTTTCTAATCACCCTTCTGACTAGGGCATGGGGGTGGAATGGCTGCTGTGTTGATTTAGATTGGGGTGAGGGGACTGTGGGTGGTGGGTGCATAAATAGTGGGTTGGGATTCTCTGATTCTGACCAAAACATTGGTTAGGACAGGTCACTGACTTTTAAATCAGTGTCTTTTTTTTTCTAAAGGCAGTTGGGGTTAAATGACTTGCCCAGGGTCACACAGCTAGTAAGTGTCAAATGTTTGGTCTGAGGCCAGATTTGAACTCAGGTCCTCCTGACTTCAGGGCTGGTGCTCTATCCACTGTGTCACCTAGCTGCCCTCCCCCCCATCCTGTCATTCTTAAATGAGGTAGGTGGCACAGTGGATAGAATGCTGAGCCTGGAGTCGGGAAGACCTGAGTTCAAATCCAGCATCGGACTAGCTGTGAGCCTCTGTTTGCCTCAGTTTCCTCAACTGTAAAATGGGGATGATAATAGCAATTGCCTCTCAGGATTGTTTTGAGGATCAAATGAAGTAACATTTGTAGAGCACGAAAGTGCTTCTTCCATCTTTCTCTTCCCTAACAGAATCCTTTCTTGTGACAAAGAAGCACATTCAAGCAAAACGCATCAACACGTTGGCTGTATCTGACAACATATGCCTCATGCCACCCTTACAATACTCTACCTCTCTGCTAAGAGACAGAGGCATCCTTCACCATCAGTCCTCTGAAACCAGGATTGGTCATTGCATTGATCAGAGCGCTAGAGTCTTTCAGTGTTATTTTCCTCTTGATTACTGTGGTCATTGTACAAATTGTTCACTTGGTCTGCTTACTTAATTCAGCATTAGTTCATGTGTGACTTTCTATCTCAATGTCCACAGATGTCAGGAGTGGACTTGTCCATCCATGGACAGATGGAAGAACCAGGCAGTCTAGTCTGGGAGAGTCAGAAAAACAATTCCACAAGCAAACCCCTGGTGTTTTTAAAGAGATGATACAAGAAGCATGTTCTTCTCCCTGCCCCATTCTTAATATAATGGCTTTGGGACATGGAATCAATTAATATGGAATTGATGGAGGGTGACTAATTAAAATTAATTATGGCTGTAATTAGGAACATGCAGAGAAAGACTATAGGAAAGTATGGCTCAGGGAGAGAGAGAGAGAGGGAGAGAGAGAACTGATAGAATTATATCTAAAATTTTAGGGGAAAACACTCCAAACTTTGTTAGAGGCAGGGTGTCATAGTGGATAGAGTGCTGGATTTGGAGTCAGGAAAACTTAGATTCAAATCCTTCCTCTGTCACTTACTAGCTGTACGGCCCTGGGAAAAATCACTTAACCTCTCTGAGGTTAATTTTCTTATTTATAAAAAAGAGATAATAGCACCTTTATGTCCCTGGGGTTCTGTAAGTCCCAAATAAGGTATTATATGTAAACTGCATGTCCTGTAGCTATCTCAAATTCAACCTGTTCAAAACACAATTATCTTTTCCCCCCTTCCAAACTTCTCTGTTTCCATAAAAGATACCACCACCCTTCCAGGTTTGCAAATTCAATGTTATACTCTATTCCTCTCCATCTCTCATTCCAGTGTGGCTAATCTTATCCTTTCTGGTTGCACAGTATCTCTTGCATCTGTTTCCTTCCTTCTATTCACAAAGCTACCACCTTAGGACAGACTCTTATCGCTTCTCATCTGGACTATGGCAATAGCCTCCTAATTGGTCTCCCTGCCTTAGGTCCCTTTCCTCTAATCCATCCTCCATATGGCTGCCAATCGATTTTCTTACAAATAGCTATGACCTGTATAATTGATGTCGTATTGCTTGCCTTTTTAGTGGGTGAGGAATGGGCAGGAGGGAGAGAATTTGGAACTCCAAATTTAAAACAAAGAATTAAAAATAGAAGTGAATGTAGAAAATTTGTAAAGACCAAGCATGACTCAAACAAAGAAATATGAGATGACACCCCTTCTCGGAGGTGGGAGGTTCACAGGTGTTGCACATTGCACATGTTTTCAGACTTTTTCATTACATTGATCAGTTGTGCTGAGTTTTTTCTTTTTTTTTTCTTTTGTCTTTAAAAATACTATTTGTTATATTGGATGGCTCTCCGGGAAGGAAAGAGGAAGGGATACTGGGGAAAATTTTTGTTATTTGGTCACGTTCAACTCTTCATGGACTTGTGGACTTGTCCATGGGGTTTTCTTGGCAAAGATATCGGAGTGGTTTGCCATTTCCTTCTCCAGTGTGTCTTTCTTTTATAGATGAGGAACTGAGGCAAATAGGGGTTAAGTGACTTGTCCAGAGTCACACAGCTAGTAAGTGTCTGAGGCTAGATTTGAACTCAGGTCTTCATGACTTTAAACCAGGCATTGTACCACCTAGCTGCCTGTAAAGTTATTTTGGAGAAAATTATTGCTGAGTTCAGGGCCAAAGTCTTGCTATGCTCTCCTCAGAGGAAGAGGGATACTGGACTAGAATTCTACCTATCTGCTCCCTTAAATATTATAAGTCTAGGGGATATCATAGGGTTCAAGCTAATTTTTGATCACTTTGTCATTTTAGGGGGAAAGGGGGAATCCCAAACTTGACCTAAGGCTTGACCCCTTTCCCACCTAATTCTAGTTCAACAATGAACACACATAGCAAATAGCAATAAAATAAAATAAATCTATTTATCCAAATCATAGCAAAACGAGAAACCAGAGAAGGTATACATAGGAGAATATATACTGGGCAATACAGAGGGAAGGAGCTCTCCTATTGGAAGCAAGGTAACTCAGCTCAACCAAGAAAGAGGTCCTAGATCTCACCCAAGAGGGAAATCCCTGAAATCTCTAGAGTAGTAAGCTGGGAATAGGAACATGATGGAGACTTCCAGCTCCTCTCATGTCTTCCCAGAGTCTTTTCCTTCAGGAACCTGAAACAGGGTTGACCTTCTCTATCTTCTCTCTTGAAACTGGCAGCTGACTCAATGCTCAAAGAAAACTTGAAACTTGGCCAGTGCCAAAGTGAGGACTTCTGATTAAAGAGGGAGATGAATACTTACACCTTAATGAGGCCCCAAAGGGGACTTGAAGGGGACTGGTGAAAGCTTGAGCTCTCTCATCTCTCACCAGCTCCACCTTGCTCCTCTACAAGGCAGGGCATTCATCTCCACCAATATGAAGAGAATCCCAATCCCAGTGGACTTTGGGACAGAGGTTATAAATGTCAGGTATTATTACCACCTAACCTCCAACTACACCTCTAATCCTGGATCCATTCTTGAGTTCACAAGCCCCAAACTTGCAAACTTTCAGCCCAACTTTCTTTTGAAAATATTCCTGAAAAATGAAGGATTAGCGTCCTTGTCAATGGAGACTTCAATATAGAGGAGTGAAATGACTCTGAATTTTCCCTGTCTGTCCTCAGTTGAATCACCGACATTAAAAATGATTAAAGACGCTTAGTGCTTCCTGGTAGAGAGCAAGATTGTATGCTTTCTTCTCAGCCTTTACAATGAAACCCATACTCGGTTCTTCTAAACTACTGTTGCCTTAGACTCTTTGATTTCTTCTTCTCCAACAGGAAGGCCAGGAGGTAAGGTATTGGAGTGGGGTGCAATTTATTTCTAGGGCCCCAGGTTGGCTTAGGTTTGGAGTCAGTCTCTGTTCTGGGTAGTCTCAGACCTGGGTTGATAAACAGATGTTTTCAATCACGCTTCCCTCCCTCCCCCTTCACCCCTAGGACCTCAGTGAAGGGTTTCCTATATTGCTTCTTCCCATATTTCCTATGTAGTTCACCCTTCATATCTAAGCCTGGATACTTCAGTAGGTAACTGGATGAATGCATTAATTTAATTTTAATTTTGCTGAATTTGGGGCTTAGGAACTCAAAAGGAAGTATATGTGAAATTAGATGCAAGTTGAACTTGGAAACTACAAACCTTGGTACTTCTTAAAAGTGTGACCCCCTTTATAACCCATTTATCTTGTCCCAGATCAGATTTACCCCAAACCAGGCTCAGGATGGAAACTTAGGAGGTTGGATGGGAGGGGGTGAGGTAGAGATCAGTAGTAACAGAAAGGGAGTAAGGCCAAAGACAGAAGGGTCTCCCAAGACTTTCACACTCTTTTGGCTGTAAGGATTTTTTTTAGGGATGGGGAAACCAGTTGGTTATCTAAGGACCTTATGGGGATTTCAGCACCCCTTTGGCGGTTTTAAAAGATTATAACCCAGAGGATGGAGATCCAGATATTTTCCCTTTCCTGGAAATCTGTAGAAGCAGAAAAACCTACTTACCCTTGCCTGGGCATTAGGTGATGGGGGTGGGTATCTTGAGGCTAGAGAAGAGATACAGGACTTTATTTCCCAGAAGGCCTTGGGCCAGAGCACAAGTGTTCATGAGAATAATAAGGATTCCACTTCCCGTGAGCCAATCAGTGTACCTCACAGAGATGGAGGAAGCTCCTGGGAACCTGGAGATCCAATGGAATTCTCTTCCTAAGTTCCTGACCAGATAGAGAGACCTGAGATAGATTACTGAAACTTCAGTGATGGTACTCCAGAACCCAGGAATCCCTGAGTTCCCATAGCACAAGGAGAGAGGACATCTGAGCCAGCACGGCTCCAGAGAATAGAGGATGAACTCAACAGAGATATGGATGCTTTATAGGTAAAATTTCCCACCCCACACCCTATCCCACTCTGGCTGGAGAGAGAAATTGCCTAATTCTTTCTCCATGGGACTTGTGAGTCTGTTGGAGGAGGTTTTTTCCCCCAAACTACACATGAGGGAAAGGGAATGAAACTGTATTCATTTAAAAAATGTGACTAAGATGGGGTTTTTTTCCTCTTTGCTATTCATTTTTGTCTCAGTTAAATGTCTTATTGCTTCAAATCTGTTCCTCATTTACATCTGTTGGCATGGTAAGCAATTGAATATCTAAACCTCCGTTAACTTCCAAAGTTCCCAGTTTTCTACCTAGAACAGGGCAATGGCTAGGCAAATTATTATTAAAATCCCCTAGATTTGAACTCAAATCTGCATGAGTCCAGAATGGGTGAAACCCAGGAATTTACATTGTCAGGGCCTAGCCAGGATTTAGATTGATACATAAGCCTTAGAGAAACCTATCAAAGGTCTAGGGGTAGTTGCTTTGATATTTTTGGATCCTGAGTCACTAATTGTTAATCTTTTTGTTTTTGTTGTTTTGGGGTCTAGGTTGCTTATGTTCGTAGTTTCGAACTAGCAAGCTCCATTTTGTTGTGGGGTGTTTGTGTATGTGCTGGGTGTTAGACTACCTTAATATTTTGAGGCCTAGGATGCATGCTACATAAAGGTCTAGGCTGCTGGCATAGCAGTAATTTTTCCTACAAATCAGGCAAGCTTGATTCTAGGAACCATTACATCTTTTTATGTTGGGGTGGCATTATATAATTGTATGCTGGGGTGAATAGCTACTCAGTTCCCAAAGGAGTGGTGCTCAGTAGTGGGAACGGGCCTTCATTACGGACTATTGTTTTGGGGAGTACCCGCAGGCTGTTATGGGGAACACACTGAAAGGACTTGCTCTTCCAGTGTCTTGCCAAGAAAAATGAGATCGTTCACATATACCAATACTTCCAGCCCCTTTCTATCAACTACAAACTTTTTCTATGAGTTGTAGAGGCCTCTGAAATCCCTTGGGGCATGTGCTCAAATCAGTAGAACCCCAATGGACAGATAAAGGCCATTTTATTTATTTACCAACTGCACAGGGCTAACATTCAGAACCACTAGCTGTCCAATAAACAGAGACATACTGAACTATTGGTGTGGTGCACTGATCCACTTTAGCGCTCTTCAGAGTTCGATAGTGATCTTTGTCACTATCCCTGCCAAGAGTTAGGAAGTCTTCACAGCTTTCTGTTAGGGTAGGCCATGCTGGTGGTAGAACAGGTATTATTACATTACAATCCTCTTTCTAAGAATAATTATATGCCTTATATTTTTAGGATTATTGTTAAGGATTCTATTTTTATTACATAGGAGTCATTTTGGATAGATTTGAATTTTGATTTCTGAGCTGATAATTTCAGTTGATAGTTTATGTACCCAGTGGTTCAACTTATGCTGGAGGTGTATGTTTGTTATTCAGCTAATGATTTCCCCTGATAGTACATGTGTTTCAAAGTACCTTCATTATTGATCTAATGATTTCACCAGAGTAGCACAACGGTAGCCTATCCTCTACTGGCTGGAGCTAAGCCAGGAAGAGAATGCATCACCCAAGCCCCTAAACAAACAGCTAGAATGTGTCTGTTGTTAAGTAGGATATTTCCAAGGTTAGGGGAAGCTTTGTTATAGTAGATAGAGTGTGTGAAAGGGAGCATTGTGAAAGAAGTCAGGGTGAAAACTGTTTACTTAGCACGTATAAGTAACAATAACCTTTGGATGTGCATAGACTTCTTGTCTTGGAAGGGGTCAGGTAAAAGCACAACCTACCAGTACAGACCTTGGTATGTAAGCCTACCCACTCAGGAACCAGAAAGAATTCTGCTAATATCTAACTAAGATATTATGAGAGCAATATTTTTCAGAATATTTCAGCCTCTCTTCTGGAATCCATTGTGATCAGAGTAGAGATTTTAAAATTAGAGTTCTCAGTGAGGTACCAGCTTGGGCAGGGGTGGAAAAAACAAGGTTTGGTAACTCGTTGGATATGTGGGGTGATGGAGTGTGAGGAACTGAGGATAACTCCAAGTTTACAAACCTGGGAAACAGGGAAGAATGGCGGTGCCCTTGACAGAAATAGAAAAGTTCAGTAGAGGGTTTGGTTTTGGGAAAGGAGAATGGATTCTATTTCGAACAAGTTGAATTTGAGATGTCTGTGTGGCATCCATTTTGAAATGTCCAATTGGTAGGACCAGCACTCAGGGAGAGAGATGGACTGGACATGTGGATCTATAAGTTGTTTGCAGAGGGTTTATGATTAAACTCATGAGAGCTGATGAGGCAACCAAGTGAGAGAAAGTAGAGAAGAGTGAGCCTAAGACAGAGTCTTGGGGGAATATCCAAAGTTAGGGAATGTGATATAGATGATGAGCCAGGAAAGGAACCTGAGGAGCACTCAGACAGATAGAAGAAGACTCAGGAGAGTTGTGAAAAATATGTTCCATTCTCCTCTAATTTTTTTTTTTTATCATATGACCTTTTATATTTAGGTTATGTATTTATTTCAAGTTTATTGTGGCATGTGGTATAAAATGTTGATCTAAATCAAATTTCTACTAGATTACTTTCCGGCTTTCTCAGTTGTTTTTTAACAGCTTTTTTAAGGGTTTGCAAAGTGCTGAACATTATCTCATTTGAGTCCCCCAAGGCTCTTTCCTGGGCCCCCTTCTTTTTTCACTGTCTTACTTGGTGGTCTTATCATCTCCCATGGGTTTAATTATCATCTCTATGTACATGTTTCCCAGATCCATATATTCAGTCCTAATCTCTCTCCTGAGCTATAGTCGCACATATCCAGCTGCTTCTTGAACAGACTCTCCAACTGGATGTTCCATTAGCATCCTAAATTCAACATGTGTAAAACAGAACTCATTATCTTTCCCCTCAAACCTTTCAACCTTCTGAGCTTCTGTTATTGTCAAGGGGCCCACCAACCTCACAATCACTTGGTCCTGCAATCTTAGTGTCATCTTCCATTCCTCACTCTCACCTGACAGATACAACACATTGTCAAATCTTCTTATCTCTGCCTTCACAACATCTCTCCTCTCTGCCCCTTCTCTCTACTCACCAGCCACAACCTAGTTCATGCCCTCATTCCCTCTCACCTGGATTACTCCAATAGCCTTCTAGTATCTCTGCTCCAAGTCTTTCCCCATTCCAATCCATCCTACACTCAGTTGCCAAGGTGATTTTTCTAAAATGTAGGTCTGACCATGTCACATCCCCTGCCCAGTGATTTCCAACAGCTCCCTGATTCCCCACAGGATCAAATATAAAGTCCACTGATTGATATTTAAAGCTCTTCATAATGTTGCCCCCTTTCTACCTTTCTAGCCTTCTATCTTGCTCCTCTCGATGCACGCTCAGATCTAGCTCCATTGGCTTACTTTCATTTCTTTGAATAGGACATTACATCAAACCATCTTTATGCCTTCGCACTGATTGTTTCCTATGAAATACTCTGCCTGCTCACCTCTACCTCTTAAGTCCCTGGTTTCTTTCAGAACTCAACTCAAAGCCCATCTTGTGCAGGACACATTTCTGTGTACCCTCCGGTGCTAATACCTTCCTCTTTCAGACTGACTTCCATATACTCTATTACATTTATTGTATTATCTTGTATATACCTAGTTATTTATATGTTTTCTCCCCCATTGGAAAGCAAGCTTCTTGAGGGAGGGGACTGTTTTTGCCTTCCTTTGTATCTTCAGTGCTTAGCACAGTGCCTGTATATAGTAAGTGCTTAATAAATGCTTATTGACTGGCTTACTTACAGCAACCCTATAAGGCAGGTATATTTCTCTGTAGTTTTTGTCAAGTAGTTCAGCACAGTTTTTCCTTCCTTGATAGTTGGTGTCTTTGAGTTTATCAAAATACTATAATGTTTTATTGCTCAGAATCTTTTTTATCCAATCTTTTTCTTTGATCAACTTTCCTTTTTTTTTTAGCCATTACCAAATAGATTTTTTATGATTATTGTTTTATAGTGTAGTTTGAGATCTAGAAATGCCAAATCTCCCTCATGCTACTTTTTTCCTTCTCCCTTGAGATTCTTTTGTTCTTCCTGTTAAAATTATCCTGTTATCATTTCATCTAGTTCTATAAATTTACCTTGGTAGTAAGATTGGTATGGCACGATATATCTGCAAATCAATTTCAGTGGTATCATTTTTATTGTATTAGCACAGCCCAGCCATGAACAATTACTGTTTTTTGAATTATTTACATCTTCCTTTATTTCTGTAAAGAGGGTTTTATAATTGTATCCATATAAATTCTGAGTATGACTTGATAGGTTGAGTCTCAGATATTTTATACATTTTGTAGTTATTTTGGATGGAATTTTTTCCCTCTATATTCTCCTGCTGGGTTTTATTAGTAATATATTGAAAAGTTGATGATTTCGTAGCTTTAGTTTATATCCTGCTACTAGAACATGATTCATATCTCAGCATTTCAAAATAAAATACTGTATTGTCCTCCTCAGCATGAGAGACATTTATCTTCCTTTGATAAAAGAGCTCTCTTTACTCTCCATCACTCATGCTACCAGGGGTTCCCTGAGCAGGAGACACATTCCTAGCATGGTGTGGGAATTATGTCCAGTGTGTGCTTTCTGGCTTTTAAGATGGCTAGGTACCCAGGAAAACAAATCAAAGTCGACCTGTCAACTAGAGACTGAGCCTGGCTTGGGAATGAAGCCCTTGACTAGATACTTTGGAAAAGATAAAAAGAATCATAACATGATTCTTGACCACAAGAGTTCCCATTGTGACAGGGAAGACGTGGACCAAGGAAAATCCTGAGATGGGAGAGAGCAGCAATGGCCTAGCCCAGCAAGATGTGCCCAGTTAGCTTTGGGGAGGTGTCCTAGACCTCATAACCTAAAAAAGCAGGGATTCACAACCTTTTTTTGTGTGTCATGGACCTGTCTGGAAATCTATTGAAGCCCATAGACCCCTTCTCAGAATAATATTTTTAAAACATAGAATAAAACACGTATGAGTATAAAGGAAACCAATTATATTGAAATACAGCTATCAAAATATTTGGTTTACAGTTACCAACATATTCCAAGTTTGTGGACCCCTGGTTAAGAACTCCTGTAACAGAGAAGGAAACACAGATGAAGAAGATACAGACCTCCAAAAATACTGTGGAAAAAGCAAGTACCAATGAATACGCTCATAAAGAACATTTGGGTGCTGCAGGGTATCTGGAGAGAATGGTTTGATGAGCTCTACGTGGCTCTAATCAAAGCATTCTCTCCAGAGGCTTGGAGCCTCTGAAGCCTTCCCAGTGAATTATGAACTGGGCTGGAAATATGTTCCCTGAGGCCTAGCCTAAATCCTCATCACTGCATTTCATACCAGCCTATTGCTTGTGGTTCAGTCCATTGTATATTATTAGATCATATATGAAGCCACAGCAGTACCTCTGCTACCACCTAGTAATGCAGCATCTACAGTAACAAATTTCCAAATGCGTACAAGTCTCTTTCCCTCTCCTCACATCTGGGAGACTGGAAAACCAGTCAATTCAGATGCTATTTTGCCTGTCAAATCCCCTGGCCTTCTCTTCCCGGAGTTTAACATCCATGAAAATACTCTTTGTTAGGTGGCACAGTGAGTAGAGCTCTTGGCCTATGGTCGGGAAGACCCAAGTTCAAATGTGGCCTCAGACACTTAGTAGCTATGTGACTGTGGGCAAATCACTTAACTTCTGTTTGCCTCAATTTCCTCAACTGTAAAGTTGGGATAATAGTAGCATCTACCTCCCAGAGTTGTAATGATCAAATGAGATATTTTTAATGTGCCCGACATGTAGTAGGCACATATAAGTGCTAGCTATTATTATTCTCCCATTGAGCTGGGGGTGATCCAGGCCCAAGATGAAAGAAGGCTCAACACACCCTTTTGTGAACTGAGCACCTTCATGGGAGGTGGCCTGGGTGTTATAGGAGAGCTGCTCCTAAGTCTTGGTTGGACACAATATCTCAAGGGGATCAGGTCACTACTCTTCCTTCCCCTGGGTAGAGGGCCAACAAGGCCACCTCTGAGCCATACCCTCAGTTACCTCAGAGAGAGGGAGGGGAGAGAGAGAGTTAGTCTCTCTAAATGAACTTTTGCCCCCCCCCGGAAGTTCTGGGTAGATCATTCCCAAGGCTGAAGCTTTTGAAACTCCTTTCCAACTTTCTTCTTATCAAAGTAAGGGTGATGCCCAGTTCTTGGCTCTGACATTCACTACCTAGTCATTTTTGCTATCCCTCAGTTTGCTCCTCTGTAAAATGGGGATAAATAGTACTTGAACCACCTACTTCATAAGGTTTCAGTGAGGGGAAAGCTTTTTTAAACCTTGAAGCATCGTATAAATGAATTACTGTTATTACTATTTATTGAATACTAACTGTGCTGTGAATACTAACTCTCATTTCTCATTGCAGCTTCTCCCCATCTTCCCCTCCCCTCCTCTTCTTTCTCCTCTTCTATCTCTTGCCCTCCTTTCCTCTTTCCTCCTCATTCCCTACCCCCTCCCCTCGCTCAGTGCCTGTGTTAATGTGATAATGCAGTGATAGTGACTAAGACGTGGCATTGGCTCACTGCTCAGGCACTCTGGAGTAGCATTTGAGACTTTGGGTTTAATTCACCGGCCAGTGAATGAGGCCAAAGCTGGAGCATAGCAACAGCCCCTGGCAAATTGTATCTGAGAAGGCACTGAGGGGGAAAATTGGAAGCATCAGAATCCCCCCAGTTGCTATTCCAAAGGGGTCAAAAATGGTTAGCAACAGCACTAATTATGACCAGGGTGAGCTGAGCCCTACTGCCTCCCCTGGAGGAGGGGCTCCTTGGCAGCTGACTTACCTACAAGCCCTTGAGGCAGAGGCTGGAAGCTGGAGTGAGGCCGAAGAGCTAAACGGATGTACAACAGAGGCTCCATTGTATTCCATATGAATGGAACATGAGGCGGGTCCAGGTTCTGTATCTGGGTGTTCCCATATTCTCAGACAAAAATGGTGTGGCATTTCAGCACGAGGATGGAGGTTAGACTCTAGGAAGTCTTTTCCACTTGTTAGGAAGGCACTAAAATGAGCAACCAGAGGTGGCTGGGGGATCTTCTTCCCCAAAGATCTCTGAGAACAGTAAGCATCCAGCTCTCTTCTGAGTCTTCTCTGGGGGTTTCACTGTGAAAACAGAACCTGGCTCATTATACTCTACGTCTGGGAGCTCCCTTAAAAGCGATGGGTTTGGAGTCAGGAGACTTGAGTTTGAATCTTAGCTCTGACACTGACTAGCTATGTCCGAGTCACATGTCCTTTCTCTGCCTTAGTTTTCTCCTCTGTAAAATGGGGATAAATAATACTTGTACTACCTGCCTCACAGGGTTACTGTGAGAGGAAAGGGGAGGAGAGGAGAAAAAATTTAAACCTTAAAGCCCAATATAGATATGGGTTATAATTATTACTAATCTAGGAGTATTTCTTTTTTTTTGGTGAGGCCATCAGGGTTAAGTGACTTGCCCAGGGTCACACAGCTATTAAGTGTCAAGTGTCTGAGGCTGTATTTGAACTCAGATCCTCCTGACTCCAGGGCTAGAGCTCTATCCTCTGTGCCACCTAGCTGCCCCTCAATAAGTATTTCTTGAACATCGACTGTGTCCCTAACACTGGGCAGGACAGTATAGGGGATGCAAGAGAAGGATAAAGCAGGGCTCTTGTCCTCAAGGGGCTTATACAGAGTGCATGGTGTCATAAGTCTAATGCTGCCCATTGAAGAACAAATAGTCAACGATGAAATTATGTCTTTCTTCCTATTTCTGACTGAAGAAGAGTGAGATTGCCTGAGTGGATTCAGGAGACCCTGAATCAGAGACATCCCCGTGGAGGTAAGGCTACATCATTCACACACGGTCCAGGGAAAGACACCATTAGAATGTAATCTCCTTGAAAGCAGCAGTTATTTCATTCTTTGTCTCTGCCATCCTTAGTATAGTGCCTGGCATATTTGTTGTTCTTCAGTCATTTTTCAGTTGTGTCTGATTCTTCCTGATCTCATTTGGGGTTTTCTTGGCAAAGATACTAGAGTGGTTTGCCATTTCCTTCTCTAGCTCATTTTACAGATGAGGAAATTGAGGCAAACAAGGTTAAGTGACTTGCTCGAGGTCATACAGCTAGTAAGTGTCTGAGGCCAGATTTAAACTCACGAAGAGGAGTCTCCGACTCCAAGCCTGGCCCTCTGTGCACTGTGGTGCCACCTAGCTGTCCTCCCTGGCACATAGCAGGTGTTTAATAAACGCTTGTTGCTTTACTGACTAACTGATTGATTGATTGATTGATAAAGGGATCTAGACCAGATTATTCATTTTGTTGGGGGAAGCAGGCAGAAGAGGGAGAGATTGAAGAGGAGAGTAAAGAGATGATGGTGGCTGAGAAGTGAGGACTGCGTGGGCCAGGGTTGGACTATTTAAGCAGTAGCAGAAATAAATTACCCAAAGGATGGCTCTATTATCCTCTCCTGCTGTGGGCAAAATGGAAAAGGTCACAGTGATTTTTCCCAGTCTATTCTCTGCTGGGCTACTTAGACACTGCCCTGATATTTATAAGGAAAGGCATGCCAAGACTACCTCTGTAGCAGGTGGGGCTAACTTCCCTTCTAGAGAATCTTTTTTTTTCTTTTCTCCCAGCATACCACCCTCTTCCATCTTTTGCCTCCTAACCTGTCTTTCCCTATGTGCCTGAATTACCTTCATTCCCATTTATTGACCTTCTTCTTCTGACCCCTAAATAAAGGAAAGTAGATTTGAGCTGCAACTTGTGAGATTTAGATTAGACACCAAGAAGTACTTGACTCTCAAGGTTATTATGGTATCCAAGGGATGGAGGGACACCTTCTCTGGACATCTCTTTAATAAGGGTAGGATTCTTCCTCCCTGGCCTCACTCCCTCCTTGATTTTATCTGGGCTAAGTGAGGGGCCTCCCTCCTTAGAGTCAGAGAATGGAGAGACAGGTGTGGGGAACCTGACCCTGAGAGGGCCACATGTGGCCTCGAGGTGCAGGTTTCCCACCCCTGGGACAGAATGACCTTTGGAGGAGCCCTGCCAGTCTGAGTTGAGCGTGCCTCAGATGGGAGCTAGATCTGGGGTAGGATAGGGGCAATTGAAGAAGATTAGGATTGAAGTAAATTGAGGCAAGAAACACCCTACCCCCAATTGGTTGTTTTCTTCAGCCCCTCATTCTCCTTGTTCTTTGCTATGAAAATATTTGTTTCTTCTTTGTGCTCAGCTCCTCCAGACATCTGAAAAAGCATTTATGCTTAATGTCCCTGGCCCATTAACAGCCTGGCATGGGGCTCCACTAATCAGGCTCATTAATGGTCAAGTTTAGATAAGTGAAGTTGTCCTGGAGTCAGCCAGGACTCCAGGACTCAGCTGGAGAATCAGTGTCTAGACGGGAGATTAGGGCCTGAGTCTGGCCAGACAGCTTGTTGGAAACATGATTAACTATTGCTTTGGTTGAAGTGGATCTAAGAATGATCTATCTCTCCTGCCTCTGTTCTCGAGGAGAATTCTGGAGCGCATCACGGAATCCTAGAGTTGGAAGGGACCTTAGAGGCCATCTAATTCAATCCATACTACAGCAAGAATTCCCCTTACAACCTCCTTGACACGTGACCATCCATCCTTCCTTAGCCTGAAGCCCTCCCATGATGCTTGAGCCCAAGGCAGACCACTGTACTTTGGGATAACCCTAATTACTAAGAAGATTTTCCTTAAACTTAAGCTTAAATTCACCTCTCAGGACAACTCCTACCTTGTACCCCTAGTTCTATTCCCTGGGGCTCAGCAGAACAAGTCTAATCCCTTCACAGACTTGAAGACACCTATCAAGCCCCTTACTGCCCCCCAAGTCTTCTCATCAGGCTATCCATCCCCAAGCAACCATTCATGGGCCCAACCCCAATACTGACCAGCACGAGAGCTTTAAACCTGATCTGGCCTGTTCTGCCCCTCCTTAGGCAGCCTGGAAGGACTCCATTCCTGGGGGCTCACCACGTTGGGGTTGGCCTTAGTGCAAACACTTCAGCCCTACTGTAGCTCAGAGCTTCTGAGCTCGAGAGATTCACCAGCCTCAGCCTCCCCAGCAGCAGCGACTACAGGGGTGTACCACTGTGCCTAGACCAATGGCTCCTCTTATTATAGCTTGATCTCAGGGCCCTTCATTATCCTCATATTCATCTTCCTATTCTCCCCAATTGCAACATCAAGAGCCTGATCACCTGACCCCCCTTGCTGCCCACCCATACTCCCCTCCTTGCTGCCCCCTCTTGCCCACCATGGTCTTGGTTTTTTTAGGATCATCTTCCTAGATCAGGCTCTTAAATTTTCTTATTCCCTAATTCTCTTTTCTTCCTCTCATTACTGACACCACCCCTCCCTAAAGTTCATACTTCATCTTGTGTCAGTCCTCATGGTCCAACAACTATTTAAGAATAGGTGATGCTTATTAAGTGAGGCAGTCGGGGTTAAGTGACTTGCTCTGGGTCACCTATCCAGTAAGTGTCTGAGGACAGATTTAAACTCAGGTCTTTCTGACTTCAGGGCTGGTGCTTTTTCCACTGTGCCACCTAGCAGGCCCTTATATGATATGTTAAGGCTTGTGATTGTGTTTTATCTTGTGAGTCTAACAACAAACCCATGAGGTGGGTGCTATAGGCAATATTATCCCCATTTTGCAGATGGGAAAAAGTAAGGCTGAGAGAGATTAAGTGACTTGCTCATGATATAAGAACTAGTAAAGCATCAGAGGTGGGATTTGAACCCATGTCTTAACTCCAGGTCTAGCACTCTATGCATGTTGCTACTACACTGCACTCTGTAATCTTGGTCTACCTCTTGGTATTACAAACAATTTGAAATCAAAGAGGGACTATTGGGAAGAACCCAGGAGAGGAAGGGGGTTGCTTCATTCCATTCATATGCCCTGGGGTCCTCTACTACCTCCACTGCTGAATGCTATTTGAAAGTATGAGGTAGAGGCAGGTAGGTGATGCAGTGGATAGAGCACTGACCCTGGAGTCAAATTGACCTGAGTTCAAATCCATCCTTCTGTTAGTTTTTTACTTCCTTCTCCAATTGGCCAATTGTGGTTTTTAGGGACTTGTTTTCTTCATTGTACTTTTTTTCCAATTAGCCAATTGTATTTTTTAAGGACTCTTCTACCTCTCTCATTTGACTTTTAAAATCCTTCTTGAGCTCTTCTAAGAAGGCTTTTTGGGCTTCAGACCAGTTCATAGTCCCTTTTGATGTTGCTGATGTGGGTTTGCTGACAATGTTGTCCTCTTCAGAATTTCTGTCTTGATCTTCACTCTTTTCATAATATGAATCTATGGTGCATTTCTTTTTGCTCATAGTGTTTCTTTATTCCTCAGCCTTTAAAGAGATTGAGCTCTCTTCTGCTGGGGAGCAGAGAGCACTGACCCAAGGTTCTTGTGTTGGGAGCCTAGGTCTTGGTCACTGGCTTTGTGTGCTGGGGCCTCTTATGTTGGCAAGCGGAGGCTGTAGAGTTCTGGCAGTTTACTTGGTGTTCGGTTGGAATCAGCAAGGCTGGAACTTTAGTAGGACTCTAGGTTGCTTTCTTCAGCTCCTTTCAGATGAATGCTGCAGGGTGTTTATCTTCCTGGGGCCGCTTGCAGTGCTGCCTCCCTTAGATCTGCTGAGAGAGACTGGGAGGCTCCTTTGCTGTAGAATGCCGAGGCACCTGGTGATTTTCTGAGCTGGTTTCCACCAGTTCCCCCACCCTCACTGAGGCACTCAGAGGTCCTGGTGTTGGTGTTTGCTTGCTCTTACCACCTGGGCTTCAGGATCTCCTCCTGGTTGGCAGTTGGAGGCTACAGGGTTCTGACAGCTTACCTGATGTTGGGCTGGAATCAGCAAGGCTGAACTTTAATAGGACTCTAGATTGCTTTCTTCAGTTCCTTTCAGATGAATGCTGCAGGGTGCTTTTCTGCCTGGGGCCCTTTGTTGTGCTGCTTCCCTTATTTTTGCTGAGGCACCGGGAGACCAGTCTGCTATAGAATGCCCGAGTCACCAGGATCTCCTCCTGGTGTGCTAAAGTTAGGCTGGGCTACTGCTCTGCTGCTCCCCGTTTTTCTTCTGGTTCAGCTGTTCCAGGGTTTTTTCTGGGGTGATATTTTCTGGATTTTCAGAGGTTGATAGGGGAGGGTGAGAGTGACTACCTTTTTACTCTGCCATCTTGGCTCCAAATCCATCCTCAGACACCACTAGCACGGGACCCCAATTGCCCAATTAACCCCAATTGCCCCCAAAACAAAAAAGGAGAAAGTATGAGGTTCAGGTCTCCAGAGGGAAGAAGTGGCTTCTATGAGGGAGTGTGGAAGGGTTGAATTGCTGGAAATGGGAGCTCCTCCAGTTGAGAGCAGCCAGAGTATTAAATTAGGGAACATGTTCTGGTCTGAATGGATTTGTCACGTTTCCCTGTTCCAGTCCCCTGGTTTCCTTGAGAATCTCAGAGCGCCCAGATCAGTGCTGATTAGTCCCATTAGCCAACAGAAGCATCTTCCAACTGAAATCCCATGGACCTAGCCCAGAGAAAAGGAGGTCAGTTCGTTACTACTAAGAAGCATGCATGCGTGTGTGTGTGTGTGTGTGTGTGTGATGACACTTTCTACTTTCCCATCTTGATCTAGGAGGTTCCAGAGCTAACCTAGAGTTAAAGGAGAGAATCAGCTCTTTGAAGAGGGGGAACCTGGACACTTGATCCTACTATGGAACAGAACTGTAGAATGGGAAAGCTGCTGATTTTTCTCCCTATTCCAAGGGCTGATGGACCAGATGATTGTCCACATTCCAGAATAGCAAGTTAGCTGGTTAGCCAAGACCTTGGTGTCCTCCCTTTTCTCTACTTATTCCATCTTGGCTTTTAGGGCTGGAGCCATGCGCTCCGCGCCCCCCCCCCCCCACCTTCCCTGCCTTTGCTGGAATAGAAAATCATGAATTAATTGCCATGGTCTGTGTTTTCCATCTTCCCTGCCTGTTGTTGGAATAAAGCAGAGATTTCAGTATTCTTCTCTCCTCAAATCCTCAAAGGCCCCCAAAAGCCCCTCTTCCCCAGATCAACAAATCTATTTGCACATTTTGGGACAGGCATAACCAGATGAAACAATTCAGCAGGAAGAGGACATAACATATATATGTGTATTGGGAGAGGGGAAGTGGATGCCAGAGAGACCCAGATTGTAAATTGGCCTAAGCCATGCTTTAGCAAGGCTAGACCGCTGCCATGTTCTTTCCCAAAACAGGTGGGAGACATGCTCTCCCTGAGCCCAGCCTCCCTCTATGGCCCATCCAAACCCATCTGCTCTCTGCCGCCTTCTTTGATCCGGGAGCCCTCTGAGGAGAGAGCTTTTCCCATATTCCCTCCACATCTCGCTCAGCCCGGCCAATCCCAAGCATTTTCAAATCACATCAGCTGGAATCAGGACAGCCTGAGGCTGGAGCTGGGAGGGGGTAAGTGGTCAGGGGGTTGGATTCCTGCAAATTCAGGTTCTAGTCCCAGCTCCAACCCTTACTGGGCTATGCGACCTTGAAGAAGCCTCAGTCTCCTCATAAGATTGGGTATAATTAACATTGCTTCTATCTCACAGGATTGTTATGAGGGTCAAATGAAGGACTGTATCTGAAAATGTTTTGGGGTCCTTGTGCACTGCAGATTGAAAAGTAGGGGGCAGGGGACGTGTGATCTCTCCTATAAAACTGACCCTGACTCCCTCAGAGGTCATCAGGAGCCCTGATGTAATCAGAAGTATTTCATGCATGTTACATTTTCTGCCTTGCACCAAAACATCCTCTCTCCCCACGCAGAGGGATTTCCCTTACCCACCCTGGGCCAGGTTTGAAAGTGGAGATTTATTTCCCTGAGTGAGGTTGGTTGATTCCCCCATCTCCTTCTCCCGGAATTCTTTCTTTCTTCCTGGCCCCCATCTTCAATGATTTAAATAAATTATTCAGGCTGAGGAGTTAATAGAAGTGGGATGCTGGCATGTGGGTGAATTCATTATTGTCTCTCTGCATTCTGAGTGCATAGCCATCTTTCCAGGTGAGGGAGCTGGGAACAGTGGTGTCTGGGGCTTCCCAAGGTCCCTGTAGGCATTAGGAGGATGGCTGTAGGGAAGATACTGGTCAGGGAGGTCCCAGAGATGGAGCAGTTCTACAGTGTGTGTGTGTGTGTGTGTGTGTGTGTGTGTGTGTGTGTGTGTGTGTGTGTGTGAAATGGCAACGGTTGAGGAGGACAGGAGACAAAACAGGTTTTTCCTACTCTGCCCCAGCCTGTCAGAGAATGTTTTCTTCCAGATTCTCAGGCTGCTTCCTGTACTGTCATGTCCCCAAACCTTCCTCCTCCCTTTCCCAATCCCCCATCCTACCAGGAATCATAATGAGGACCCCTTTAAAGGGTCACATGGCAAAATCCTTAGGTTGGATTGGATCAAGGACAGACCAGCCCTGGCCGATTCTTCCGCAGCATTGCTTTTCCATCATTTTCTCTGCAGGCCCAGAGATTTCTTTCCTTTCACCTCCTTCCCCACCCACCCCTGACCATTCTTCTACCCTCATTGTCACTCCACCCATTCTAAGATGTTTCGCCTTTGCCTTTGTCTCCTCTGTGCCTAGCACAGTGTCTGGCATGTAGCAGGTGTTTACTAAATGCTTGATACTCGAATGAATGAACGAGATGTATTTACAGCAGACGAAGGGAGAACTGGCAGGCAGGGTGGGAGGGATTGAGGGAAGGGCAATTTATGGGTGTGGGCTTTGAACTTTCCTTTCTTGGGCCTGTGGGGTTCTGCCAATGGTGACTTCAGACACCGCTCATTGAGGGAGGAGGGAGGCCCCTTCCTACCTCTTCTCAAGCCTGGCAGGCTCCGAGTTACTCCCCACTCCCCCACTCTCCCATGATTCATTGAATGTGTCAATGCACCCTCTCTTTTCTCTGAGGACACCAAATTTACTTTTTTTATATTACTTTCCCCTGAATGCTGTTTTTTTTTCCTGGAATATTTGCAGACAAATTAGGATAGCCACCCTTGAGATCCTCCTTGCTCTGGAGAGGGTAGGTCACCGAGCAAAATATGCAGGTGCTTCAGTCCTTGTGGTGATAATTATTGTTTTCCTTTGCCTTGGGTCATTCTTCTTCCCCTAGCCAGGTTATCCCCTGGACACAGTGGCATTTGCATGTTGTCTCATTTGATTCTCACCATGAAACCCTGTTGAGTTAGGTGCTCTTATCATCCCCATTTTACAGATGAGGAAACTGGGGCTAAGAGAGGCCTTGCCCAGGGTTACACAGTAGTAATTGTCCAAGGCATGGGTGTCCAGCTCTAGAGCAGGTCAGAGGCAGACGCAGGCTGGGCTCTGGCCCAGAGCTCAGTCTGGTATGGCTTGAAGGCTCCAGGCCTCTAGAGGTATAAGATCTGAGGGGCTTACTGCTGGAATTAATAAGACGACATCTCTTTCTAATCCAAAATTTGGTCCTCACCCAAAATGGCCAGGAGGGGGTGCTCCTTGGCCATCTTCATTAGGAATTTGAAACCTTTGAGTCCAGTAGACCTCAGAATTGCCCTTTCCCCCATTTTCCTCTGATGGAGCTGTGCAGATGGGAGTCTGCAAAGGAGGAGTGGCCCAGGACTAGTTTGGATATTGCAAAGTTGGAAACCTGCCAGCTATGTCACGCTGGGCAAGTTACTCAGCTTCTGTTTGCTACAGTTTTTTCATCTATGAAATGTGGATAATAACAGCGCCTCACAGGGTTGTGGTCAGGATCAAATGAAGTAATATATGAAGTGCTTTGCAAACCTTAAAGCGCTATTGAGATGCTAGCTTTTTTTTTTTTTGGTGAGGCAATTGGGGTTAAGCAACTTGCCCAGGGTCACACAGCTGGTAAGTGTCAAGTGTCTGAGGTCAGATTTGAACTCAGGTCCTCCTGACTCTATCCACTGCACCACCCAGCTGACCCAGATGCTAGCTTTTACTATTATTATTACAGGGAAAGTCACAGAATCTAAAAAAATCTTAGCATTGGAACAGATTTCAAAGGCCATCTAATGCAACCCATATCTGAATAGGAATCATCTTTATAACATCCTAGATAAGCCATGAAAGCCAAAGATGCTCCTTGGGAGTAAGCTGTGACAAATCTGGACAGCATACTAAAAAGCAGAGACATCATCTTGCTGACAAAGGTCAAAGCTATGGTTTTTCTAGTAGCAATGTGTGGTTGTGAGAGTTGAACTGAAGAAAGCTGAGCGCCACAGAATCAGTGCTTTCAAATCATGGTGCTAGAGAAGACTTTTGAGAGTCACTTGGACAGCAAGGGGTCCAATCAGTCAGTGCTTGAAGAAATTAATTCAGGTTATTCACTGGAAGGTCCAATACTGAAGCTGAAGCTTAAATGCTTTGGCCACAAGGTGAGAAGACAGGGCTAATTGGAAAAGACCCTGATGTTGGGAAAGATTGAAGGTAAAAGGAAAAGGGGATGGCAGAGGATGAGATGGATAGATAGTGACATGGAAGCAATGCACATAAACTGGGACAGACTTCAGGAAATAGAAGGACCTGGTGCGCTATGATCTGTGGGGTCATGAAGGGTCAGACATGACCGAACAACTGAACGACAATAAAAAGACAAGTAGGGGCCCAGCCTTGGCTTCAAAAACTTCTAGTGAAGAGGAGCTCATGGCCTCCATAGGCAGTTCATTCCACTTATATTATAATATAAATAATATAATATAATATAATATATGATATGATATGATATGATATGATATGATATGATATGATATATATAATATACAATACACAATATAATATATAATAAACATAATAATAATGATAACCCACATTTACACAGCACCTATTATGTGCCCAAGTGCACAATTATCTCATTTGATCCTCATAACTCTGGGAGGTGGGTGCTCTTATTATCCCCATTTCACAGATGATGAAACTGAGGCAAACAGAAGGTGAATGACTTGCTCTGAGGCTGAATTTGAACGCAAGACTTCTGAACTTCATGTCCAGAGCTCTATCCACTGCACAACCTAGTTGCTTTATCTAACCATTAGGGAATTTTTCCTTATATCAAGTTTCCCAGTGGAATGGTGTATAGTAAAGGGTGATTGCATTCTCTACCTCTTCCAATTTCCCCTTCTTCCCCTACCTTTCCTCTCATTTTCTTCCCCAGAGCTGGGAAAGTACATAACATAGAATTGGTGTCTAGATGAGGTTCTTAGCCTCAGTTTTCTTCTTTCACGGGGGGCTTCCTTCTCAAAAACTAATAAGGTACGAAAGAATGTTGGTGTCAGATGGCCTGAGTTCAAATCCTGACTCTTATACTTACTATCTCTGTGACTCAGTTTCTTCATCTTTAAAATGAACTTGGCTTCCTTTAAGACCCATCTAAAGTCCTACCTTTTACAGAAAGCCCTTTCTGGCTTCCCTAAATTCTAGTGCCCTCCCTCTGTGGATTGTTTCCAATTTATCCTATATATATAGCTTGTTTATTTTTAGTCATTTGCATGTTTCCCCACGCCCCACCCCCCAGACTGGAGCTCTTTTAGGGGAGCAATGATTTTTTGCTTTTCTTTGTATCCCCACCACTTAGCCTGGCATATAGTTGGCTCTAAATAAATGTTTATTGACTTACTGACTACAGAGGCTGGACTAGATGACTTCTAAGGTCCCTTACGCCCCACATCTATGATCCTAATATTCAATAAGGCTGAGGTCTTTTCTAGCCACAAAGACAGGATGTATTGAATGAAAATGGGCTTTTATATTTGGACTCAGAGAGTCCCTGGAAAATTTCATTCCCTCCCCTCCTCTCCCTCACCAATAGGAAAGGTCAACAGGTTGAGATTAGTTATGCCCCTGAGCCCCATTTGGGACCCGGGGACCAGACAGGGCAATTCCCAGCTTTGGAATTGGCATATATTCTTCCTCCCTAGCTAGCTCCCAGCCTCCCAAGCCATCCCTGGCTGAGGCTTCTCTTAGACAATAGAATTCCAGTTTCTTTAGAGGATCATTCCTAAGCTTAAAGCCACCCTCTCCCTCCCTCCCTCTGCTCCCCCATCCCTAGGAGCTCAATCACCACTGCCATCATCGTCTCCAGCCTGTTGGGCTGGTTTTGGCATTTTCCCCCCAACTGAGAGAAAAATTACTTTGTCTCTTTTCCTCTCCCCAAGCATGCCCTCCCCCCGCCCACTTGTGCCTGTGGGCGTGTATGAGGTGACGGATGGGTGAATCGTCGACTCCAGGAGAGCCGTTGAGGTCTAGGCCCGTTTGAAGGAGGGAACGAGGTCCTTATCGCCGTCACACCAGCTGCTTCGGGGGTCATCTAGACAGCAGCTCCTCCATGGGAAAAATCACAAATCACAAAAAAGGTCTCCAGTGAATCAAGGTTTTTATTTTCCTCTCCCTCATTGCATTGCCCTTCAAAGCCACAGGGTCATCCAGGTGGCCTCATTCCCGTGTTACCTGGTGTCCCAGTGCTTGGACATGAGGAGGGGAGGACATTTGCTTCAGATCACACAGCTCCAGAGGAGAGAACCAACCCAGAACTTCTGGCTCCCAGTCTTCTCAATGTCTCTCTTCTCCCCTCCTTTAAGGATAGGCCGTGGACTGGAGGATTTTACAAAACAGCTGACTATCTGTGCTTAGTCCTCAGTGGGAGACCTTAAAATGCTCCCTTCTCCAGGAATTGGGGGGAAGGAAGCAGGGCAGTATGGAGAAAAGGGGGGGCCCCATCTTAGGAGAGAAAGGTTCATTGTTAGGGACGGTGACAGGGCTGGCGAGGGGGGGAGGTATGTGCTGGCCAGTGGGGATGGGGCAGGATGGACTTGCTAATAATTCCTGTTAACCTGTCGCAACCATCCTCAGTCCCGGTACCCCTGCCCCCGCTGCCCCCCCCTCCCCCCCCGTCCTCAGTTAGCTGGATGCTCGATGACTCATCTAGCCATCTCAGTCTCATTTACATGAGAGGCCTCCAGGCTGGGGCCCCAATCCCCAAAGAGGCCCGAAGGTTGCCTGCTCCTGTTTGTTGCCATGGCAATTAATGCAGTATCTCTCTAATGCAAGGGGAGGGAGGATTGGGAAGGAGTGACGAAGGGCTGCCAACCATGTCTTACCACGTCCCCTCCTTTCTCCAACAAAGGAACTGGACCAGGGAGGTGTTGAGAGCTTGGGGAAAACTGGCCCCTTCTCCTTTTAATCTTCCATCTCTGACTGGAAGGACTCCACAAGACTTTTCATCCACTTCCCCCTAGCTTCATACGGAGCTGTCCACAAACTATTCTGGGTAGCTGAGGGTACTCTACCCTCCCCTTAAAAAAAATACAGAGAAGAAAAAGCCATAATTTGTTAGCTCAAGAGCATCATCTCCTGTCTCTTCCATCTGGGAAATGCTGTCTGAGAGTTCACCAAAATGATTCTAGCTGCACCTGAAGCCCCTTCTGCCTTATTTTACCACCTCTGAATACAGATGATTGCCAGGACCCAGTAACCCTGCAGGACTTATTCTCCTCTGGGCTAAATCATGCCTTAATCAATCCAAAAACATTTATCAAGCACTTTGTATGGGCCAGGCCCTGTGCTAGGGGATGAGTATACAAAGACAAAAATAAAACAGCCCATGACGTCAAGATGCTTACACTCCACCCCCACTGAGAGCTCTTGTATAGCTCTGTATGATATATACAGAGTGTCTTTAAAAGTCTTAGTGCAGCTTAAGCCTTAATATTTTAAACTTTAAGCTTTAATAGCTTAAAACTGCACCAAGACCTTTGGGATAGCTAGGCTTGGAATCAGGAAGACACATCTTCCTGAGTTCAAATCTAGCCTCAGATGCTAACTAGCTGCGTGACCCTGGGCAGTTCACTGAATCCTGTTTGCCTCAGTACCTCATCTGTAAAATGAGCTGAAGAAGGAAATGGTAAACCACTCCAGTATCTTTGCCAAGAAAACCCCAAAATGGAGTTAGGAAGAGAGCAACAATAAGCACTAAGACTTTTGGGACACTCTGTATAGTTCTCTTCAAAATAGGCAGTTTAGGGGCAGCTAGGTGGCCCGGTAGATAGAGCACCTGCCCTGAAGTCAGGAGGACCTGAGTTCAAATGCAGCCTCAGACACTGTGTGACTCTGGGCAAGTCACTTAACCCCATTGCCTAGCCAAAAAAACAAAAACAACAAAATAGGTTAATGTGGGGTAGTGAGTATAGAGTCATGTCTCTGAAATCAGGAAGACCTGGGTTCAAGTCCTGTCTCTGACATCTATTAGCTATGTGACCCTAGACAAGTCATTTAACCACTCAGTGCTCCCAGGCAACTAAGACAATAAGTATATTATGGAACAGTAGCCAGTCTGCTTTGGTAAAGGTGGGGAGGGGAAGTAAAGGAAGAGAACAAGGATTTGTTATATGCCTGCTGAGTGCTAGGCACTGCTCTTGGTGCTTTACAGATATCTCATCTGAGGGAGTTTAATCTTCGGGGAGGCCCCCACACCAGAGGTGGCAAATGTGAAGCCCATTGTGGCTGCAACACTCCTGAGTACAGCCCCAACCAGATTCAAATGCCATTGGGAAATAATTAACAAGATAAATGAAAATTCAATAAAACATAGATAATGTTAATATGTGGGTTTCTAAGTTAATATGTGCCAGCCCACAGGGATCCTTATGTATGATTTAGTGGCCCCAGTTTCTATTTTAGTTTTATGCCACTGCCCTACATACATCAATGAAATCACAAGACATATATCTATATCTCTCTACACACATATCTAGATAGACATATATCTATATATAGGTAGACATATCTATGTATGTACATACATAAATAATATGTAAAGATATTATAAAGAAATAATATATACATATATATATGATTATGCACAATCTCTATATCTCAAACTGGCACTTGTACTATGAACATTCTTTCTCTGAGTTAGGGTCCCCAGCACTATAGATAGAGTCCTTTGTGTTCCTCTGACCTTTGTTCTTATAAAATGAGCCTCTACTTGGCGTGATGTAGGGGTGGGGAACCTGTGGCCTCTAGGTCCTCAAGGTGTGGCCCTTTGACCAAATTTAAACTTCACAGAACAAATTCCCATAATAAAGGGATTTGTTCTGTAAAACTTGGACTTGTTCAAAAGGCTGCACCCAAGGACCTAGAAAGCCACATGTGACCTCGAGGCTGACGGTTCCCCACCCCTGATTGTAGTTTATGCTCCTTTGACCCCTTTTATCTGGAATCAAACCAAATTTGGTCATAAGAGAAATTCACTGATGTAGTGGTACCAGCTGTTCTCCTGCTCCTTGAGACCATTCTGTATTCCTTCCCTGACTCCTCCCACCCCACCCACCCTCCCCCACCTGCACTAGCATAGGGCTTTCTCTTTAGCATCATTGTTGGGGTGGTCTAGGAAGGGTGGAGTTAGGAGATTAAAGGTCAAGAATCCAAGGCCAGAGACTGGCAGGGACACAGCGTGCCAATAACCAGAGTGTCTGAGTGAAGGATGCTGGAGAGACATTGGGCTAATGAGTCACAGGATTATATAATCATATTATTTAAAGCTGGAACGGACCTGAGATCCTTGAGTCCCCTTCCTCACTTTACATATGAAATTCATCATATATTTACTGAGCATCTGCTATCTGCAAGGCCCTGTGTTAGCCACTAAGGATACAATGATGAAAAATTATAACCCCCTGCCCTCATGGGGCTTACATTCTAATGGGAGGGGGGTGTACTGTATATCCACAGAAACATAGATTGTGATGGGGGTAAGGGATCAGAGGGAGATCCAGACATAGTACCCCAAGAAAATGTAAGGAGGGAATGAATATTATTATAGCAGGTGATTAAGGAAGGCTGAAGACTTTGTGTAGCAAAGAAGCATCTGAGCTGAGCCTCCAAAGAGGAGGAAGATTTTGAGAGGCCGACATGAGGAAGGAATGTATTCTGGGCATGGGGGATAGCCTGCATAAAAGCATGAGGAAAGGAGGTAGCCAATTGAACTCTGGGAAGCAGATTTGCTTCTCTTTAAAGCCTTTTTGTCCGTGCTCTGTTACTTTTTCAACAGAAGCTCTCCTCTGGTCACTCCTCTTACCACCCTGAAGTGTCCAGGTCATCCATGGCCTCCATTAGTCCTCTAACGATGTACTTGCTCCCTGGTGTCCAGTTGTCCTCCAGTAGGTGGTGCTTGTGACCTCCTCTGTAAGGGACCAGTTCTCAAGCAGCTGGCTGATAGAGATATTACCCCAGCACTTGATTGGCAATATTAAAGACAGGCAACTAGGTGGGTGCAGTGGATAGCATGCTGTCCTTTGAGTCAGGAAGATTTGAGTTCAAATCAAGCCTTAGCTACTTACTAGCTTTGTTACCTTGGGCAAGTCACTTAACCTCTCTCAGCCTCAGTTTCCTCAACTGTAAAATGGGGATAACAATCCTACTTGCCACTTCCTGTGGGATGGGATAGTGGGGGATAGTGCTGCCTAATTTATCTCCTATCTTTCTCCAGGGCCACTGGGCTAGATTACTTAGATTAACCAGGGCTGCTTTAGGAGTTCCAAAATGGAGGGAGTAAGTGTGGAACTAGTGATTCTTGGTAGCTATTCCTAGAGAGATCAACGTAGATGCATTGACCAACTGAGCTTTTTAAAATATGTGTTTTGAGAGTACATCCAGCATATTTTGTGCATTTCTCGGTGCCATGTTTTAGGAACTATGCTGATTAACAGGAGGGAATCCTGAGGAGGGCAGCTTGATGGTCAAAGTCCTGGTAGGAGAACAGGTTGAAGAAACTGGAAATATTTGGCTTGGATTAGAAAAGAATAGGATTGGGGAGTGATTTAATAGTTGTCTTCAGGGATCTGAGGCTTCATCACATGCAAGAAGGTATTTAGTGTTCTCTGCTTGGTCCCAGAGAGGAGAGCCGAGAGTGATGGGGGAAGTGGGAGAGATAGAAACGCAAGCTTGCCGAAAGGAAAAACTTCCTAGTGATTAAAGCTCTTCAGAGGTGGAAGGGGCTGCCTTGAGGGGTAGTGGATTTCCCCCGAAGCAGAGGCTAGATGATAATTTGTCAGGTATATCCTAGTGGGAATTCTTTTGTTTAAGGGTTGAAATTAATGGCTTCTAAGGTCTCTGCCATAGTTGAAATTCTGTGAAATTATTGCTAAGACTGAATATAGATTTGGGAGCTATCTATTTAGAGGTGATAATTAAACCCATGGGAATTGATGAGATCACTGAAAAGAGCATATGTAAAGAGAAAAGGGCTTAGGCTAGAATGATAAGGAATGCCCAGACTTAGGGAACGTGGAGAGATAGATGATGAATTATTGAAGTAGACCAAAAAGGGACAGGCAGGAGGAGAACCATGAGAGGACAGAGGAGCAGAAGCTGAGGGAGGAGAGAATATTCAAAAGAGGCAGTGGTTAAGTATCCAGCTACAGAAAGGTCAAGGAGGATAGGATTGAGAGGCCATTTGGATTTAGCAAGAGGTGGCCGGGGACTTGAGAAAACAGTTGTAGCCAGATTTCAAGGGCTTAGAGAGGGAGGCAGAGGGGGAAGTGAAGGCAGTGAGTGAGACTCATCTTTCTCCTTGTTGAGCAATGAAAATAAGGAAAAATACAGCATGATAGCTGTTGGGGTTGTTTGTCCTTCATTCTCGAAAAGGACCATGACATCATGGAGGTGATACCATGACATGCAAATGAATTGGATTTAAGCTAGGGAGGGCTGTGCAATGTCACCAGCCTCACTTTCTCCTCCAGAGCCATCTGGGTCCAGTGGCCAGATATGGATCAGGATGAGTGGGATTGAGACCACTTACCCAAATAAAAATTCAGAGGTTTCTCTCAGTAGAAACAGAAGTTTTATTCTAGCAAGTCTTGAGCGAGAATTGGGCATCACCTACCCAGGGCAGACTGGAGTAGGGAGGCAGGATACAAGCAGCAAGCAAGCAGTTATATCAAGCAAGCAGTTATATACCCCTAGACAAACAATTCTAAGAAAATCCTACCCTCCTACCTTTTAATCTCTTTATACCCATTGGTTGAGGTAAGAGACCTTACATTCTACCCAGAAACTAAGAGATATATTTTACCCAAAACAAGCTTGGGAGCTAGAAGATTGCCTTATTTGGCAAAGATAAGGCTGGGGTGGTGGTTACAAAACAAGGGAGGGGGTGGGCGACAGATATATGACCCGATCACATGATTTACAGGAAAACAGAACTTAGGCCCCGCTAATGCTTTAAGCCTTAACTAAATTTTGGGGCATAGCTTCCATTTCATATAAGAAACTTTCACATGCCCCATACAAGGACAACTGGAGATGGCCCAGGCTGCATGGGGGACCTTGGCCTTTCGAAGTTAAGGTCTTTCCCAGGTCTCAGTTTGACTGAGGCAGAGTACATTCAGTGATTAATGCTTAATAAAAAAAAATGAGGCAAAGAATGGCCTCCTTAAAAAAAAAATAGAGCTGGGAGGGGAAGACCCTCAGGGTTTGTGGCCAAAACAGAAACAATTGTCACTTACATTCATTCTGAGCCAATCAGGGCCCAAACAGTGAGTCTTAGGTCAAGTGTGCCAGCCCCTTCCTACAGAAAGGCCTTCACTCTCTGCCTGGGTGTAAGGGTTGTCTCTCCTCAAATTAGTTTACACTTATCCACGCAAGATAGAATATAAGCTGAAGATGCGGAGAGAGGCAGAGAGAGATAGACATTTTTGAAAATGTCCAAGTTGTGTTTTTCTTTTGTTTTTCTTCACTATGCCTATTTGTGTGACAAGGCAGGTTTATTCCTTGTTTTTAATTGGGGAATGGGGATTTGGGAGAGACTAGAGACAGGGATGCCAAATAAAAGAAAGAAAGAAAGAAAAGAGGGTCATCGCAGCATTTTTGAAAATATACATTTTGGTGGTTCGGATCCCCAGAGGGGTGCTGACTACTACTCACTGCATGGTTTTAGGGGTAACGCTGAGGGGTTGGGTTTCTAGTAGTCACTTATGAGCCCCTACCAGCGTGCTCCCCATTTATTATCAGTCAGACTTTATTAACTTTTAGCAGGAGTATTTACTAAACTGTTACAGGAAGAACAGTTGTTATAAAAACGATACTCCCAAACTGGGGGCTACATGCTACTCCTTCACACAGAAGATCCGTGGGTACAGGGAGCTCAAACTTAGAGAGTTTGGAGAACTCTTCAGGGTTAGGGTTAGGGTTAGGGTTAACTCAGTCTTTTTATCCCTTAATGGAGTCCTCATTGTGAGTTCCCTTAAATGTAGCTCATGTGATGTCATCCCTCCAAACAACAATTGGCTATGGTAAATCAGCTACCATTGCTGATAGGAACTTCAGATCTTTCTATCTTTTGAAATTGAAAGGGTTGTTCCCTGGTCAGTGGGTCAGGAAACACTCTTCTTCTGGGAATTCCCTATTAGGAGTCCTCAATTGGACTACCACGGGATTGACTGGCTCTGAATCAACTTGCAGTTTTTATACATAAATAGACCCATAGTTAGAAACTGATTCTTCTTAGACAATCATAGATGTATGTGTGGTTTCATCTGCTTTTATCCAATGACACAAAACCAAGACATTTACACCTATAGTTTACCTTTGATTGATTGTCTCAATCTAGATGACTGGGCCTTCTGAGGTGGCATTAATTAGGGTGAGTATAAGGAAAACCTCCACCCTTACCACCACCCCACCACCCCCACCACCCCCACCACCCACACTGAACAGTGTCTGTATTTGCAAATCAATGGGATTTTGGAAATCCCATTGCTTTTAAAAATCCCATTATGCTTTTGTTCAAATGCTTTTTGAGAAGTCCAGTTCCAAATTTTGGAAAGCTCTTTAATGATTTAGGGAAGGTCCATCACTGTACCTCCCCAAGTGCCTAATTTAATAAAAAGTCCATGTGATGCAGTTCACAACCAGGAAGTTAACATTCTTCCATACTTACAAATAAATGGTGATAGAACTTAAGAAATAGTTTTCATTTTACAAAATTAATATAGGTTACCACTTATTTTATTGCTTGCAGAAGGCTTTTTCCAACACAAAAAGAATAAAGAAAAAACAAGAAAAAAATTAAGCTCCCATCCCCCACTCCACCCCAGCTTCCGAGAGGGAAAGCTTACATCCTCTGAACTCCCTGACCATGTGGGGCTCTCTCCACAGGGATTAGGGACCTGAGGTCCACTTGAGGTTAAGAAATCAAATTAACCTAGATGAAAACATCCATATTTCCTTTTAGCATATGGCATAATCCAGTTGGAGATCTGGACAAGACATCGCCAGGTGTTCTTTTCCACCATAAAATGTGCTTTTACACAAAAGAAAATCCCCCCTGAGGTCCAGACAAAAATTCCTCTGGGTCTCTTTACTAGGGGGCACCTGAAATTTCCCCAAAGGATCCCTGCCAGCACAAAAGGAGTTCCCAATTCAGTCTTCACCAGAACAAGCAGGCTTAACCTAAAATAAAACAACCCGGAAAGCCCCAAAGAGATCTGGGGCTCCCATAAGGGATTAAGCACTTGGGGTTAATTACCCAGGGTTTCTTGGACAGCAGGCAAACCTTATCCTAAAAACCTGCAGTCCATAAGGATATCAGTCAAGCTGTCTCGGCTCGTATTGCAATAAGGGAAGTAATCTGGGTCTGCTTAAAAGAAAAAAATGAATATTTATGAGCTCTCATAAATATTCCAGGTGAACTACCAGCACAAGTATTTTAGGGATACAAAATCCATTTCTCTCATATCAGCCTCCATACTTATAAATGTAATGGTGGTCTGGCATGTGTGAAGACCCCATCAGCCCTCTGAGCTGATACACCCTCTCCACATGGAAATTGGAAGAGCTTGCTTCCAAGAGAGTCTCAATGGCAGACAAGGGAAGGGCCTTGGAGAGATGGGGAGCGTGCATACACAGTCAGTAACTGGCTCCGGTCTGTTAACCATGGGGTCCAGAGCTTTTTTCAGTTGGTTGCGTGGCTGGAAATGGGGACATCTTCCAAAAATGCCTGAGTCAACTTTGGCCATCCCTCTTCTTGCCATTTGGTGACTCCCTTGCTCATGGTGTCTGGTGAGAGACTGTGCTGGAAGAGGAAAAGCCTCTGGGGACTTCTGCTCATCAAGGCCACAGGCCTCTGAGAAACAGACCTCAGTCTTTGGCCTCTGGGTCTGTGGAGACTCTAACCCCATGAGTTTGAAAAACCAGAGCGAAGCTTGATCAGCGGTTGTTCCAATGGTGGGGTTTATAGCCAGTCCAGCAGCAATGCCCTGAGGAGCAAGGAGTGACCCTCTGCACCCAAGCCATTGAAAGCTGAGAGGAAGAATCATCTCGTAGTATTGCATCTGGTCCTAAACTTGAATCCTCTGTAGGAACTGAGCTAAGTTACGAGCTTACACCTCATCCAGAGTCTGAGGTGATGTAGGAGAGAATATGAGCCCAAGGTGTGGGAAAAATGTTTGTACAATAATTCTGGCTATATTTCTGAGGGAACTATCTCTTTGTAAACCTAATTGATGTTAAGTGGTTAAACGGAACTGGGTCACTAAAAATTGGCTGCTAAGAATGATGGAGTGAAGCCAGTGGGGGCTTGAGCTGATGGCAGGAGCAAAGAGCATCCTCAATCCCTCAGGATAGCCCCCAGGAACTCTGAAGAGCCAATGGGCCAGCTGGGCTCGGTGAGAGTGAGTAAGAGCACACCTTGCTACATAAAGGATTTAATAATACAACAGATATTAATACTTATGCATTCTAACAAGCAAAGGTCAGCTCAGAAGAACTGGTCTGACTCTCAACAGGAAACACACTAGAAAACAAACTGTCCAATTATTATTGTCTAAAACAAAAGAGAGAGGGCAGCTAGGTGGCACAATGGATAGAGCACTGGCCCTGGAGTCAGTAGGACCTGAGTTCAAATCTGACTGCAGACATATAACACTCACTAGCTGTATGACCCTGGGCAAGTCACTTAACCCCACTGCCTAGCCAAAAAAAAGGAAAAAGAAATAAAACAAAAGAGAAAAATGTTTATTTTTCCTCTAGTGAATCCTTTAGAAGTAGAATATTCAAAATGGAAACCCTCTTCAGTGGGTCCTTGCATATTTTCTCACCCTCAGAGCCTGGCAGAGAGCTGCAGCTTAGGAGAAAGGGAAGAAAGGGACTTCTAGAGCCTATGTTTTCTGAGAATCTTTTTTGTGCAAGGGGAGGATGTGCCCCTACTTTGGGGAGAATTGTTTCTATAACAATTATTCTTGCTATACCTGCTTAGTAAATATCCCAGCAGTGAAGAGAAGGAGCCAGCCTTGAGGTGAAGAAGACCTAGATTCAAGTTTTGCCTCTGACACATACTAGGTGTGTGACCCTGGGCAAGTTCACTCAACCTCTCCGTACTCTAGGCAACCCTCTCAGACCATAGGTTCTGAGAAAATGCTGACCACCATTGGTAGAAAGAGTTTCTTCATTTGGGGAATTTCCTGTCCCATTCAAATCACAGGGCCAGCCTAAAATCACTCATCCCTAAAAACTAATTAAGTCTGATTTCTAATCAACGGGAACACACCAGTGGGGGCTTTTGAGCAGCAATACTAGTAACCCTCTCTGCTTAGAGTTACCCCTAGAACTCCAAGGAGGGAAGTAGTCAGCTGTCTATCCTATCAATGTAAGTAAGAGTTGGGTAATTAGCTGTGGAGGAGATGCTACTCTGGGAAAATTTTAAAGTGTGGAAGATATGTGAGAAAACAGGTTCTCTAAGCTAGATTCAAATTCAGGGTTTTCTACTCCTGAATCAACGCTCCCAAGACCTAGTTTGAGACCCAAATCCAAGAATCCTTAGGTTAGTCTACACAAGTCTGACAGCCTACGATTCTAGATTAGCTCAGCCTTCCAGGGGTCATAATCTTGCCTGTGATTATGTGACAGCTCTAGAAATTCTCTGGGTTGGTTACCTTTCTAGTTTAACTTTTATGTTAATTCCAGGTAATGCTGTCCTTGATTCAGGAGGACCCCAGGTCTACTAACAGTCCCCAGAGGGGTAAGATAGCATAGAGCCAAGCTGGACCACTAGCCGTTTACAGAATTCAACATTTTATCTCCTGCCTCCATACATTTATGCAGACTTTTCTCCCATAAATGAGTTATTCTGCAACCTGTACTGTGCCCAAAAGCATTCTGTTTTCAGCCTTGTGAACCTGAGAGCTTGGGAAGGACTAGCAAGTGAGAAATGGAAGAAAAAAAAACTGGGGGTGGGGAGAGAGAGAGACACAGAGAGAGAGACAAAGAGAGACAGAGAGAGAGAGAGAAAGAGAGAGAGAGAGAGAGGAAGAGAGAGAGAGAGAAAGAATGAGTGAGAGAGAGAGAGAGGGGGAGAGGAGAGAGAGAGAGAGAGAGAGAGAGAGAGAGAGAGAGAGAGAGAGGGAGAGGGAGAGGGAGAGGGAGAGATACAGGAAGCCAGAAGCTGGGGGGAGAAGCAGAAGGATTAAGAGAGACAGATAGGAACACCGACAGAGTAGAATAGAGAAATTGTCATTGACTGTCTGATGAAGAGCCAAGCCTTGGCTTGGGTATGAGGATACCTGGATTTAGAGCTGACTCACAGTATGTCACATTAAGCAAGTCTGTCAAACCCTCTGGTTCTCAATTTTTGCAGCTCTTTTTAGTGAAATTTCCCCCACTTTTTCCTCCTTCTCTTAGTTGGTATGAGCAGGGGAAAAAAAAAGATTGCAGCTAGAACAAAGAGCTTTGAGAAAGTAGGGGTTGCAGAAGCTGAATGCTCTGCATCTGGAGAGGCTTCCTATTCATTTTCGTTCTCCAACTCTTTTCAGTCCTTCAGACAAGCCTCCTCTGCCATCCCAAGTGGCCACCTTAGTGCTCAAGTCGACTCTTCTTTGTCCTACTCCAGATTCACCACCATCGTGTTGGGTCCACTGTTGCCTTGGCAACTTTAGGGGAAAACCTTTATTTCTCCCTAGACTGTGAGAGCTAAAGATGTGGAAACCAGACTTCAGGTTCAGGCTGCTGGTAAAAGAAAGTAAGAAACACCCTAGTGATCAATATCCCTCTAGTCTGTCTACTGAACCCAGTATTGTAGGGGCTTAATAATAATAGCTAGTATGTATATGGTGCTTTAAGCTCTACAAAGTGCTGCATGTGTGAGGGAGGTTTTATTATTATCCCCATTTTGCAGATAAGGAAATCAAAGCCGAGGAGAAATTAAATTATTTCCTAAGGGTCATACAGCTAGTGTCTGAAGCTAGATATGAACTCAGATCTTCCAAACTTTAAGTCCAATACTCTATCTAGTGCACCATCTAGCACCCTCCTAAACCATCTAAAATTATTTATTGGATTTAATTCCTGCTATGGTTTGGGTATATTGCCTTTGAAACTGTTCTTTTCAGAATGGAGGTCCTGGGATAGGATCCAGGCACTGTTTGTTGAATGAAGATAGGTCTCAATGCTGTCAGAGCTCCCCAGGCCTCCCCCTAAATCCCCTGGTGTCCTTGGTCCTTTATTTTTAATTGGTTTTATTAAATTCAATGCCCATTTTTAAAGAGATGGATAATTACATCTAAAGGAGGTCAGGACCTCTTCAGTTTGGTTTGCCAGGGTCTTCCAGGCTACTGATTGCCCAATCTGCCCTGGTCAAGTAGAAAAGGCCAGGAACGGGCATTGGGGAATTGGGTCATGCTGATGATATTGGCTTTCAAATTCGGGGGACCGAAGTGCCAAGTTTCCTAGGTTTTATGACCATATGGAAGAGGGAAAACTCATCTTTAGATGCCCAGAATCTGCATGGGATAGAGGATTCCTAGGAAATCCATAATTTGAAACTTACCCCCTCCCTTTCCTATTGGTATCTTTGGTGGGGATCCAGTACTTTTTGTCCCTATGTGGAGTGGCTTTAGGGACAATAGAAGGGGCCTAAATCCCTAAACACTATACAGTGGCTGGTTTTGGTGAGGTGGGGAGGGTATGAAGAAGGATGTGCCCACAGCTTGACATTGTATTTGAGGAATAGGAAAGCCTTCGAAGAGATCTGTAACCACCTACCCTTACTGAGTGATTAGTGATCTTCAAGTCACTCTCATGGTTCATAGTAGCCCAGCCTCACACATCTTTGTCTATCCTCTTCTCTTTTCCCCCATACCCGTTTTCCTTCTCTCCTCCTATTTCTGCCTCCATTCTTTTTCTCGTTCATTCATTCGTTCATTCAACAAGCATATATTAAGCACACACTATAATACATGCAAGGCACCAAGCTAGGTTATGGGAATACAATGACAAAACACAAAATAATCCCTTCACCCCAAGAACTTACATTCTTATTTTTAAATTTAAATTTTTTTTTGTTATTCTGTACTTGGCCAACATCATCAAATGTGAGCATTGCCGTGAGGTATGCCAGCCTCTTCCTATTCCCCCTCCACATGGCTCTATTTCCCATTCTCATAATTTTAGACCAAAGTTACCTCTCAGGCCACCACTCTTCTATAAAGGTTGTTTCTCTCATTAGAGCATAGGTTCCTTGAGGGCAAAGACCATCTTTGCTTTTGTATCCCTATCACTTAGCACAGTGCCTAGTAGCCCCTTAATAAAATGTCCCTCCCTTCCTTCCTTTCTCCCTTCCTTCCTCCCTTCCCTTCCTTCTCTTCCTTCCCTTTCTTCCTCCCTTCCTCTCTCCCTCCTTCCTTCCTTCCTTTTCACTCCTATACACAAAACAGAAAAAGACAATTGTACATGAAAACACTAATCTCTGTCATATATAGATTGCATTTATTCTTTAAAAAGACAATAAATTAAACATGTTAATTTCAAAGCTGTCCTGCTTGTCTATGTCTCTTTCAAAACCTCCTGTGAATTTTCAAAAATGCTACGATGACCCTCTTTTCTTTCTTTATTTCTTTTATTTGGCATCCCTGTCTGTAGTCTCTCCTAAATCCCCATTCCCCAATTAAAAACAAGGAATAAACCTGCCTTGTCACAAATAGTCATTGTGAAGAAAAACAGAAAGAAAACACAGGTTGGACATATTCAAAAATGTCTATCTCTCTCTGCCTCTCTCCCCATCTTCAGCTTATATTCTGTCTTACATGGATAAGTGTAAACTAATTTGAGGAGGGACTACCCTAACACCCAGGCAGAGAGTGAAGGCCTTTCTGCAGGAAGGGGCTGGTACACGACCTAAGAGTCACTGTTTGGGCCCTGATTGGCTCAGAATGAATGTAAGTGACAATTGTTTCTGTTTTGGCCAGAAACCCTGAGGGTCTTCCCTTCCCAGATCTATTTTTTTTAAAGGCCTCTTTTTTTTTTTAAATTAAGCATTAATCACTGAATGTGCTCTGCCTCAGTCAAACTGAGACCTGGGAAAGAGCTTAGCTTTAAAAGGCCAAGGTTCCCCACTGCATTCTGGGACATCTCTAGTAGTCCTGATCTGTATCTGGCCACTGGACCCAGATGGCTCTGGAGGAGAAAGTGAGGCTGGTCACTTTGCACAGCCCTCCCTCACTTAAATCCGATTCACTTGTATGTCATGGCTTCACTTCCCTGATGTCATGGTCCTCTTCAAGAATGAAGGACAAACCAGTGCTGAGTGAAGTGAGCAGAACTGGAACGTTGTACACAGTAACAGCCACGTTGTGCGATGACTAACATTGATAGCCTTAACCCTTCTCAGCAATATAAGGATCTAAGACATCTCCAAAGGCCTCACGATGGAAAATGCTATCCACATCCAAAGAAAGAACTATGGAGTTTGAATGCAGATTGAAGCATACTAGTTGCTATTTTTTTTCTTCTGTTGTGTTTTGTTTCCTGTTTCTGGTGGTTCCTCCTATTGGTTCTAATTCTTCCTTACAACATCACTAATGTGAAAATATGTTTAATAGGAATATATATGTATAGCCTATATGAGATTGTGCACAGTCTTGGGGAGGAAGGTGGGGAGGAAGGGAGAGAAAAATTTAAAACTCAAAAGCTTATGGAAGTGATTATTGATAATTCAAAATAAATTTATTAAAATTTTAAAAAGAAAAAAAAAGAATGAAGAACAAACAGCAGCAGTAGGGATCTAAGGCAGGTGAGGAGGGAGTGCATTTTTATGCAAAGACTATCAAGAGAGGATAGGTAGAACACCAAATCTACAGAACAGTAAGCAGGCCATTATGCCTGATGGGACACATTGTGAAATGTCTGGGAAGGGAGGCTGTTGCTTTTTCATGTCAAGATGAGGAGTTTATTTTTTAGAGATAATAGGGAGCTACTCAAGTATCTTGAGGAGTGGAGTGACATGGTTGGACCTGTGCTTTAGGAAGATAATTTTGGCAACAATTGTAGGGGATGGATTGTAGAAGGGAAAGAATCTTTCTATTCTACTCTCTTTTCCTCTTCTCCCTTTCTTTTCTCTCTTATAATGGGGATTTTTAATTTTTAATTTCCTTTTATTCCTTCTGCAACTTTTGGTTAATATTAATGTCACCTGATCAAAACCTGCCCCATGCAATGTGAAAATTTACTTAAAGCCTTAAAAGTTCCTTAAATAAGAAGCCAGAGGAAGAATCTCAACTGACTTTGACCCCTTGGCAACATGTAAATTCTCCTCTTCAATCCGTCTATTTGTGAAACCTCTAAATGTATTTTGATCTGTAACTTAACTTAGTTTACCTATAGAATTTGTTTGCTGTTTAAGTTTGTTCAACTTTTATGACATTGAAGGAAGTGTGGAATTATGGATCTATCTTCCCTTTAACTTTTATGGCCGAAGAGGAATGTACAAGATTGCAATATGTAAAAGAATTATTTCTCTGTCACTCGGACGTAATTTTGCCCATAAGAGGGCTTGTGAGAATCTTAATGGGGTTTCAGGCTTTTTCTGAGGCCTGAACCTTTGCTTGAGCATAATAGTAAAACCTGGGTTTTTATCTCTCTAATTTCTGTGTTGTGGTAAATATATTTTGGCAGCAGTTGCATACTGCATGAACTCAGAGAGGAGATATTTCTCTCTTAATCCTTTCCTCTGTTTCTCTCTCCAGGTTCTGCCTTTTATTTCTCTCTGTCCTTTCCTGCTTTTCTCCTTTTCTCTTTTTTATGTTTTACCCATTTCCCTTTCATATTTCTCTATCTCCATAGCCTTCCCTCAGCCTACCCCTTCTTCTTTTTCTCTCTCTCTCCCCCATCGGCTTTCTTATTTCTACCCTTCTTCTTTCCTGCCCATCCTTCTCCCAGTCTTTCCATCTTTCTCCAGGTAGTGTAGGCTTGACTCCAGGTGGGAAGTGATTTGCAGCTATGTAGCTAGCATAGGCTGGTGCTTTGGGGTTGTTGGGCAGGAGGTGGAGGCAGTGAGTGGGGAAAAGGAGGAAAGGGTCTAATGCAGGCATTTCCCTTGAAAGTCTCTCAGTTCCAAATCTCCTTAACTGGAGGGGGCAACTAGACCTCTGAAGAACCAAGACTGGGATTCAGGAAAGTCTCTCTAGACGGGCAGCTGCCTCCCAGGAATATAGATTCCAGACTGTCTAGGTCTTATTGTCTGCCCAGTTTCCAGTGCAATTGAATTCAATCCAACAAATATTGATTGAATGCTAGATATGTGCAGATCTCTTGCCCTCTCAAAATAAGATCATAGACTCATCTGATCATAGATCTAGAATGGAAAGGAATAGGTATTAAGTACCTACTATGTGCCAGGCACTGTGCCCAGTGCTTTACAAATATTATCTCATTTGATCCTCCCGACCCTGTAAAATTATCCTCATTTTATAGTTGAGGAAACTGAGGCAGACAGAAGTTAAGTGACTTACCCAAGGTCACATAGCTACTGAGTGTCTGAGGCTAGATTTGAACTCAGATCTTCCTGATTTCAGGCCCAGTGTACCACCTAGCAGCCTAGCAAAAGAGGTCATCTGTTCTAAGCTGTTCATTTTACAGATGAGGAAACTAAAGTCCAGAGAGGTTATGGTTGCAGCAGTGGTAAGTGGCAAAGTAGGATTTGAACTCAGGTCCCTCCTGTCGCCTCTAATTTGAACGTTCTGATTTCAATGCCTGTACCACATTGGCTTTATATAGAGCCCTTGCAAGCATCCATTTGCATTGACTCTGACCTCATCCCCATCTCTGCTGAGGGCTAAATAGGAGGAGAAAAATGGGTGGAAATTGCAGAGAAGCTCTTCCCAACAATTAAAGCCATTCCAAAATGGCCTGAGCTACTTTGGGAGGTATTGGGCTGAACGTTACTGCCAAGGCTGAATGGTCACTTGTCAGGTACATGGTAAAAGGATTTCTGCTAAGATCTAGAAGATCTCTGGGGTCCCATCTATAATTCTGAAATTTCGTGATTCTGTGAATGGGGTTTACAGAGAGGCAAGTCAAACCTGCAAATATTCTAATAGGGAAGCAAGTTAGCAATGGAAGGCTCTGGAATTCCTTCTTCCTAAAGGTTTTTAAGAACAGAAACTATCCCTGCCTTGTCTGGACTGGGGGAGGAGCTGCCACGCCAGGAAGCAGGGGAAATGGATAGGAAGGAAGGCTTAAGAGCCCTGCGTGCTCTTATGAATGATTGAATCACAGCCCCTCCTATTTGCCCAGATGTCTGTCTGATTGAGCAGCAAGTCCCCAAGAAGCCTAGCCTCCCTGGATCGGGTCCAGTGTTGCAGGGATGAGAAAGAGGCGGGGGTGGGGGGTGGGGGAGGGAGGACTTGACGGTGGGAGGGCCTAGAGTCCCTGAAGCTCTGCAGGCCAATGGCCCTCCCTCGCCATTTAATTAGCTAATGTCTGGCGAGACCAGTGCGGCTGAAAAGCCCTTTACAAATGTTGAGCACAGTTTCATTTCCAAGACCTGCCAAGAATATATTTACAGATGTGAGCAAAAGGTCACCATGACTGGGGCTGAGTAGACTTGCCCCTGGGCCCTGAGTGAGAGGATGGGGATGTAGGACCGGAGATGGAGGATGGGGGCGGGGAAAGAGAACTGGGGTGGTCTAGTGAGATCAGGGATGTGGACACCTGGGGTCTGTATTGTCTGGCTGCTTTGCCTCTGCCAGACATTCTTGCCTCATTCTTAGGCCATATATCTCAGTGCTGTGCCCCTCCCCCCCTCCCCCCACCCTCTTCAGCTTCTGGGGCAGGGAGGATGGGGAATCGTTTCTAGAAATAAAACCTTGGAGCTCTCTCCATGTAAGGAAAGTGATAGCATTTCCCCTGCAGTGAGGCCCTCCGTGGACAAGTTTGCTCTCTCCTTAGTGGGGGTAAACAGCTTTTCTAATAAGCCCCTAATGGACCCATCTACGGTGATTACTTGCCTGCCACAAAAATTCTTACTTATCCAAGGGGATGAAGGATTCTTTGTGAAACCAGTGAGTGGAGACTGGCTGAAAGCCCAGGGGGCAGAAGGAGATTGTCTGAGGTCCCAAGGCCCTGCCAGAATCAGACCCCCTCTTCTCCTCCCCTTTAAATTCTCTGCTATCCATATAGGATTGACTTACTCCTTGTTTAGGTGGGATCTGGCCCTTAGGGCAGGGAAGGCCTGCTTAGGAGGGGAGAGGTTTCTGATATTCTCTGTTACCCCAAGGCCTGCTCCTTTCTATTGCACATGATTGATTAAAATGAGCTCATCTGAGGGTGAACATAATTCATTTCAATATTTATAAAATGTCCATTTTATGCAGGACACTGAGCTAGGTACTGAGAAAACAAAATCTTTCTCCCTACCACCCCCTGCAGAAGGATGGTCCAGGCCTTCCAGAAGTTTATATGGATGCAAGAAAATAGGGCAGCTAGCTGTTGTTGCAGTAAGTGATAACCCAGCCTGGAGTCAGGAAGACTCATCTTCATGAGTTCAAATCTGGCCTCAGATACTTACTAGCTGTGTGACCCTGGACAAGTCACTTAACCCTATTTGTCTCAGTTTCCTCATCTGTAAAATGAGCTGGAGAAGGAAATGACAAACCCCTCCAGGATCTTTGCTAAGAAAACCCAAAATCGGGTCTGACAAGACTGAACAACGACAACCCCTTTCCTTCCCATTCTGGTCTCAATGCCTCCTGGCTTCCTTCCAGAGCTCAGGGGCTGCCAGGTGTCATCAGTTCATTATCAATCTAATAAAAGTCATTAGTCCTTGAAAAGCGTGACATGAAAGGACCCCAGTCACTCTCCCCTTGAGAGGAATTAATTGAACTGAGCACAGCTGGGTGGAGAGGGAACCCTGAGACGCCTCAGGGAGACAAGATGCAGACACGTAGCCCCAGTAGTTGTGCATGAAAGTGCTTATATACACCAAGAGGCGTATTCAGATCTGTCCTCATAATGCCGAATCAGCTTTCTTCCCCAGGGGACTTAGATGCTGGGATCAGAGATCCTAGAATTTCTTTAGACTTATGAAAGAATTTCCATGCTGGAGGCATGGAGCTGGGCCTGGAGTCAGGAAGACCCGAGTTCAAATGTGACCTCAAACATTTAGTAGCTGTGTGACCCTGGGCAAATCATTTAATCTCTCTCAGCTTCAATTTCCTCATCTGTAAAATGGGAATAATAATAATAGCACCAACCTCTGAGGGTTGTTGTGATGATTAAATGAGATAATAGTTGTAAAATATTTAGCACAGTGCCAGGCACATAGTAAGTGCTATATAAATGTTAACTATTATTATTATTACTATTATTATTTCACATCAGTGGAGTGAGGGCAAGCATTTTTTCCCTAGTTTAACCAACACACCTCCTCTACAACAGCCTAGAAAATGTGACAGATCAAATTCTGATCAGAAAGCCAAGAAAATACCATATTAAATCATTTTTCTAGCCCAGGGCAGCTTAGGAAGGCAGACAGAGAGGTCTGTGGACACAGAGGTGGGTGAGTAGCAGCAGTGACAGGGAGCATTCCTATGCCCAGGGACAGAAAGGGGCCTGAGACATTGCACCAGAGCAGAAAGAGAAAGCTATCCCAGGGATTGCTGAACTAGTGTTGGCTACAGGAATGGGTGACATCTGGCAGTTCTGTCACCCATTACCCAGTGCCAGGTAACAGATCCTGGAATGAGAGGAGTGAGCAAGGGGGACCCTAGCTGAGTACTAAGCACAGAACTTAAGTTCCAGAAATATAGCCACATAGCAACTCAGTACCAGCCGTTAGCCCAGCGCACAGACCTACAGTGGAATAGCCAGAGCAGGAGTCCCAAACCCAAGAGGAGCCAACAGCTCAGTTGCTCTGAAACTGCAGGACCTCCCAGTGAGTTAACTATGACTAAGTCCCCTAGCAGTCTATGGAAACTCTGCTACTAACAAGCCATCAGACTTGAACTTGGATTGGAAACTTGTAGAGCCCAGGCCAGGAAGGCTGCGAACAGACTCCTTCCTGATATAGCACTTTGGGAGCAATGAAAACTTGCAAGCCCCCAGGCAGAGCTGTGAAAGCATCAGAAGGACTTAAAAGGACAGAAGCTCAGGCCAGACATCCCCTCACTCACACTCCCAGAACAACATTAATGTAAAGCCAAAAGTCAAGGAGTATGCTGGAATAATGAACAAACAAAAAAGAACCTGACCATAAAGAGCTACTATTGTGACAGGTAGGCTTGCGGCACAAGTACACAAGAGGATGACTTGAAACATCTAAAAGCAAAGCCTCAAAGAAAAATGCAAAAACAAATCCAACAAGAATTCCTAGAAGGGTTAGAGTTTTTTAAAAGAGCAAAAAATATTTTTTAAAACCAAATGCGAGTGGTAGAAGAAGAAATAGGAAAAGAAATGGGAGCTATGCAAAAAAGAGGTACAAACTTATTTAAGAAAATAACACCTTGAAAATTAGAATTAGACAGATGGAAGCTAATGACCCCATAAAACATCAAAAATAATAAAACAAAATTTAAAAACTAGAAAAATAGAAGAAAATGTGAAATCTTATAGGAAAGAACTCCCTGTCCCCCAGAGGCATGGATGACCTTGGTGTCTTTGATGTCTGACCAAGCTCTAAGTGGTCCGAAACACCTGCTTCAGCCACCTTCATGGCCATTGGAACAAATTGGTCTCATCTGACCATTCTGCTGGGGGAAATCTTCACATGCTTGGAGTAGACATCCCTCTAACTCACCGACAGGTTTGAAGCCTGTTGGTTACCTTCAACCTGGCTTAGTTTGTGGGCCAAGAGGTTTTACCAGGGTGTGGTTGCTATGCATGCTACAGTTTCTTGAAGCCATGGGTGAGAGGTGGGTGAAGGTGGACACCAAAGGTGGATAAGCAGCCCTGAAAAGGGTTTAACAGCCCTCACACCAGAGGTGCTAGTCCTCCTTTAACACCCCATGCACCACAGTAGCCTCTTAGATGGTTAGTGTAGCCATTTTGATAACCATTCAGTAGTTGACTTAATAAAAACTGGTTTTTTAATGTTTACATCTCATCTGCACATTATACCTGGGACTGAGTGATGGATAGAGGAAAGAGAAATGTCAGTTTCCTGTCCTCAGGCACTACTCAGTAGAAGGATCAGGGCTGGGAAGGAGGAAGAGAGCCAGTCTTACTTTACAACAGGGAGCTCTGTGCTATTTAACATTTGTTCTTGACCCTATGCTATTTTACCATTTTTATTAATGATTTAGATCAAGGCAAAAATGGTGTGCTTATTAAATCTGCAATGATAGCTACCATGTTGAATGACAGAGTCAAGGAAATTTCAATTCAAAGCTAGAATGTAGAACTGAATGTAAGTAGATGAAATTAAACAAAGATAGATGTAAAGTCTTATTCTTGGGTTCGAAAAGTCAGCTTCATGTGATTATACAGCAATTTGTGTGGAAAAGACCTGCAAGCTTGATCTGAGTCAACAATGTTATATAAAAGTCCCATAAGACCTGATTTGGTCTTGGGTTACATTAAGGGAAACATTTTGTTTAAGACTAAGGAGACCAGAGCACTGACATATACGGATCAGGTCATACTATTCTGTTCAATCTGAACATCTTAGGAAGAACATTGACAATATGGAGAGTTTCCAAGATGGAAGGACCTTGGAACTGTACCCATGTGAGTATCCAGGTTGAAGCAACTGGGAATGTTTTGTTTAGTTTTGCTTTCTTGAGGAAGATATGACTTAGGAGGGAAATAATCACTGTTTGCATATATTTGAAGTGTTGTTAAAATTGAAGAGGGATTAAACTTGTTCTTGGCCCCAGGATAGATCTGGGGGAAATAGATGGAAGTCACAGAATGGCAGATTTGGGCTTGATGTCAGGAATAATTTTCCAGCAATGAAAGCTCTCTGAAAGGGGAATAGGCTGCCCTGGAAAGTAGTGGAGGTGTTTATTGAAGGTCATGAGCAAAATCTGGTTGAAGAGGGCATTTTGAAGAGGGGATTGTTGTTCAGTAATGGGTCAAATCTGTCAGAAACTGAGATCCCTTCCAACTCTGAGGGTGGTAGGAGTAGAAGTCTCTAAGGGAATGCTAAAGATGAACCTGCTTTGGGGTTTTTTTCTCCCTTGATTATCCCAAGTGAAAATGGAGATTGGGGGTGGGTGTGGGGGATTGAATTTATCATCAGGAAAGTTCCCTAAGTAATCAATGGGATTTCTTATCCCACCTCAGGGTTAAGTCACAGCTCTTATCTTCAACCCAGTTCAGCCCAGCCCCCTCCCTCCCGGGTCAGTACTCTCTGATTCTGAGAAATATGAAGACAGGTGTCTCCCAGCCTCTCAGTGACATCCTGCCATTTTCTACTTCCTTTGTGACTGTGGCCAAGTCAGTTTCCTCTTCTATGAAATAAAGTGGTTAGACTAGGTGACCTCTAAGTTCCCTTCAAACTCTCTGATCCTGGCTTCTTGAGAAGGTAATAAGGACACTGGCTTCTGGGAAATGTCACCTGTTGGGCTGGGGGACAAGATTCCTTCCCTGAATTTAACCAAACCCAACCTCATAGCTCCAGACAATTGGGCAGATGGCTCGGGAGCTTAGGCCTTTGCCTAGCTGTCTACATTGAGAAAATCACAAGTAATAACAGAGCTTTTCTCTGCTCTTGAAAGGCCCCGTTGCTCTGCTAGGGAAGCCTGCTCTCCAACATGGAACTATCACTTGTTGTTCAGTCATGTTTTCAGTCGTGTCTGACCCTTTGTGACCCCATCTGGGGTTTTCATAGCAAAGATGCTGGAGTGGTTTGCCATTGCCTTCTCCAGCTCATTTTATAGATAAGGAAACTGGGGCAAACAGGGTTAAGTGACTTGTCCAGGGTCACACAGCTTGTAGTGTCTGAGGCCCGATTTGAATTCAGGAAGATGAGTCTTCCAGACTCCAGACTCCCTAGCATTCCATCCACTATGCCACCTAATTGCCCCAGAACCATAACTAGCCCCAGGTAAATGAGGCTTTGCTGCACTGTACAGATAACCAGCAGGGGCCAGTTTTCTCTTTGCAGTGACTATTCTCTGGTGGCCTTATGCCTTGCCTTGTGATCCAGAGCAGCTTCTACCACCAGGTTCCTGTTGCCATGGTGCCCCTTTTCTGGACTCACATTCCACTCCACACCTTTGTGGGGGCAAGGACTGGAGCACCCCCTCCCTGGGCTTGACTACATTCTACAGTCGGATTGTCTCTTGGACCATTACCCACCCTACCTTACTACCCACGGGGGTTTTTCCTCCGTCCTGGTGAAAAGATTTTTAGTTATGGCTCCATTCCAATGTCAACACTTCTCCTGTCCCACCCCCAGCCCCCAAGTCATTGAAGACCTGAAGTGAATCCCAGCCTTACCTCTGTTCTCCCCACCATCTGTCATGGGATGAATGAGGACAGAGGACAGGATGCATGGCTAGGGAAAGGGGGTGAGCTAGCAGGCCCGTATCACCCCCCAGGGATACAGGAAGATTAGGCAAGGATCTCAGGCTTGAACGCTTACAGGTAGCATTCAGGATTGAAAACTGATTTATAGGTTGTAGGCTGGCAAGAAGGAGGAGGGAGGAAGGAGGAAGGAGGAAGGTGGAGAACGCTCTGCGTATGAGGCTGCCTTGTTGTGCAGCCATAATTATATATTACATTGAACTGTCCTTACAACACTCTGAAGGGCAATGGGAATGAAACAGTAAATCACCCCTTCCTGATGCTACCCATAGCTCACCTTTCTGCGACACGGCCCTGGAGCCCAGACTGACACCCCCTTCCCCCTTTCCTCACTGCAATACCCTCTCTCCCCTCCCTCTTTATGCTCCCCCTTCCTCCCCCTTCTGTCTTAGGGAGCTAGTCTGGGGGTGGGGAGGAATGGGGGGGTGGAGGGACGAAAATCACAGAGAGCCTGCTTCTCAACCAATCAGAAATATGGGGTGGGTGTAAACCTGAGGCAGTTTCATTGGCTGCCTGTCTTGCTGTCTCTGGCAGTTTATTGGACACTCATGTCCTTTGATGACACAGTTTATCCGTCTTCCCCCCAACATACGCTGTAGTGGGGGCTCATGAGTGTACAATGTTCCATTGGAATCTGGAAGACCACATTTTAATTTTTTTTTAATTTTTTTATTTTTTGCTGCAGGGGACCCAATTCTCTTCCTATATCTCCCCTAGAGTACTCAATAAACTGGAGTGAGCTTCCCAGGACATCCAAAACAGGGTACCTGAATCATACCAACTCCTCCAGGAAGCCCTCTCAGATCTATTAGGATAGAAGAAAAATATCTTTTCTCCCTGTGCTATCTGGGAAACAGGATGCCTGGGCAAACATTTGGGTGTTTGTGATACTCAAGCCAGACCCCCAGGAACTTGGCTAGGACTGTGCCGTCATAGGAGAATGAATAAGGATAGCCCTGACTATTTTGTAGCAAGTATATAGCATTCACGAGATCATGTTCCCAGGGCCTCCCTACCCTGGCCTCTAGCAGACAGGAGACTGTAGATGGCTGGGCAAATGGGTACATTATTATGCAAATTGTATTCATGCATTACTTGAGTATATGTTGTGTGTATTATGGTATAGATATATAAAATATATGTGCATATAAAATACATATAATATGGATAGATATTCTCTCTGTTGCATATCATAACCACGTATTGATTTGTAACTCACCAGTCAGGCAGCTCTTCCCTCAGTGCTCAGCATTGTCACAGCAGGGGAGGGATAATCCCATTGGCACAAACAACTTCTTTTTCTCCTCTTCCCCTCAATAGCCGGAGGTCATAGAATCGTGGAATTCTAGAACTGATACCTTTAGAGATCGTTTTGTCCAAATTTCTGTCTCTGGACAGCCCAGCACAGAGCACAACGGCCATCCATCCCAGACAGAAAGGTCTCTTTGTATCTTCTCCCTCATTACACTGGGAGCTACTCAAAGCTAGGACCATCTTTCGACTTTCTTTGTATTCTCAATGCTTAGCATAGTGCCTGGAACATAGTAGGAGCTTAATAAATGCTTATTGGCTGTGACAGATGGACGGGCTCCTAGAAATCTGCCTCTTTTTGAAACTTGCTGATTCAACTAGGTTGCCTATGTAGGCACTTAGTGGAAAAGCTTGTTGATTAATTGTTCATTGTAAAAATTCTTCTCTGTGTAAGAAATAGGCTAGGGACCCCAGGGGACCAAGGTCTTCATTTCCCCTCCTCCTTCCCTAGCTCCTGTCCCCCTCTTCCTGTCCTCTGCCTGATACTAATTATTCTTGTACAGGACTCACTATTTATTTTGGCTAATGGTTCATTTGCATATCATTTACATAATGTTAATATTCATACTCATGTATGGGAATTCTTCCTTGCCTCCAGCTTGAGCCAGCAGGGCTGAGTACCAAGCAAGGCTGAAGAGTATCCTCTAGGAAATGCTAAGGGGAAATGGGGATGGCAATCATTTGGGGAGGGTGAGAGTGGAGAGTCACAGCATGGACAAGAATAGCCATAGGCTCAGTTTCTTTCTATCTTTCTCTTTTTAAATACAATTTAAAAAGTTTTATCGATGGCTTTGTTTGTACACCATAGTTATTTTCCAGTATCTCCCCTCCACCAGAAACCTCCCTTGTTACAAAGAAAAAGAGTAAATGAAAATTAATGCAACACCTGTCTATGATAGCGTATGCAGTCCTCTGCATCCACAGACCCTCACCTGTCTACCAAGACAGAAGTTTCATCATCTGGGGTATTCAATTTTAAGAAGATCCTGCCCCACTCAAATTATTCGTATTTGTGGTTCTCAACAGCTTTCATTTTCCCCATGTTGCTTCCCAAGAAAGTACTGTAACATATGGCACCCTGGTTTTAGCAGTGCAGTATAACAATAATGCCACAGGGATTCTCCGATCCTCCACTCTATCTTTGTGCCTGACCCTGGGAAAGACAGGAAAATGGTAGCAAGTGGGACTGCAACATGTGTATTTGTGTGTGTGTGTGTGTGTGTGTGTGTGTGAGAGAGAGAGAGAGAGAGAGAAGAGAGAGAGAGAGAGAGAGAGAGAGAGAGAGAGATGCTTCTATAAATATGTATGTGTCACCCTTAGCCTCCAGGGGCCATGGGCTCCCACAAGGAGGTGGGGTCTAGCTCTTTTCATTGGACTAGGGTCCAGTCCTGCAGGAATCCTGACTCCTAAAAGAGAAAGGATTTTTTTTCCTCCCACTGTCTGATTCTTTATGCTCCACTCTGGAGTTATCTTGAACAAAGGCTAGATATGACTCATATCTAGGGTCTCCTCTATAAGAGATTATCAGGGTCCTTTCTAAAACCTGATCTAGACCCCTCCCTGATCAATGACCTTTAAAGGTTCCTTATTACCTCTAGGATCAAATATGAAGTCCTCTATTTGATTTTTTAAAGCTCTTCACAACTTGAAACTTTTCTACCTTTCTAGACTTCTTATGCTTTAGTTCCTTCCACCCATCCAGCAATTCTGGTTCTGTTATTTTCCAAAATGAAGCTGCATCTTCTAGTTCTATGCTTTTTAATTTTTTGTCTCTCATTCTTGGAATGTTCTCACTCCTTTCCTCTGTCCCCTGGATTCTCTGGCTTCCTTCAAGACTTAGTTCAAATCCTTCAACAGATAAATGGCCTTTCCTGCCCCCCTCACACTTCTCTCCCCTTCCCTCTGAGATTACCTTTCTTTTATACTGTATATATCTAGTATATTCACAGCTGTTTGCATGTTATCTCCCCCATTAGAATATGAACTCCTTGAGGGCAGGGACTGTGTTTTTGTATCCCCAGTCCTTAGCACAGTACCTACCTAGCAGGTAGTGAGTACTTAATAAATGCTTATTGATGTTGATAATGATGATACTTCCAAGCTGCTCCTAAGTTCAGCTGGACTTATTCCTCAATAGCAGCTGTAGTATGTATCACTTCCAGCTTCAGGCTTAGCTAGTGCTTTTGGCTAAATTATTATTACTCTTTTAAAAAAAGGTGACAGCCTTTATTCTAACACTGGCAAAAACTCCTCTACTTCTGTTCCTTTTCAAGACTCTTCTCTTTCTCTGCCTCTGAGCAGCAAATAATAGTACAAAGTGAGCGTTGGGATCTCTCTGTCTTTTCATCTCCCTCTTGTTTTTCTAGGTTAAGACTCAATATCTTCTTTGTGAATGACTTAGCTCATATTCTGTCTATGATCAGGTAAATTACATTTGTGCCATAATCATCGAACAATTCTGGTCTCCATATTTCCCCAATTATTAACTTAAAAGTTCTCTAGTTCTTCACATATAAATCACAGGAATATAGTGTTTTCTATTTGCTTCAGTATTCTATGGCTTGCCACATTCAAATAAGCAACTGATACCTCAGAATTCTCTTTTAGAACTCTGAGCAGACCTTTGCCTCAGACAAATGAGTCACTTTCTTAAAGGGTCACTCACATGCATATTGACAAATACTTAAAACATGAAATAATAGTCCATCACTAATATTATACTCTTCTGGGGAGAAAGAACTCCCAGGAGACTTCTGGGACTGCTGAATAGATATTTCACATTTGTCTGTCAGATCTAGACTATTTGAACAACTCACAAGGTCCAAACCTTCTGGCCAGCCAGGCATGTCTTGGGCTTTTTTGGTTCTTTTAAATATAGCATCTTTCTGGCAGTGGTCATCTTCCCCTCTTCAAAGAGTGTATTTGAAGGACGTATCTTCCCCAGTGACCTGGGAACTTGACCTCTCAAGCTCATGAGGTAGCCACTAAGGGTATAATCATTCATCTTTCATGAGTGCCATTCAATCATCTTTGCTCAGGGAAAGAAGCGAAACATAAGAAGAATCCAAGGATTCCAGTGCCATCTCAGGCTTGCCTAGGTAAGCACATGTCAATTATCATTGCCATATGTTTGATGTGGACCATCATGGCTACTGGGGATGAGATGTACAGAAGCAAGAAGCAGGGAAGGGATTTCTTCCAAAAGTCACTGGCCAATCAAGAGAGGAAGGTGAAGTTTTTCCATAGCTCCTCTGCCCTGCTGAGGACCTAGCTGTATCTGATATGGCCTCTAATCACAGAGAGCATATGGTGACTAACCAGGAGCCACTGGTTGGACAAGTCCTTTTTTTAATTATTATATCTTATTTTATTTCCACCTTCTCTCCCTCTATCCTCCCTCCTCCCCCTCCCTATTGAGAAAGCAAGAGAAACAAAACCCCTGTTATGAATATGTATAGTCAAGCAAAACAAATTCCTTCATTGACTATGTCCCAAAAAAGTGTCGGTTTTGTGCAGGTCTTTTAGCAAAGAATTAAAGCCTATAGCCCACTGCAACGGTCCAGGGCACATGATTAGCCCCACCATCCCTGTTATATATATTTGCATGGTAAGAGAAGAAGAGGGGAAAGAAGTAGGAAGAAAAGCTGAAAATCAGTCTAAATTGGAAATCAAAAGATAGTCTATGAATGAAAGAAAAAATTTTTTTTTGCCTGCCCTTTTCTGTATTTCTACAAGTGCAGCCAGCTGAGGAAGGAGACGGTTTAATACCATTCTGTTAATTTCAATTCATTTCAACAAATTATTAAGCATCTACTATAAAGGCACCGAGGCAATAGGGGATAGAAAATGTCTCAGAGGGTGGAGGAAACATGGCTTTCTGGGGTATCTATTAGCTGTGATGGTGAAATCATTTTGTTTAAATTCTTCTGCCTCTGTAATGAGCCACTCTCAGGCTATGAAGGCCACAGACCTCAGAATCAGAATACAGTATTTATTCTATTTGTCTGCCTTGATCTTTATTTATTTTTAAATTTTTTATTGTCGCCTCTTTTCTTTCTCCTCTCGATTCTCCTTTTCCCTTTTCCTTCTCTCTTTTACTCGTCATTGACACCATTGTTTTTTGCCCTTAATCCCCAGCTCCAAACTCTATTGAACTCTTAAAATAAGGAAAAACATTTAAAGCAAAACCAACTAAAAGCAACCCAATCTGACAATATAGACCATATTCCACACCCACAGTCATCAAACTACCTCCCTACTGAGAGAAAGGAAGTGGATTTCATCAATAATTCAGTGTCCCAAATTATAATCAACCAGAGTTTGATGACCGGGTGTCATCATGCAGTAGATATACAGAGAGCCCCAGATATGGAAAAACCTGAGTTCAAGTTCCAATTCTGACACACACTGGTTCTGTGACTTTGAACATGTAATTTAACCTCTCGGTGCTCCAGGGAACTCATTAAGCCTGAAGGTCAGGATGTTGTATACAGAGATCTCAAACACTTGAACCAGATTAAAATGTAATTGGTAATTAGTAAATATTTAACAAAATAAATTAAAACACAATAACATATAGATCATATTACATTTGAAAATGAGTCAATACGTAGCCTCCCAGGATCTTTTTATGCAATTTGGTGACCCACATTCTTATTTGAGTTTGTCACCACTGGTGAGAGTGCTGGATTTGACATGAGTAATATCTAGATTCCAATCCCACATCAGAAAACAGCTGTTTGAACTGGGCCAATTCCTTAACCTCTCTGGGCCTCAGTTTCCTCATTTGTAAAACAAGAGGGTTGGAGTTGATGACTTCCAAGCTCTGAATGACTTCAAGTTCTTCCCAGCTCTGAATCTATGATCTTATAATTATAAACTGCCGAGCAGGTGCTAATGTGCATTGGTGGAAGGAGAGCCTTCTCTGGGATGCCAGTGAAATCATGGGTCTGGAAAAGAGAAGAAGAAAGAAGAAAGAAAAAAGAAGGAAGAGGACTAGGATGAAGACGAGGAGAATTACATTGTTGTAGACATCATGACTATTACTCTCAGGAGTCTATACCCTGTTTCTTGTTCTGTTTGGCCCTCACAACTCCCCTTCTCCCCCAAAGAGCCTTCAGTGTAGCTACAGTTCTGGGATAGAGGCACTGACCCAACCCTGTTCACCCCTGAGCCTTCATTCAGGGAAAAGTAAGAATTCTGCATCCTTTTGACATATAGATCTCAGAGAAAAAAACAGAGTCTCTCCCATTCAGTATTAGTGGGGTCTGTGGGATGAGCCCATAATCCTTCAGAGACAGCCTCTGAATAAAGGAAAAGGAGAAGGGAGAAGAGAGAGGAAGAAGAAAAGATGAATGAAAGGGGAGATGGAAGAGAAAGAGAAGAAAGGAGGAACAAAGGAAGGAGAGGGAAATGGAAGGGGTAAGCTCTCTAGGATGTTGGCCTTTTTGTTCATTTGAGAGCTCCCTCCCTGACCAAATAGGGTGAGTACGAAGCTTCCAGATCCCCAGAAAGAGAGAAAAAGAGACCTACCTCATTTTTCTGTAACGTTACCAATGCTAGGCCCCACCTTCCCAGAAGTGAGATGTTGGGGCAGCTAGGTGGCGCAGTAGATAGAGCACCAGCTCTGGATTCAGGAGAACCTGAGTTCAAATCCGACCTCAGACACATAGCACTTACTAGCTGTGTGACCCTGGGCAAGTCACTTAACCCCATTGCCTAAAACAACAAAAACCAAAAAAACCCCCAAAAACCCAAATCAGAAGTGAGATGTACAGGATGAGGGAAAAGAAGGGAAAGGGAGGAGAGGGTCTTGGGGAACCAGAGGAGATCTGTTTGCTGGGACAGTATCAAGTTGTCTTTTTGTCCCTTTCTACAAGCACATAACCACCATCTTCCATGAACTGGCATGGAGGAGGGGGAAAGGAGAGAAAGGAAGGGAGGAAGGTGCAGGGTGTTTGCTCCAGAGTCACTAGGAGGCTGGAAGATGTAGGCAGTACCAGCCAGGTTCCCTGATTAAGGGGCAGCAGACAGTCCTTCTTCATAAAGGATGAGAACAGGGACTTCTTTGAACACACTTCTCCAGTATACAATTGATCTGACCCGAGCTGCTCTTTTCTCCTGACTCTCAGGGGACCCTGATATTCTGAAATACTGTTTGTATCTGGGGTAATTTGAGCTTTCCAAGAGAAACCATAACCTTATGTCAATTGAGCCCCTTGCCTTGTTTACATCATTAACTGCATGATCCCAGGAGCTCTGGGGAAAGTAGGCATCACGGTGTGATGGAATGGGCCCTATATTCTGAATCAGAAGATCTAGGATCAAATCCTCTCTGACCCAGACTCATATTCTCAAGTGCAATCAGTCACCAAGTTCCAGGTCTGCTTATGATGGCTACATCAACCCAGATACTCTCTTTTTCCATGTAGAGACTACTGGGAGTTCAAAACTATGCCAATCCAGTATTTACATCTGCCACAGCAGCTAGGGGGCAGGTAGGTGGCTCAGGGGAGAGAGTTCTGGGCCTGGAGTCAGGAAGACATCTTCCTGAGTTCAAATCTGGCCTCAGACACTTACTAGCTGCATGACTTTGGGCAAGTCACTTTACCCTGTTTGCCTCAGTTTTATCATCAGCAAAATGAGCTGGAGAAGGAAATGACAAACCACTCCAATATCTTTGCCAAGAAAACCCCAAATGGGGTCATGAATAGTCAGACACGACTGAAATGACTGATCAACAATAACTTGGTTTCAGGGCTTGGTGTTTCAACAGAGTCCACTAGCGTGGACTAGATTTGGAGCTGGAAAGGACATGAGAATCCGACTCCTTCCTTTTACAGTTGTGAAAACTAAGGCCCAGGAGAAGGAAGTACATTGCCCCAGGTCACACAGGTAGTGAGTGACAGGATTGAGCTTTGAACCCGAGTCCTTCCACCGTACCACACTTCCTCCCCATCCATTCGCTCCACTCTCTTGACTGTTCCAAGGATCTGCAGCCGAAGATCCCATAATTACAGCAGCTGGTTGGCACAGTTGGCACATCCTCACAGAGATGGCATCGAAGCTGATTAGGAGACAGCTAAGTGTCGAAGTCGATAGAGCACCAGGCCTAAAGTCAGTCAAGAAGACCTGAATTCAAATCCAGCCTCAGACACTTACTAGACCTTGGGCAAAGTCACTGAAGACTTCTGTTTGCCTCGGTTTCCTCAACTATAAAATGGGGATATATAATAGCCCCCCCCCGGGTTGTTGTGAGGATTGAATGAGATACTGTTTGTAAAGTACTTAGCACAGTCCCTGGTACACAGTGAGTGTTCCATAAATGCTAGCTTTCATGATTTCCTTGCTTTCCCTCCTATACACCCTCAAACTGCCACAGTGATCTTCAGCTGAATAACTCCTACCCCTAATCATAGCAGTGACTCATACTCCTTCAGCTTGTACCCAGTAGCATCAACTAATCACTCCCTCCTCCTAATTCACAACACAATTCACTCTAAGCCTGTCACACTTTGTACTCTCTTCTCAGCACCCTCTGTCACAAAAACCCAGGGGCTGGCTTTCAACCATGCCCGCCCGCCCGCTCTCCTGATTACTGGCAGGAGACTGTCCTTGATGCTGTTTTATAGCCTATGGGGTAATCAATCACTAAGGACAGCTGGGAGCCCTTCTGAACTCGGGCTTCTTAACTGGTACCTCTTCAGAGACTATCGACGGGCTAGCTGTGTGAGACTGAGGGGGCAAGTCACCCGGCCCCTCTGAGCTTCAGTTTGCTCATCTGTAAAATAGGGATAATAATGCCTGTACCACATCCCTTTGAGAGAGAAAGGCACATTTGTAAGCTGTCAAGTGCTCTAAAAATGTCAGCTATTATTAGGATTTGGCTTTCATTCTCCTGGAGGAGGCAGGAAGTGGTGTCTTGTTCTAGGCAACTTTCAGGGGTGGGGGCCATCCAGACATCCACACAATCTGTGGATGAGGGTCCTGAAAAGCCAAGTGATGCCAGTTTTCATCTTTTCTTGACCTTTATTCCTCAACTCTTTGGTGTCTGGAAAGAGACTGCATCCTTCTTCTAATTGAAGTCCACCAGGTGATTTTACTTGGTTATTTGCTCATTATTCATTCTGTCATTCCAGGATTGTTACACATCACTCCCCTTCATTCATTCTTCAGTCCCCCCAAAATGATCTTCCTGATCCTCAGACATGACATTGCATCCCCCATCTTGGTGCCTTTGTGAAGCTTGCCCCCCATATCTAGAATATACTCCTTCCTCACCTTCACCTTTCAGAACACCTGATTTCCTTCAAAGCTCAGCTCAAGTGTTACTTCCTACATGAGACCTTTCCTAAATCCTGTCCTGCCCCACCTCCCACCAACTGCTAGTACTTATTCTCAAAAATGATCTTGTATACATTTTGTACATATATGTACTTATACGTATACAGGGTGTCTCCTTCAATAGAATGTAAAATCCTTAAGGGCAAAGACTATTTTATTTTTGTCCTGGTATTGCCAGCACCAAGGACAGTGCCTAGTACATAGTAAGTACTTGATAAATGCTTTCTGATGGAATAAATCAGGGATTCTTAACCTAGTGTCATTGAAAGAGTTAAAAAAAATTTTTTTTATAACTATACTTCAATATAATTGGTTTCCTCTGTAATCCTATGTATTTTGTTATTTTAATTTATATTTAAAAAAACCCCATACTCTGAGAAGAGTTTTATAGGCTTCATCAGGTTGCCAGAGGAATCCATGACACAGAAAAAGTTAAGAACCCTGAACCATATGGCTTCTAGGGTCCCTTTTGGCTCTTGTTCTATAATCCTACCATCAACAGAATATTTCGAAAGCCCCCAGTTGAGTGAGACATATGCCCTGGAACTCCTGGGGGGGTGAGTAAAGAATGAGTTCCTGACCTAGTGAGGGACCTCCTTCATTGGGCTAACTTGGGTTAGGGTCACAGTGGTCCTCAGAAGTGAAGAATAGAGTTGTGTGGCCCCCACATAGAAGGAGCTTCTTGTGAATTTTCTCTTTGCTACAGGATGAGAGATGGAAGAAGCTGAGGATAACATTCATCCTGAGAACAAAGTATAGGTGTTTGCCAGGTTTGGGGGTATATGAGCTTTCAGCTCAGAGTCCCCTGAGGAGGTACCTGGCAGATCTGATGAGGCTGAACAAAAGGGAGAGTGGAAAACTACTGAGCCCTCAGGGTAGCTCAGGCCAGGTCCAAAGATTAAAACAAGAACCCTTGACCCTTAGGAGTCAATGGCCCTGGGTTCCAGGCTACCAGAGGAAAGAGTGCTGGGGAAGGGTGTTGGGAGGGGTGGTTCAGGGCTTTCTCCCCCTACTACTGGGCCTGGTGCTTGTCACATGTTTGTCCTTCTTGAGGCAGGACCCTTCAGGGTCTGCTCAGAGTAAGGCCCCAAGGTCTAAACCTACCTACTTGTCTGAACTCCCATACACAATCTGCCAGGGTCAGGTATCCAAGGAGAGGAGGCTACCCCTCCTGCCCAGCCCTGAGGGTGCTACTACCTCAAGACCCAGTTAGTGAATGGGAGGTTCCTCAAGCCGGAGGGCAGGATTTTCCCACAAAGTTTATAGGAGTCCTGTTACAGAGTTGGCCAGCTTAGTACCTAGTACATTCCTCTGTGCATTAATCCCCTGTCTCTTTTGTCTCTGAAAGATCTGGGGACCTGTGTGAGGGCAGTCCATGGGTGTGTCCTTAAACTCAATACCCCATTTCTTGCCGCTCTGCATTTGGACTGTGCTTAGAATATGCGCCCTCCTTATGTCCACTCCTCAAGATCCTTGACTTCCTTGAAGATTCTAGTCAATCGACAAATATTTGTTAAGTATCTGCTACAGCATGTGCCGGATGCTGGGGACACATAGACAAAAATGCAACAAAAATGAGGAAAGTACATGAATATCAAGACCAGGATGTTTGAGGGGATGGCAACATGTCCCTTTTTATTAGGGTAGAGATGAGGACAGAGACAATGACTGTTAACCAGGTGCAGAGTTCTCTGAGAAAGGATGGAGAATGGCCTGGGGGCCAGTGAGTGACTTTTGGAAGGAGTTGGGTTGGGTGATACAGAAATGGATGGGGTGAATGTCAAAGTAGAAAAGAGGTTGCTGAGCAATACTGGCAGGAGGGCGTGGAAGTGTCAGTGAGGAGCATAGAGCATTCCTATTCCTCTTCCTCTTTCCATGTGTTTAGAGGTATAGTTTTTCTCAGCAATACAGTGATCCAAGACAATGCTGAAGGGCTAAAAATGTTATCCAGTTCCAGAGAAAGAACTAATGGAGTCTGAATGCAGATTGAAACATACTTTAAGAAAAAAAACACTTTTTTTGTTTTTCTTTGTTTCTTCTTTGGTCTGGGTTTTCTTTTGCAACATAGTTAATATGAAAATATGTTTTGTATGACTGGACATGTATAATCTATATCAAATTGCTTGCCTTCTCGAGGAGGGGGAAGGAGAGAGAGGGAAGAAAGGAATTTGGGACTCAAAATTTTTAGAAAAATGTTAAAAATTATTTTTACATGAAACAGAGAAAAAAAGAGAAGGGCATCCAGTACTGAAGAGTGTGGTGAGGGCTTCGCTGTCTTTGGTGGTGTGTGGGTGGATTTGTTGGGATAGAAGAGACAGCCAGGATTTTGTGAGTGCAAGAAGATGGAAGAAGCATGAGAGGAAGAAGTCAAAGATGAAAGGAGGTCTGGGAACAATAGAATCATGGATCCAGAGGACACAATAACAATTATAGGACAGAGAATGATAAAGTCTTGGGAATGGAGAGGGATGAGGTAGATGTCATGAGAAAGAGTGGAGTGGTAGAAGTGAAAGGAATTTTAACCTATATAGCTAGTAACTCTGAATTTCTGAGACTAGGAGAGGAAGAGATAGGAGTTTGCTAACCATGATGTAGTATCAATTGACTAGAGCTTCCCAGTTTTGAGATTCTGGTGACAGCAGAAAGTGGTGCTAGTTCTGTCAAGAACCTGAAAAGAATGAAGATTGGACCTGGTATCATAGGTCCTATTGCTTAAAAAATTATTTTTCTCATTAGCAAGCATTTGTTTTCTCTCCCTCCTACCTCCTCCCACAACTGAAAAGATAAAAGAAAAACAAAACCTTTGTAACAACTATACATAGTCAAGCAAAACGAATTCCCATACTGGCTATGTTCAAAAACATGTGTCTCTTTTATATTGAGTTCATCCCCTCTCTGTCAGGAGGTGCACAGCCTGCTTAATCATTGGTCCAGAGGCCCCATTCCTGGAGAATATAACAATAAGTTTGTTGCCTGAAGCTCTTATCCTTGGCACAGTTCTGGAATTACCTTACCACAAGCTGAATTCTAGGTTTGCCAGACTCTAATTGGAAAATAGAGATGGGTTAGGGATGAGGGCTGCTCCAGGCCCTAAATAAGGTCATTCTTATTGTTCCTTACACATGGCACTCCATGTTCCATTTTGAAGCCTTTGCACTGGCTGTCCCCCATGCCTGGAATATCCTCATTCTTTAACCTTGTCTCTTAGAATCCCAAGCTTCCTTCAAAATTCATTAACACAATTCCTATAGGAAAGCAAATTCACCATCTCCAACATGAAGCCTTTCTTGATCTCCTAATTGCTAATGCCTTCCCCCTCCTATTTTATATAAATATATATAAAATATATGTGTGTGTGTGTGTGTGTGTATGTGCATTATTTGATAGAGCATAAGCTCCTTGAGGGCAGGTTTTGGTTTTTGTATCCCCAGCACCTAAGTATTGTTCCTGTTCAGTTATTTTTTCAGTTGTGTCTGACTCTTCCTGATCCTTTTGGGATTTTCTTGGCAAAGATACTGGAGTAGTTTGTCATTTCCTTCTCCAGCTCATTTTACAGATGAGGAAACTGAGACAAACAAGATTAAGAGACTTGCTCAAGGTCACACGCTAGTAAGTGTCTGAGACCAGATTTGAACTCAGGAAAATGAGTCTTCCTGACTTCAGGCCTCATACTCCACTGCACCACCTAGATGCCTGACATGACATGGTGTCTGGTAATAAGAGGTGCTTAATAAATGGTAGTTGATTGATGAATTGATTGCCCCATCTACCTTTCTTGACTACTTTCATCTAGACTCACAGAATTTTGTACAGCAGTGATGATAAGGTTTGAAGGTACAGAATATCCTGTTATAGGTATATAGTGGATCCAACTGACCAGTATCTTACTGTCATTTTATGAAAGACATTTGCCTAGACCTCTACTGCATGTGCTAGGCCCAGGCTTCTGTGGCCTGAATGGAATCTTCATAGTTGAGTTCCACCATAGTGAGTTTTAAGCTTCCTATGGAAATTGTGGGTATCAATAAGAAGGTGGAGATTGTGGCCCTGTGGTGTCTAGACCCAGTAAACATCTCTGGAGTTTCAGTATGGGGAGCAGAACACCATAGCCAGGGGGCTTGGGCTCAGTGCTTGAACTCCTGACAATACATGTGGAAGTTACTTAAAAAATAGAGACTTGAATTGTGCTATAAGAGATGATAAGCAGAAAAACCTGGAAAGACTTATATGGACTGATGCTGAGTGAGGTGAGCAGAACCAGGAGAATATTGTACACAGTAACAGCAACATTATGTGATGACTAACTTTGTTAGACTTAACTCTTCTCAGCAATGCAAGGATCTAAGACAGTTCCAAAAGACTCATGATGGAAAATGCTATACACCTCCAGAGAAAGAACTTTAGAGTCTGAATACAGACGGAAGCATATTATTTGTTATCTTTTTTTGTGTGTTTTGTTTTGTTCCTTCTTTCTTATGGTTCCTCCCATTGGTTCTAATTCTTCTTTACAACATGACTAATGTAAAAATATGTTTATTATGAATGTATATGTAGAGCCCATATCAGATTGCATGCTGTCTGAGGCAGGGGGAGAAGGGAGAGAGGGGGAAAAAATTTAAAACTCATAATCTTATGGAAGTGAATGCTGAAAACTAAAAAATGCAACTAAATAATAATAAAAAAGAAATGACAAACAGAAAAACCTAGAAAGACATGTGAACAGATACAGAGTGAAGCGAGGAGAACATTGTACATGGTAATAGCAATATTGTTAATATGAGGCCCTGTTAATGACTTAGCTATTCTCAGCAGTACAGTGATCCAAGACAATTCTGAAGGATTCATGATGAAAAATGCCATCCACATTCAAAGAAAGAACTGATATGGAGTCCAAATACAGATCAAAACATACTATTTTTCACATGCGTGTATGTGTGCGTGCATGTATGTATGTTTGGCCTGTGTTTTCTTTCACAACATGACTGATATGGAAACATGTTTGCACGATTACACATGTATAACCTATATAAAATTGCTTGCTGTCTCAGGGAAGGAAGGGGGGAGGGAGGAAAGGGAGAGAATTTGGAACTCAAAATTTAAAAAAAGCACATTAAAAATTGTTTCTACAGGGGCAGCTAGATGGCGCAGTGGATAGAGCACCAACCCTGGAGTCAGGAGGACCTGAGTTCAAATATTGCCTCAGACACTTGACACTTACTAGCTGTGTGTCCCTGGGCAAGTCATTTCACCCCACTGCCTCGCCCCCAAAAAAGAAAATTGTTTCCACATGTAATTGGAAAGAAAAATATGATTCAAAGAGGCCTGAGCTGGTAGAGATCATGAAGGAAGTGCTGAATCTTGAAGATTATGGGTGGATCCAGAAATATTTTTGCCTCTGATGACTCTCCAAGAGCCCAAATACAGGTAAGCATCTTCTGAGGAAGAAACTCCTCAAGAAAAGGCTGGTGTGTTTTGGCATCATGAGTGGAATGTAGTAGGTGCCTAAGGGGTGAATCCACCACAACTCCAAACCTTTTAAAGAATAAGTCTTAGAAAATTACTTCATTTGAGATAGAGCTCCTCAAGAATCACCAGAAGGAGCTATTAGTTACTAGAATCATTAGAGTGCCATGGTCTGTATATCTTGTTCTAACACATAGGTCTGACCATGTTACTCTCCTGCTCAAGAAGTTTCAGTAGCTCCCTGTTCCCTCTAGGATAAAGTATAAATGCCTTAGCTTGATGTTTAAAGTTATTTATGTTCAGGCTTTATCCTACCCTTCAAGGTGTGTTACACATTTCTCTCCACGTACTCTCTGTTTCACCCAAACTGGCTTATTTTCTGTTACCAGTGCACAACACTTCATTTCTTGTCTTTGAGACTTTCCCTCATACCTGCAATATACTCCTTACTCACATCTACTTCATAGATCCCGTAACTTCTTTTAAAGCTCATCTCAAGAGCCTACTCCTCTGGGACGGCTATCCTGGCTTCTCTTTTCCCACAGTTGCCAGTGTTCTCCCTCTGGAAATTATCTCATTTTTTAATGTACATGTTATGTAACCTCAATAAAATAGAAAGAATAGAGTAGAATAGAATAGAGATGTTTTGATAGAAAACTGAGAAGATCCAGATGTGTGTGGACAATGAATTAAAAATCTATAGTAGACCAGGACTTCATGCCCAAAATTCAAAATAGCCTGAAATGTTTTCAGAGCAGGCAGAGGATCTCAGTGTTGGGCATGTGCAGTTGGTGCAGTGGAAAATGGGGAAGAGGCAACCTTCATTTGTCCCATGGGGTTCTACCAAATTGAGTAAACAAGTGTCAAGGGATTTCTGAAGCTCCAACACCACCATCACTTTTTAGAGGCTCATGGAAAACCCCATTGGTTGGAGGTATGGAAATGTTGGTATGCCAGGACGATCTGTTAGTACAGGTGAAGACACTGGAAATGTCAGGAAAAAAACAACAGAAGGCAGCTAGAAGTCATGGGTCTAAAGCCATCAATCAACAAATACCAGCTCTAAAAGCCTCTGTCAAACATGGTCCAGATAGTGTCTCAGTAAGGAGTAAGCATCCTGGCCACATCTGATGAATTATTGAAAGCTGAAGAAATTTCTAGGATATCAAGAAAACTATCAGAAATTTCCAAAGAACTATGCCATTCCTGCAAAGCCTCTCAAAGTTCTCACTCATGGGTGTAGGAAGGCAGTGAAGTAAAGTGGCAAATACAAATAGGTTTCCAGTGCCATCATTTTCCTGGTATCAGACAGTGGACAAAGCACTGGATTTAGAATCACAGGACCTGGATTTGAATCCCAACTCTACCAGTCTATGTGACCTTGGGGAAATCACGTAACCTCTCTGTGACTCAGTTTCTCCTTCTATAAAATGAGGGGATTAGGATTAGATAACCTCTGAGGTCCCTTCTAGGTCTAAACTTATGATATTCTCAATCCTGTATGTCAGAGAAGAATAAAAAGCAGAAGAGAAATCTGGCTGAACCATTTGGTATACACCTTTTGGAAATGAATGGGAAGAGAAATGTGAACCAACCTGTAGGGAATTGGTCAACTGCCACATGCATCCATACTGGCCTATGTAAATACAATCAAGTACTCTGTATCATTTACTGATGCCAGCCTAGAGGGTTGGGGAGCAGTCTGATACTAGGGAGAGTGATGGTTACCAGAAGCCTATTCCATTTGCCAGTACAGGACTCACTGACAGACTCATTCTCCTACCCACAGGTTGGAGTTCTTGACTCTGAACTGATTTGTCACTGACAGGACCAAGATTATTTGTACGGAGCTTGATTGTAAGTATGGATGAACAATCTACTGTCATATATTCTGACAAGTGCTAAATTGGACACTGCCAATCAGAGAAGGGCCAAAGTACTGGCCAGCTATGCATTCAGCATGCATTAATGGCCAGGGAAGATCAATGTGGAAGCAGATGATCTACCCCATAGGCCCAGTGTATTAGAAACATTGGTGAGCCCCATAAAAGGAATGAAAGCCATTTGTGACATGCAGGGAGCAAGGCTACTAACATGAGAAAATTCATGCCTGGGGCATCCTCCGGGAAGCGTCCCAGTGGTGGAAGTAAATGTTTTAGCACTGAAGCAGTCCCCGCTGCCCTGATTGTCCACGGATGATTGACAGCAATTGCAGCTGCAAGATGTATGTCTATAGAAATGGATACAGGCAATGCAAGGTGGGGAATGAGGCATATGCCGCCATAGATAGTCAATGTGTTGCTTTATTTTGCTTAATTGTACTTCATTATGAAGGAAGATTCTACTTGGAGGGGGGAAGAGTCATTGGACTGGGGATATAGAGAAGGGAAAAGAGAGAGATAGGAGAGATGGAGAAAGAGGAGGAGAGACAGAGAGAGAGAAGGAGAAAAAGGGAGAGAGAGAAAAGGGGGACAGAGAGAGAGAAAGAGAGAGGAGAGGGAGAGAGAGAGAGAGAGAGAGAGAGAGAGAGAGAGAGAGACAGAGTGAGAGGGAGAGAGAGAAGGAGAAAAGGGGAGAGAGAGAAAAGGGGGACAGAGAGAGAGAGAAAGAGAGAGAGAGAGAAAGAGAGAGACAGAGTGAGAGGGAGAGAGAGACAGAGAGAGAGAAGGAGAAAAGGGGAGAGAGAGAAAAGGGGGACAGAGAGAGAGAGAAAGAGAGAGAGAGAGAGAGAGAGAGAGACAGACAGACAGACAGACAGACAGAGAGACAGACAGACAGACAGACAGAGACAGACAGACAGACAGACAGACAGAGAAAGAGAGAGAGAGAGACAGACAGACAGACAGAGAGATTCTCTATTTCTTCTAATTTCAGAGGCTTGAGAATAGATATTTTGTTTTCCCAGGTACTGTGATGGCAATGGAGGAAGATGAATTTGCTGTCCTATAGGAATTGTGTTAAAAAATTTTTTTCCTATTTCTTTGTTAATTGTTTTGATCCCAGTTAAATGTTTAAATGCATGTTTCTTGTAATTATAACAACCTGAAAAAGAGTTGAGAAAATCTACTCCCCTCTCTTCTCTTCAGAGGTGGGGGATTACGAGTATGGAGTATTGCATACTGTTGGACACATTAACATAGTGGTGGGTTTTACTGAACTGCTTTTTTTCCTCTTTATTTTTTTATTCTTTGTTCAAAAAAAGGATGGCTTGATGATTAAGGGAGGGAACTATTTGGAAATGAAGATGATATAAAAAACCAATTATATTGGAAAAATAAGATTTTTAATAAATGAAATATATCTTCCTTGTTAGCCATACCAATAAGGCACACACTAAGTTTAGTTGGTCTTAAATGTTTCCATCCAGTATCAGATAAGGGCTTGAGTCAAATCAGATAAGGGCAGTCCAAAACTGCCCATATATTAACCCTAGTAATTTTAAGGATTGAGGGGAATATGGGATTCATATATAACTTCATTCTAAAATGACTCCCACGTATGCAACCAGTTATTTTCTGTCTTAAAATATAACAATCACCACATCCAACATTTTCCAATTTTCTTCTTGAAGGAAGCGTTCATAACATTAAAGCTTAGATATAGCCTTTCATCTCTTTATCCTGAACCTTATTTTCCAGCCTGTTTTTCACAGTCCTTCTCTGAGCCAACTTTTGCATTGAAGTGGGTTAGAGTCCAGATATATGTTGGCTTGGTTTGGAAGATCTTATCAAGTTCTTCATGTGATTTTTCCAGCTCTTTATCCTTTGCAGTATGTAATCAATGAAGAACTCCAAAGAAGACTAGGAATAAAAGGTGTCATTAAGGAATTGTATGACAGGAAGAGAAGATGGTCTAGTTAATGTAAAGAGCAAGAAAAGACATTTATGGGTGACTGTTAAGAGTTGCTCCATTGATAGGCTCATGATGTCAGGAGAAACTGAAGAGGGCCTTCAGAATATTGGACGGACTCCCTATGGTCTCCCTGGCCAGGCAATGCCCTTAAACTGGCAGTGATGCTTAGATCTCCTCCTTCCATGTGGCTCCGGACTCTAGAAATCCCCACTGGGCCTCCCACAAAGAAAAGTTCAGCTCCACTGAAAAAGAGCTAGCTTTCTTTTTCTGGTTGTGGGACCACCTCTTGCTAATGGTACTTGTCCAGAAATCCAGGCCAGATGGAACCAGCTTTTGTGCTCCCCTGCGAGCAATCAGAGCTGTAACCAAATCAAGTGAGTCTTCGTTTTATCTAGCTTGGAACCAGGCCTTGACGTCATGCCATTGCCCTCTCCACCAACCTTCCAGCTGCACTTTATATGTTGTATTCCTTCATTAGAACGTGAGCTTCTTGAGGGCAGGGACTGTTTTCTTACTTGTATTTGTATTCCACACAGTAAGCACTTAAATTCTTTATCTATCTTGATATCTGTTTAAGACCAGGGCAAGTGTCAAACAGGATGGGCAGGCATGCATGAGTTTTGATCAGCATCATTGCAAAGAACCTCCAATTCAATAAGAGCATGGGTCTGTTGGAGTTTTGGAGTATTCTTCCTCTGCAACAGATGTTGGCATTTGAGCTACCATTATTATTACTGATGGTCTCTTTGCTTACGCTCATGGAGAACACTGGAAGGCAAGATCACCAAGTGTCCCATGAAATGATGCTTCTTGGGGCCTTGGGGCCCATGATGAGACCAACTCTGCCAAGTCCTTTATTTGCTTCACTGAGCAGCTCTTGTGAGCTGTCCTTCCATTTAACAGCAACTTCCTTATGTCTTTGGGTTTCATTTATAGTGAGAATGTCAATATTGATATGGTTCAGTTCCTTTAGTGGTATGTTAAACTGGATAAGGTCACTGGATAAAATGTCATTTTTAAGAGTGCCAACAGTTAAGTTAATATTTATAGACGGTCTAAAAGTTCCTGGGCATTCTTGGTATCCAATGCCCCCAATGTTGCAGGGGGCTGTGCAGGATGCAGGGCTATTTTGTATTTTTATATACTAAGTGCTATATAATGATCTTGTTTGATCATCACAACAATCCTGGAAGGTAGACACTATTATTATTATCCGCATTTTACAGAATGAGGCAAACAGGGATTAAGTTACTTGCCCAGGATCATACAGCTAGTTAAGGGTCTGAGGCTAGATTTGAACCCAGCTCTTTCTTGCCTCCAGGCCCTAAATTCTATCCACTGCACCCCAGGAGTTTTCATGGTTTAAGAGTCCATCACTTAGTGGCCAACCTACTAGTGAATAGCTTCTCCTTATAAAATGGATACAGTGCTGGCCCTGGAGTCAGAAGGACCTGAATTCAAATCTGACCTCAGATACTTACTACCTCTGTGACCCTGGACAAATAACTGACCCCTTATTTGCCTCAGTTTCCTCATCTGTAAAATGAGCTGGCCAGGGAAATGACAAACCACTCTTTGCCAAGAAAACCCCAAATGGGGTCATGGAGAGTCAGAGACCACTGAAATGATTCAACAATAACAATTTGCCTGGACTCGTTCTCAGACAGCAGACATAGTCTGCTGACAGCGTGGTCCCTAAAGCCTTTCAGACTTGGTAGAAATGTCCAGAGTTTACTAGCACTTCACTAGGCACCCATGGTTGCCCGTGTACAAGAATGAAACATCAGAGTAGGGCATTTGCAGAGGTCATTTTTATTTCCCTTTTGACATATCTAGCTGCAAAGAAAATCTGTGGAGAAATTTAATTCCAAAAAGTAGGAGCTCAGAATAAAAGAAAGGCAAGTGAGAGTTGCCATCCATCCCTGATCTCTTCTCTAGGTTTCTAGTCACCTTGAGGAGGTTTTGGTTTCTCTACATAAAATAGGGGTTAGCTCTGGTCTTTACTCTGATATCACACTCATGACTGGCTGCCTCTGTTGGGGTATGTTAAAGAAGTAGGCTTTTGTTGTTGTAGTTTTACTATTCCAATTCTGCTTCCCACTCCTTAAGTCTCACATCCTGTTGTAATAATTGCAATCATCTTCATTAATGAACGTTTACTGAGCACCTACCCAATGCACAGTAGTATGCTAACTAACTCAGAGACAAGTCCCTGCTCTCGAGTGGCCTTACAATCCTGGCCACAGTCTGTGAACAGGTTGGTCTAAGCAATTAAGATTCTGTGGACCGGTACGAGTCCCTGCTGGGCCATTAATTGATGATGTGACCTTGGGTGTATTGCTTTACATTCCTAGATCTCAATTCTCTTAACTATAGAATGGGAATAATGATCACCTGCCATTGTGACAATTAACTGGAACAAAGATAATCTTAATAGCACATTTTGTGGTGACAAAGAATAAGAAATAAAGTGGGTGCCCATCCACTGGGGAATGAGGAACACTGCTCATTGTAGTTCATGATTGTATTGATTATTGTCGAATTGTAAGAAACCACGAATATGCAGAATTCATAGGGATCATGGTGTGATAGGAGCAATCTCCTCAGGTCCAGCCACATGAGCTGGGGGTAGCTCTTCCTAGATCCCTACCCCATAAAATCTAGGTTAGTTCTTCATTAAAAGGCATTGACACCATTTTCAAGACTTAATGGGCCCAAGAGACTAAGGCTTTGAACCATTGATGTAGCTTCCTCCTGGACCAGGTACAAAAACCAGCATCTGAAGAGTCAGGAACTTCTCCCCCAGGCTTCTGATCTGAGCATTTACAGAACCGACCGATGTAAAAGCAAAAGGCGGCAATAAAAGTTAAAAAAAAATGCAAAAGTATTTCCAAAGTGCTATTTGAATGCATTGGGGTTACTGCACTTACAGTTAGGTTGGGGGTAGTGAGAGCTCCAGAAATAACGAGAGGATCAATAGCTAATGTTGTGAGAGAGTGGGAGGCTAGGGCCATAGCTTGTCCCCCTCTTCTCTCCTGGTTACCTGCCCCTAGAGAATGTCACACTCCAACTTTTCAAGTTGACTTAAATAAGAAATGTAAGGGGGGCCAGCAGCACAGTCTGTCCCTCACTCAGACTCTGCTTGCCCAAGGCAGAGGGATTTTAATTTTCCATTCTTAATGAGAAAAAGAAACTTAGAATTAAAGAATATTCCAGCAAAGCCTTCAAAACAGCTGCCCAGTCACTGAATCGAGAAAAGAAATGGAATTTCATTTCTTCCCTTCCCTGGCACCAATTTGGCTTCAATGATCAAGGGATTGGCCCTGTAGCAGCTAGAGACCATCTCTTCATTCCAACATGGAAATCAGATGAGAGGGGGTGGAAGCCCTGGGGATATGAAGATATATTGGCAGAATGGAGTGGAGGTGGGGGAGGGAAAGAATCCAAATTATGTTCATCTAACACTTTTGGAGAGTTAGACTGACTCTAGGGTGTGCCAAGGGCACTTTGCTCGAGAATAAGGACCCATCTGAGGTCAATTTGTCTCTTCCCTTGCCCCAGGTCTCCAGCCTAGGAAACATCTCTTAGGTCTTTGGTCTGGAGAGGCAGGAGCCTGAATTGCATTTGCTGAGGTTAAGGAGGGGGATGGCTGCCATTATGTGTCTAGCCATGCTTTTCTCTCCTCTCTTCACTGGGGTTGAATGAGGCTCCAAGGAGCAGCTGACCTACTTCTGTTCTCTCTTCTTTCAAATGCCTGGCTTACTCATTTATAGTCTCCTTCTCCTATGAAGGCCCACCTCCCAATTTCTACTCTGGTTGTCATGGGGAAGTGGCAAGGACAGGCTATAGATGGATGCTACTTGGAAGGAAAACGGGTACCCTAAGCCCAGACCTCACATTCTTCTAACCTTAGTCCTGCCCATGCAAATTATCCCAGTGACTAGAGAACACTAGGAAATCAGCTGCTTAGATAATAGTCTTCCTCTTCAGCTTTGCAGGGATGATCAAACCCTACTATTGATTCTTACCTATTGGCTGACCTCCCTTTAAATGCCTCTCTCAGAACACTTAATGAGGTCATAGTCCCTCCTCACCCACCAGTTACTCTCATAGACCTTATGCCCAGGTTTCTGCTCTTTCTTCAAATGGCATCTCTTTTGTGAGGCTGATGAATAGTAGAGAAAACATCGTAACCGGGCTCCTAATCTTATAGGGCCAAAGCCTATGTATGCCCCATGCCAGCTGGCACTGCTGGTATCACCTAAATTCAATTTAACAAGCACCTAAATATATGCTAGTCCCTGGGACAACCAAGAAAAAAAATTAAATGGCTCCTGCCCTTAAGAAGTTTACATTGTATTAGGGGGGAAATTCTGCTTAAAGACTCATTTAAGGGGCAGTTGGTGGAGCAGTCCATAGAGATCCCACCTTGGAGTCAGGAGGACCTGAGTTCAAATCCAGCCTCAGACACTAACTAGCTGTGTGATCCTGGGCAAGTCACTTAACCCCGATTGCATCACCAAAAGATAAAAAAAAAAAAGACTCATTTAAGATCATAGATCTAGAACTGGAAAGGACCTCAGAGGCCACCTAATCCAACCCCCTCATTTTACAGATGGAGAAACTGAGGCCCAGAGTGACTTGCACAAGGTCACCAAGGTAACAAGTGAACCCTGTTCCCCTTCTAGCCTCTGGCTAAGTGGAATCTAGGGCTCTTAAAAATCCTCTGTGTGGGCAATCTTAAAAATTCATACTTCTCTAGTTCTTTAAAATTTACAAAGTACTTTCTTCACAACCCAACCCTGTGAAGTGGGTAGTATAAGTGTGGTTCTTTTTCCCTTTTTCCAGATGAAGAAACTGAGGCCCAGAGAAGGGAACTGTTATAGGTGGGATTTGAACCCAGGGTTTTTATTTTTTTATTTTTTACTGCAAATTCACATTCTTTTCACTATTCATCATGGCCTCTCTGGTAATGAGGAGGGTCAAGAGTCACAGGGAGACTTTCCTGCTCAGGGCTGGGACCCTTAGGCTCAGATCAGAAAGCTCCTGACTCTTCTGATATTGACTTTTTTACCTGGTCCACCAGGAAGCTACATCAATGGTTCCTCAAGGGTTCAAGCTTTAGTCCCTTGGACCAAATGAGAGATCGGGACTATTCAGAGACTTTCTAAGAGTATTCTAGCATGGGGGCAAAAAGCCTGGGAGAGAATCCACTCCCCTTGAGGTCACACTCCAGGATCAGACCCGCTGCATGGGACCTCAGAGCCAGCTGTAACCTTAGAGGCAGCTAGTGGCACAGTGGATAGAGTGTTGGGCCTAGAGTCAAGAAGACCCAAGTTCACATTCAGCCTCAGATACTAACTCGCTGTGTGACTCTGGGCAAAGACAGGGTCTCTTAATCTCTTTTTTTTTGCCTCAACTGTAAAATGGGGATTATAACAGCACCTACCTCATAGGCTCGTTGTGAGGATCAAATGAGATTCTATTTGTAAAAGTGCCTGGCACATAGTGGGACTATAGAAATGCTTATTCCTTTCCCCTTCCCAATAGCCTTAAGGGAACCTGGGCCACCAGTTAAGCTTCTTAGAGGAGGTAGGCTCTGGGAGGTATGGGTAGAAGCTGACAAGAGTAGCCCAGGATGCAGCCCTCTCTATACAACACTTGGCCAAATGGTTGGGGATGAGAAGTTATATTAAGACCCATCTGGTCACTTCTATTCAGAGGGAAAATATGGACTCATCATCATTAAAATTCTGTTTCCCTTATTCAGAGCCAGGATTCAGAAGAGCTTTAATCAAGCCTCCAGGGCAAGCAGGATATAGGACAGGCTACCATCATGACCACAGCACAACATAGGATGTTCAGAGCTTTGATTCTAAGCCTCTGGCTAGCTACTTCTATCCAGCAGAGGGGGCCTTTGGAATGGCCATCAGGGTCTTCCAGCCCAGTTAGAGGAATTCATGGTAGACTTTGAGAGGTACTTCCCCAGCTGAAAGGAGTGATAAGGATCTTGAGGTATGGAAGATAATGATGAGGCAGGGGATTTCCAAGCAGGAGCTAAGGCGGATCTGCCCTGGAGAAAAAGGAGCTAATGAAGTATCTTCTGAGGATTGATCCCCTTACTTGCCATACTCCCTGGGGCAGGTCTGAGCATTCCCCAATCTCCCATGGCTGATCAATTCTATTCATTAAGTAGAAAAAGCATGTGCAGGCTTTCTACTAATGAGAGCTATGCTGGCACCGAGGATGCACGCATGCATTCCAAAAAACCCTCTCCAACAGGCAATTAGCTTTGTGCTGCCTATCCAGGCCCAGAGTACAGAGGGGCCAGATTTCCGGATCTGCCATCATCGCCTCTGGCCTTTGGCAAAATTAAAGTTCTTGAGAAATAAGAATGAGTTGGTTCCCTCAGTGCAAGGGGGATTGGCCAAGGGAATTTCAATCCCCTCTTTGCCAGGGGCCTGAAAGATGAGAGATATGGAGCGTGGGAAGTAAAGAGCAGATGGAATGAGATGGCGGGATCTTCTAGGGAGCCAGACCCCAGTTTTGTTTCTGCAGATGAATGAATGAACAAATGAAAGAGTATTTATTAAGCACTTACTCTGTGTATCGTTATTGACCCCCAAGGACACATGTATAAAACCTGTGCAGCACGAATATACATGTGCGAAGTACTCATGGATATTCATGCATTTACATGAATGCCTATATGTTTACAAACATAAACCAGACCCAGTTCTCTGTATTAGAAGTGGTTTCTGAGACTTCCCTCTTGGCCTTCCACAGGATGAAACTTGGACTGTCTTTGGCAAAGGTGAGTCACGTGCAGATGTAATTCAGAAACAAAGTACAACACAATACACCATTCTTTTGTCCTATCCACTCCTTCCTCCAAGGCCCTGTTTCTGAGAAATCACAACCCAAGAGGAGGTGGCTGGGTAAGACCTCTGCCCAGAGCTGACCAGACTGAGCATCATGTACACCAAGTACAATAGATTTGGAGTCAGAGGACCTGGAGGTACAAAGCCTTCCTCTGCTACTTTATGGCTGAGGTGACCATGGGCAGTTCACTTCTCCAGGACTCAGTTTCCTCATCTGTAAAATGAAGGAGCTGGATCAAATGACTTCTGAGGTACCTTCCAGCTCTACATCTGTGGTCCTGAAATGGCAGAAATTATTTCAGCCAGTTCTGGCAAATGCCCAAGGTGACTCAGCCAGGAATTGGAATTAAGCAAATTTCAAGCCAGAGGATTTATTTAAGGGACCCAGGTATCTGATCAAGGCTAACAGTCAATGGTAAAGGCTAATTTGGTCAAAACATCCCTGGGAAGCTAAGCCACCAAATGGTGTAGTCTTCCTAAAGCACAGGTCTGACCATGTCACTACACTACTCAGTCAACTCTGGTGGTTCCCTATCACCTCCAGGACCAAATATAAAATCCTCTGTTGGTCATTCAAAAGCCTTCACTACCTTGTCCCCCCTACCCCTTTTCCAGTCTTTTTATACCTCACACATGCCACCTGTCTCCAACCTGCGCCCCTCTTCACTGACACTGGCTTCTTTGCTCTTCCTCAAACAAGACTCTTCATTTCCTGACTCCGGACATTCCCCCATACCTCGAATGCTCTTCCGCTTTATCTCCACCTCCTTCCTTCAAGTCCCATATAAAATTGCACTTTCTGCCAGAACCTTTTGCTGATCCTTCTTAATTCTAGGGCATTCCCTGTGTTGATTATTTCCAGTAGTGGATGTAGTTATTTACACGTTTACAACCCCTTAGACTGTGAACTTCTGGAGGGCAGAGACTGTCTTTTGCCATTCATTGCATCCCCAGCATTTAGCATTGTACCTGCCACATAGTAGGTATTTAAATGTTGACTGACTGACTGCACTGGCTAATAAGTTCAGGAGCAGAGGCCCCTACCACTCTTTGTCTCTCTTCCTCTGAGAAAGAACAAATAGTACCTAATAACAGGTCACATTTACATAGCACTTTAAGGTTTGCTAAGCACTTTACATAAATTATTTCATCTGATCTTCATAACAACCCTAAGAGGTAGGAACTATTCTTATCATCATTTTACAGATGGAGAAACTGAGTCTCAGAGAGGTTAAGTGACTTGCCCCACAGTTACACAGCTGGTACTGTGTCTGTTGGAGGTAAGATTTGAATCCAGATTTTCCTGACTTCAAGTCTAGACCTCTAGCCATGAATCCACACTGCTTCTAAATACTAGTCTTATGTCACAAGGAGGTCAAAGATGGAGGAAAAACTTCTATGAAATAGAAAAATATTTATGGCATCACTCTTAGCTGTAGCAAAGAACTGGAAACCAAGGGGCCACCCATCAAGTGGAAAATGACAGAACAAATTATGCTTTATGAATGCAATGAAATATTTTCGTGTCATAAGAAATGGCAAATAATGATGAATTTGAGGAAACTTAGGAGGACTTGCTATGAACTAGTGCAGAGTGAAGAAAGTAGAACCAGAACAATTTACATAATGACTACAATTAATTTAAAAAAGAAAATGGCATTGAAAGTCATTAACACTCTTGTTAATACATCAACTTAAGTGTGACTTCAGGAGACTGAAGGTGAAGTGAGTATGCCTCTCCTCATCTGTAGAGCTGGTAGATGAAAGGTGAGGAGAGGGGCCTACATTATCAGACATGGACAAAATGCTGATTTTGATTTGTTTGTTTGAGCTTCTTTTTGCAGGGAAGAGTTCAGTTGGAGGTGCAAGTGTGAGGAGACACTTGGAAATGACCAATGTGTAAAAAAAAAAAAAAGGGCAACAATAAAACTTTTTTTTTTTGGATAGAGGACAGTTTTTCCCACTAGGGAATAAGTGTTAGAGCTCTTCTGGGAACTTAGGGAAGTTGTAGCCTGTCCTTCAGTGAAAGGGATGGGGTAGAGAAGAATGATTATAGAAACAGGAATGACTCCTTTCTGTTCTGTTTGCACTAAGGGTAGTCTGAGGGCAGAGGAATGGACTGGATGAAATCTTAAGCCTCCCTTCTCGCCTTTGAGGCCTCAGCTCATTCTGTGGGTTCCTTTCTTAAGTTTCAGTACTGCCTGTTAACTTGTTTTCCTCCGGATGTCTCTAGGAACATTTATTCCTCTTTATCAGTCAGGAAACACCAGACCCTGTCTGATGGGATAATTGATCTGAGCTAGGAGCAGCCAATTTTTAGAAAACTGAAATGAAAAGAGGAATGTTAGCTCTTTGAGGGCAGGGCCTGTATTTGCTTTTCTATTTATATCCCCAGTTCTTTGCATAGTGCTTAGTACATAATATTTACTAAATGCTTTTTCATGATGAGCAGGCAGAGTTCAGAAAAACCTGGAAGGACTTGTATGGACAATGCTCAGTGAAGTGAGCAGAACCAGAAGAACATCGTACACAGTAACAGCCATGTTGTGCAATGACTAATATTGATAGACTTAGCCCTTCTCAGCACTGCAAGGATCTCCAAAAGGCTTATGATGGAAAATGCTATCCACATCCAAAGAAAGAACTGTGGAGTTTGAATTCAGATCGAAGCATACTATTTGCTATTTCTTTCTTTTGTTTTGTTTTGTTTTCTCTTTCTTGTGGTTCCTCCTATTGGTGCTAATTCTTCCTTACAACCTCACTAATGTGAAAATATGTTTAATAGGAATGTATATGTATAGCCTGTATCAGATTATGTGCCATCTTGAGGAGGGAGGGGAAGAAAAAATTAAAACTCAAAACCTTATGGAAGTGATTGTTGATAAATCAAAATAAATTAATTTAAAAAAAGGAAAAAATGCTTTTTCATTTACTAAAAAAAAATCTGAAATGGTTGGACTAGATAATCGCTAAGGTTCCTTCCAGTTCTAAACCCCATGGCCTATGGCTTGCAGAACTGTAACTAGAAAGTATCTTGCCCGAAGCCCTGGGCATTGCTTAAGGGATACTCAGATCAACCTTTTAAAATACATTTAGTTTGGAGGAGGGTGGGGGTGGACCTCAGACCTGGGGACAAAAAGCCCTGCAAATGAATGAATGAATGAATAAGCATTTATCAAGTTCAGGTCCTTATCTCTATTACTGTGAGCCAAATGCTGTGCTAAGTGCTACAGATACAAATACAAAAGTGAGAGAGGGTCCCTGACTTCAAGGAGCTTACTTTCTAAAGTGGGAAGACAACACATACCCAGGAGGAGTGGCCAGGGAAGGGAGGATGGAATTACAGGAATGGTGAGGTGAACCAAAAGGCAGTTAAATGATTTTTCTTGGAACAGTGGTAGTATTTGGTATTGATTAGATTATTGAATTCCAAGCCAGAAGTGGAATGGGAGGGGATGGAGTTAGGGCATATACTTGGTGGCCAGATGAATAGTAAGATGGCCAGGCTAGCTGGACGGATGGAATGTAAAACATGGTCAGAGCTCTTGAGCAATGGTCTAGAACAGGCTACTTGGGTTTGTGCTTATTCATTCACCAATCACGGCAGCTTAGCTCAGGGCAGGAATTCCGAACCTGAGTCCATTGACTACCCCAAAAGTTGGGAACTTTTGTTTTGGGGGGGGGCCAATACAGATGGGTTGATCCAGGTGGGGAGAACTCATGGCACGTGTAGGGTGAGACCTCAGGGCACTGATGCGGTTGCTGTGGGGCAAGTTGCAGGGAGGGAGCAGGGCAAGACTGGATTGGGGAAGAACTTGTCTATGGTGTAGCCAGTGAGGGGGAGAGACATTTTTGGCAATTTCCTATTGTAACTAACTAATCTTAAAAACCAGGTGGTGATAGGGGTAGTTAGGTGGTTGCAGTGGATAGAGGGCCAGGCCTAGAGTTAGGAACACTCATCTTCCTGTGTTCAAATCTGGCCACAGACACTAGCTGTGTGACCCTGGGCAAGTCATTTAACCCTGTTTGCCTCAGTTCCTCATCTTGTAAAATGAGCTGGAGAAGGAAATGGCAAACCACTCCAGTATCTTTGCCAAGAAAACCCCAAATGGGGCCCAAAGAGTAGGGAATGGCTGACCAGCAGCAGCAGCAACAGCCTCATTCCCCCTCTTGGAGGAGTGTAAATGCTCTCAGTGTCCTGGGGCAGAGCCGGAACTGCCGACCCCAACCCTGAGATACATTCCCTATAGGAATACGGATGATGCTATAAAATTCTGCCATTAGAGATTCTTTCCTTTAGGTTACCAGATATGATTCCCTCTAAAACTATAACTGTTCATAAGCATGATAATAAATTAAGCATTTAATAGTCATTAACTGAGATAATATATTTGAAAGTCCTTTGTGAATAGTGTAGCATCCTATAGCTGTAAACAGTTATTATTATTAACAGTTTACTGGGAGTTATTGTCAGATCCATCACTTACTAATAGCTGAAAGCAGTTTTTTTGTTTGTTTGTTTGGGGTTTTTTGGCGAGGCAATCAGGATTGACTTGCCCAGGGTCACACAGCTAGTAAGTGTCAAGTGTTTGGGGTCAAATTTGAACTCAGTTCCTCCTGACTCCAGTGCCGGTACTCTATTCACTGTGCCACCTAGCTGCCCCTGAAAGTAAGTTTTGATGGGGGTAGGGGTAGGGACAAGGGAAGAAAGAGGTCCAGATGAAGAGCATTCCTAGGTGGGGATAGCACTAGAGCACTGGGGGCTAGAACTCCATAAAGGAGGAGAGACACAGTGATGCAAGGGCTGGTGGAAGACTAAAGCCCTCAGAAGATCAATTTTGTCTACTTCGCCATTTTCCAACTGCCAGCCATACTTGCAGGGTCAAGTTCCCTAGGGAATGGGGATGATGATGCTGGTTTTCTTTATGCCTGTCTTTCTCTTTTTGCCTTTGTATTTTTCTGGTTCTGGTTCTCCATTGTCTGACCTCACTTGCTCTCTCTTTCTCTTTCTTTCATGCTGTCTTTCTGTGCCTATCACTTCCTCCTTCCTCATTTTGGTGACAAATCATCTTGAGATTTGGCAGCTAAGTATTAATCATCTGTAATGGGGCCCATCGAGTTTCAGGTGCGTCTGAGGACAGCAGTCTAAGGAGGGAGTTTTTGATGATAAAGGAACAGGATGATAATAGATAGGTGGAAGTGGGATGGGAGAGGGAGGGCATTCAAAGTTCAAAGGGCTAATTTTCAGAGGCTGGAGAAGTGATCAGTCTCTCTTGTCCCTTCCTTACCCTAGGCAAATACTCTTTAAATGGGTGGTTACCTGGAAAGTCTGGCAACATTTCAGCAAGATGAAAAGACAGCTCACACACAAACAGGCCATAAGATTGGGGATCCCTCCCACTGGGATTCCCTATAGTACTCAAAGGTGTCACACCTGAACATTGAAAGTGCTCTTTATAGAACTGACAAAAAAACTATTACCCAGTAGATAAGCAGACAAAAGACATGAAAAGTTTTTAGAAAAAGAAATGCAAATGATGAAAAAATGTTCCAAATCATGGATAATAAGAGAAATGAAAATAACACCACTGAGGTTTTACCTCACATGTACTGCCTGGGAAATGATGATTAAAAATGAAAGCAATTAATGTTGAAGGGGCTGTGGAATTACAGGTACATACTCATATGCCTTAACTGTTGATGGAGTTGTAAATTGGTCTAAACATTCTGGTAAATAATTTGGAATAATTCAAGAAAATTTACTACACTGTTCATACCCTTTGATATAGCAATTCCCCTGCTATAGACACACCCCATGGAAGTCAATGACAGAAAGAAAGGTCCTATACATAACAAAATATTCCTAGCAGCATTCTTTGTGTTGATTAAAAAAAAAACCTGGAAACAAAATGGACAATCATTAATTGTGGAGTAGCTAAAGATATAATGTTATATTTAAATGGGATATTTTTGAACCATAAGAAACAAGTATGAGGAGTTCAGAGAAACATGGGAAGATGTATATGACATGATATAGAGTGTAGAAAGCAGAACCAAGAGTAGAATATATACAATGACTACAATAATGTAAATGATTACTCTTTAAAAAATAAAATCTTGATTAATTGTAATGACTAATCTTGGTTAGGTAATGGGCAGCTAGGTGGCACAGTGGATAGAATGCCAGCAGGCCTGGAGTCAGGAAGACTTATCTTCCCGAGTTCAAATCTGGTCTCAGATACTTACTAGCTGTGTGACCCTGGCAAGTCACTTCACCCTGTTTGCCTCAGTTTCCTCATCTGTAAAATGAGCTAGAGAAGGAAATGTCAAACCACTTCAATACCTTTGCTACAAAAACCCCAAATGGGGTCACTAAGAGTCAGACAGGACTGAAAATGACTAAAAATCTTGGTTAGAGAATTGATATCAAAAGGTCTCTCTTCTCAGTAGAGAGATGGGTAACTGTGGAATGTTATCATAAGCTGTCAAAGTTGCTATATTGGTTGACTTTGCTTAAATGATTTTTTTTTGTTACAAGAAGGAATGACTGGTGTAAAAACCTAAGGCAATAATAACAATTCAAAAAAGAAAATGCCAAATGTACCTCAAGGAAGAGCTCATTTATTACTTGTTTTGTTTTCTAACTTGTATGACTCTTGTGTTAGCTCATTATAACTCAGATGATTATTATATAAGCTCATTACAACAGTCTGATCAACCCACTACATTACAATCATCCATTGTTAGAATGGAAATCGCTTAGTGATAAGCTAATACTTCACAGCCTTAATAAATCCTTGATTACATCAATATGGAAGCTTCTTTCAGAAGGACAGATCCCAATCTATTTATGTCTTCTCTTATTTCTTGGTATAGACAGCGTTCTCTCTCTGGCAAATCCTCCAAAGGGAGTCCATCCAACAAACTGGAGGCCTCCCTCTAGGTCTCTTAACATTATTACATGGGTAGTAGTTTAACAATCAAGTTATCTTTCTGCTATCCCTTGGCCTAATCACATGGTCATCCTGACTACTTTTCCACTTATGTATCTCTTTGCTGATATATCATTTATGCTCAGCCCTCCCTCCCTCAAATCAAAGTCAACTACAAGTCACGCGTCATCATCCCCCGATGTCATGGTTCTCTAGAACAAAGGACAAACCACACAACACACAACCACGACATTTATGCTACTTCTTGTGGGTGTCATTGGTAATATGCTAGAACCTAATTATGTCCACTATGCAACTCCCTTGCCCTTTGGAGCCTTTTTTCATCATTTGCATTTCTTTTTCTGAAAATTCTTTATATCTTTTGACAACTTACTGGCTTTTCCTATTACATATTCAAACCTGAATTTTTGATTCTATAGCGATTGTAGCATCCCATGATTTGCAGTCATTGCATCAACTGGAGGAACATTGGTTTCAAAAAGATGGACTTTTGTTTCAGGGATAAGCTTGGCACTGAAAGCACTACACAACTTCCCAAATGCTATCCTTCCTCCTATTCTTCTCTGGGCCCAGTTCACTTGCCATCTGCCGTATCTTTCCAGGAGATCCAGACTGACTGAATAGCTCAGTGCACTGTCTATACATGTCTTAATCTGGACCATAAGTATTCTTCATCCACTTGGTTATTCCTATGTGGATAGTCAGGCTGAACTTTTCTGAGTCATCATGAATCTCATTTAGGAGGCTCTGCAGTGTTTCAGGGCTTGATTCAATCCACCGACAGCAGTATCTGAAGGACCCAACCCTCCATAAGGAATCCATCTTGCATTTGGACCCCTCACTAGAGTTCTCTGCAACACTGGCAACCACCTTTGACAAGGTGTTTTATGCCACACTTGATATTAATAATAGGAGGAAATCTGAACAAAGTTATCAACAAAGTTGTTGTTCACCAAACAACTCAACAGATATTTATTATGACAAAGGTCTAGAAAAACCACCTTGAATACTGCCTTCTGTACTGTCACAAAAACACATATTTTTGTTTTATTACTTGGCATTTGTACAGAGCGTTAAGGTTTCTTGTTTTTTCCAAAGGAAGGTGAGGCCAAATTTTCCTCTCTTCCTTCTCAAAACCCAAACTCTTGGTCCCTAAGGTCACATTTCTAGCCTCTTCCTTATATAGCCACCAATAGATGGAGATTTGAGTCCAGGCCAAGGCCTCCCATTACAGGCTCTCTTTATCTCCAGGGAGGATTTCCCTGAGGTACAGTGTGTATGTTCCAGTAATTCCTTAAGGGAACCTGGCTTCTTTGCCCTTTTCAAGGCAAAAGGAAGGTAGAGAGACAGAGGGCATCTCTGAGGAAGGCCCCCTGTAGGGCCAGAGATTCAGTGTTCAGCCTCCAGTGTTCTGTGTCCAGAGCATGGAATACAATCCCCCAAACTGGAGCCTGGAATGTAGACCTAGTCCCCTCCCCAGGAAAATGAACAGTAATTTGTCAAGAAGGGGGAGGGGAGGGGCAAGAATTCACAAAGGTTCCTGCCATGAAGCCCAGACTGGTATTGGGAAAAGGAACCAGGAATCAAAAGCCTTTAATTTCATTGTTCCCTAAGTGAAAAAAGGAGGAAGCTGCCATCTGCTGCCAAATGGGCATTTAAGAGCTAGCCTAGTCTCCCCCATTCCCCACTGCCTCTTTTCATCCCTTCTTCCCAAGATAGGGTTGCAGACCCTGAAAAAAAATCAGGGAAGCAGCTCCTGTTAATGTCCCAGCTGCTAGGGCTGGGAGAAGAGAAGCCTGTTAGAATCCGATCTAAACAACAAGAAGGAGGAAGGGGGGAAGGACAGGCTTAGGAAGAGGGAAGCAGTCACCCTGCGTTGCCATGCTCTGGCCCCCTGGAGCTGCCTTCCTTGTCTAGCACTAACTAATAGAGGCATCCTCAGAGCAGGTCTGGCACCAGGTGGTCTCTCCTTTGGGCTAGGCTGGGTGGGGAGGAGCCAGGGCAGTGCGGGGCATTTGAAACACCAGGCATCCTCCTCACATCCCTCAAGAATCTCCTCTAAGCCCTGCCTGGGCCTGACCCAGCTTAGCCTGTGAGACGTACCCACCTCACAGCACGGGGGAGGTACAGCTGCTGACAAGCTAATTAAAAACGCAGGAGGAGGGTGGGTTTTCGGGCATGGGAAGAAATGATGGCAGGGGAAGAGAGATCAAATAGAGATACTCTTGTTGCATTGCCTAACACTGGTCCCCCCAGATCTGCAGCCCCGGTTAGTCACTCTAACCTAGATTGACGAGAGCCCCCCAAATTGTCAGAGCCCTCCAGAGATCATCTTGTCCAGCTCTTCAGGCCTGTGAGTGCATGAAGTGATGGAACAGAGATAGGGGCTGCTCTTCTTAAAAGCCTCCAGGAAGGGCGAGGCCTCAGTCTGCCTTAGTCACCCACTGCAGTTGGGACCATTAGTGGAAAACATTTTCTCAAATCTAACCTTAAACATCCTGCTGTGGGGTCAGCCTATCTCTTCTTGTGCTCCTCAGTGAGATGAGAGAAAACTGCCCTCAGGAAATTTTTTCATAGCTTAAAGACTGCTTTCAAATCTATAACCCGATCCTAGCCAGAGGCAGCCAGGTGGCAGGCACAGCAGATAGAGCATTGGACCTGGAGTCAGGAAGGGGTGAGTTCCAATCTGGCTTCAGACACTTACTAGCTTAATGTGACCCTGGGTAAGTCCCTTAAAGCTCTGTGGGGATAAGAATAGTACCTCTCCCAGTCCTTGTGAGAATTAATATTTGTAAAGAGCCCCTCACATAATAGGCGCTTAATTAAAATGCTTATTCCTTGCCCTTCTTTCCCCACCTGGCATCCCTGAGCCTTCTCTAGGCTATGGAATCCCCGTTTCCTTTACAAAAAATAAAAATAAAAAATCATGGGACCAGGGCATTTAGAGTTAAAAGGAACTTGTCCAACCCTCTTACTTCATAGATTAAAAAAAAAAGCAGAGGAAATGATTTGTCCATGGTCAAGCAGTCAATAAGAGACAGAGCTGGACTTCTCACTCTAAATCTGGAGTCCTGTTGTCTGTCCTACACAACAACTAGAATTCTTTGTCACTGCCCTCCTCCAACCTCTCTACAGCCACACTTGAAGGGAGGCGGGGAGAAGAGTGCAGGACACTGTTTGAGACCCTATTCCTAACTAAACCACATAGGAGGGGAAGAGGTTTCCCTGTTTCCCTGGAAGGTGGCCAGGCTGGAACTTGTCTCTTTTAGGCTGGGGGTGGGCAACATTGCAAAGGCTTGTTAAGAAAGTGAGAATAAAGAGAAGTGACTAATGAAGTCAGGACCAAGGAAGAGGTGGAGAAAAAGAATTAATTAGTAGGATCAGAACTAGCTGATGCCCTCCCCCACCCGCCCCGGGGGATTTCTGAGAAATGTGAAAGCTCGGACCCAGGTCAAAACATCGTGCCTGCCTCATGTAAAATATATTCTGCTTGGAAGCTTGCAGAGAGAAGGAGGCTTCTATACCAGTCCTTGGCATGGAGGCTCCGTCCCTGTGCCTCTGGGCTGGTATCTTCCTAGGGGACAGCCTAGAGACCATCCCTTGCCTCCAGCACCCCAGCGCAAGCGCGAGCCACAGCCTAGCCGACTTGTGTTTACCTTTCAGGCTTCTAGCGAGCTGCAGGGCATTAATGATTAAAAGTGCCAACAGGCCAAATGCCAATACCGCTAAACCGGGCTGGGAATATGCTTCAGGAAGCTTGTTAACTCTAACAAACCAGGACCGACGAAAATGCATTTTCCCCACTTCTCCTATGCAATTCCATCAATTCCTCGGGAGGAGAGAAGTATCAGACTGCGCGCCAGCCGGGGGGAGGATCACTGCTCTCCCTTCCCCTCTCCTCCAGTCCCTTGGCCGTGAGTCACTTTGTCCTTCCTCCTGCCTGCAGGCGAACCAGGACACATGTAGGTCTTCTTTTCTGTTCTTACAGCTTCCTAAATTCATTCTGGTGACTCCTCATTACCTCTATGACCAAATACAATGCCCTGTTTAGCACCTAAATGCCATCTCTACCTGGCTCTAAGCAACGTCCCAGGTTTATCATATATTGCTGCCTTTCAGGTACTCTCTGGTCCCCTTGAAGTTCCCTTTTCATTCCTCACATGATGTGACATCTCTGATTTTGCCCAGGCTGGTCCCCTGGCATGCACTCCACCTATGCCTCAGAGAATCTCTAGTTCCCTCCAAAGCTCACTTCAGGTGCTGTTTCACATGAGGACCCCACTAGTACCTCCACTCACTCAATTTTTGTTGCTATTATTCAGTCCTTTCAGTCATGTTGGACTCTTCCTGACCCTTTTAAAATTATTATTATTATTATTATTATTTTGGCTTTTTGGTGAGTCAATCAGGATTAAGTGACTTGCCCAGGGTCACAAAGCTAGTAAGTGTCAAGTGTCTGAGGCCAGATTTGAACTCAGATCCTCCTTACTCCAAGGCTGGAGCTCTATCTTCTGTGCTACCTACCTGCCCCACCCTTTTAGAGATTTTCTTGGTAAAGATGCTGGAGTGGATTGCCATTTCCTTCTCCAGCTCATTTTACAGATGAAGAAACTGAGGCAAACAGAAGTTAAGTGACTTGCCTAGGATCACACAGCAAGTTAGTATCTGAGGCCAGATTAGAACTCAGGAAGATAAGTCTTCCTGACTCCAGGCCTTGTGCTCTATCCACTGCCAATTTATTACTCTAAAAGTAAGTGAGGTGCCACCCTCACCTAATTATCCAGTATTAATTTTGTATGTATTTTATCTATGCATGTCATCTCCTTGGATAGAATGTAAGCTCCTTAAGGGCAGGACTTTCATTTTTATGTACCCTTAGCACCTAGCTCAGTACCTTGGCATATAGTAGGCACTTAATAAACGCTTTCTCCTTTTCCCCTTCAATAGCCTAAAAACCTCACTGTGCATTAGAGTGGGGTTTCCTCCTTTAGTGGTGGTACCTCAGGTGACCACCCCAATTTGCCTCAGTTTCCTCATCTGTAAAATGGGGACAATAATAGCCACTACCTCTTCAAGCTTGTTGTGAAGATCAATAAAGCACAGTGTTTGACAGGTGTTATATAGATGTTGGATATCATGTGTCTTGAAGGCTGGGAAAGTAAACAGGGTAGAAATGGAGGAGAAATGGGGGAGGGGTAATGATGTAAGGGCATGGAAGCAGAGAAATATGGGCCACATTTGGAGAGTGGGAAGTAATCAAGATTGGCTAGACTGTTGAGTGCATGAATCAAAAGAGAGGGAAATAGGCTGAGAAGGTAAATAGGGACCCAACTCTTGGAGGGCCTTGAATTCCAAGCCATGGCATTTGGAATTTATTCAGGAGGCAGTGGAAACCAATGATTCTTGCCAGCCTAAGAAATGCAGAATGTTCAAGTACAGATGACTTGAGAAAATAGACTTCCTGATCTCAAGAACTCATAATCTAGCCAAGAAATCACTGTGTACAAGTCACTCTGCCAGCTTAGTAGCAAGACACCTGAGGAAACATGGCTCTAACCTTCCATCACTACTCCCTCCTGGAGGGCTGAATCATTTCACCCGGAACTGACTTTCAGAGGAATTCCTTTGAGATTGAGATAATGAAGGCATCTGAAACTGCAACACCTGGAAGGCCAGAGTCCTGCCTCCCACAGAGCCGGGCTTGTGAGAATGGGATGTGGCCAATCCTTCTTTCCAGACTGTTTCCCTTCTACCCTGAGATCTGCACCAGAGGCTGGGAACACTTAGCCAGAGCCCAACTGGGCAGTTTTTCTTCTAGGCTGATCTAAGGATAGAATAATGGTCATTGAGGACAGAACACCTACTAGAGCATTGGTGAAATAAGAAGAGAGGCAGGGGAAGCCTCTGATGTTAAAAGAATTAGACAAAATAATGCATGCCAAATGTAATGCAAATCAACTCATGACTGTGTGAATCCACAGCTCAGACCATTTTAGTAAAAGGCCTGCAGCCTAAAAATGGGAAGAGAGTAAGGTCAGTAGGAAATGGTATGGTTTGCCCTGAATATTCAGTAAAGCTAAATGAATCCCAGCTAGGGCCTAAGGGAAGAGGGTTCAGCTCTGGGCCTGAGAATACCAGTGCAGGCAGGTCCATTCCAGGGGAGCAAGGTTTTTTCTGTAGAAAATAGATACTTGGCTGCTCCCTGAACTTGACACTCCATCTCCTCCATTACACCCACTCCCTGCCTGGAATGCTCTTCCTCCGTACTTTTGCATATTAGAATCCCTGCCTTCCCTCAAAGTCCAGTCCATGCACAATGTCCTGCCAGAAGCCTTTCCTAATTCCCTGACTAGCTGCTGGTTTGTCTCTCCTCCCCAAATTATCACGTGCTCTATATGTGTACCAGTTTACAGGTCACATCTTCCTGATAGAATAAAAACTCTTTCAGTGTGGAGACCTATTTGTTTTGTTTGTATATCTCCAGTACCTGGCACAGTACCTTGCCCATAACAGGCAGTTAGTAAACGCCCATGGGACTGATTAGAATATTAGAGCTGGAAGAAAACTTCAAGGTCCAATCTCCTTATTTCATATGTGATGAAACTGAGGAAGGGCCAGTGATTTGTCCAAGGTTAATGAACTGGCTGAGTTAGGACAAGAACTCAGTTTGTATGGCTCCCCAAACAGAGCTCTTTGCCGTATACTGAATGTTTCTAGGTTTAGGGTTATGGATTTTTCAAGTTAGAAGGTCCTTAGGGGTCAGTACCCAAGTGAAAGGAACCCAGTGTTCTTTCTCCTGCATCGTGATACATCACTTCCTTGTACTTGTGTCTTTTGCCTTTCTGTGATGGTGTCTGGCCTGGTAGTCTTCTTAGTTCTGCTCAGAGAATAAAAAAAAAAAGCCCAGGGATTATTTTGGTTTGAACGGTTCTGTGGTTTGCCTGGTTGCTCTGTGAGGGCCGTATGCCTTGGCTTTTTGACAGACCCCCAGCCTCATCCCTGGCTGGAGCCCAGTTCCACAAATATCACCTGAGGGAAGCAAAGCCCGGTTGATAATCTGAATGTTCTCCATTCTTTTGCCAGCCAGCCGCATGGTACCCCCAGAGAAGGTGTTCTTGAAATCCTCCTGGGCACGCCGGTTTTGCATGTGATTTTCTTCCGATGAGATCTTGTTTTGCCAACTAAATTAAGACTATGACAGAGAACAGAGACTACCTCTTGCAGTTTAGTTCAATTAAGATTTCACATCAACAAATTAAAATGCATCCTCGTTGCCTGTAAGGCAAATCCGCCTGTGCTTTGGATAAGGCTCCAGCATTTGTTGCTTGGGCACCTAGCCGGAATAATCTGAGCTCAGCTGGGAGGACAGCCTCACCTTGACAGCTTGCTCATCTGTTTCAGCAGGCTAGGGTCCGAGTGAGGTCTTCATGACCTGCTTCCTCTAAACCACAGGTGGGGAACATTTTATCCATACAACAAGGACCAAAAAGTTATTCTGTTCATCAGTAGAATTGCAAAGTAATAAAGGAGCTTTGATGGCAAAACCATAAAATCATAATAGCCAGCATGAAGATTTGCAAAGCCTTTTCCATATGTAAAGCACTCATAATCCTTACAACAGCCGAGTGAGGTAGATGCTATTGTTATCCTCATTTTATAAACTGGGAAACTGAGGCTAAGAGAGAGTCACACAGCAAGTAATATCTTAGGCAGGATTTTAATTCCTGACTCCAGGACCAACCCTCTATCCATTGTACACCTCGTCACCCTGCCAAGATTGCTACTGCAGAAAGTAAACCTTTTTTTCTCTGTAAAATGAGAGGTAATTATATATATATATATATATATATATATATATATATATATATATATATATATATTATATATATATTATATATATATATATTTTAACATTAGGAAGGTCAGAAAGTAAACTGCATGAGGGCAGGAACTGCGTCTTGTTTATTTTTGTATCTTCTGTATCTTTGTGTCTTCCCTTGGTACCCATTATATTCTCTATACAATGTACCACAGGATCACAGAATCTCATAGTTGAAGGAACCTCAGAGACTGTCTAGTTCAACTTGATCTTAAACTTGTCCCTAAATAAGAATTCCCCTCCCCCGCTCCCATAACAGCCCTGATAAATGGACATCCACATGCTACTTGGAGCTCCACTTCATGCCCTTCCAGACCTTGGGTTGGAAATAAAGAACAGTCAAGTTGGACAGTTCCTTACTGGGAGGTATTTGCTCACACAGCACTGGATTTTCCCATCTCTTTGCTACTCATTCTGCCGTCTGGGGCCAAGCAGAATATGTCTAGGCTCTTCCACGTAAAAGCCCTTCAAATATTTGAAGATAACTATTGTGTCTTCCCTTCTCCAGCCTAAACATTCTCAGTTCCTTCAAAGAATTTAGTAGACAGGTGCTTAATAAATGTTTGTTGAACTGAATTAAATTGAATCAAGAAGTTGGGGGTGGAGGGTTTCCATCAAAATGATGATCACATAAATGCTTCTAAATTTAGGTAAGAATTAAAACACTTTTAATATCAAACTGGAAACATTTATTTTGGGGTACAGGAAGAGAGGGTGTCTGCGTGCAATAAAAACATCTGTTTCTTATAATTTTTCATAAGGGCAGCTAGGTGGCACAGTGCATAGAGCACTGGGCTTGGGATCAGGAAGACTTATCTTTGTGAGTTCAAATCCAGCCTCAGACACTTCCCAGCTTTATGACCCTGGGCAAGTCACTTAACCCTATTTGTCTCAGTTCTGCATCTGTCAAATGATTTGGAGAAAGAAATGGCAGACCACTCCAGCATGTGCCCAGAAAACCCCAAATGGGGTCACAGAGAGCTGGGCATAACTGAACAACAATGTTTCTTATAATCTAGAGAGTAGCTTTTTTAAAAGTATCTTTTAAAAAAATTTTTTTTTTAATTTTTTGGTGAGACAATGGGGACTAAGCGACTTGCCTAGGGTCACATAGCCAATAAGTGTCAACTGTTTGAGGTCAAATTTGAACTCAGATCCTCCTGACTCCAAGACCAGAGTTCTATCCACTGTACCACCTAGCTGCCCCAAGAAAGTAGCTTTTTTATTGCTCGTTTTTTAAAGATCAATATCACCAAATGAGTTAGATCCTTTCCTTTTAGGACTTTGATAAACCTTGGAGATGTATTTTTGTCTCCCTCCTTCCCTCTTCAGTTCCCCCTGCCTAGTCACAATTTAGAATTGAATATTTGTCGTTTGTTTTATTTATTTAACATTGAAATCCTAGATGGTGGGTTCTCTAGGTGTTTCTATTTAAGAACATAGGATCATCCATTTAGAGCCAGAAGAGACCTTAGGAGTTATCTAGTCTAACCTTCTCGTTTTACAGATGAAGAAACTAAGGCCAAGAGATTTTAAATCATTTGTGCAAGATTACAGGTGACAGTATGCTGATTGCCCTAAGCCCCAGAACACTGTAGGGCCTCCTCAGTGAGATCAGCCTATCAATCCACACAGGAAAAAACAAGTGGATGAAGAAGGTCTATCAGGCTACACAACTTTGACAGGTACTGTGGATATAAAGCTGGACTCAGAATTGAGGAGGAGGAAGAAAACTTTTAGGAAATTAAGCAGTGTTTTCAACAATTCCAGGATTCTCCCTAATACACAAATTCATCTTTTTATATCATTGTTCTTCCAGGATTGTTGTTTGACTATGAATCATAAAAGACTGCAGCCACTGAAGAATCAAAATCATATGTAACGGGGCACCAGCCCTGGAGTTAGGAGGACTTGAGTTCAAATCTGGCCTCAGACACTTGACACTTACTGGGTGTGTGACCCTGGGCAAGTCACTTAACCCCCATTGCCTAAGCAAAAAAATAAAAGAAAGAAATTATGTTTGTAAAGCACCTGCATATAGTAGGTGCTTAATGTTTAGCAGCTAGGTGGAGCAGTAGATAGAGTTTGGCCTTGGAATCAGGAGGACCTGAGTTCAAATCCAGCCTCAGACACTTGACACTTACTGGGTGTGTGACCCTGGACAAGTCACTTGACCCCACTGCCCACCCAAAAAAGCAAAACAAAACAAAAAAACCCACATGTAACCCACAGGTTACAATGTTGAGAACAGCTGTGGAAAAAAGTGGGCACTAACATAATAGCTGCAGTGTAGTGAGACTGACAGTTTTATGCTGGCCACCCCAAAAGGCAACAAACAACAAAAAACAATAGTTTTGCCACTAAGAGAAGTGGGATCAGAGTTTGCCAGTCCCTTTCAATATTCCCGGCTCACGTTATTTGAATGGAACCAGAGGAAGATGATGGGAGCGCGTGGAGTTGAAAGGCATTCTCTCCCCACTCCCATAGCTTCACCTAGATCCTTTGCTGTTTGCTAAGGCTACGGCCCTAAGAATGATCACTGGGATGGGAACTAAAAGGGATTTTACGTCCTGACTGTAACTCAGATGGGACTTAGACTGAGGGAGTCAGAGGCTGCAGAAAAGCAGTGAGTTAAAAGAAGAGACCGTCTTGTCTGGAATATTATGCTGTCGTTCTACAATTCTCTAGCTGGGTTTGGTGGCTGGTAATCCTTAGCTATATACAAAAAGAGCTTTAGTTTTCCTTGCCAGGTAGAGGCTTACGAACTGCTACACTCCAACAGATGGTAGCAAAGACTAGAAGACGGACCTGATGATTCTAAAGATTAGCAGATAGTAGCAGAGACCAAATCAGTGACCGTGAAATCAAGAGAGTGGAGACACCATTCCTAGTAAAGATGTTGTTGTTCAGTCTTTTTAGTCATGTCCAACTCTTTATAATCCCATTTGGAGTTTTCTTGGCAAAGACATTGGAGTGGTTTGCTATTTCCTTCTCTGGCTCATTTTGCAGATGAGGAAACTGAGGCAAATGATATTAAATGATTTGCCCAGCGTACCACAGTTAGTGTCTGAGGCTGAATTTGAACTCAGGTCTTCAAAGCCTCGCACTCTATCCGCCGGGCCACCTAGCTGCCAAGTGCCATGTTTAGGAGAAAACAGTGCAATGTTATTACTACAGGGTACTGGCAACTCTACCACACTGGAGATGTGAGTTATTCTGATTATACATTTTATCCCAACCAAGTATATCCCTACATGTGTGCTCTCTATTTGTGTACCCTGGATACAATGAGTTCCTAGCTTTAGTATACTTATATGCATGTTCCCCGGCCAAATATAGTTCCTATGTGAGTGCTCTTCTTAAATGTTCTCTGGTTACATGTGTTCACTACATGTGTGCCCTTCATGCACGTCCATGGTCACATTGCTCTCTACATGTGCGCTGCCTCCCACTGATAGTAACCTGTGAGAGAGTGTATCCCATATATACACGGTGGGGTGGTACTGGTGGGTATTTTACTTCAATTAATTCGCTATGCTATTTAATTGAATGTCTTTTGTTTTTGAACTACTGTGTCCTCTAGTTGGCTAGTAGAAGTAAACACACTAGTGGGGGCTCATTTTTAGTACCTTAAAATCCGGGCTAACTTTCTGGAAGATTACGTGTAAGGTGGTCCCTGAATGGGTAGAAATGGTGATTTGTGTGTACGAAGTGGCATGATGTATACTTTGAAAAATGGGGGAGGGGTCATATAATGGGAAGTAGGGATCACAGATGGATACCCTTAATGCTGCACTGGTTCCTACTGAATATTAAAAGACTTAGAGGAAGATCTCCAGTATGTTAAATAGATTTTCTAAGAAGAACTTATGAGAAGACATGGACGAATTGCATAGGATAAATGGTGCAGATGAGTTGAAATCTGTACCATTGGAGGGAATAACCTTGTCAGTGAGATCACAAATCCATCAATAAGCATTTATTAAGCAGTTGCTATTTGCCAGGCATTATATATTGGTATATGAAAGAAGTATCTATTTGTTGAATGGAGTTTTATGTTCTCTGTTCTTACTTTTAAAAGAGGATAAATAGATTGTTTTATATTCCTCTCCCTCTCCAGCCAAACAACCAATAATATTAAGTTGTTTATACTTGTTTTGTCCTTGAACGATTTCTTTTTCTTTTTAATGTAGGTTAGTGCCTATAGGAAAAAAGGTTCTCCAGCTGCATTCTAGTCTGAGGGGAATGTTCCCTTCCTTAATGCACAGCAAAAGGCCAATGGAAGTAGGGAGTTGGGCTTCCCATCACTCCAATCTCCTCCTTTATGATTTGCATCCTTTGCATGTGTTTTACAATCAGTCTGATCTTTTCTATTTAAGCTTAAAATCATCTTTACTTTCCAGATTTATTTTCTTCTCTGCTGCCTTCTTTGCTCCTTTTATATCCTGAGACTTATATGTCTATGAAAGGAGAAATTCATAGTGAAAAACATGAAGTTGAAGAGTTATAGGCCTGGCTAATGCCAAAGCAACCCAGGAAATCTTGGGGGTCCCGAGAAAAAATAAGGAAGCTTTGAGAGCAATGAGCCAAAAGGGCCCCATCCTTTGTAGATTTTTGACTTAGAGGTCTAGAACTAAAGCTTAGGGTAAATCCATTTATTTTCAGGAAAATCTATGTGCTAAGGATTCTATGGAAATGACTTGCTTCTCTAAGGTAGTAAACAAAAAGGTTTTCCATATTTACAGCCTTCAATAACTATGTCCTCTGGCTCCTTGGAATCAAGTAGCTGTCATTTTAGAAAGCCATGAGCTTGAGAGGATGTGACTGGGACACCTTTCTGCTAGGCCATTTACCAGATTCTCTCCCTGCCTGTGTGTGGCTTTCCTATCAGAGATATTCCTAAAAGGAAATCTGTCTTCTGTGTCCAGAGTTGGCTGATGTTCAGTAAAATACAAACAGGATGTGCTGTTATTATTTTTTCTTGATAAAAAAAAAAGACTATTTTCATTACTTGCAGAATGCTTTTAGATGGTACAGATAATTAAGCCCTGAGAATGTAGTAATACATTTCACACTGAGAGGAAGATTTGAGGGACTTCTAACCAAAAACCCAGACTCCCAAGGAGCTAAAAACATGACCATTACCCAGAACAATAAGAAGCAGCAGAATATTTATGGTAATAAGCTCAATGAGGCCCCCAGCTGTCCCTAAGTGAGTCACCCCAATATGGAAGCAAAATAGCGATAATGGTAATGGCAAGGATGATGATGATGATATTACAGTTCTGATCTTCCCTGTGTCTGAAAGCATTTTGCAGATATTCTCTTTCCTATGCTCACAGTCTTCTGGGGAAGTAGGCACAAAACATTTCCACGTGACAAAGATAGCTTAGGCACCAGCCCAGCCAAGTTCCTAGAGGTTGTCAGCCCCTTGAATTTGGTCACTGTGTCTTGTTTCTTTTTCATGACCCCCTCTCCCTCCCTTATTCCTAGTCAATAGGCAGGTTAGTACAGTGAGGGGAAAGAAATCACTTAATGACTGTAAAGGTCAAGAGACCTAGATGTGATCTTGGGCAACTTACTTAAATCGTTCAGGCTTCAGTGTCCTCATTTGTAAAGTGGAGATGATGATACCATTCTTTGCCTATTTCACAGTGTTGTTGTGAGGCTTCAGTAAGACAATATTCTAAATAAGACATGTACAATTATCCCTTTCACATCACCAGGGGCAAGGTGCCCCTGTGATCTAGAAAATCCGCCTAAGATTTTTTGGCCTTCCCTTCATATCAGAGAATTAAGTCTGAATTATTATCATATTAAAAGATACAATACGTTGATATTATACAATACCATACATATGTTTTATCCATTTCTAGGTTTCTAAACTTTTTCTGCCTATTGCTCTGTCTGTGTCATCTGTGGTATCTACAAAACTACCAGAAAGTTCCCGTAAGATGTTTTTATGCAGACCCGTGACATACTGAAACCATGATGGGGAACATTGCTATGCAGAAGGGATAACTGTATTTTGAAATGTATGATGTGCTATAGCAATGCAAAGTGTCATCATTAGTCTAGTCCAGCAATTTCAAACTCAGATTGAAGGAGCCACTAAACTGTGTGTATGAATCCCTGCCAGCCCCATATTGACTCAAAAAACCACATATTAACATTATCTGTTTTCCATTGTATTTTTATTTGTTTTGTATTTCCCAATTACGCTTTAATCTAGTTCTTGTTCACTATTCTGTTCTATTTCAAAATGATTTTTCCCTTTTTCCAGTTTCATCTCTAAAATTACTCATTCAATTAACATTTATTAAATGCCTACTATGTTTGCCAAGCACTGTGCTAAGTGCAGTTGGGTTCAGTTGGTTCTCACAACAATCTTTCTGCAGGCCCCTTTTCCCCCTCTCCTACATTTTACTGTTTGTCAATGTTATAGGTTGCTACATGGCATGAGTCTGACACCTCTGGTCTAGAGTAGTACTCAGCACTGAGTTAGTGTGAGTGAAGGATGACCCACACCCTGAATCCAAGGGTTCTTGCCCACTGGGAGCCTCTGATCCTTTAAAGCACAGGCAAGACCCAGGTGTCTGCGTGATATCAGAGAAAAAGGAAACCATCAAGTGAAAACTAGAAATTACAGCCCAATCCATCATTCCATCTAGTGACAGAGCCACAAAGACCCCTCTCTGTAGACTGCATCAGGGGGTCTGGGGAGCTGTAAGCATGTAGGGATCTTCTTCCCTTCAGTCAGTCATTCAACCAGGCTGCATTAAGTACATGCTACAAGCAAAGCTCCATGCAGGCATGGGCAAATATGCAAACCCCAGGTTTGCTGCAGTGGGACCTGGCTGCAGCTTCCCAGTGGAGCAAGAAGCCAGAATGCAGCTGATATCCAGTGGGGCTGCCTGAAGAACTGGGACTGGAATACAGTGCTCCCGGGGGAGCTTTGGAAAGCCAGCGTCGTGTTTCTTTACTCTTTTTACATTTCTACCACCTTTAAGAGACCCTTCCTGATTTCCCTCATTCATTAGTTCTCTCCCCTACAATCACTTTATATTTATTCTGAGCATGTACTATATTTCAAGGCTTGGCTCTGACCCATCCTCTCTGGGTGCCCTGGATTTATCCTCTCAGTGCTTCTAAGGCTATAAGTTACAGAGAACGTGCCCATTTGCATTGGTAGGAGGAGGTCCCTCATCCAGGAATTCCCTATATCACAGTCCCTTTCCATTTATCCTGAATTTTTTGGTCTGTAAACATGTTCATTCCTCCTGTAGAACTGTCTTCTCTTCTCTCTACCCTTCCCCTTCCTTTCTTTGTGTCCTTCCTTTTTGTCCTTCCATCCTTTCTTCCTTCTTTACTTATCTTCCCTCCCCACCTCTCTCTCTCTCTCTCTCTCTCTCTCTCTCTCTCTCTCTCTCTCTCTCTCTCTCTCTCTCTTCCTCTCTCTGTCTCCCTCCCTTTCTCTCTCCTTCCCTCTCTCTCTCCCTCCTCTCTTTCTTCCTCTCCCTCTCTCCTCCTTCCCCCCAAGCCCCCACTGCCCCAGCACAGACTGTAAAATAAAGAGGGTGTGGGGGTTTTGACCTGTTCCATTTCTAACCTCAGCTGTCACCCTTCCACCTGAACTAACCACCAGTTCACCCTTCCTTAGGTTACCTGGTGCCCCCTTCCCCTTAGGGGCTCATCATATCCATACCAAACAGTGCATACTTCCAAGAACAGCTTTAGCCCTACTGTAGCTCAGAACTACTGAGCTCAAAAGATCCACCAACTTCAGCCTCCCCAGTAGCTGGGATTCTAGGATTTCACTATCACAGTAAGCCCATTGTTGGTGGTTATCCGACTAAGTAGAGGAAATACTTACCTCAATGGAGGAAATACTAATTTCTGTTTTGGTGGGTTTTTTTTTGTCTAGGCAATGGGGTTAAGTGACTTGCCCAGGGTCACACAGCTAGTAAGTGTTATGTGTCTGAGGCTGGATTTGAACTCAGGTCCTCCTGAATACAGGGCTGGTGCTCTATCCACTGTGCCATCTAGCTGCCCCAAGGAAATAATAATTTCAGTATAATCTCTGGATCTCAGCTGTTGGAAGCAACTTCCAATGTAAGCTAATCCATTCTCTCTCAGAAAAAGAATCCCCAACATTTGCTTGAAAACCTTCCTTGAAAAGGAATTCAGGGACAGCTAGGTGGCACAGTGGGTAGAGCACCAGTTCTGGGGTCAGGAGGACCTGAGTTCAAATCTGGCCTCAGACACTTGACACTTACCAGCTGTGTGACCCCGGGCAAGTCACTTAACCGTGATTATTTCACAAAAAAAAAAAAAGGAATTCATTCCCCATCAAGTCAGCTTGTTTCATTTTGGGATAGCTACAAATTGTTAGGAGGTTTACTTTACATTAAGCCTGGATAATTCAACCCATTGCTCCGAATTCTGTCCTCTGAGGCCAAGTAGAACAAGTCTAATCCCCTTTCCATATTAATAGTCCTTACAATATAAGAAGACAATTATCAAATGCCCCCTGAGTGTCATCTTCCTCATGATCAATGTCCCTAGCTCCTTCCACCAGTCTTTGTATGGTACGATCTCAAGTCTCTTCACCATTCTGGTCACCTTCCTGTGAATGTCCTTCCTAAAATAGGGCACCCCAAATTGAGGACAATACTCCAGAGAAGGTCTGACCACAGCAAAGTGTAGCAATTACTTATTTATTTCTGCGGAAGTTCCAGTTTTCTCCCTGTTTACTGTGTTAGGAGGGACCCCAAATCAGATGTGACCCTGCCTAGAGGGGGTTAGCTGAGAAGGCCAGGCTGGTTGTCCAAGTCTATTATCCTCCCCATTACTCAGGCATATTCCTCTGAGCTCTACCATTTGTTCCTATTATTTTATTTTAATGCATTTATTTATTTATTTGTATTAGGCCGTCTCCAACTTGGTCCAGCCAAAAGAGGATTAAAGAGGGGTGGGAGGGGAAAAGTGGAGGGACCAGGGAGAAATGGAAGAAAAAATAACTACTCAGAAGACCCAGGCTGACCTAACCATGACTTTAATAGGAATCAAATTCACTCTAATCTGGTTTTCCCCAGTCAGCATTTCTGATAGAAATAATTTGTAATTACCAAACTTCGGTGAGGCCAGAAGATGCCTCATTGAAGACTCTGATGTGATTAGGCTGAGGTCTAGAAATGCAGTTTTTATGGCTCTTATTCCATCTGCTGCCAATATCCCTAGAGAAGGTGAGCCTCCCTCCCTGGCCTGAGGGATTCTGGGACAGACTTGGGTACCACTGAGACTTCATCTCCTTGATGCTAATCACGAATCATGACAATAGTTGCTATTTTTACCAAGTTTTAGGGTTAGCACAGCACTTTCTTCAGTCACCTGGAGTGAGAGTAATTATTCCCATTTTATAGATGAGGAAGTAGGGATTCTGAGAAGCCAATCGGTCGGCCCATGTCTCACAGAGTGTCAGAGCCAGGGTTCAAAACCGGATCTTCCTGCAGGGCTCCTTCCCCCCACACTGTGAAATACCAGCTAATTTTAGCTTTGTAGCTCCAGCACTTAGCGTAGGGCCATATGCATTCATGATATGTGCTTAAGAAATGTTTCTTAAATTTCATGAACAAGAGCCAGGGTGGGGCTCAGCCTAGCCCAGCAGAACTGAAAGAGTCCCAGAAGAGGTTCAGAAGTATGTCATGGAGGTGATCACATGGGAACATGTGCTTTAGCGCTGTGGTGGAATGGAAAGGGGTTTCAGTCCCTTGCTAAAGGACAAGTACAATCCCATGTTCTTCTCCCTGATCCATAATGAGAGGACTGCCTCAAAGAAGACTGACCACTGACTCAAGAAGAGCAGCCCAATTAGCAGACCTTAAAAAGAGTGATTCCGCTCCCTGGCATTTTCTGTCTTCCACCTACCAAGTGTGTGGGCTCTTCCACGCTCTCTCTTGGGCTTCCCATGGGTATCACCTCCTGCTTCCCTCCCAGTGCCCTGCCAGTTATGAGGGCTGTTTATACATGGTAGCTGCCTAGAAGAGCCTGAGCCTGGACTTGGGCCTCTACATGCTGCTTCTCCTCTATGTTTCTTTATTTTATTTTTATTTTTATTTTTTTCAATTCACAGAACAAAACAAGCATTTCCATAACACAGTACAATAAAAAGATGATTGCACATGAAACCGCAAATCTACCATGTACAACTTGCTATTCCCTTCAAATACATGATGAAGTTATCATGTAAATTTCTTTTCTTCCCTTTTTTTCCCTCTCCACCTCCCACTCCACCCTAGAGATGCTACCATTAGACACAAATAGGTATATATAGATGTATATACATATGTATATATGTGTATATATGTGTGTGGTGTGTGTGTGTGTGTGTGTGTGTGTGTATGTATGTAAAGACCAAACATCCTTCCTGAGAGATTAACTTTTTTGAGAATGACTACTTCAGAAATCCAAGAATTCTTGGATTCTCCTGTTAAAGCTCTCTGGCAACAGCAGGGGTTTACTCTAACCATACCCTTTTTGGAGAAGATGATCACTGACAAGAGAATGCGTCTATGTCATACTCTGGCTTGCCAGGAGGTATAGACCTTATGTAAGTTGTTCGGATAGTGTACAGTGGAGACAAAGGTGAAAAAAATTTTCAATTCCTCTTAGTGTTTCACATTTTAATGTTCTAATTATCCACTGCCTGGGAAAGTATAATAGAAGTTATTTTCTATATTGTGGCTTGCCTTTTTCAATGATTGCTTATGAATCTTTTATGTTTTAAGTATTTCTTTCATATGGAGGAAATAAATAGCTGTCCTATACCTGATCTCCCTTGTGTACTGAACACCTTCATACTCCTTTTTTGGGGATATCCAAAACAGTAGCCGAAATAAGCTTTCTCTAAGTAATTTTCCTCTAGGGCTCCAGATTGGGAAAATAAAGAGTCAGAGGAAATAAGGAATAGCCTTCTCTTTCTGTAGAGGAGAGGCTTCCCCATTCCTAAACCTGGATGTGAGTGTGTGAGCTCAAAGATAGGGCCCCTTAGTGGGAAAAGCCATACCCAGATGCCCCATCCACCAGTTACAAGTAGATTATTTAGCTCTAGCTTGGATGGAGTTGAGAGACCTGTCATAAGCCAAAGTAAAGATATGTCTGCAGAATAGACAGGACCTTTTCAAAGGAGACCCCAGAAGTTTCATTTCTATCTCATTACATCACAGTGTGAGGTAGGAGTTGGTTGGGACCTGTTGCCCCATTTTATAGGAAGGTACACTAAGACCCATCAAGGGAAAGCATTAGGTGAGAGATCTCTCAGCAAGTATATTAAGCACCTTAGAATACTGATTCTTTTCAGACTGCAGCAAAATGTGGCTGTCCCTCCAGTGACCATCAAGCCCCTCGATGGCCATTATCCTGGAAAGCAACCCTTGAGAAGATGCTTCTGTAGATGCTACAGTCCCATTTCATCGCTAGCCACAGGTGTCAAAGACTGGAAAAAAACAATTTCTACAGCTATAGTCCTTATTTCTGTCCGATGCTTCAACATCAGAAATGGATGTGATTTTATTCATAGAAATGACATTAAAATAGATGGATTATCCCTTGCTTTGCCACTGTACCTGAAGGACTATGGGACCTTTCTACCTCACTTACAGCTGAAACCTATACATGTTGTCTCTCTCGTTAGAATATGAACTCAAGAGCAGGGATTATCTTTTCTATTTGTATTTCAAATGTTTAGCACAATGCCTTGCACTGGATAAGAGCTTAATAAATGCTTTTTCATTCATTTATTCATTATCCATTTTAATACAATCTAATCCAAAAAGTATTATTAAGTAAAAGGCATGGAGAATAGAGGGCAGGAAGACCTAGGTTCAAATCCCACCTCAGACATATACTAGCTGTGTAACTGGGGATAAGTCACTTAACCTCTGTTTGTCTCAATTTCCTCAACTGTAAAATGGGAATAATAATAATAGCACCTACCTCCCAGGGTTGTGAGGATCAAATGAGATAATAGTTGTAAAAGTGCTTAGCACAATGCTTAGCACGCAGTAGGCACTATATAAATGCTTATTCCTTTTCCTTTTTTCTCTTCCCCCTTCCCTATTAGGTACCTGCTGTGTACAAGATACTATGATGAGGAAACAAAATTAAAACAAAAACTAGTCCCTACCTTCAAAAGCTTATACTCTACAGCACGCAAACAGGTAAATGTCTTTTTGATAATTTGAGGAGGAAGGAAAGATATCCCAGGAGACTCATGGCCTTGCTTTTAATGGGAGTACGTAGGGAGGTACCAGAGCATGGCTCTACTTGCCCTCCCCTCCCCTACTATAAAGTTAGTCCAGCAGGATAGTATAGGAGACAATAATCATGGCTTAATGAGAAAACCTACTAATTTACCATACCTCCCAATGCTGCCTCCAACCTCACCAGAACTTTACCATTTCCTTGAAATTTTTCCTGGACCACACTGCCATCTAATTGATGTAAGCTCCTTAAGGTCAAGGCTTGTTTTCTGTTTTATCTTTGCATTTCCAGTATCCAGTGCAGTTGCCATGTATGTAATAAGGACTTAAAAAATGCTTCTTGAACTGATGAGGGCAAAACAGGGAAACAGAGAGGGAGAAGAAAGGAAACTGAAGGACAAGGTCAAAGTCCTTGTAAATGAGATCCAGAACCTTTATGAGCCCATCTTTCCCAAGAGGGCCTCAAGGTGGCTTGAGACCTGCATCCTCTGAGGTTTCTCCCTAGACATAATCATCTTCCCCTTTTACAAATAATACTAAATCTAATATAACCTCTCCACTAAAAGATCTGATATTTGATTTTCAGCTGTTTTGCAATGCTCTTTGGCTGCTTTGCATATGCACACAGGTCCTGTCTCCCCAACTAATTTAGATGCTTTCTATGCAGGCACTGTGTATTTTTCTACTGATATGCCCCTCCTCCACCAGGGCCTCTTTAGCATAGCGTTGTGCACACAACACAAAGCATTTGATATATATTTGTGGTATATGAGAATTTATCATATTTATTTGTTGGATTACTCTAGTAATTAAGCTACCCAATAGAGAAATTAGAGCTTTAATATCTAGAGCTGTCCCAAAGTGGACTGGGCTGCCTGGAGGACTAGTAGTTCTCCCACAAACAAGGTGGGAAACTATTCCTTATATGTCTCCTTGAGGGGATTGGATGCCTCTGAGAACCCTTCAAACTTTAAGATTCTGTGGCTCTAAGTGAGTGAACAAATGAATGCTACAGCACAGGAAGGGACATGAGTAAAATCAGACTTTGATGCCATTTTCCCTGGATAACTTGTTACTAGCCATGGATGAGCAGGGAGGGAAGGACTATTTGCCAGAGTGCATTAGTGGTGATATTTTAGTACCATGGTCCCTTAGCACATTAATGTCTCTTACACCTAGTGCCTTATTCTCTCTACTGAAGCTCTGTTAGACTTGCTCAATTGTTAAAGGCGAGATTACAGCCAAAGTTAATTTATGTTAATTTTCTCTTTTCTGGTCCATTAACTTTTGTGATGCTAATATATCTTACATGGAATTTCCTTAGCCTGAGATGCTGCAATGTTGGAATGGGGTTGCTGGTGAAAAGCCAAGCATGGAGACCCCCAGTTGCCCTTTGCCTTTTTTTTTTTTTTTTTTGGTGAGAACTCTGATCAGAGACCCTGCAAATCTGGACAGGGTTTTTTTTGTTTTTTGTTTTTCCCCATAGCCCAGCTTCCCAAAATCTTCCCTAGGGGACCATGTCCTTCTTTTCATGCTAAGGGAAATATGTGGGATAGATTTGAGACCCCTGAGATTGGGGTGGGAATGTTGGAGGGAGCTACTTGATAGGTTCTCAGTAGAGTGTCATTTTGGGAGACAAGGTGGTTGTAATGGGGGTCTCTCTGCCACATTTCTTAAGGCCTCTTCCCTTCTCTTTTGCTCTGTCATAACTATTCTAGACTTCTCAATGAAGTAAAGAGTATTAAGGATTATTAGTTAAATAAGCATATACTTGGGCAATGAGAGAAGAGAACAGTTACAATCTTTTTTGGACGGAAGATGAGGAGGGGAAAGAATGGAGAACTCGTTCATAATAAAAGTAAGATCCATCTCCAAATTGGGCAAAAGTGTACTCAAAGCTAAAGAGTCTTGCTGGATGACCCCCTACCCTATTTCATGATCCTCCAACCAGAAAACTCACACTTGGCATAAGCCTGATTCACCTCCAATAGCTTGATTTGCTCAGATTGCCATGTTCATATTTCTCTCCCAGGCAAATTCTAAGTTCCTTTGTTGTTGTTTGTTTGTTTTGGGGTTTGGATTTTTTTTTTTTGGCTAGGCAATGGGGTTAAGTGACTTGCCCAGGGTCACACAGCTACTAAGTGTCAAGTGTCTGAGGCCAGATTTGAACTCTGATCCTCTTAACTCCAGGGCTGGGTTCTATCCACTACACCACCTAGCTACCCCCCTAATTTCTTTTGAAGGCAAAATGTTCTCCTTTCTCAATGTAGGGAGAACATCAAGGTTTGTGTTTGCCTAAATGAGGTATAAAAATCACTGATATGCATGTCTAATAAAGGCAAGGATGTGCTAACCAAAGAGGATCTTGGAACTGAAAGGAGACTTGTTGCTCATTGCCCCAACACAGATCTTTGGAGGAAAGGAGGAATCCCTAAAATGGCTTTGGGGATGCATACTCATAATCAGGAGGTTGCTGCTGCTCAGTCATTTTATCCACGTCTGACTCTTCATGACCCCACCTGGAGTTTTCTTGGCAAAGATACTGGAGTGGTTTGTCATTTCTTTCTCCAGCTCTTTTTACAGATGAGGAACTGAGGGAAATAGGGTTAAGTGACTTGCTTAAGGTCACACAACTAGTAAGTGTCTGAAGTGAGATTTGAACTCAGGAAGATGAGTCTTCCTAATACCAGGCCTGGCACTCTAACCACTGTACTACCTAGCTACCCAGAATATAGACATATGAGCTAATAATTGCTTCCCTATCAGGAGGTTAATAGGAGTTAAAAGGAATTTTCTAACTGCAAGTCAGAAAGTTGTCTGGGACCAAGCATCTTGAGTTCACACCAGGAGAAAGTACTCAAAAGGATATACTTAATCTTTGCCTAGAACATTCTGATGGCTTTTGGTGACAATCTAGATTGTTGTGATGGCTCATAAACCTTGGCTATGTGTGCTAAAATGGCTATAGCTTTCCCTGCCAAGGAGAGGCTTCCTAGCTACTACTCTCTAGTAAATGGAAGTAAAAAGAAGATGGCCCCAGAAAGTTAAATAGCTAAAGGTCATTAGATGGTAGCAGATAGCGATTAGGTGAGGATAAATTGAATAGAGATGCTCAGGAAAGAGCAGTTAGAAGAAATCTTTCTTTTTCTTTTCTTTTCTTTTTCTTTTTGGCTAGGCAATGGCGTTAAGTGACTTCCCCAGGGTCACACAGCCAGTAAGTGTCATGTGTCTGAGGCCAGATTGTGCCACCTAGCTGCCCTGGTTAGAAGAAATCAACAGAGGCTCATCATCAGAGGCTCTGCAGCATAAAAGGTGTGAGATACTCTTACCAAATGTATGTCCTGTATATGTGTACTGAGAGGGAGGGATGCCTTTTCATGTCACTTAACTTGCTATATTGTTTGATTAAATGTCTTACCCAACCTTTCCCTCATACTCCTTTCCCACTAGGTTGTGGTGGGGGAGGCAGAATACTTCTTGCTCCCCATTGCCACTTCCAAACTATCTCTCTCTATCACTATCACTCGGTAACCTTTTTTCTTTCTAAGTTGATTCAATTCATATTCATCACCCAATCAAGATTCTGGTAGCGGTTATCTACTGATGTCCAGGTCACTTTCTTCCCTCCATGAGCTCAGTGTCCGGTTCACAGTCTTTCTCTTCTCCCCAACTCCTGCCCTCACATTAGGGGATTTCAACATACATACAGATACTCCCTCAAACATTGTAACATCCCAGTTCTGAGATGACACATTTTCTATGAATTCCTCCTCCACACCAACTCTGCTAGACACAGAGATGGTCATACCTTTGGTCTTTCCATCACCCACAAATGTTCCATTAACATGTTCGTAAACTCTGAAACTCCTTTATCTAATCATGGTCTGTTGTTATTCTACCTCTTCCTTTAAACTCCAAACTATGTTCTCTATCCCCGCTGTGATTTCTAATTCCTCCTCCCCTTAGTTCTTGCCCAGGCCATGACCCCTGCACTAGCTATATTCTCCTTCCCTTCTTGACTTGATCCCTTACTGAACCAGTTCAACTCTATACCGTCTTCTTCTCTGACTCCCTTGGCCCCTTATCTTTTTTTTTCTTTTTTTTCTTTTTTATGTGAGGCAATTGGGGTTAAGTCACATAGCTAGTGAGTGTTATGTATCTGAGGTCACATTTGAACTCAGATCTTCCTGACTCCAAGACTGGAGCTCTATCCACTGCACCACCTAGCTGCCCCTCAGCCCCTTCTCTTATTTAAAATTATTTCCTGCCAACCCCCAATTTTGGATTACTTGGATCATTCACAGCCTTTGCGTGTGTTGCTGAAACTAGGTAGAGAAAACCACTAAACTTACTGACTGGGTGCACTGGAAATTTATGTCGCAGGATCTCAATTGAACCCTCCCTGAAGCAAAGGGAATTCTTTTATAGCTCCTTGATTGATTCACTATCCTTCTCAGCAAAGTGCCTTTCCAAGCCTTTTCACCTTCCCTCAAACGTCCTATGGCTCTCCCAAACCTCATAGTCTGAGGTGAGAAACTTGCTTCATATTTTACTGAAAAAAATGAAACCATTAGCCAAGAGCTCTCTCTTTTTCCCTCTTCCTCATACCATACCACTTAGATGCCTTCTACTACTATCTCCTTCTTTACCCCTGGTTCGTGTGAAAAGGTAGTCCTTTTCCTCTCCAAGGCAAACCCTTTACATGCACAAGTGATCTCTTTCCATCCCATCTTCTCCAGTTGATTGCCCCTTCTGTTATCCCCCATTCTTTCACTAATCTTCAATCTCTCCCTCTAATGGCTGCTGTCCTATGGTCTATAAACATGGCTCTGTCTCCCCATCTTCAAATTATGCATCTATCTTCACTAGTTATATTATCCTACATTTCTCCTCCCTTTTGTGGCTAAACTCCTTGAGGCCTTCTACAATCAATACCTCCACTTCCTTTCCTCTCACTCTCTTCTTAATTTTCTACAGTCTGCTTTTGGGGTGTATCGGTTGTTCAGGGAGGACCATCACATCTGGTATGAGGGCTCGCCAAAACCTTTTCAGGGCTACTCATCTACCTTTATTCTCACCTGTGGCTCTAAGAAACCATAGCACACAGAGCAGCCACACACCAATAACACTGTCTCAGCATATGGGCTAAACGAGGTTGAGAATAAGCAACAGTCCTCAAAGCTGTCGGTGAGTCAGGGGAATGTCTACCCCAAACATATGAAGGCCACCTCATGAGATGGGCAGATGAGAACTATCTGTCCCAATGGCCATGAAGGTGGCTGAAGCAGACGCTGTGAAGTATTTAGAGCACGGTCAGACATCGAAAATGCTGAGGTCATCCATTGCATCATGGTCCATCGCCAGTCATCTGGACTTTTGTCTTGCCACTGTACTTCTATGACTCTGGAAGAGTAAGTGAGGCTGACAACTTTGTGCAACTCTGCCTCACTTAAATCCAGTTCAAGACGTCACCCTTGACGTCATTGGGCCTCTTTGAAAACAAAGGAGGAACAACAGTCTGGCTTCTGACCTTACCATTCAATGGGTACTGGTCTTCCCAAAGGTACCAGTGATTTCTTATTGGTCAGACCTACTGGCTTGTTCTCAGTCCTCATTCTTCTTGACTTCTCTGCAGCCTTTGACACTGTGGTTCACGCTGTTTTCCTTCATACTGTTCTTTTAGTTTTCATGACACTACCTTCTCCTGGTTCTCCTCCTACCTTTCTGTCTGCTCCTTCTCAGTCTCCTTTTCTGGATCTTCTTCCAGATCAAACCCATTAACCATGGGTATCCAACAGTCTTCTTATACCTTACTCTGTCCACATACTCTATGATCCAGTGATACTGGCCTCCTTGATATACTTCCCAAAAGACGATCCATCTTCCCACTTAGTGCATTTTCACTGGTTGTTTCCTATGCCTGGAATGCTCTTCTCCTTCATCTCCATCTCCTGGATTCCCTGGCTTCCTTCAAGTCCCAGAGAACATTCTTCCTTCTCCAAGAATCTTTTCTAGTCCTCAATAATACTAGTAGCTTCTTTCTTCCTTACTTATCTCGTCTGTCTATAATTGTTTACATGTTGTCTTCCCATGAAACTTATGAGGGCAACGACTATTTTTTGTTTTGTTTTTTGCTTTTTGGTAAGGCAATTGGGGTTAAGTGACTTGCACAGGGTCACATAGCTAGTGTCAAGTGTCTAAGGCCACATTTGAACTCAGGTCGTCCTGACTCCAAGGCCAGAGCTCTATCCACTGTGCCACCTAGCTGCTCCAGCATTTTTTGTTTTTTGTTTTTTATTTTTTCAAGGACTGTTTTTTGCCTTTTTTTTTTAACCCTGATGCTTCGCATATTACCTGGCACATAGCAGGTGCTTAATAAATGAGTACATGCCGATTTTTGCTTTGAATTGATTCATCTTCTGGTTAGCTTGTAATAGTAAATGTGTTTGTGGGGGCTCATGAGCTATGGCTTCAAGTATGTGATAACCTACAAGGAGCTTCACATCTGAGGTAGTTTTTTTTGGGGGGGCCATGTGAGTAGAAATCTAGGTGCTACACTAAAACCCTGTGAATTGAAAATATGTTGTAAATGGAAGATATGCTCTAAGCTCTAGAGAACTAAGACACTCCCACTTTTTAAGGTTAATTGGTAGTATATAACCCTGCTTTCTGATATTTGGTGTTGTTTTTTTAAACCTGCAAAGTCTTTGGAAGGTGGAGACAATAGATAGTCCTGGCTGGGGGAAGCTTATGAGGATGCTGGGCTGGGAGGAATATGTGGAAAGACAGGAATAGGTTTTCTGGGGGAGAATAACAGGCCTCTGTTTGACTGCAGAAAAATTACCCTTGAGCTATTTGAAGACCCTATCCACGTTCAGGAGGAAGGGCTGTCGAATTTATTGACTGGTCAATACCAGCTTCCCTCTGGGGTTTGACTCTGTTGATATTCCGTTGTTTGACAGCAAGAGCTCCAGGGAGGACTTGTGGTGATAATTTGGTCTCTGATCATGCTTCAGTAGCAATTTATTAAGGTTGACAATAGAGTTCCCGTCTTTTAAAAGGAGGTTTCATGTACCTGAATCACTGCAAGCATGATTTTTTTTCCTTGATGAAAATATAGTTAAGTTTCACACTTATTATAGCACCTGGCACCTGACAGCCTACAAGGACTTTTATAAAGACTAATGAAATGAAATTCCCAACAACATTATAAACAGAGCAGAGAGGGGAAATGAGACTATATCCCATTTATTTCTCCCTTCCAGGAGACAAAGGCATATGTCTCAGCTTCTTCTGGGCCAAAGCCCCAAATGAGTCTGATTTCATTTGGCCAAAGAAAGCTCTTGGCTCTAAACCTCCGGAGAGACAAGCCCTCCCTGAAAACTAGGTCAGTATGAAACTACCTACAGAAGGCTCCTTGGAAAACCAGCATACGTACCTAGGAGTTCTTGTTCCCAGCATCACACTCTGAACATCAGATGAGAAAGCCAATCAGGAAAATTGGTCTGGTCTCAGATGAATAATCCTAGGAAGCTATGGTGCATGATGCACCTATACTATAGGAGTATAGGGTACGGGTAGATGTCCCTTTTTTGGTACATTTGGGTTGGGAATAGGTCAGTCACTATAGAAGGGGATTTGGATGAGGATTAAAAAAGAACCTGAATGATACCCTTCTCCTAAACCAGATTTTGCCCCTCTCATACCAGACCACGCCCCTTGACTTACCCATACCCTTCAGAAGGGGAAGAAGAAGGGAAAAGAAGAGGAAAGCTAACAAGAAGAAGAAGGAAAAAGAGACACAAGGGTGAAAAGGGAAGAATTAACCCCACGTTTCAGGGCAGCTGGCAGGAGCTGGAACCATTTCTCCTTGCTTCCTCCCTCCTAAGAACCTGGGCTTTCAAATTCAGGAAACTGTTGTTTCTAAGCCAAAGCATGGGAGGGAGCAATAGGTAGGCCCTTTGGGTTCTTGCCTTGCATGCACCGAGGGTACCATCCAAGGAAGGACTGGTGCAGCTTAGATGGAAGACACAGCCCAGCAGGGGCAGGAGAAGGGCCTGTGACAACTTTGGAGCCCCTCAGGGTACGCCAATTCCAGGTTTTAAAGCCAACTCCAACCTTTTCAGGTCCAAACTGCATTTACTCCTGGCAAACATTCGACATTGGTTCACAAATAGAGGAGAAGCTTTAACAGCCTCAGAGAAAAGCATCTCACGCATCAAACCTCTCTCTCAGAGCCACAAGGGGATGAGGTGAGTATAAATGAATCAGGAACTTGCCGCTTCTCTTCCCCTTGAACTATATAAGGGATTATAAATTAAGGGAGAAAACTGCTAGGGGAAAAGAAAAATGTACTTGGTGTTTCAGCCAGCTCTGAAGCCTTGAAAGGTGGCACCAGGCAGCATGTTGTAACCAAGAGAGATCAATTTGCACAGTTTCCTCCAACCCCGTAGAGAGATGTTAGCAAGCAGGCTAGCAATGGGGGCAGCCTGCAAGAGGGAGAGGGGGCCACAGCAAGGCAGTTTTGGGGGAAGGAGCAAGATAGGTATATCAACATAGCTAACATTTTTATAGCACTTACTGTATGCCAAGTATTGTGCTAAGCACTTCATGATTACTGTCTTGTTTCATTCTCACAACAGTCCTGAGAGAGAGGTGCTATTATTATCCTCTTTTTACAGTTGAGGAAATTGAGGCAAACACAGTTTAAGTGATTATTTGCCCAGCTAGGAAGTGTCTGAGGTCACATTCGAACTCAGGTCTTCCTGAGATTTAAAAACTTGATGTGATTAGTTCATCAGAGATTCAGAGCTCTAGGGCTGGAAGAGACCTTTAGTGGCGATGCTTAGATCCAACCTCTCATTTCAGTCCAGTGCCCTATACACGCCACCATGCTGCCTTTCATGTTTGGTGCTTCAATGAAGAGCTAATTTCCCCATGTCTGCACTATTCTCTGTGTCCCAGTTTCTTCTCTCTTCCTTCCCTGCTAACGCCCCAAGCAGAAGTAAAGCTTGGGAGGTTTGAGTCATTTCCTTGAACTCAGAGGAAGATCTGTCTTATATACAGTCTAATGGTCGGCCCTTTAGATGATTGCAGCAGTGGTTCTGTCTGTGTCTTGCCTGATGAGGCATGACCTTCCATCCTGGGTGAGACCCACTCATAAAGCCGAAACAATACGAACATTGCTGAGGAGACAAGTATATCACACTAGGCAGAAATATTCTAGAAGGAGAGTTGTACACCAAGGAGACCACTGATAAGAAGAAAGTCCCCAAAATATTTATAGCAACACTATTTGTATGAGCAAAGAACTGAAAACAAAGTAGATTGCTTATCAATTCGGGAATGGCTAAATAAATTTTGATACTTGAATGTAATGGAATATTACTGTACTGTAAGAGGTGATAGATACAGAGAAGCATAGAATGATCTATATGAATTGATGCAGAGTGAATTCAGCAGAGCAAAGAAAACGATATGCATAATTACCACAACAATGTAAACAGAAAGAATCACCACCCCAACGGTCAAAAGTGAAGGTTTCAAAATTGCAAAGAATAAGCAGGGCTTCAGGGAAGGGGTAGGTGAAGCTATCCCCACCCCAGCCCTTTACAGAGATGGGAGATCTATGAATATGGTACATGGCACATATTCTCAAACTCTTATGATACGTTCATCAGTTTTGACATTTTCCTATTTTTTGTCTTTAAAAATATTGCTCATCATATAGGATGGCTCCCTGGGAGTAGAAGGAGGAAATCTCTGGGGAGAAGATTGGTGATGCTTAAAACAAAACAAAAGACAGCAATACAAATTATTTTTTAAAAAAAGATATAGAAGGTAGACATTCAAGCAGTGATATTAGCTCACGGAGAGGGAGAATGAGCGGCTGAAAGAGTTGTTCTCTACGCCTGGACTTGACTTTGAAAGGAAAGGTAATAAGCCTTTATTAAGCCCCTACTATGTGCCAGATACTGTGCTAAATGCTTTATGAATATTATCTTGATTGATCTTCACAACAACCCTATGAGGTAGGTACTGTTTATTATTATTCTCCATTTTACAGTTGAGGAAACTGAGGCAGAGATTGCCTAGAGTCACAGCTATTAAGTGTCTGAGGCCAGATTTGAATTCAGGTCTTCCTGACTCGGAGCCCAATACTCTATCCACTGGGCCTTCTTGTTGCTTTGATTCTACTATATGCCACACTACTAGAGAATAGTCAGCAAAAACCACTGAGTCCTATACAAGCCAGAAAGCATTCAAAGGGCAGAACTGAGGCTTCCAGGCGGTAATAGAGTAATAAGCAAGGAAAAGCAGCCAGAGGAACAATCAATGTCCTGAGTACCAAGTTCTCGCAGCGACTTGATATCTATCTCTTGGAAGGCTGTAAGTGGAAAATCAGATAGAAGTTGCCTAAGCCATTGATGGATAAGCAGATTGGGGATGCTTGTCTCCTCCTGGGGGGAAAGGCTGATGAGGAGATTTTAGTCCAAGCACCTGAAACAGATCTCAGAACTCCAATGTTCAGAGAGTGATTACAGATTTTGGCTTTTGGAGCAGCAGTAGGCATATCCCTCGCAATTGCCATGTATTAATTGCCTTATATGTTTGGTTATTTGCTTCATAGGTAATGAGTAAAATATGGTACACAGCCAAGCTTTGCTTGTGTGGTTGACTCCATTATGCCATGCTGAAATAATTAGAATCCATTGACATGCACCATGAAGGGTAAAGGGCAGAATTTCCTAGTGGATGGAGGCCAAGCTAAGAACTTAATTGGATAAATCCACACTGACTCTACCCCCTACACTAAAGAGAATAGGGCTTCCAAGCACAAAAGGGCCAGAGCTGGGGTCTAGAGATAGCAACTCTCTGAAACCATAGAAAGCTTGGAGTTTCGTCTGAAGGCACTCTGGTGTTGGGGAGAATGCATTACTGCTGAGGTTCCCAACACTGGGGCATTCATCACTAAAAAAAAAAAAAAACAACCAGGTAACTTGGTGGTAGTGCCCCTTTGTGGTTAAACTAGAATAGGGCAAAGACAAAAGTGAAGCAGACCCTGTCCTCAATGAGTTTAGTCTAAAAATATAATTGTGGATTTTTAAAAATGTCTTTCAAGGTCTTTCGTTTTTATATTATAATCATTTCTGGATAGAGCTCCCCCAACTCCCACTCCCAGAATAAAACAAACAAACAAACAAAAAACAGTTAAACAAAAATACCATATGTGATCATATATGTCACCTTCTGCCCCTCTCATTCTCTGCCCCACTGGTGAAAGGAGAGGGTTATATTTCCTTATCTCTGGTGCTCTGGGACCAGGATTGGTCATAATGATTACTGAGAGCTCACTTTCCTTCTGGTATGCTTTTCATTTACCTTATTGGAGTCATTGTGTATGTTGTTTTTTTTAATTCCACTTACTTGGCCCTGTATCAGTTCTTATATGTCTTCCCATGATTCTTGGAATTCTTCATATTGGTAATTTCTTATTGTGCAGCAGTATTTCCATTCCATTCAAATCCCGCAGTTTGTTCAGTTATAACTGTCTCATAATTATGTTCCCCTTCCTTAACTTGAAGCCAGGGACTTGATCTTGTACTTCTTTGTGCCTCCCACATACATCCTCTTGCAGAGTACATAGTAGGTGCTCAGTGATTGATCACATTTCTGACAAAGAAAGTTGAAGGGTCCAATGGTAACAGGAGTGACCTGGGCAACATAAGTTTATGAGTTCAGTTCCCAGTCTAACCACCAGCTTATTCTTATTCTTTGATTTCTCATCTGCAGCTCTAAATTTGGCCTATGTGGATGTGTTGGAGAGTAGGAGGGAGGGGAGAAGGCAGAAGTAGCCTGAAATATAGGTCATCTTTTGTGATCCAAGGGCCCAGATAGGCTCCCTGACTAAAAATATTTCCTCCACTGCATCTGCATGAAAATTTCATTCCTAATGGCATTCCTTTGAAAAGTCTTCTCAAGAAGATTTGGGCATTTTAACTAGGTTAAGGCTATTTATATTGTGACAAAGGTCCCCCTTAACTGCGAACTCCTTGCCATCTCAAAGTTCAGTGTGTGGTGTTCGGAATAATCAGAATTATGCAAATATGACTTGAGCCCCCTTTCTAGCACATATACTCTGTTAGAGACCAGTAGGACCTTTAAATCAAATCAAATTATTTAGATGATAAATAATAGCAAGAAAAAGGACAAGAAATCAAGCAGTGTGGCATTCTCAGGCCCCAGATACAAATGGGTAATATCTGCGTAGGAGGAGAAAAAATTCAAAGGGATGAGAAGCTATCTTTTCTGGGCTAGCAGACAGGATGAAGGAAAGCTGCAGGTGTTCTATATATCCTCTCCTTTGAGGATTAGACAAATTTACATGCCAACAAAGAGTGACCCTTATGGAGAAGGGGCTTGACGTTCCCAACATCACTACCACCAACTGCTGGCCAACACATGCCAGGTCCCCAAGCCCTTCTTCTAGGCCGATCCCCACATCCATCATCAAGTGGGGGTAATTCTTGTGGGAAAAGAGGTCAACATCTCAAATACCACCAACGCCAACTGCCATAAATGGGGTAGGCAAATCAGTCTGCCTGGAGCAGAAAGGAAACCTGAGGGAAAGACAGGAGGCAAAAAATAGCTTGTGTCACCCAGGTCAAACCACTATCGCCACCACCACCACCACCACCACCACCACCTTGACCACTCTCTCCCTTCAGATCTAGGTGTAAACAGCTCAGGACCCTCTCTCCAAGATCCCCACAGACCACCAGCCCTGGTTCCATCCAAACCACCACCACTCCTGCCCCCCAGCCATTGTTCAGGGGAGCAACCCATGTAGATATGCTATCTGCTAACTTCTCTACAGGCACCATAGCCCCTGTGTCTTCAACAGCCATAGCTACTGAAGAAGGCCCAGAAAAGAAAGTTGTTATCACCAAAGTCCTTGGCATGCGAAACAGATAGGATTTTATAGGTGGAAATGTACTAAAGAAAATGTATTTCCTTGTGCTTTATTGAGGCACCCTAAGGACTATTAGGCCTTTCCTTTATGATTCGTCTCCCCTTACAAGAATGTAACCTCCTTGAGAACAAAGATTATCTTACTTTTCTATTTTTTCCTTGAGTATAACATACTAAAACTTGACAGTATTTACAGAATTTGGGGGTTGGAAAGGGCCCTTTCCAAACATCTAGTGGAACCTCATACTCTCATACAAGGGATCCCTAGTATAAAACACCCAACAAGTGGTTATCTTCAGGCTTTTTTCAGTCATGTCTGACTCTTTGTGACCCATTTGGGGTTTTCTTGGCAGAGATACTGGAGTGGTTTGCTGTTTCCTTCTCCAGCTCATTTTACAGATGAGGCAAACAGGGTTAAGTGACTTGACCAGGGTCATACAGCTAGTAAGTGTCTGAGGCCAGACTTGAACTTAGGAAGATGAGTCTTCCTGACTCTAGGCCTGGCAACTTTATCCACTGAACCACTGCCCCAGTGGTCATCTAGCTTAAAGACCTCCAATGAGGGAAAGCCTAGTAACTCTAGAAATAATTGACACCATTTTGGATATCTAAAGTTAGGAATTTTTTCCCTGATATCAAGCCTATATTTTCCTCTATGTAACTTCCATTCACTGTTCTTTCTTCTTCCCTCTGTGGCCAAACAGATCAAGTCTTATCATTCTTCCACATGACAGTCCTTGAAATACTTGTGACAGTTGTGTCCTATCTGAGTCTTCTCCAGGTTGAAAATTCTCAATTTCTTCACCCAATACCTATATGACGTGGACTCAAGGCCTTTTACATCCTGGTTGAGCTCCTTTAGATTCTCTTCAATTCATTCATTCATTCATTCATTCATTCATTCATTCATTTGTTTGTTTGTTTATTTATTTTGTTTGTTGGCAATGGGAGTTAAGTGACTTGCCCAGGGTTACGCAGCTAGTAAATGTCTGAGGCCAGATTTGAATTCAAGTCCTCCTCACTCCAGGGCTGGTACTCTATCCATTGCACCACCTATCTTCCCCCTTTTCAACTTATCAATGTCCTTCCTAAATTGTGGGGCCCATAATGAAACACAATTCAACAAAACATTTTCTTACCAAGTTCAAAGTACAGAGGAACTATTACTTTCTTTTTTCTCCCCCACTTAACACTATTCTATTTTTTTCCAATTACAGATAAAGATGGTTTTCAACACTCACTTTTATAAGATTTTGAGTTCCAATTTTTTCTTCCTCCCTCCTTCCCCTCTTTACTCCCCAAGACAATAAGCAATCTGATATAGGTTATATATGTACAATCATATTAATCATATTTTCACATTAGTTATGTTGTGAAAGAAGAATCACAACAACAAGAGAAAAACCATTAAGAAAGAAAAAACAACAAAAAAAAGTGAAAATAGTTTGCATTCAGATTCCTTAGTTCTTTCTCTGGATGTGGACAACATTTTTCACCATGAGTCTTTTGGAGTTGTCTTAGATCCTTGCATTGCTAAGAAGAGATAAGTTTATCACAGTCAGTCATCGCACAATGTTGCTGTTATTGTGTACGATGTACTTCTGGTTTTGCTTACTTCACTCAGCATCACTTCATGTTTTAAGTCTTTTCAGGCTTTTCTGAAGTCTGCCTGCTCATCATTCCTTATGACACAATAGTATTCTATTACATTCATATACCACAACTTGTTCAGCCATTCCCCAACTGATGGGCATCCCCTCAATTTCCAATTCTTTGCCACCACAAAAAGAGCTGCTATAAATATTTTTTTACGTGTGGGTCCTTCCCCCCCCCTTTTTTTTGCTAGGCAGTGGGGTTAAGTGACTTGCCCAGAGTCACACAGCTAATAAGCGTAAAGTGTCTTTTTCCCTTTTTAATGATCTCTTTGGGATACAGACCTAGTAGTGGTATTGCTGAGTCAAAGGGTATGCAGTTTTATAGCCCTTTGGGCATAGGAACTATTACTTTCTTATTCCTAGAAGCGATGTCTCTCAATGCAGACCAAGATTGCATTAATATTTTTAGTTACCACATGACACTACTGACTAATTTTGTGCCTGCAGTGCACTAAAACCCTCAGATCGTTTTTAGACATTATCATCTAACTATACCTCCCCTATCTTGTACTTGTGAAGCTGACATTTTGAATCCAATTGTAAGACTTTACACTTATGTCTGTTGAATTTCATCTTATCCCATTCAATCCAATGCTCTGGCCTATTAAGACTTATTAGATCCTGTCAGTTTATCCAGAGTTAATTGTTTTTGGCATTGTGTCAGTTTAATGACCCTGCATGTTTAACGAAGCTGCCACTTCTGCCTTTATCCAAGTCATTGATAAAAATGTCAGATAGAACAAGGCCAGATACCTGAAGCACACCAGGAGAGCTACTGCCAAGTTGACATTCAACTTGACCAGTCTTCCAGTCCATTTGTGTTATGGTTACTCTATGTTAAGCAGGTCCAACTCCATCTGAGTCTCTGTTTATCTAATCCCTATGCCATCTTCTCCTGGATGACCCTTTGTGATCAATTCAATTCGATCCAAGAAATATTTATTAAGTGCCTGCGATGTGCCAGAAACTGTGCCAAGCACTTGGAATTGTCATTGTTCATCCTTCACTTACCAAGAGGACCAGTGACATCGGGAGGGCGATGTCTTGACTTGCAAATAAATTGAATTTAAGTGAGGCAGAGCTGTGCAAAGCCATCAGCCTCACTCTCCTCCAGAGTCATCAGAGTCCAGGGGCAAGACATAGGTCAGGATGACTGGGGATGGCCCAGGATGCAGAGGAAGATCTTAGCCTTTTTAAGCTAAGGCCTTTCCCAGGTCTCAGTTTGTCTGAGGCAACACCCATTCAGTAATTAAAGACTAGGTAAGAGTTGAGGCAAAAGATGGTCTAGTTTGCCTTCACAGAAGAATCAGTCTGAGAAGAGGAGACCCTCAGAGTTTTCTGGCCAAAACACAAATAACTGTTATTTACACACTCACTCTGAGCCATCAAAACCCAAACAATGAGCAAAGTGAAGCTTGGGCTGGAACCTATGACTGGCCAATCAGTGAGAGCCAGAGTGATTTGGGTTTAAAGGTATAGCCAAGTGGCTCCATTTGAATCCCAATGGGCTGGTTTTCTAGATCTGTATTTCAAGAAATCATAAATGAAAAACTACATGAGACAAAAGAGTTACTTTTCCCAGTTTTTTGAGAAAAAAATGATAAAATAAATAAGTAGGGAAGAAAAAAATCTAGCTCCCAAACCCCAAAATACCTTGTGAAGTATAAGTGATCAAAATGTATAGTCCTTTGGACGGAGCATCCACGACCCCCATGTGGACAGAGAAAAAAGAGGAAGAGGAGGAGGAGGAGGAGGAAGAGGGGAACAAGCACTGGGGATACAACTAAGAATAAGAAAGACAATCCCTGCCTTCAAGGAGCTTACAGTCTAATAGGGGGAAAAACAGTACTCAAAAGGAAGCTGAAAAGTGGGGGGGGCGCACTAGGATATTCAAACAGAGCTGGTGATGGAAAATGGAGTTACCTGAAAAGTTCAGATCTGAGCCCTCTGTAATGGAAGGCTTCAGGAGTTTATTGCTCTACCTTCCAACCCTACAATCAGAAGGGAGAGGCAACCGAGCACTGAGTCAATCAACGTGATGATGGGATTTCATACCTTATCCTGGGTAAGGCATGATGTTCCCTGGAGTCAAAACCAAGCAGAGCTGCTAATGGAAAGTTGCCCAGGTGTTTTTGTGTTTTTTGGCAATTGGGGTTAAGTGACTTGCTCAAGGTCACACAGCTATTAAGTATCACATTTCTGAGGCCAGATTTGAATTCAGGTCCTCCTGACTCTAGGGCCGGTGCTCTATCCACTGTGCCACCTAGCTGCCCCTACCCATTTCCTTTTTACTGTATTTCAGATGTGGGTTTCATCCCACCAAGTTTCAGTGACACTCATTAAGTCAAATCAGTCTCCTTGTATTAGAACTTTTAGTTCATTTTTCTTGTTGTCTGAACTTTGGGCACATGTGTCTAGATATTTGAGGCTTAAATTCCATCTAAAATAAAAAAAAATCAAACATTCTTTGGTCATAAACATAAACTATGGTAATTATGGGCACCTAGAAGAGTCAGCTAGGTAGCACAGTGGAGAGAGTACTAGACCTGAAATCAGAAAGACCTGAGTTCAAATTTGGCCTCAGTTATTTACTTTATTTTACCCTGGGTCAGTTGCTTAACCTCTGTCTGACTCAGTTTCCTCATCTGTATAGGGAGGATAATAATAGTATCTCTGTCATAGGGTTGTTGTGAAGATCAAATGAGATAATATTTGTAAAGTGGTTTGCTAACCATAGCATTATAAAAGTGTTAGCTATCATCATTATTGACACAGCTAGGTGTCTGGGCCTGGAGTCATGATGACCTGAGTTAAAATCTAGCCTCAGATTTTAGCTATGGGACCTTGGGCAAGTCATTTAACCTCTATTTGTCTTAACCCAGGAAAGAAGGAAAAGGCAAACCACTCCAATATCTTTGCCAAAAAACATCCCATGGACACTATTGGCATGCTGTGCTCCATGGGGTGATAAAGAATCAAACACAATTGAACAACAACATTATTGTTATTAAAAATACTGCAGGTGGTGGAGTTGTGGAATGATCCAACCATTTTGGAGAGCAATTTGTAACTATGCCCAAAGGGCTATAAAAATTTGCATACCCTTTGACCCAGCAATAGCACTTCTAGGGCTGTATCCCAAAGAGATCATACAAATGGGAAAGGACCCACATGTACAAAAATGTTTATAGCAGCTCTTTATTAATTTATTTTTATTTATCAACAATCACTTCCACATGCTTCTGAGTTTTAAATTTTTCTGAGGATGCCCATCAATTGAGGAATGGCTGAACAAGTTGTGGTATGTGAATGTAATGGAATACTGATTGTGCTATAAGAAATGATGAGCAAGTGGACTTCAGAAAAACCTGAAAAGACTTGTATGGACTCATGCTGAGTGAAGCGAGCAGAACCAAGAGAATGTTGTACACAGTAACAACCACGTTGTGCAATGACAATATTGATAGACTTAGCCCTTCTCAGCAATGCAAGGATCTAAGACATCTCCAAAGGCCTTGTGATAGAAAATGTTATCTACATCCAAAGAAAGAACTGTGGAGTTTGAATGCAGATCAAAGCATACTATTTGCTATTTTTTTTCTTCTGTTGTGTTTTGTTTCCTCTTTCTGGTGGTTCCTCCTATTGGTTTTAATTCTTACTTACGACATCACTAATGTGAAAATCTGTTTAATAGGAATGTATATGTATAGCCTATATAGGACTGTGCGCCGTTTGGGGGAGGAAGGCGGAGAGGGAGGGGGGAAAATTAAAAATTCAAAAGTTGATGGAAATGATTGTTGAAAAATCAAAAAAATTAATAAAAAAAAATACTGCAGGGCAGCTACATGGCACAGTGGATAGAACTCTGGCCTTGGAGTAGGGAGGACCTGAGTTCAAATCTGGCCTCAGACACTTGACACTTACTAGCTGTGTGACTCTGGGCAAGTCACTTACCCCTGATTACCTCACCAAAAAGCAAAAAAACAAAAAAAAACTAAAAAAACTAAAGAACGCAATACAGAAACCAAGCCTTTGAAGACAGGCAAATTAGACTTATAATACAATATTTCAATGGACCTAAAATCTCCCTAATGTGTATATCCACATAATGTACCTTTCAGTGATACACTTGTCTTCTCATCTTGTATAATTTAATTTTTTTTCTTTGTATGATAGACCTTTATAGGATGTCTGCCCAATGCATTGCAGGAATTTCTCTAGGTCTTTTAATATTCCATGAGTATCCATGCAGCTTTTGGGCTCTGTTTTTTTAATGTGGGTATATGTTTGTTTTTTAAGTAAATTTTTTTCCAATTACATGTAAAAACAATTTTTAACATTTGTTTTTTATAATTTTGGGTTCCAACTCCTCTTTCTCCCTACCTTCTCTTCTCTTTGAGAAGGCAAGCAATTTGATATAAATTACACACGTGCAAAACACATTTCCATATTAACCATGTTACAAAAGAGAACACAGACCCCCCAAAAGAGAAAAAACCCCAAGAAAAATGAAGTTTAAAAAAAAGTATGCTTCAATCTGCATTCAGATTCCATGAGGTCTTTCTCTGGAAGTGGATAACATTTTTTACCATAAGTCCTTCAGAACTGTCTTGGGTCACTGTATTGCTGAAAACAGCTAAGTCATTCACAGTTGATCACTGTTACTGTTACTGTTACAGAGTTCTTCTGGTTCTGCTCACTTCACTTTGCATCAGTTCATATAAGTCTTTCTAGGCTTTTAAGAAATCATCCTGTTCATCTGCATGTTTACTTTTAAAAAGTTTTACTGGTCCCTTTTATTTTTTATGCCATTATTATTTTTCCAATATTCCAATCCCTATCAAACCCTTCTTTGTATCAAAGAAAAATGGTTCAACAAAACTGACTACAAGTAACAGGGTGTACAATAGTCTACAGAGAGTCCTCTATCTCTGTCAAAAAGCAAACGTGCTCTGTCACCACTTCCCTAGGACCAAATCAAGATTTGGTCACTGTTTTTAATCTGTGTTTTGCTCTCTTGTAGTGCTGTTTCCCTTTATGTTATCGTAGTTATTGTGAATGTTGTTCAAACACAGAAACAGGTGAGAAGGACCCAGGATAGCTACTGAAAATGGAGAGCAGATTCTCAGCAGTACAATGATCCAAGACAACTCTGAAGGGCTTATGATGAAAAATGCTATCCTTCCCCAGAGAAAGAACTGATGGTGTCTGAATACAGATTTAAATATACTTTGTTTGCTTTATTTTTCTTGAGGTTTTTTTTTTTTTGGTTTATGTTTTCTTTCACAGCATGACTGTTAGGGAAATGTTTTGCATGACTACACATGTATAACTTATATTGAATTGCTTGCCTTTTCAATGAGGGGAGGTGGGGAGGGAGGAAAGGAGAGAATTTGGATCTCAAAGTTTTAAAAATGTATGTTAAAAATTGTTTTTACATGTAACTGGGGGAAAATAAAATACTAAATAAAAAATTTTTAAAAAGAAAAAAAAGAAAATGGAGAGCAGCAAACAGAGGACAGTCAGTGAAATAACAATAATAAGTAGGATTTATATAGTACCTTACAAATACTACCTCATTTGATCCTTTCAACAACCCTGGGAGATAGGCACTCTTATTATGCCCATTTTACAGATGAGGAAACAGAGGCAAACAGAGGTCAAGTGACTTGCCCAGGGTCACACAGCTAGTAGTGTTTGGGACCATATTTAAACTCGGGTCTTCCTGACTTCTAGTCCAGTACTCTAATCACTGTACTGCTTAACTCCAGTGAAAGAGCAATCTAGTACATACAAAACACTGACATGGAAGAATAAATTTGAGAGTCTCACCTTTCTGGAGCCCTACCCAGGGTGGTACTATAAGTCATAGGGATGTACATGTGCCTAGAGGAGGGTGATCCATTGAGAACTCCTTATATCTGTAAAGATTTGATTGTGAGACCTTTCTGTGTAATTTATTGTATAAATAAAATTGTTCTATTTTGAAGTCTTGTGCACCTGAGTGCTTATAAGGGGAGCTAGAAGCCACCTTTGCTTTAGCAGCAGTTACTGGAGTTCCTAGTTCTGTACCGCTGGCAGTCAATATGCCAGGGAAGTGAGTGATTCCCAAATTCTATCTAGCTCCTTCATGTCAGGAGGGAGCCTTTGCCACAAGCATTGCATACACACTCACTTTAATCATCTGTAGGGGTTTTTGGCCTTGATGCCCAAAATATAAGGATGCCCTTATATTTCTCTCTGTTAGTCCCGATGATTATGGAACATTTGGATTGGACAGAGGTGGATGGATTTAATCTGGCAAGGCATCCTCGAGGAGGTAATGTGTGTATACATTCAAGTAGGCACAGACAACCCACTGGGAAGCTATAGACCTTATCTAGATGATGGAATTTGTAGCTAGAAGACACTTTGGAGATGATGTAATTTGCAAAATCTCTGAAGTTGAGACCCAGGGAAGTGAGATGATTTGTCCAAGGACCCCTAGGTAGTAAGTAGAAGAGTTGGGCTTGGACCAAGATCTCCTGACACCAAACCCAGTGTTATTTCCACCAAACCAGGCTGCCTTTGACATTTCTAAGGAAGTCTAGAAGAGGGAGTTTGGAAGGAAGTACAATTGTAGAGGGGACAGCTATATGGCAACTGGGTAGTACAGTGGATAGAGGGGTGCTAGAATGAAGTCTTCAGGAAGACTCATCTTCGTGAGTTCAAATCTGGCTTCAGATACTTCCTAGCTGTGTGACCCTGGGCAAGTCACTTAACCCTGTTTTGCTCATCTGTAAAATGAGCTGGAGAAGGAAATGGCAAACCACCCCAGTGTCTTTGCCAAGAAAACCCCAAATGAGGTCACAAAAAGCTAGACACACTGAACAACAACAGTTGCAGAAGTGTCAGACTCACAAGTAGCCAGCAAAGCTCAGAATAGGGACTGAACCAGATTAAAATGTAATTGGGAAATGTTTGACAAAATAAATAAAAATACAATACAACATGGTTGATTTGTGTTTTTCTAAGTCACTATGTGGCCTGTAGGGATCTGTTTTCATTTGAGTTTGACATCACTGAATGAGAGGATACCTCAGAGTAGAGCTTTAACTAGGGCTTGGAAATCAGGGCTTTCTCCCAGAGTGCCAACATTGGGGTGGTATTTGCCTGTCTTCAGATTGCTGTCCCCAACCCTCGCCTCTACTATCCAGCATCACACGTCACTGGGTCATGAGAGGTCATATAGTCCAATATCCTCATTTTACAGATGGGCCATGTAAGGACTACTGAGGTTAGTCTCCTGCCCAAGGTCACACTCCTGGCAGAGTGGGGATCTGACTCAGTTCAGCATTGCCTCACACTATGGTCCTGACCCCACTTGTCCCCCCTAGGGGCCTGCTGCCATAGTACCTCTCTTGTCAGGAACAGCCTTCCCTCCCCTAAATCCTAAGCCTGATTCTCTGGGGGTGCAGGATGCCCCCTCTTGGCATAATTGCACCCAGTCAGACTGTCCCCTGACAACTGCCACCCCTTCCACCCACCCAAGCCCAGAATTGTTTTTCTCCAGGTAAAAAAAAAATATTCCTAGTTACAGCTCTGCCTCAGACTGACACGCATAGAAGCTTCTTTCCTAAAAGAAATAAAGACCTTTATCATGAAAGGCAGCTGAGATTTCTCTCTGTACTACTTTGGACTTAAAAAGCTGAGTCTGCCATAGTAAACAGAGAGTGTTGACATCACCAGAGTGATTTCTGAATTTGTTTCACGCCACCTATGTACACAGGGTGGAGGTGTGATGACAAGGCACCCCTTTTAACACCAAACAATGCCAAGGGAAAAGGATGGCTCTCACTGTTCAGGCTCTGATTTGTATTAGGCCAGCAGATTCCCAATGAATTCCCCCAGACTCAATCAGGCAACAGAGCTGGTACCCATTGAGGCCCCTTTGAAAATGGAATTTCAATCAGATCTGCCAGGTATGGAGCATACTCTGTTGAGAATCAATCAACTAATAAATATTTATTAAGTAGCTACTATGTGCCAGGCACTGTGCTAAGTGCTGGGGCTAAAAAAGAGGCGAAAAATAGTCCCTACCTTCAAGGAGCTTATAATCTAATGGAGAAGACAACACGCAAACAAATATATACAAAGCAAGCTATATCTAGCATATAAAAAATAATTCATGGTGGGAAGGTAATGGAATTGAGGCTACAAGCATAGTACCCAGGCCAGACTCGAAGGGCTTTTTTTTTTTCTGAAAGAATAATCAAAGTACTTTTAAGGAAAAGTAAATGAATTGCACTTTTGGGCAATTTTAAACGACCCATCACTTGATAACACTTCTTGCTAGATTGTCCAAGCAACATGTCAGTTAACTGCTATTTACTAAGTGTGCATGTGTTGGGGTCCTGAAGGCTTTTTTTTTTCCTTACAGAGTCCCTGGAATTTTGATATGGGCACACCCAAGACAAGAGGAAAGGGCTCAGATGTGGCAAGGATAGAGCTCTAACCCACCTTGGGACACATAGTAACCATCACTTAGGTGTTTTCTTTGTCCAATGGTGAAGCACATACTGCTGCATGGGACTTTCTCAAGGACACAGAAGAATAGGAATAGAGGGGTATATGGACACAAGGAAAGTTATCCAGGAGTGCTACAGTCCCAGAGCCACACTGCTGCACCACAGAGAGCTCTCACCCGGCTCTCTTGATTTTCTGTCCGTGAATATACATAACTCTGCATCTGCAGTATAAGGAACCACACTAGCCATCTGCCCCTTTGATATGCTGCTTAATGTCAGCCTGAGACTGGAAGAGATGCTGGTACCCTCATTAAGACTATTGTCTGATGCCCAGGGCAGCTAGGTGGCACAGTGGATAGAATATCAACCCCGAAGTCAGGAGGACCTGAGTTCAAATCTAGCCTCAGACACTTACTAGCTGTGTGACCCTGGGCACACATTGACTTAAAAAAAAAAAAGCTAATGCCTTCCTGTAGGACAGATCCATTGCCTTCTTCCCTGATTAGGGTAACCAGGTATTACAAAGATCAATCAATTAATAAGCATTTATAAGGTGCCTGTTACATTCCAGGCACTGTGTTGTTTGCTGGAAATACAAATACAAAAGTGATATCATCTCTGCCTTCAAAGAGCTTACATTTTTCCCAGGTGGATAGAATGTTGCTGTTCTTATTCAATGGTTTCAGTAATGTCTGACTCTTTGTGACCCCATTTGGGGTTTTCTTGGCAAAGACACTGGAGTGGTTTGCCATTTCCTCCTCTATTTTACAGATGAGGAAACTGAGTTAAGTGACTTGCCCAGGGTCACTAGTAAGTGTCTGAGGCTGGATTTGAACACAGGAAGAGGAGTCTAAGCCTCACACTCTCTCTACTGACCAGATAGAATGCTCTGTGCTGGGAAAAGCAAGTAGTCCAGTGTAGCCGGAGCAGGTAGGAAGGAAACAGGCATTTGCAACACTTCTTTTAAGGGCCAGACCTTGGGCTAAGCACTTCATAAATATTAACTCATTCAATCCTCTCAGCAGCCCTGTGAAATAAGGGCTGTTGTTATCATCCCCCTTTAGAAGTGAAAACCAGATAAGGGTCACAGAGCTAGTAAGTGTCTAATGCCAGATTTGAACTCAGGTCCTCCTGATTCCAGAGATCTACTCACTGCACCACCTGGACATCTAGGTGAGGGAGAATAAATGTACCCAACCTAGAAAGATGTGTAGGAACTGAATTGTTAATAAGGGCTTTCAATGCCAAACAGAAGAGGTTGGTTTTTTTTCCCCTTAAAGGCAGAGGGAACCACAGGAACTCCTTATACAGGGGAAGAGAATGATTAGACCTGCATATTAGAGATAGCAATTTGGCAGCTGGTTGAAGAATGAATTGGAGAGGGAAGAAAATGGATTCAAGCAGGCCAATTAAGAAGCTACTGCACAAGTCCAAGCGGGAGGTGATCAGGGTCTGAATTAGGATGGCCAGTGTGTGAGTGAAGTGAAGGGGATGGATCCAAGTGATGTTGAGGAGGAGGAGGAAGGACAGAACTTGGCAATTGATGAGATACAGAAAGTAAGCGAGAGAGAAGAGTCCAGGGTGACTCCCATGTGGCTGGAAGAATGGTGCTGTCCTTGAAAGAAATTATTAGGAAGAGGGTTGGGTTTGGCTGGAGTGAGGGGATGAGGTAGAGTGAAAGGGGGCAGAACTGCCCTAATTATGCCAATTGCAGGCATACCAGCTTGGTTATTAATACGCTATATTAGGGCTAATTGGGTTAATTGGAGGAGTTTTCTCACAAGAGGCCAGTCATCCTGGGCAGCAACAGGGCAAAGTAATATTATGGATCCCATCTCCACCCTAGACCAGGTCAAGAATTATCTGGGAACAGAACAACAAAGGCACAGTGCCAGGGATGGCCCAGTGTCACATGCAAGTTTTCCCATGGGATGGCTGGAGCTTCTCTTGCTGTTTACATTTACTCAAGGCAGTTTACATTCTTCTGTGGAGTCATAAATCATGTTCCTGCTCTGGCCACTTTTGTACAAGTGGGAGATAATGAGTTCAGTTTGAGACACATTGAATTTGATATGCTTATGGAATATCCAGGTGGACATGTCTAGTAGATGGCTGGAGATGCAAGGCTGGTCTTCAGGAGAGAGATGAGTTGCTGGCTGAGTAGATTTGAAAGTCATTTGCATAGAGATGTAGAGTGCCCAGAGGAGGGCAGCCAGGATGCTGAAGGACCATGAGTCCATGTCATGAGACGATCAATTTATATTACATTTCTTGCCTTCTCAATAAGTGGGGGATGGGCGGAATGAAAGGAATGAATTCAGAATTCAATTTTTTAAAAAATGAATGCTAAAAGTAAATTATGATTTTTTGTTAAAAAAAAAAAGGAACACAAATAAAAAAACTGGTAATGTTTAGCCTGAAGTCCTCTGCCCACCCCTACCCCCCAACTCCCACTGCCATCACATCAAGGGGAACATAGGCGCTACCTTTGAGTATTTGAAAAACTACCACGTGGAGGAATCTTATTTCATTTGGTTGCAGAGGGCAAAACCAGGATCAGTGGGTAGCAGCTACAAAGAGGCTTGATGTCAGGACAAAACTTCCTAATGATTAGAGCTGTCCAAAAGCGGAATGGGGTGCCTAGAGAGCTGGCAAGCACTGAGAGAATGAGGTGGAGTAGATAGAGAGCTGGGCCTAGAGTCAGGAGAACCTCAGTTCAATTCCTGCCTCAGACACTTAGTGGTGTGATTCTTGGCAACTCACTTAGCCCTGATTGCCTATAAATGAAAAACTTTTTAAAATTAAAAAAAAAATCTAGCCTCAGACACTATCTGTGTGAACCTGGGCAAGTCATGTAACCTCTGCGTGCCTCAATTTCCCCATCTGTAAAACAGGATCATAATAGCACTTATTTCTCAGGGTTGTTGTGAGGACCAAATGATATATTTGTAAAATGCTTAGCACAGTGCCTGGCACATAGTAGGAGCTCAGCAAATGTTTATTCCTTTCTCCTTTCCCTCCTCTCTAGGGGTCTTCAAGCAGACACTAGATAAATGCTTCATGGATCCAATGTTTAGTGGGGATTCCTTTTATGTATGGGTTGGACCTCTGCTGTGGTTCCTTCCAATTTTCAAAATCCATGATTCTGAGGCCAAGAAGGAAGAGTATTGAGAAAAGGTAATGGTGCTTAGCAATAAAAAGGTCACGAGTGACCTTGGAGAGAGCAGTTTTACTTGAGTGGTGGAGAGTGAAGGCAGACAGTGAAGCCAAGGGGTTGATAAATGAGTGTGAGATAAGAAAATGGAAGCAGGGAGTATAGACAGTTTTTTTTTTCTACGACTCTGCCTGTGAAAGGGATGAAAGATATAGGGACAATAATTTGAAGGAATAGTGAAGTCAAGTGAAGTAGGTTTTTTTGGTTTTTGTTTTTTTAAGAACGGAGGAAATCTGGGACAGGTAGGTGGTACATTGGATACAGCACTGGGCCTGGAGTCAGGAAGACTTGAATTCAAATCTGTTTTCAGATATTTACTAGCTATGTGACCTTGGGGCAAGTCACTTAACCTCAGTTTCCTCAACAATCAAATGGGGATAATAATAACACCTACCTTCCTGGGTTGTTGTGAGGATTAAATAAGATAATAGTTGTGATACACTTAGCACAGTGCCTTATACATAGTAAATTCCATATAAATGTTTTTGTTGTTGTTCAGCCATGTCTGATTTTTTGTGACCCCATTTGGGATTTTCTTGGCAAAGATACTTGAGTGGTTTTCCATCTCTTCCTCCAGGTCATTTTGCAGATGATTACACTGAGGCAAACAGGGTTAAATGAATTGCCCACTGTCACCCAGCTAGAAAGTGTCTGAACCCAGATTTGAACTCAAATCTTCCTGACTCCAGGCCCAGCACTCTATCCATTGTGCCACCCAGCTACCTTACATAAATGTTGTGGATGATGGTGATGATGAAGTGATGATGATAATGATCAAGAGGGAAGAGCCAGGGGATGTCCTGGCTTTGCCAGTTGCTACTGGTGAGCTCTGGGGTAAGTCACTTACCGACCTTTTTAGGCCTCTATTTCTTCATCTGCAAAACAAGAGGGTGGAGATTGAAGTGAGGAAGAAGAGTCTTAGGGGGGGTGGAAGAACAGGAAACTTTTAAAAAACACCTATCCAGAGCCATGTTCTAACACGTGTTCACTTCATCAAGGAGAATATTTGAGCCATGTTTACATATGGAGTTATGGATTGTGGATAGGACTGCTTATGGATGATAATGATGATTGTCAAAACTATGTCCAACCCAGGATGTGGCTGCGCTGGAGTGAACGTTTGAACTGAAAGATCATGGGAGTTGAGGAGATCAAGAAACCAAAGGTATACGAAGGAACATCAGCAGGTCAGTTGAAACTCCCAAGCTAAGGGCAGAGATTGGAGGGTAGAAGGCTAGCCCTATTATTGATCTCTTTGAGAAAGGAAAAATGACCTGGGGGCTGGCAGGTAACAGCCACCAGGACCTAGATAGGGTTATGGATTTGTATGAATTGAACTTCCAAGAAGAATAGATGGCTGAATGAGTGGTAGGGGTAGGAAGGCCTGGAAGTTGCTGCCAATAACAAGACTCATGCCTACTCCCTTTGCCTAGACCAGTGTGTTAGGGGGCAAGAGAAAGGGTTGTCCAGAGGTATCTGCTAGGGAAAGCCAGGCAGTTTCTGTTAACTGTTAGGAGACAAAGGGAACATGAGAAGAAGATGTCTAACACGAAGTATGCTTTGTCAACACAACAGAATCAGCTTCCTAAGCATATAATGGAAGGGGACGGTAGAGTAGAATGAGGACGCTGGAGGGTTAGGGTTGATGTGGAGGTTTCTGGCAGTGGAGGCTAGGGAAGAAATCTTTAGCTATGGTAATGAACATTTTAGATGATTTTCTCCTGAGCCATCGGTATAAAGTAAAGAGGAGAGGCTGTATCTGAGGGCTCCAGAGGGACAGATGCCCAGATGTACACGCTGACTAGGTTCCTGAAGTCCTGGTCAGGGGCTGGAGGCAGGATGCTGGATGGAAGGAGGCTTACTCTGGGGCCCGGCTGGTTATACAGAGCTGAAGTGTGATTTGATTTCCTCATTTTCCAATCAATAGCCCGGGCAGTTTGCCCCTGGACCAGTTCCAAAGCAGAACTATTTAACTTCCTTGGGGTGGGGGTGGTGCAGAATCTCTGAGGTCCAGAAGGTCATTGCTCCTGATGGTGAGGAGAAGGTGGCAGTACAGTAAATGGCAAGATGCCCATATTGGCTAGACCCTGGTGTCCTGGCCAAGGGCCAGAGGTCAGATGACTGGATGATATGAAGCCTAATCAGGCAAGTATAGCTAGCTAAACCACAATGACAGATAGTAAGAAAATAAGATCGGGACAGACAAATATTTTGATCGTTGCCAGTAGCTGACTGATAGCACTATCTAGTCAATGCGAGATAAAAAAAGAAGATATAGCACACATGGGCAAGCCTGTGCATGCATATGTGGAGAGTACAGGAAGAAAGCAATGGTGGTGAAGAATGAGAAGAGAAAAGGCAGGAGATGGCCATAGAATAGAATTTTAGAGCTAGAAGAGGCCTCAGAGATCATTGAGCCAAAGACTTCATTTCACCAATGAAGAAACAGGTCCAGAAAAATAAGGTCACTTGTCCAAGGTCACTCAGCTAACAAATGGCACAGGGAGGACTTGTAAGAAGCAAGTTCTGAGGTGAGTTTGAAGGTGGAACAAAAGCTTGTTGAGTGAAAAAAAAAAGATTCTAGGTTCAAGGGCTATGGTAGGAAAATGCCTGGGGGATAATAAGCAGGAAGTATTTTTTTTTTAAGGAGTCAAAGGAGATAAAAGAAATGATTGCTTCAGAACTGGAGATGTAACTCTGGGAGGAAAAGGATAGGAGGTAAATGTGATGTGGAAAGCAATTGACAGCCTGTGGAGGGATCTGAACAAGGGGGAATGTTGTCATAGAGATGTAAGGGATCCAGAGTCCCTAGGGAGGCTGGGATGAAATGAAAGGACCAGCACCTTGAGGTAAGAACATGAGGCAGAGTTAGACAGAGGGAAGGACACTATAAAAAAAAAGGCTTTAAGAGAGAAGGAGGATTTGGGGCACAAGAAACTCACATAGTACAATATCTAGAACACCGGTCTGGAGTCAGAAACCCTGGATTCAAATCCCACCTCTGACATTTAACTAGCTGTATGACCTTGGGAAAATCCCTTTAACCTCTCCGAAGCTCAGTTTCCTCATCTGTAAAATAATAAACTAGATGCCTCTGAGGTCTCTTCCACCTCTGGGTTGATGATCCTGTGATCCTGTCTTTAAAAAGAGCAGTAAGTTCTGGAACCAAGAATATTTGAGCCCCACCACTGTAACTAATAGAGATCCAATGAATATTTGTTGAATTAAACTGAACAGGTAGAGCCTGATGATAAGGAAGAGGAAGAGTGGGATGAAATTGCAGTGGGGGGGGAGCTAGCTGGGAAACAGGTCCAAATGGTTAAATAACCTAACAGTTAAATAACACCTGTGAAGAATGGACACTGCAATACATCTGTCATTATTGGTCCAACTCACCATCATTTTATTTTAAGTAAAACCCATCCATGAAGGGGGTTGGCTTCAGGTGATCTTGGACCAGAGGGATGGGTCTTCGTTGAACACAGACTCGGTGGGTGATGTGGTGTGTCTCCCTCCCCCCGCCCTTCGTTTTTAGCTCTTGTATCTCCTGGCAACTGGCAGGGTGGGGGAGGAGGGGGAAGGAAGCTCCTAGGAATGACAACATTGAAACAGATGCTCTCTCCCTGGGTCTGAGGGGCTCACAGCCAGAGACAGGCTTGCACTCCGCATAGCTCGTGGATGTTTTTCGTGTCTCTTTCCTGGAGCTGCACCTCCCCAACGTTGGTCATATCAGTGTCGGTTTTCATCTGACCTAAAATGCCAAGCAGAGGCCACAGGTTCAAATCTCAGCAGGCTCAATTCAGCCCTTGGGTCTTTCTGGGAAGATAAAGCTTGTATTGTATTCTTTATTGACTTTTGGAGAAGAGCCAAAGAATCTAGGCTCTGGGTACTTGGCTCGGGATGAAAGATTCCTCTAGCACTTCCCTCCCAGAAGAATTTTGGTCATGCTCTCTGAAAAACGGAGGCAAGAATCTGGGCATTTTTAGGGTGCTACCTTGCCTCATTGCTTCAAAACAAGAGTTTTATATTTCTTGTTTTGTTTTGTTTTTTTCCCCCAGTGGGCTGGGCCTGGAAGGGAAGAAAAAAATAAATGCTTGATAATGGGAAAAAAAACTACAGAAAAAAAAAATAAATCCTGTGACTATGAAGATAAGCAGCATGGTGGTAGTGCAGTAGTGTCAAACTCAAACAGATACAGCATACATGGGGCAGCTAGGTGGCACAGTGAGTAGAGTGTTGGGCCTGGAGTCAGGAAGACCCGCGTTCAAATCCAGACTCAGACACTTCCTAGCTGTGTGACCCTGGGAAAGTCACTTAACCCAGTTTGCCTCAGTTTAACCATGTGAAAAACGAGTTGCAGAAGGAAATAGCAAACCACTCGGGTATCTTTGCCAAGAAACTGCTCCCCACCTCAGCCAAAAAAAGGACCATAAAGAGTCAGATAGGACTGAAAATGACCGAACAGCAAACCATATATAAGGATCCCTGTGGACCACACAGCAACTTGGAAAACCATGTGTTAATCTTACCTATGTCTCTCTGTATTTTTATTTATTTTGTTAAATATTTATCAAATTACATTTTAACATGCTTTGGACCCCACTGGGGCAGGCTTCTTGTTTGACACTTCCGACTACAGCAGATAGAGGGCTGCCTATGGCATCAGAAAGACCTGGGCAAATAACTGATGTGTTGTGCATTATTGTGCCTACTTATTTGTTACTAGGGCAAGATCTATTGGTTATATGTGGGGGTGACATTGGGAAATGGAAGTGATCATTAAAAAAAGAGTAGAGTATCAATAACATTTTTAAAAAGAAAAACAACGTAAACGACTTAGAGGAACAAGGAAGAAATTTTTAGAACTATGGATGGAAGGTTCCATGACCTCTACTCTCTACCAGAGGAACACTGAATGGACAGTTTTGATTACCTAACATTAAAATGTTTTTTGTACAAATTAATCCAATCCGAGATTGGAATGGAAGCAGTTAACTGGGGAAAAAACCTTTGCAGCAAGTTTCTTTGATAAAAGTCTCATTTACAAGATATATGAGGGACTGATTCAGATTTATGAGAATGACAGTTATCCCCCTATTGATAAATGGTCTAAAGATATAAACAGGCAATTTTCAAGGGAAGAAATCCAGGCTCTCTGTAGCCATGTGCAAAAATGCTCCAAATCACTAATATCGAAATAAATGTAAATTAAAGGAGTTCTGAAGTTTCTCCTCACACCCATCAGATTGGCAAAGTTGACCCAAAAAATAAAATGAAAAATACTGAAAGGGCTGCAGGAAAACAGGAACATTGATGCACTGTTCATGGAGCTGGGAATTGGTCAAGCCATTCTGGAAAATGCCCTAAAAGTTACTAAATTGTGAATGATAAACTGGGCAGCTAGATGGTGCCTAGCTAGTGGATAAAATGCTGGGCCTGGAGTCAGGAAGACTTGAGTTCCAATCAGGACTCAGACACTTACTAGCTGTGTAACCCGAGCACCTTCTCCTTTTCTGCCTCAATTTCCTCAACTGTAAAATAGGGATAACAATGACACCTATGAAAAAATATTTGTAAAAAATACTTAGCACAATACCTGGAATGTAATAGGAGCTTTATAAATGCTAGTTCCTTTACTTACTTCCATGTCTTTGGACTCGGCAATATCACTACTTGGCCTATACCCCAAAGGGATAGTTATATACTGGATCTCACCCTAACCCAAAAATGTTCCGTTTCCCTCAGTAGAAACTCTGACATTCTTCTATCTGATCATAACTTCTTATCATTCCATCACCCTACCTAAACCCATTCCCCTGATTGAGACTTCTACTCCCTTCACCCCATAATACTTTCTTAGGCCATTCTTCAGTTCTGACATGGCTTCCCTCCCTCTCCAATCTTGACTCCATGGTTGAGCCAATAAAACTCTACATTATCCTCCACTCTCAAATCCCTTGCCCTTGTCCTTTCGCTGCTCATCCCTTGCCCTACCTCAGCCCTGAATTACTCCTATGATTTGATTCCTCTGCTCCTACTTGTATGATGCTGACCAGAGGTAGAAGAAATCAGACAATTATGCTCACTATAAATTCAACCTCAACTGTGCCCTCCCTGCAATAAGATGATCCTTTTATTCCTTACCAATTAAATGTGACCTCATTGCCTATCAAAGCCTCTCCAAATCTTCTCTTCTTTCCTCAAACTTCTCATACCTCCATTTCCATACTCTTTTAGCTGGAACCTCATCTTCTATTTTACTGATGTAAGGTATAAGTGTGCTATCTAAAGATGTAAAGCAGCGGTTTGTGCGTGGCATAGATAAATATCTAGGATCTGCCACTGTTGACCAACCCTTCCACCTGGATACTCTCACCTCTCTGGGATTTCATGACATCACTCGTTCTGCTTCTCCTACTACTTGTCTAATCCCTTCTTAGTCTCTGTTGGGGTTTATTATCCAGATTATACCTTTTAACTGTGGCTATTCACTAGGGCTCTGTACCATCTCCTTCTTCTCTCTCTGTACTCTTTCTCATAATGACTTCATCAGCCACTATGGGATTAATTTTTTGTTTGTTTGTTTGTTTTTGTTTTTTTTTTTTAATGGCATGAGTTTATTATTCATTATTTCCCTACACACATTGTAGGTCCAGGAAAATTAATCTACTTGCATTCCTCATGATCCTGGCATTGTGGTAGGCATTGTATATTTGACTACAAAGGATGAAATAATCCCTTCTGGCACAAAGCTCCCATAATCACACACACACACACACACACACACACACACACACACACACACTCACACACACATACTTATAAGTATATATAAAATAAATATAAAGGGACAAACAAAATACAAGGTAATTAGGAAGAGCAGACTAACAATTTGGAGTATCAGAAAAGGCTCCTTGGAGAAGGAGGTGCCTGAGCTGAAACCTTAGAGAAGGGAAAGATTTTCTAAGGCAGAGGTGAGTTCTAGCACACATGCTAGATGTAGAAGACATCGCCTGTGGCTGGAATGGATTTCTTCCTTCTGAGGATCCACTTGGCCATGCCTCCCATCCAAGAAGTGACTTTGAATTTTCACTATATGTTTTATATCATGTATTAATTTGTATATAGAGAGTTTCCTCCAACATCCTGAGAACTCCTTGAGGTAAGAGGCTATTTCATGTTTGTCTTTGCATGGGATTAATTTTCAACTCTACACCAATGACTCCCAGATCTTTATATCCAGCCCCTGAACTTCAATCCCACATTACCAAATGCCTATTGGACATTTTAAACTAGATATCCCAGAGATATCTTAAACTCAACCTGTCTAAAGCTAAACCTAATAGTTTTACTCCCAAAACTCACCTCTCTTCCAAACTTCCCTATTTCTGTTGAAGATACCACCATTTTTCCAGTCTCCAAAGGTCTTTACTTTGGGATTTTCTTGAATTCATCTCCCTCACCACACACATTTATTCTGTTGCCAAATCTCACTGGTGCTACCTGGACAACATCTTTTGCATCTGACCCTTTCTCTCTGCTCAGACAGCCACCATCTTTATTCAGGCCTTCATCACCTCTTGCCTAGACTGTTGCAAAGGCATCTTAATTGGTCTCCCTAACTCAAGTCTCTTTCCAAATCAGTCTACACTTTATGGAGCTGCCAAAGTGTTCATCCTTGAGTGCAGATCTGACCATGCCACTCTCCTCAAATAATCTTCAGTTGCTCCCTATTGCCTCTAGAATCAAATAGACACTCCATTTGGCTTTTAAAGCCTTTTGCAACCTAGACCCAACCCCTCTTTCCAACCTCATCGTACATTATTCCCTCTTCCAGTCAAACTGCCTTCTCTTTGTTCCTCAGACACAACAGTCCATATCCCATCCCTGTGCCTGGACACTGGCTGTCCCGGCCCGGAATGCATCTTCTCCTCACTATTGACTCACAGAATTACTTTAATCCTTCCAGATACAGCTCAAGCACAATTTCTATATGAAGTTTCTCCCGATTCCTCCAACTGCTAATGCCCTTCTCAAACTACCTTGTATTTCATTGCTTCACATTTATTATATTTATTCTGTGTCTATACTAATATAGTAGAATAGGTATTTTCTCATTTGATGTATTTGCATTCTCATTGACTGCCACAGGGCCTGACCCATATAATATACACTTAATTAACCCTTGTTGATTGCTTGATAGATTGTGAGAAACTAAAGCCCAATGGTGGGAAGAATTCAATAGATGTAAGATCATAGAGGAGGCAGCTAGATGGTTCAGTGGATAGTGGGCCTGGAGTCAGGAAGATCTGAGTTCAAATCCAGACTCAGGATGCTCACTAGCTATATGACCCTGGGCAAGTCACTTAACCTGTTTGCCTAATCCACTGGAGAAGGAAATTGCAAATCACTCTATATCCTTGCCAAGAAAACCCCAAATGGGGTCATGAAGAGTTGGAAACAACTGAACAACCACAAAATCATAGAATGAGACAAGACAGGAAAAGGGATTTTGTGGCATCCTAAACCATACCAAAGTTCAAACAGCATAAAACCTGAAAGAAAGCTATGTGACTAAGTTTCAAAAAGTATTTTATTGATATCATTTTTAAAATATTGGTATCACTTCTCAATTATTGCCCCACCACTTCCTCTAAATAGAAACCTCCCTGTAACAAAATACAATTAAACAGAACAAATAAGTGCATTAAATGTGTCTGACAACGTACACCATGTTCCACACATATATTACACTACCTCTCTGATGAACAATGGAAGGCCTGCCTCCGTATCAGTCCTCTGAAATGACAGCTGGTGACTGTATTGATCAGAATTCTGAAGGCTTTCAAAAGTTATTTTCCTTTACATTATGGTGGTCACTGTATAAATTGTTTTCCTGGTCCTGCTCATTTCACTGAATCAATTCACATAAACCTTCCCAAATTTCTCTTAATTCTTCATATTCATTGTTTCTTAAGGCATAATAGTATTATATTATATTTATATAGCACAATTTATTTGTGTCTTCTCCAAAGGATGGGTACCCACTTTCCTTCCACTCTGTAACAAAGTTCTAAGGGAACTGGCTTGCATATTAGGTTCGACAATTCAACCCTGGCACAATAAAAAATGGGTGAAATCAATACTCGTCTTATCCCTAGGGATATATTGCCATTGGGTAAGGGACGGAAGTTGAGAGCAGCTATTTATAAATCTTCCCTGTGGGTTGGTTCTGACGTCAACTGAGCTCTCAACATAGTGAGCAGACATGGTAGGGTTCTTTGCATCAATCAGCCACAAGAGTTAATCAAAAGAGGAAGAGGAGGAGGAGGAGAAGAAGATTCATTTCATTACATACTAAGAAACATGAGAGGGAAAAATGTCAAAAGAAAGCTTAGTGAGAGATCTAACTGAGCAAAACTAAGGTCATTTAAGTGGAGTATGGGGATTGATCAAAGGACTTATCAGTAGAATACCCAAGCTCTTGTGTAAGGGACAGGTAACAGAGTTGTTAAGGTTGTTGTTCAAGTTTGGTACCTTTCGGACTTAAGGGTATTCAAATTTTCACTTTGTAAAGGGTAAGAAGGGCAACCCGGTGGCGCAGTGGATAGAGTGCTGGGCCTGAAGTCAGGAAGACTCATCTTCCTGAGTTCAAATCTGAGTTCAGACACTTATTAGTTGTGTAACCCTGGACAAGTCACTTAACCCTGTTTGTCTCAGTTTCCTCATTTGTGAAATGAGCTGGAGAAGGCCATGGTAAACCACTCTAGTATCTTTGCCAAGAAAATTCCAAATAGGATCATGAAGAGTCAGACATGACTGAAATAACTAAACAACAAAGGGTAGGAGACCTCTCAAATTTTGAATGGTTAATTTTGTTACTGGTAAAGGGTGTAAGTCTTTGAGTGGCCCATGGCCTTAGTGGCCTATTGACAGATTTTAAAGGTTCTATAACTGGGAGTGGCCCATTCAAGGCTTGTAAAGGAAGGATAAAGTACTTATATTTATTTATAAAGTATTTATATGTGATTGCTCCATTAGGGAGAATAAAGAATTCCCTACAGTAACTTGATGAAATTATAGGGCAACTATCCATTGGTAGACTGAATAATCAACCACACCCCCAGTGGCCTTTAAAAAGCAAGCTAGCCAAGTCTGCACACACTCTCAAAATGATAATCAACATTTACATAGGGCTTTAAGGTTTGCAAAATGCTTTACAAAGATTGACTCCCTTCAGCTAAGGATATACCTTTGGAGGAAGCCTCAGGGCCTGACCCATCCTAGGTTCTCTGCCCCTTCCTCCTTGCCCTGGTCTTGTCCTCTAGATAGGAACAGCAGGGGGAAAAAAAGCTTTGCTAACAACTGACCTAGAAAATAGATCCAGAAGAGATAATTTTAAAATTATTGGACTACCTGAAAGTCATGTTAAAAAAAAAAAAAGCCTAGACATCATCTTTCTTTCCTCCTTTTTTAAAAAAATTAATTTATTTTGAATTATTAACAATCACTTCTACAAGCTTTTAAGTTTTAAATTTTTCTCCCCCTCCCTCCCATCTCCCCCCCCAAGACAGCACACAATCTGATATAGGCTATACATACACATTCCTATTAAACATATTTTCACATTAGTGATGTGAAGTTCTAAGTAAGAATTAGAACCAATAGGAGGAACCACCAGAAAGAGGAAACAAAACACAACAGAAGAAAAAAAAGTAGCAAATAGTATGCTTCAATCTGCATTCAAACTGCGTAGTTCTTTCTTTGGATGTGGATAGCATTTTCCATCATGAGGCCTTTGGAGATCAGACATCATCTTTCCAGAAATAAGAAAGAAAGAAAGAAAGAAAGAAAGAAAGAAAGAAAGAAAGAAAGAAAGAAAGAAAGAAAGAAAGAAAGAAAGAAAGAAAGAAAGAAAGAAAGAAAGAAAGGAAAAGAAACAAACAAAAAGCTTTGTTGGTAAAGTCACTAGAGAGAAAGCTATTTCTACCAGTCAAGAAGAGAGCAGTCTTGCATGCTTTTTTAAAATAATGTTTTTATTTTTCTCTCACTTACATGTAAAAACAATTTTTAACATTCTTTTTCTATAATTTTTGAGTTCCAGATTCCCTCCTTCCCTCTGCTCCCCCCTCCTTGAGAAGGCAAGCTCTTTGATATAGAGTATACATGTGCAGTCATGCAAAACATTTTCATGTTAGCCATGTTATGAAAGAGAACACAGACCCCCTCCCCAAAAAAAGTGAACAAAGTATTAAAAAAGTATGCCTTGGTCTACATTCAAACTCCATCAGTTCTTTCTCTGGAGGTTGATAGCATGTTCATCATAAGTCCTTCAGAATTGTGTTGGATCATTGTATTGCTGAGAATAGCTAAGTCATTCACAGCTGATCATTGTAAAATATTGTTATTGATGTATATATAATGTTCTCATTCTGCTCACTTCACTTTGCATCAGTTCATAAAAGATGGGTGGTGTTCTTGAGAGGAAATTACTCTATGTCTTTTCCCTTGTGTTTCTTCCTGAATGCTTCCTACTCTCTCAATCTTACATAGCAAAGTAGCTTGCCTGGTAGGAAATGCCACCATGCTCACATTTTGGGAGAACAATCTCAGAGAGTCCAACTACAGAGTAGAATTGACTTGTGGAGAGAGCTCAGAGTCCCTTGAAGTTAAGCATTAATACCATGAGGAAAAAAAAAAGACATTAGGAGGTATAAGTAGCCTTGGACATATTAATTTCCTATGTTATGTGCCCCACTACTAGTGATTTCCATTCTTCCTACTGATGCTATTTATATTTATACCCCAAATTGTTGGGGGAAATATTTTATAGCTTATGCCGTTTCAGTAAATTTCCTTGCTTTGAGCTAATTGCATTCTTTGGCTGATTAATGAAGTTAATATATCACTGGGCCCCCATGAGCTAAAATTTTAGGAGTTTGGACCTGAAAAGCAACCTTCAATCTGAGGTAGTCATCTCCCAGGGGAACTAACTCTTGAATCCAAGCCAGAAGAGGAACAGCCCAGAAGAGATGCTTCATGAGGTTGAAATTGAAAAGGAAGAGAGCAGACATGAAAAAATGGAAAGGAAATATAAAAGGCTCAAACAAATTTATTCCTCCATTTATGACAGTGGAGAGAGAAAGAGGGACCACTTTTGGTCTCTTTTGACTCTATTATCACAAATCTAGATGTTTTTCAAGAAGAAATAGAAATGGATGCAGTTAGGTGGCACAGTGGATAAAGTTCCAGCCTTGGAGTCAGAAGGACCTGAAGTCAAATCCGGCCTCAGACACATGACACTTACTAGCTGTGTGACCCTGAGCAAGTCACTTAACCCCAATTGCCTCACCAAAAAAAAAAAAGAAAGAAAGAAATAGAAATGGGACTAAAGAGAACAAAGATGGGAAGAGCAGCTAGACCAGAACGAGCGTCATCTCGAGATGATAAAAACGACGGCAGCGTGTGGCATGGAGTCCCCCTCTGATTTGACAGGGTCAGTGAGCGGATTGAAAATACCTCTATTCCACTAGTAACTGTTCCTTCTTTACTCCTCTCCCAACCAGAGGAGCTTGTAGTTTAGAGATTAGATGGTGTGGGCACAGTCCCTTTAGAATTGAGCCATATGCATATCTGCACACATATATACATACACACATATCTTCCATATATACACACAGACCTCTGCTTTATTATGAGAATGGACCTTTGTCCCTTTAAAAAGTCTGACTTTTCTTTTTTGGGGGGAGCGGGCAATTGGGGTTAAGTGACTTGTGCAGGGTCATATAGCTAGTATCTGAAGTTGGATTTGAACTGAGTTTCTCCAGACTCCGGGACTGGCTGTTTATCCACAGCACCACCCAGCTGCCCCAAGTCCTACTTTCTTTACTAAATTTTAGATTTTACAAGATGAGCTTTCTTGGTTGTTATATAGGTATGTGCAGGTGAGGACACAGAGGTGCCTTTCTCTCGCCATTCCAAGTACTATTGAGAAAGCAGGGTAAAGGCAAAACCTAATAAGGGGAGAGTCCTGTCCCTTAAAAAATAAAGTATTCTAATGGATGGAATATATATATGTGTGTATGTATAATATATATGTGATGCATGTATGATACATGCATATTTGTACCTGTATAACATATATGTGTGTGCATACATACATATGCATACATGCATATATATCTATATAGATACATATATCTTCTGGTTCCTTTCCTGAATAGCTGGAAGAGTACTCTTGGGGACTTCACAATTAAATATTGCTGAAACAGAGGTAAGAATCCTTCTAATGTGGGTCTGGTTAATAAAACAGTCAGTGCCTAAGGTCACTTCAGAGCAAGCAATAGATCCTTACTGTTTAGCGTCTGGCTTAGAGGCAGAACAAAGTAGATATCATGGTACAATGTAAAGAGTGCTGAAGTTGGAGTCACAGGACCTGAATTCTAATCTCGCCTCTGCCACTTACTACCAGAGGGCTCATCACTTAGTTTCTCTAGGCCTCAGTTGAATTCCTTTATGATTTGTAAAATGTAAAATGAAGGGACTGGATTACATGAGTTCTAAGATCTCTTCCAGTTCCAGGGCTATGATCCTACATGTGTAAGTACAGAAAATATGTGCTGGAAGCAATGCAGTTTTGAGGACACTGAGGGACAATCAAAGTATCTAGAAGAGGAACATATAACAAAGGCAGGAAAATCTTGAATCTTATTGTTATAAAGAAAGGTGACTAAGAGAATGTTAATTACTACCAACTCATATAACCATTTTTCTTATCTCTACAAAGTTGTTATTAGAATAATCTACCCACGCCTAAATGGCATTCTTAATGAAGGTTTGAAAAGGGAATATGTAAGATTTTGCAAACAATATTCTTAACTTTTCTTCATGTCATGGACCCCTCTGACAGTTTGGTGAATCCTATGGACCCCTTCTATGCATTGAGTCAAATATATAGAATTACAAAAGAAATTAATTATATTGAAATATAACTATCAAAGATACTAAGGAAACAAATTTGTGATATAATACAATATCTAGCAGCAGATCTATTAACAGTAGTAATTTCTGAGTTAATTTTTTTTCTTTTTTGACTAGGCAATGGGATTAAGTGACTTGCCCAGAGTCACACAGCTTATAAGTGTCAAGTGTCTGAGGCCGGATTTTAACTCAGATCCTCCTGACTCCAGGGCTGGTGCTTTACCCACTGTACCACCTAACTGCCCCCAACAGTAGTAATTTCAAAGTAGTGATGGTCACAAATAATATTTTGAAAGGGGAGTTAGGGAAGGGCAAATTTGGTGTTGACTGTGATATATAAACAAAAAGCACTAGTTAAATTTTTTTGAGGAAAAAAAGAATATAACATCTGGGAAGTTGATTTGGATTTCTGGAATATGTTTAAAATATAAGGATTAAGAACTATTAGCAATGGGGCAAACCTAACAAGAGATGATAAAAAAATGTTTGCCTGGAGACTTGTAAATCTGATGAAGAGAACTTTAAACTGAAAATGGAGGAAGGCAGAGAAAACTGCTCACATACCCCTGCCAAAGCTAGTGCCATGAGGGTAGTAGATGACAACATAAAGAGAATATTAGCAGAAGAGAGGACCAGTAATTCACAGGAAACTATATCTCTGAAAAGACTTAGTAATAAAATCCATGGTCTCCGATGTCTATATACAAATACACAAAGAATGGGGCAATAAAGAGTCCAAGACAACTAGGGGATAATGCAAGGAGGTATATTTGACCTCTTAGGTCAAAGACTAGCCAGGATGGGACCCATGACAGGAGTATGGTTCTAGAAGGGTATTCCTTATTCAAAAGGACCAAAGTAAATAAAAGAGGTGGTAGAGCAGCATTGGTACATGTGTGTGTCTATGTATGTATGTGTGTGTATATATACACATACACACATATACATACACACACACATATATATTCAGGACTAGGGTTTTGCCATAATGCTACCCAGATTCAACACAGAAAATATGGATCTCAGTGCAGTGAAGACTCTACTCACAGACCAAACAAGGACCATAAACCAAATATTAAGCATTTAAGTGAAACACACTAGCAAAATAACTATTCCACTAAGACCAACAACCCAGAGAACTAGAATTATCCACTTGATGTTGGATCAATGTGGTAGTTTTAGGGAAAACTATACGGCAAGATCATTATAAGCTCCCCTTCCTGATAAATAATTGAGAATAATCTCTCATAGACCAGCACACACATGAGAAACTTACACTCCAAGGTGAGAAAGGTTGCTCTGCACTGTGGCACACTTGAGGAAATTTGCAAACAGACCTTGGGGAGAAATGATGGAAAAGCCTTTGGGTAAGGATGAATGGAGGGATGAATCCAAACTTTTGTGTTGGGAATATACTATAGACATATATAGAATATATACCTAGACAGCAAGGAGAATTAGATGAGGAGTTTGAGAAACAGGCCACAAACTTGGCACCCAGGCAAGGAAATTATGGAGATGGAGGATTTCAACAATCTGGACGTGCTACAGGTCTCTCTGCCAGGAGCGGAGATAAATTCTGGGCTTGCCTTGATGATAATTTCATCCTTTGAGAAGAGGAAGGAGTAACAATGACAACAGCTCTTCTGGAGCTGCTTCTAACTAACCAGGGAGAACAGGCTGTAAGGTAGAATTGACAGGAGCCTTAGAGGTAAGTGACAATTCTATTCCCAAGCACGTAATAGGGAAAGAGAAGGAAGTCAGGCACAGTCTGAGGAGAAACTTAGATTTGTGAGAAAGGGTTTTAAAGAGTTCAGGGAAAGGAGAGGTGGGATCAAATGAACCAAAATCTTGCCAGAGCAGTCACCCCAAGAGCAATAGAAACCCAATCCCACCAACTGTTAGCGCCTTCCCTCACACATTCTTTTCATTCTTCAGTTCAGTCGTTTCAGTCACGTCTGACTCTTCGTGACCCCACTTGGGGTTTTCTTGGCAAAGATACTAGAGTGATTTACCATTGCCTTCTCCAGCTCATTTTACAGATGAGGAAACTGAGGCAAATAGGATTAAGTGACTTGCCCAGAGTCACACAATTAGTAAATGTCTGAGGCTGGATTTGAACTGTGTTCCATACCCACAGTCCTCCATCTCTGCAAAGAATGGAGGGAGATGTATTTTCACAGCTTCTCTTTGGGGGTCAGGTTTGGTTATTTTAATTACATGGTATTTAGTTTCAGTTTTTAACTGTCCTTTCCAAAAAAACCCAAAAACCCAACCCTGGTTCAAATGGATTTACAGGTGAATGGTATGAAACTTTTAAAGGATAATTAATACCTGTACTAATCAGTGTGCTAGTAAATGTTTAAAAATTGACTCTCCAGGAAAAAAAAATGTACCTGTGATATACTTTTAAGTATAATCTTCATTAACATTTTCTCCATCACTTTCTTAAGTCTAGACCAGGGGTGAAAGGCCTCTGGCCTTGAGATAGCAGGTTCCCCACTCCAACAAAGCAATAGATTAAGCTCTGATTTATAGTCATTTCTAACTTCCAAGGTCTAAATGTTCCACTGAAAATTTAACAATTAGCCCCTGTGAGCTGGTTCATACTGGATCCAACACACCCCTGCCTATCCTACACAAATTATTCTCAAAAACTGGGAAGGAAAATACTGTCAAACTCTTTTGATGAGACAAATATAGTCAGATAAAGTAAAGAAAGAGAACCACAGACCAATGTCATTAATGAATATCAACTGAAAAAATATTTCAATAAAACCCATCTCAGATTTTGAAAAAGACAACTACAGAAGATAGAAGAAAAGGCAAGTAACTGAAGAGGAATTTAAAAGAATAATACAGTCTTGTAGAATAGTCAGCACTGTTCAAGTCCAGAATGCCCCAAAGCCATTGAGGAGTGCTGGGAAGAACAAAAAGCCTTAAAAACAACTACAAAAACAAACCCCAAACTATAGTTAGGGCAAGGGCAGGATCAAAGAAGGAACTGAATGACTGCTTTGGGTGGATGGCTTGCTGATAATATATGGCAGAAGAAGCCTGAACAACTAAGCTCTTAATTTGCTTCCCTTTTCGCTTCCAAGGAAAATGACCTAGAAAATAAAGGACAAGAAGGGTTAACAGATATGGAAACTAGAGATAATTAAGGAGATGGTAAGAGAGCACCATACAGAGAATGGGAAAGGAGCCCTAGGATTGGGGACATGACTTGGAAAGCTCTTGAAGGATGAGAGAGGTGTTGCAGGACTAGAGGAAGGCAAATGTTTTCTCCAGAAAAAAGAAGAATGAATCTGTAACCTATAGACCAGTTAGCTTAATTTCTATTCTTGGCAAAATTCTAGAAGCCACTTTTAAAGGGATGGTTTATGAGCTTTAGAAATAGAAGCTGTATGGATAGAGCACTGGCCCAGAAGTCAGGAGGTCCTGAGTTCAAATGTGGCCTCAGACCAAACACTTGACACTTACTAGCTGTGTGACCCTGGGCAAGTCACTTAACCCCAATTGCCTAAAATAAATAAAATAAAATAAAATAAAATAAAATAAAATAAAATAAAATAAAGAAATGGAAGCTGTGATCACTAAAAGCTAACATAGCTTCATCAGGGGTAGATCATCTCAGACTAACCTCATTTCTAGTCTTCACCTCCATCAGGAAGTGAAGGTCCCACCCCTGTGACTCTGGGCTCCAGTTGATGAGCATTCCCTTTATCACACCTGGTTTCAGACCCCCTATAACACCTTCTCCCTGCCCTCCCTGCTCCCCAGTTTCCTTTCCATACCCACCCTACTTTCCAACTTCAGTGTAGAGAGCAATAATCAAATTGACACTGCCATCTCTGGTAAGGACATGTCAATCAATTGCCCTATGACCCCATTCATCATTTTCTCTGACTTCTCTGTTCCGAAAAACTCCTCCCTGGCAACCGTCCTCCCTATGTCTGCTGTGTCCCACACGTGTGCACTTAGAATGGTGGCTGGCACCTAGCAGGCACTGAACAAATGCTTGTCAACTGATTCTCTATGACTATTAGAATGGAAGCTCCTTGAGGGCAGGGACTGAATTGTTTGCTTGTATTTGTATCCCTAGTCTTAGCACATTGCCTGGCACAAAGTAAGGGGCTTAATAAATACTTTTTCATTCATTCATTTCCTTTTTTGACAAGATAACTAGACCTAGGGATCGGAGAAAGTTGTTGATGTAGTAGTCTATTTAGATTTCAACAAAAAAATTGTATGAAGTCTCTCATGTTATCCTTATGGACAAGATGGATGGGATGGCCACTTGTTGCTACAGTCAGCTAGACTGGTCTGAACTACTTGAACAACTGAGCCCAAAGAATGGTCATTAGTGAGTCAATGTCTATATGGGGAAACATCTCTAGTGGTATGCCTGAGAGATCTGACCTTGGCTCTCTACTGCTTGAAATTTTTATTAATGATTTTGATGAAGCCATGAAATATATGCTTTTAAAAATTTTCAGATAATATGAAATCAGGAGGCAGAGCTAATATGTTAGATATCAGAACCAGGAAGCACAACAATCTCTACTGGTAAGGGGAATGAGCCAAATTTAATTATTTAATTTAATAAGGATAAATATAAAATTCTGCACTTGGGTTCAAAAATCAGCCTCATAAAGACAGAATGGGAGAAACATGGCTAGATAATAGTTCCTATGAAAAAGATGTGGGGTGTCTTAGTGGATCACAAGCTCAGTATGGATGACCTTTAAAAGGTAATTGAGCTCAATATGGGTGATCTTTAAAAGGTAATTACAAAGCTATTTAGTTACAAAGCCAGGGCTCTCCTGATTCCACATCTAATACATTATACTAAAAATACATCATACTTTTGTAGTACATTGTACTAAAAACCCATTGGGCAAGATCTAGGAGGTCAGGGCACTGATATTTTATAGTTTTCTTGTTGCTTCTCACCCACAAGAGTCAGGCCCCAAGACACAACTAACTGCTTTACCCTTTGGGAGGAGCAAACAAGTCTACCTTTCCATTTTTAGAACTCAATTTGGCACTGATCTCTCATACCAGGTACACTTTAGAGAAGAAGGTGAAAAAGAGAGGATGTGCTCTATACTTATTCGTTCATCAGCAGATTTACAGAGTGCCTGCTCCCTCGAAGGTCCTGTGCTAGGAAGTATTCTTTAGGAAAGTTGGAGGTCTAGAAAGTGCTTTTTGAACCAAGAGTGTTCTACTATCACAGTCTAGCTCCTTCTTAAGAGTCATATGGGCCTGAGGAAGAGGTCTCATTCTCAGTTTCTTCATGAAAAGGTTGAAAAGCTGGTGTTTGGATCATTCCTTGGGGAAAGTCATCACCATCAATGGCCTTCTTTTCTCTAAGTGCTTTTAGCACATGGAGACTGGATGAAGGAAAGGCATCACTGGCTCTAGTTGTCTGTGATTGCTTCCATTCAGTTAGCAGCACGGACCCTTTGGGGCCTCAAAGTATATCTCTCTAGAACCAAGACATTTTAATAAACGATTGGGGCTATAGAAGAACACCATTGCCTTCTGGATTTGCAGACACCCACGTTATTTTTCCAACATGTTGCACTGACTCAGAACCCCCTCCCCCATTTTTTTTCTTTCTGCTATGAGCTAATTTTCTCTCTAATTTTTAAAAACCCAAATATAAGGGAAATCTCATTTTCTCTGTTCTGACTCATTTACAATTAAATACACTTGTACCCATCTGTGTCTGTATACATCTGCATACATTTGCTGTATCACATCATCCTTTATATTTGAGGATGCTGCTGCTGCTTGTTATTTTTGTTTAGCAGTGTTGAGCTGGCTACAAAGATCAACAAGAGACCCTGTCATTGCCACAGGGCATTTGTGAGGTCCAAGCTTTGGTGGAGGAAGCCTGGGGGTATCTGTGTGGCAGGGGATCTCTGTAGTTACATGTCTTAAAGGCACCGATATCTGCTCTAAGAATTGTTCTCTCTGTTCTTCTCTTTGAAATGGGGCAACGTCCATAATGTTGCTCATTGGCAGATGGGATAGAATGTGTAGGGGGCTTATCACGGAAAATGTGTTACACAAGTGTTGCCGCCATTTCAGTTACATCCCCTCATCCTCAAGGAGGAGTGTGGAGCTGTCTCTGCTCTTCAGAGGGGATGTGGTGGCGTGTGTGGGCGCCTGCCTCACCTACGTGCCTAAAAATATCATGTCACTGTTTCCTACCACATTTTTTAAAAAATGAAGTTACGTTGAAAAGATATTCAGATTTAATGAGATGGTGGAGCTTGTCAGCACATTTAAGACTTTTTTAATATCATTTCATTGAATAATTTTGCATCTATACATATATATATACACATACATATATATATACATACATATATATATATATACATATATATATATATATATATGTACATAGCCAACAAGAATTATGGTGACTCAAAAAAGTAAAATGTCTACTATTGCCAATTAAGAAAGTTAATAAAATTGAAATGTTAATTGAAACACACTGGTTTTCATATTGATAGATGATATTTTCTGGGAAACTACAATTGGACAGTGGAATCTTGCTGTCAGACAAGATTCAAATCTACTCTTGTGAAAGGACACAGATACCCTGTGAATTGATCCAGCAATTCTAAAAAGCAATTAGGAATTAAGCTTGAAAAAAAATAACTAAAGTGTCCTTCCATGACACCTGACTGCTAGACGTATATCTCAAGGAGGTCAAAGATAGTAAGGCCCCATATACACCAAAATATTGATAGCAGAACTTCTTGTGGTAGAGAAGAAGTGGAAATAAAGTTGATTCCCATCAGCTGGGAAATGGCTAAACCAATTACGGTACTTGAATGTAATAAGATATTACTATGTTATAAGAAATTACAAATATGAAGAATTAAAGAAATATGAAAAGACTTAAGTGACACAGGATGATGTAAACCAAACCATTATACACAACCCTACAGTACAGATCAATACAACAAACCTGAATGCTACAGAAGTTTCTCTTATAAAGGTCCATTTCCACAATATATAAGAAACTGATAGAAATTTATAAAAAATAAAAGCCATTTTTTCAATAGATAAGCAATCAAAGGATATGAATAGCTAATTCTCAAGAGAAGAAATCCAAACTATGTAGAGCCATATGAATAATTAGAGAAATGCAAATTAAACAACTCCGAAGTTGTACTGTACACCCATTAGATTGGCAAAGTTCAAACACACACACAAAAAAGATAATGACAAATGTTGGAGGGGCAGTGGGAAAACACTGATATATCATTAGTGGAGCAGTGAACTGGTGTAGTCATTCTGGAAAGCAGTTTGGAGCTATACCAAAAAGGTTGCTAAACTGTACATATCTTTTGACCCAGTAATACCACTACTAGGCCTAGATCACAAAGAGATCAAAAAGAGAGGAAAGGAAATATCTGTATCTATCAGCTTTTTTTTTGTAGTATCAAAGAAATGGAAACTAAGGGGGTAGTCATCAAATGGGGAATGGTTAAACAAATTGTGGTATATGAATATGCAGTAGAATATTATTTTGTTGTAAGAAATGATGAAGAGATGCTTTCAGAGAAACCTAGAAAGACTCATAAGAACTGATGCAAAGTGAAGTAAGCAGAACCAGAACAATTTATAACAGTACAACGTTGAAAAAATGACAATTTTGAAAGACTTAAGAAGTCGGGTCAACATAATGACCAAGTATTTTTCCAGAGGACTGAAGATGAAGAGTATTACCTACTTCATGAGAGAGAGAGATGATGGAATAAATATGCCGAATATGACACATTTTTAGACATAGTCAGCATGGGACTTTGTTTTGCTTGATTATGCATATTTGCTACAAAGTTTTTGTTTTTTCTCACTTTTTTCATTCTGTGTGTGTATGTGTAAGGTAATGGGGGAAAAATAAATGCCTGATAATTGAAAAAAATTAAAAACTGAATGATATGAATTATAATGACCAAGCTTGACCTAGGAAAAGAACTGAGGAACCACATCTCCTATCTTAGGGGTAGGATGGAAGGGAGAAACTACAGGTGTGGAATATTGAATAAACGATCAGATGTGCTCAGTGGATGTGGTTTTATTGAGTTGCTTTTCTTGCTGTCTCTTTTTAAGTCTGTTTTTAAAAGGATGGCTGCCTGGATAGAGGAGAGAGAAGAATGTAATTGGAAATTAATATAAACCAAATGGTATCAACATAGCTTTAACAAAAAAAAAAAAAGACAGCTCCAGATTCGTTGATATTTTTAAATTAAACTTTATTTTTTCTAAGTCAGCAAAAATTTGCTCTCTTTCTCTCCCATTACTCCCTAAATTGAAAAAGAAAGAAAACTAAACCCCTGTTATAAACTTGTATAGTCAAAGCAAATTTCCACATTGGCTATGTTCCCCACCCCCACACCCCAAAAAGTCTGATTTTGCTCTCTCTGTGAGGAAGTGGTTAGCATATTTCATCATTAGTCCTCTGGAATCATGGTTGGTCATTACTCTGATTAGGTTTCCAAAGTCTTTCAAAGTTGTCTTTATTACTGTTATTGTATAAATTGTTCTGGTTCTTCTCACTTCACTTTGCAACAGTTTGTATAAGTCTTCCCAGGTTTCTCTTAAACCACCTCTTTCATTATTTCTTACAGCATAATAATATTCCATCACATGTCTATACCATAACTTGTCCATCCATTTCCTAATTGACAGGCTTAGTTTCTAATTCTTTGTCCTCTCAAAAAGAGCTATAAATATTTTTTGTGCATCTACCTTTTATCTAATTCCTCCTTCTCCCCTTTCCCTCTTATTTTCTTGTTTAATGAGATACATTTCTCTACCCAACTATGCAGTGTATTCTTTCCTCCTTTGACTAGTTCAGATGAGAGTGAGATTCAAATGTCTCTCTCCCCCACTCCCTTCCTCTTTGTTTGATTAGTTTTCTACTCTGATAACGTGAGATAATTTTCCCTAACCTTCCTTTACCTTTCTTCCCCTAGTATATTCCTCTCCCTCCTCTTTCCATTCTTCTTTTAAGACATAACAGGACCACTCCCAAGTCTTCTGTCTAATTAGGCTCCCTCTATGACTCCTTTTGATGGATTCTGAGAGGACACATGTATCATCTTCCCAAATTTGAATTTAAGCAGCTTATCCTTATTTAGTTTCATGATTTTTTGTTCACATTTACCTTTTTATGTTTCTCTTGACGCCTATGTATGCACTAAAATTTCTATACAGCTCTAGTCTTTTCATCAGAAATGCCTGGAAGCCCTCCATTTAATTAAAAATCCATTTTTCTCTCTCTATAAGATTATATTCAGTTTTGCAGGGTAAATTATTCTTGGCTGTAAATCTATATCCTTTGCTTTCTGGAATATTGGATTCAAAGCTCTCTACTCTTCTATAGAAGTATCTGCTAAATCTTGCGTGATTTTGATTGGGGATTCCTTAGAATTTGAATTCTTTCTTTGTGGTTGCTTGTAGTATTGCAGTTTGACCTGGAAGCTGTAGATATTGGTCATAATGTTCTTGGGAGTTTCATTTGGGGATTTCTTCCAGGAGTTAACTGTTGGATTTTTTTTATTTCCACTTTGCCTTCTGATTCTAAGAGATCTGGACAGTTTTCTTTTAAGATTTCTTGAAATATAATGTCTTGGCTCTTTTTTTTTTTGTCATGGTATTGAGGTAGTCCAGTGATTCTAAAATAATTTTTTTTCCCTCAATCTATTTTCCAAGTCAGTTTTATTTGCTATAAAATACCTTATTTTATTATGTTTTTTCAGTCTTTTGACTTTGTGTTAGTATTTTTTGTTATCTTATGGAATCATTTGCTTCTATTTAGTAGGTTCTACTTTTTAGGAATTTTGTTGCTTGGATAGGGTTTTGTACATCTTGTGCCACACTGTTAATTCCTTTTCCAATTCTTTTTTTTTCCCCACAGTTCTCATTTCTTTTCCAATTGTTTTCTCTGGTGCTCTTGTTTCATTAGTATGAACATTTTTAAAACTTTTTTTTAACTCTTGCTTCACTTCATGCAGAATTCTGGTTGAATTTGTGTCTGACTTTTGTTTTTCTTTGAGGCTTTGTAGATCTTTAGAGTCATTCTCTCTGGATTTGTGTCTTGAGTGTGTCTGTCACCGTGATAGCTTATGATGGTGGGATACTTGTTTTGTTTGGTCATTCTTTCGACTCTATGTTAGGGCTAGGCTTTATGTACTTCTGAAGGCAAAGTCTGGACTGGTCTGGACTGGACTGTTTTCTTGGGCTATTGGTTATTGTATTATTCTAGGATCTTAAGGTCAGCTCAGTCTAGGGATCTGTAAGCTTTCAGCACTCCCAAAGTAATGTGATCCAGGATAAAATCTGATCACTGCCCACCTTGCTCTGAGCTCTGCAAGTTCCTGATATGGGTTTGGGTCTGAGCAACAGGCTTGTGGCTTGTGGGCTTGCCACATTTGAAGTTCCAGTAGACTGCTGCAGGACTCAGCTACTGTCAGTCATCTGGAAAGCTCTGTTGGTTCAGAGAAATAGCTCTCTTTTCAGCTGGGATTTCTGCCCTAGCTATTCCACCTCAGGCTTCAGTCTGAGCTAGAGGCTATAACTGAGACCCTGCTCAGCTCCTGGAGTCAGAGACACACAACCACTGCTTGTTTCTGAACTCATTCCTAGCTTGCTACAAGACTACGGATCACAGCTGCTCTGGAATGGTTCAGCAGGTCCCCTTTTCAGTCCTTCCTGAACCTATGACTCAGAACTGGGTAGTGAGTGAGTGATAGAACTATCAATTGACATGTGTTCCTGTGCTTTGCATAAGTTTAGTTCCCTCTGTGCTGGATCTGGGGCCTTCTCTTGCCCTATTACATAGACCCTCCCTGTGCTGAAATCCTGGCCAGCCCCCATCCCTAGTATCTGCATTTTTTGCCTCCCCATGCTTCCATTTGGGCTGGCAAAAAAATGACTCACTGTGATTTTTTTTTCCCTTGGATTTCCTGATCTGCATTTGGTCTGATGCATTTTCTAGATTTGTTTGAAATTCTTTTTTTGGGGGGAAGGGAGCTCATTGTACTTCTTCCTGCTCCTCTGCCATGTGGCTCCATCTCTACTAGATTCATTCTTGAAAACTTGCAGCGGGACCCCAGATTTCATGAAATATCATTCTACTTTTGCCACATATTGGCTACATTGGCCTGGAGGAGACACTGAACCTCTCAGAGCCCCCAGCAACTCTCTTAAGATTGTAAATTACAGAACAGTTGCTCATCTGCATTGGTAAAAGAAATTTTCTCACTGTAAGTTTGATATACTACTGAAAATCACAGGTCTAATTAAAAAAAATAGTTGAACAGACTAGAAGAGATGTCATTATATTGTGTCACATGCACCCAATGTGTCTTCCTCTTATCTGGGAAACAAGCCAGTGTTAGCGTCTGCTATCTGAGACATCTTTAGGGTAAGAAACACTGCCACCATTGCTAACCAATACTGCTTGAATAACTTCTTTGTATTTAGCCTTGTCCTGGACTTACACAGGGCAGCTTGGTGGCACAGTGGATAGAGTGCTGGGCCTGGAGTCAGGAAGACTCATCTTTCTGAGTTCAAATCTGGCCCTCCAGACACTTACTAGCTGCATGACCCTGGTCAAGTCACTTATTCTTGTTTGCCTCAGTTTCCTCACCTGTAAAATAAGCTGAAAAAGGAACCACTCCGGTATCTTTGCCAAGAAAACCTCAAATGGGGTCACAAAGAGTCAGAACACAACTGAAAAACTACTTAACAACTCAAAGCAGTCCAATTTAATAAACACTACCATGGGCAAAATGCTAGAGATATAGGACAGAAAAAAAGGGCTTATATTCTACTAGACTACAGAAATTCTTAACTTGGGGGTTTGTGAACTTTTTAGAAAAAATATGCTGATAACTCTATTTCAGTATAACTGACTTCCTTTGTAATGTTATGTATTTTCTTTTATTAAAAACAGTATCCTGAGAAGGAATCCAAAGGCTTCCCCAGACTATCAAAGGGTCCAATGATGTAGAAGGGGTTTAGATTCCCTATAATAAGGGGATGGCACAGAAAGAAATGGGGCAGCCAGGTGGCTCAGTGGCTAGAGTGCTGAGCATGAAGGCAAGAAGATTCATTGGTGACTTCAAATCTGGCCTCAGATACTTACTAGCTATATATCCCTGGCCAAGTCATTTAACCCTGTTTGCCTCAGTTCTTCTTCTCTGTAAAAATGAGCTAGACAACATTGTGTGATGATCAACTATGATCTTCTCAGCTCTTCTCAGCAATACAACAATCTAAGACAATTCCAAAAGGCTCATGATGGAAAATGCTATCCACACCCAGAGAAAGAACTATGGAGTCTGAATGTAGATCAAAGCATTCTGTTTTCACTTTTCTTTTTTTGTTTTTCATGACTTTTCCCTTTTGTTCTGTTTCTTCTTTTACAACATGACTAACGTGGAAATATGTTTAACATGATTGCACATATGTAACATATCAGATTCCATGCCATTTTGGGGAGGGGGAGGTGAGGGAGGGAAAAAAAAATTTGGAGCTCAAAATCTTATAAAAAATGAATGTTGAAAAACTTTTTAAAAAAATGAGATACAGAAGGAAATGACAAGCCACTCCAGTATCTTTGCCAAGAAAATCCCAAATGGGGTCATGAAGTCAGACAAGACTGAAAAAATGACTGAATAACAACAACTGGAAAGAAAGCAAGGAAGAAGGAAGGAAGGAAGGAAGGAAAGAAGAAAAAGAAGCAAAATTTACAGAATAATAAGATTAAATTTCAATAGGGAGAGAGGACTAATAAATAGGATAATCAGGAAAAGCCTAGTATAGCAGGTGGACCTTGTACTATGTTTTGAAAAATGCTAAGGATTCTTAAGAGTTGAAGGTGAGGAAAGAGAGCATTCCAGGCATTAGGGATTGTATAAAGACACTTTTATAAAAGCATGTGGACAGGAGATGAAGTGTCCGGCATGAAGAACATCTAGCAGGCCAGTTTGACTGAAACAGAGATTGCATGAAGGGTAGTAATATGAAATAAGACCAGAAAGGCATAGGGGATCCATGTTGTGGATGGCTTTAAGTGCCTGACTGAGAATTTTTTATTTTATCTTAGAGGCAATAGATAGCCACTGAATGTTGTTAAGAGGGGAGTAACATGGTCAGACCTATTGTTTTAGAAATATTAAGTTGGCAGCTGCATCGCATGGATTGGAGATGGAAGAACCTAAATCTTATTCTTGTTTTTGTTTGTCCTTTGTTCTCAAAGAGGACCATGACATCAGGGAGGTGATGCCATGATATGCAACTGAATTGGATTTAAGTGAGGGACGAAACTAGAAGTAGAAGAGGGAGCCCTTCCAATAGTCTATGCAAGAGATGGGTCTGTGTACAAAGTGCTTAAATGTCCTTCAAATCTTGATTAGTGCAATGTTGGTTTAGATTACTTCCAAATTCTTTACAATAAAGGAGGTCCTTTTAGCTCCATTTGTACAGTATTTGTTTGTTCCAACTGACCAGAATTAAATATTTGTGTAATTTTCTTATGTTCCAAGTGTAAATTCTAGCTTATATTAGGGATATTTTCTTTCTCCTGTTGATGTCACCTTTCTATCTCCCACCCTTGGCTTGAATTAATGAGAACCCTTCCTAACACTGCAATACAAATTACTGTGAAATTTTCTCTGTTGGGGTTTCTCAGGAGCAAATTTTGCTATTTTGGTCCCCTTATCATCATAGTCAGTGGGAGCCAGTGATAACCCTCAGCTTGGCTCCCTTTAGAGAAATGGGTTGCTGAGGGACATTGCCAACTCCTAGGGATGGAGGCTGGCTTGTTTGAAATAGTTTAAGGTGACAGCAATACTGCTGAGCACAAATAATAGCAGGGGAGGGGGGTCATCGCCTCATATTAAGAAAATTAATGAGAAAGAACAAACTATTGAAATCTAAGCTGTACTATTCTATGTCAGGGCCAGCCAGGCAAGAGTGGCTGGATTCCCTGGTGTGGTCCACCCTGAAGGCATTAATAGTTCAGTGCTTCGCTGAATAAGTCAGAAGCCTTCAAAATTCATGACCCTTGCAACACCTCCTCAGCTTGGGCCTGTAGAAAATTTGTTAAGGAGGAAGAGAAGCAATGAGCAGATTCATGTCATTTAGTAACCTGGCTCTCACTCAGTTCAGTGGCATAAATTATCCTAAAAGACTCACCAAAAGGGATTTCATTGAGGGCATGAACCTCATTTAGGGAGCTCTGCTTGGCCAGATAGTGCTTGGTACATTGGAAGGGGGTTGGTAAATATTAATAAATGATGATGATGATGGTGACAGTCTTCTCTGATCATTCTGAGAAGAGAGCAATGCCAGACTCATAGGCAGCTGCCTTGAAGAGCAATTAATTTCGACTGGCTCTCCCTGTGCCATGATTAAATGAATAAAGCTGCTGGGCTGGCAAAGACCAGTGGAAGGATCCAGAATACAGGAATGATTTTACCTTTCCCAATTGGGCTGTGGCTTTATGGAATAATAGAATGGTAGAGCTAGAAGGGACGCTAAGAGATTATTCAGTCAAGCCCCTTGCCTCTAGCCAGGACTGAATCAAAACCCACAGAGACAAAGAAAAAACAAAAGCTGCCCAGGCCTCCACTGTAATCTTTGCTGTCCTCAGCATGTCCAAGGGTAAAATGGAGGTATAAAAGTTCCAGGCAGAAATCTCTTCCAGCTCCCTCCAAATATATATATATATTTTTTCAAATTTCTAGGGTTTGACTTTTTTTTTTAGACTGTTGTCAGGCAACAGAAGCAATGAATGGAGACAGATGACTCATTCGCCAATAGTTCTGAGCTATAAAATGTATTAATTTATTTCGACTGCCATTACAACGCAGCAATCCCTATTCTGATAGCCCTTTTCACATCCAAAAAAATCATAAAATGCCAAACCAAAAATAATTTTTAAAACGTTGAATACAAAGAGACAGGTTTCCACAATAAAGGCCCAAGAGAAGAAAAAACATACCCTCCTCCCTTCCCTTTTTAAAAGATTTCTTTTTAGAGACAACTTGGGCTGTCACAGCTCTTTTTCCACTTTTCTTTCTCCTTTTGTTATTAGAAATAATAACAGCCCCACAGCAGCATGTTTGTTTTTATGTACAAATCTTTGATAGTATCATGGAGAAAGAATTGCTGAACACCCACTGTCAACCCAATTTAAGAGCAAAATCTAGATTGAGATTTCTATGGAGAGAGTTTTTTAAAATGAGTAACATGAATAAAAAAACTCTTACATGTCTTCCAAAAATGTCAGGGGACCAATTTTGGTTCTTTTTATTTAACTTTTAGCTCACCATCTACACCAATCAGCTTCCTCTATTAGAGGAGGCTAGGAAAAGGGAGCCAGGTAGCAGCATAAGAAACCTACCTCCAAGTTCTTACTATATGATGATAAGTGAAAAGATAAAAAATTGAAGAACATAAAAAGAAAGCAGACATCAAAATCCACTCCACTCTTATCTAGATCCATTTTTTAAATAAAAAGCTAGTTTGGATACAAGTAGTGGTTTTTGCACAAAAATAAATATCAAGATGTTATAGACAGATAAATGATCTGGCAGCTGGTCCCATTTCCCTGATGGGAAAGTCATGATGGATACACTGGTGCAGGTCACACAGAGGCATATCTTCTGAACCAAGTTGACCTCATCAGTCAGCTAAGATCCTGAAAAATTCATCCTCTTGTTCTATTCCTTTACTTCTTCAATGCTGGCTGGCTGCCCTACAAAGTCATTGTATCTTACCTCACTGGGCCATCCTTTTATTCACCCGGTTGACTCATATGATTACAGTGCATAGATTTAAAAGCTTTAAGGTCATCTAGTTAATCCCCATGTTTTACAGAAAAGCAAACCAGAGCCCAGAGAAGTTAACTGATTAGTCCAAGGTCACCTAGGTAGTAAGTGGCCAAGGAGGGATAGGAATCTAAATCCTCTCACTTCAAAGTCAGAGTTCTCTATTGATTGCCTGTCATTACAGCAACTGTCCTAAACCTTTTCAACTCTCTCAATTCCCTTCCTTTCTCTTAGTAGAGGAGTTCACTTCCTACATTATTGAGATGATTAAGAACATCCACTGGAGAATCCTCATCTCTCCCTTTTACACATCTCAGAACTGTTTCTACCCAGCCTGTCCTCTTTTCTTTAGGTCTCAGATGATGAGGTAGCCTTCTTTCTTACTAAAGCTAGCCCTTCCATGTGTGCTCTTGAACCAATCCAATTGATATTTATTAATCACCTACTGTAAAGAAAATACTATGTTAGGTACAGGGGTGTGGTGGGAGCAATGTTCTAACACCTTGTTCCCCATGCAGGTTGGGGTGGTTTTTCCTTAAAAGGCTACAAAGCTGTCCCTAAAAAAGTAACAAACATCTATTTTGCATTCTTCCCCATTAGAAAACTATCAACCCCCCCCCCCGGAACAAATATACTTAGTCAAGGAACAAATTCCTGCATTGACCTTGTCCAAAAAATACATTTCTTGATCTGTACTGTGAGTCCATCACCTCTCTGTCAGGATATGGGCAGCATGCTGCATCACAGGTCCTCTGGAATGATGGTTGGCCATTGCAATGATCAGGGTTCTTGAGTGTTTCAAAGTTGCTTGTCTTAAAAGTATTCTCTTTTCTTTTCCTATTCAACGATTGCTAGAGATCTATCATATAATAAAAATAACAATTCTAGCTAAGATTTATAGAGCACTTACTATGTGCCAGAAACTGTTCTAAGCACTTTACAATTATTATCTCATTTGATCCTCACAACATTCCCAGGAGGTAGGTGTTACTATTGCTCTCATTTTATAGATGAGGAAATTGAAGCAAACAGAAGCTAAATGATCTGCCTAGGGTCACACAGCCAGTTGTAGCTGAGGCTGAATTTGAACTAAGGTCCTCCTGACTCCAAGCCCATGTTCTATCCACTCTGCCACCTAGCTGCCCCTTTTTCTACAGTTCTTAACTTCTTTCTTGTTTATTTTGTCTAAATCTAAAAAGGATACATTGAAGCTCCCCATTATTAGACTTTTATTTCTATTTCTCCCCGTAACTCATTTACCTTTTAAGTATTTGGATGCTATGCCATTCAGCACATATATGTTAAGCACCAATAGACTGCCTATGGTACCTTTCAGCTTAGAGTTGTTTCCCAGTTAATCTCTTCTAATCAAGTCTATTTTTATTTTACCTTGTCTTACATAATGGCTGCAACCCCTATCTTTTTAACTTTAGCCAAAGTAGATCAGATTTTATTCCAGCTACTTATTTTAACTTTGTGTGTGAATCTTTATGTTGCAGTTGTATTCTTTGTAAGCAACATGTTATATTATGCTTTTTAATCCATTCTGCTATCCTCATCTTTTATGGGAGAGTTCATCCAGTTCATATTTACAGTAATAATAATTAATTGTATATTTCCCTCCATCCTATTCACTTTTTCCTCTCTTTGCTGCCTGCCTCCTCTTTACAAAGAAGAGAGTAGTGAGCAAGAAGGATTGTGCTCCACACCAGCACTCTATACTTGGCACAATATGCTACCTTTTCTCTTCCACTCACTAAGACTCCAATCACAAGTTCTTATCCTTTCTTTTAAACCCCTTTTCATTATTCCCCACCCAGGGTTAGGGTTTATTTTGCTTATTTTCCCTTTTACAACCCCTTTTATTCCCTCTTTCTGTTCCCCTGTTGAGTGAAATGTATTTCTGTACCAAACCTGGTGTGTACATGTATTCTACCCTCCTTTGACCAGTTCAGATGAAAGTGAGATTCAAATGTCTCCTGCTCCCCCAACCCTTTCTTTCTTGTTTGTATAGTCTTTTACTTGCACATCCTTTATGTGTGATCATCGCCCACATTCCTCTTCCCACCTTTTCCCCTGATATTTCCCTTTCTTCTTTAAACAAAATTTCCAGGTCCTCTGTCTAATTTAACTCCTTTTCTGGCCCCTGATGAGAATATGGTTCTGAGGGGACACTTGCATCATCTTCCCCTATTAGAATGTAACCACTTCATCCTTGTTTAGTCCTTTATGATTGTTTGCTCATATTTAACTTTATGTTTCTCTTAACTCCTATCTTTATATTTCAAAATTTCTATTCAGTCTCATCTCTTCATCAGGAATGCATAATAAGTCTTCTTTTTTGTTAAAGGGCCATTTTTGCCCTTATAGTACTATACACAGTTTTGCTGCGCATGCTATTCTTTGTTGTAAGCCGATATATGTTGCCTTTTACAATATCTTATTCCAAGCTCTTCACTCCTTTCAAGTGATACCTGCTAAATCTTATGTGATCCTGATTGTAGATCCTTGGTACTTCAACTTCTTCTTTCTGGTTGCTTGGAGTATTTTTTTCTTTGACTTGGAAACTCTGGATTTTGGCTATAACATTCCTGGGAGTTTTCATTTTAGGTTTCCTTTTAGGAAGTGACCAGTGAATCTTTTCTATTTTCACTTTGCCCTCTAGTTATAATAAATCTGGGCAGTTTTATTTCATGATTTCTTGGAACATGATGTCCAGGTTTTTTTTTTTCTATCTTGGCTTTCAGATGATCCACTAATTTTTAAATTATCTTTCCTTGATCTGTTTCCCAGGCCAGTGGTTTTTGCTATAAGGTACTTTGCATTTTCTTCATTTTGTTTCATTCTTTTGGCTTTATTTTAATATTTCTTGTTGTTTCATGGAGTCACTAACTCCAATGTTTGGCCCATTCTAAATTTCAAGGAGTCTGTTGTTGGTTAAGGTTTGTCATTCTTGTGCTGAACTGTTCATTTTTCTTCCAAGTCTTCCTCCATACCTTCATTTCTTTTCCAGTTCTTTTCTCTAGCACTTTCATGCTGCTTATAAAAATCATTTTTAACCCTTTAAGGAAAAAAAAAACCTCTTGCTTAATTTCTTCCAGGAATTCTAGTTGTACTTGTGTTGGAGTCATTCTCTTTTTCTTGGATTTGTATTTTGGGCTTTCCTGTTACTCTAATAGCTCTTTATGGTAGGATTTGTTTCTTCAAAAATTCATTCTTCCAGACTTCTTGAATTGGACTTTGTGTCAGGGCCAGAATCTATAAACTTCCAAAGGGAATGCCAGGGCCACACTTGATCTTGTTTTGTATTCTTTGGTGCCCTGCTTTCTCTGAATGGTGAGTGCTATATTCTTCAAATATCTCAGAGGCAGCTCAGCTTGGGACCTGAAAGTTTTCAGTGCACCCAAAGCTATCTGGATCAAAATGAAGTCTAATTGCTGCCCTCATGGTCTGAATTTTGTAAGACCCTAAGTTTTGGTTCTGGGCAACACAACTTTTGCCTTGCCCCTGGCTGGAGCTCTAGGAGACTGATGCTGGCTTAGCCAACACAGTTAGTTGAAAGTCTCTGTAGAATAAGAGTGACAAAACTGTAGGTTCACCATTGGTCTGAACTCCCCACCCTTGTTATTCAGCTACAGACTTCAGCCATTACCCAGCTATGGTTTTGCCTTTATTCTTTGATTTTATTACATTAGACATAATTATTATTTAAAATTTATTGTGAGGATACGTGTCCCTGGTGCCACATATTACCATTAGCATATACAAACTTTTAGAAAAATTCTACCTTGTCAATGTAGACTCTACAAGTGATCCCTTGCTTATCCATTTAGATTGAGCAGTAACGTAGTCCCAGGGAAAACCTGAACAAAGGAAAAAATACTGTTCTTTTTTACAGTTGGGAAATTTTAGAAAGTGAATGCGTCTTTAGGCTTTTAATACTTTCCTGGATATAGAAAGAACAATTGAATGCTGAATAAATACTATGTTATATCTTCATGCTATCCAAGGCATATATGTTTTTGAATATGTATACGTTTTAAACCTACTTTATGGGTTTAGGTTTACAAAGGGGATTTTGATTTCTTCAGAGGTACTTTATCTGCATTATGTTATGCTGCTACTAGACAGATGGTGTTCAGTCCTTTCAGTTGTGCCCAACTCCTTGTGACCCCATTTGGGGTTTTCTTGGCAAAGATACTGGTGTAGTTTGCTATTTGCTTCTCCAGCAGATTAAGTCAAACAGAGGTTGTGACTTGCCCAGGGTCACACAGCTAGTAAGTGTATGAGGCCAGATTGATCTCAGATCTTCCTGACTTTGAGCCCAATACTATTCCACTTAGCTGCCCAAGATAGAAGGTAATACCTTCTATATGGTCTTGTGTTTTGAACAGCCAGACATGCTGCATGCATGTGAATGGTTAACTTCATTTTTCTTTTTAAAAGAGTAACATGATCTTTCTATTTAAAAAAAAAATAGAATTCTCAATTTAAACACCTGGAAGAAGCATTGGATTTGGAGTCAGAGGACCTGAGTTAAAATCCCACGTCTGCTATTTATTACCTCTGTGACCTTGGACAAGTTGCTTAACCTCTCTGAGCCCTAGTTCCTCATCTGTAAAATGACAGAGGGATTAGATGGCCGCAGAGGTCCCTTCCAACTTTAAATCTCATTAGCATAAGGATAGGTGAAGAGAGTGAAAGAAGAGGACCTGAGTCTAACAAGAAGTAGGAAATGGTATAAATGACTTGCAGGGATCTGCATAAGAAAGCCTGTTAGAGGCTGAATTTGGGGAGGAGAAATCTGGAAAAATTTAAGAATTTAAGAATTTTTGAAGAACAATATCCAGATCTGAATTCTGGCCCAGATTCTCCTTCCAGGTTGAAGAGGGGAAAAAATCAAGGAGTATATAAAAGGACTAAGGAGGATTAGGGAGTAGAATCTGAACAAGCCGACTGGAGACACAGAAGGAGAAACTTTTGGGCTAGAAAGCAAGGGAATAAGAAAAGGTAAGTGGAATGACTGGAGGGTAAAGCAGATTAACAGAATGGATAGAATGGGGGCAAACTGGTGATGTTTTATGGATAAGGCAACAGCGACAACAGCAACAAGGCTGAAAACCTCAACTAGTATGGAAAGCAAGGAAAATTATGCAGTGACTTGCATCAAGTATACAATGCTTATACTTCTGCCATCTTTGAGAGGATAGAATCTGTTATCCAAGCTCATACTGATTTCTCTCCTGGAAGCAATGTCGAAGGGACAATACTAATGCCTCTCCATATGCCAGGTTGTTAGGGAGAATGAATTGTTCCTAAAGGAAATAATCAATCAATCAATAAGCATTTATTACTTACAATGTGCCAGGAACTATTTTAAGCCCTGGGGATGCAAAGAAAGGCAAAAAGAGAAACACATTCAATGTTTGTCTCTCAAGAAAAAGCTGGCTTCCAAGAGCTTAATGGAGACAACATATAAATAAATAGGGAAATTCAAGATATATGCAGAGTAGATGGAAGATAATTCCTTGGTGCCCTAGAAGAGACTGAAGACTATAGACTGATTGGGGATGAAAGAGGGCTGATTTGCTGGAGAAGACCAGAGGGAAGGCACCAAAGATGCAAGTAAAGGGATTGGCCTTAGCAAGGAGAAATCAAGAAAGGCTTCTTCACTGGACAGGGGTGAAGGAGAAATTACTGGGTTCTGATGTCAGAGGGATGTGAGATGCAAAGGAAGCACTCAGTAGGTGACTTCAGTGTTTTCAGTAGAGTGAAGGAGGGAATGTTGTTAGACGCTTTGGTACGGGAGAGTTTTGAAACAGCCTCTGTGTGAGTAGGACAGAGAATCAATACACAAAGAGTAAAAGGGTCGTCTTGCCAGGTAAAGGCTCAATTGGGATTAGAAAACATAAATTTGCAGTGGACACAAATGACAAAGTTTTGTTACTTCCTTCAACTCTGTTCAGCAGTGCATGAACAGGGTTTAGCAAGGCATGATCAGCAGTAGGACAAAGGGATAAGAGATTTCCAAACAGAGGCGAATATAGAATTGAACTGGCTTGCCAAAGGGTTGACATTGGGGATGAAGGAGTACAAGGGTGATGGCTTGAGAAAGTGTTGAGGCGTGGAAGGATAGGAGGTCTTGGTGAAGACAAAGAACAGGGGTAAGGATCTAAAGGCATGAGGAAAGATAGAATGATTTCAAAAATGATCAACAAAGGAATTCTAAGGTTACACGTAGAATACAGAAGTGGAACATTTGTCAGTGATAGCAAGATCAAAGGTGAGATTATTTTTGGGTAGCTGAGGTGCAGTAGAGGAAAGTTGTTGATGTTCAGTTGTGTCTGACTCTTTGTGACCCCAATTAGAGTTTTCACAGCAAAGATACTGGTGTGGTTTGCCATTTCCTTTTCTGGTTCATTTTACAGATGAGGATACTGGGGAAACAAGGTAAAGTGACTTGCTCAGGGTCACACAGCTAGTAAGTGTCTGAGGTCACATTTGAACTCAGGAAGATGAGTCTTCCTGACTCCAGGCCCAGCCCTATCCACTATGCCACCTCGCTGCCTAATAATAATACTAACACTAATACATGTTGTTCAGTCATTTTCAGTTGTATCTAACTCTCCATGACCCTGTTTGGGGTTTCCTTGGCAAAGATACTGAAGTGGCTTGCCATTTCCTTCTCCAGCTCATTTTACAGATGAGGAAACTGAGTTAAACAGGGTTAAATTACTTGCCCAAGGTCACACAGCTAGTAAGTGTCTGAGGTCAGATTTGAACTCAGGAAGATGAGTCTTCCTGACTCCAGGCCTGGAACTCTATCCACTGTGTCACCTATCTACCCAGAGTAAAGAAATAGGTCAAGAGAACTGAGCAGCTTGAGGAAAATGGAGAAGTTAGAAAAACGGAGGATTTGAGGGAACATCGAACATGTATATTGATGTTACCTCAAAGTGGGGCAAGAGTTAGGATGGAGAGAAAGACTATGATGCCAGCACTGAGTCATTTAAAAAAGGATGGAGAATAACCAGAAGTGGGTAGACAAGAAAAGGGTTCAGAGAGAGAAAAAAGGGGAATCTGAGGTCAAGGAGGGGAGATCTGAGCTTTGTCAGATAGGACTGGAGAGTGGAAGAGTGTTAAATGGGAAGAAGAGGACATGAAAAGGACATTTATATAATCAGAGTATAAAAATACTCTTGACGATATTCCTAAAGAAGAGGGAGCCGGATGCTCTCGGTTAGGAAGAGGAAGCTGCTTGTCGTTGAAAGAACAACAGAGTAGACCCAAAGAAGGTACTAGATCCAGTAAGGGTCAGAGGAAGGAAAGATGAGCAGTAGTTGTTGGGGATCCCTTGCTCAAAGGTACTAAAGCAGCAGTTGGTTGCCCTGGTAACACTATAGATGCCTGCTGTCTTCCCAAGACACATGCCCACAACATAACAGAGAACCTCCCTGCAGAGAACCAAGGCTCATCAACACAGATGACAACTACCCATTTTCTGGTGATTGATACAAGCATGATTGACACTGCCAGAAGAAACCTGAAAAAGCATTGCCAGTGGTTATGAAGTCTTGGGAGAGAAAAATACAGGTTGTATTTGCCTCAACTATTGCCCATTATAAAAAAGGAATGCAGAAGAGAAAAATTAATTTGGGAAGCGAATATCTGGCTAAGAAGGTGGTGGCTTGGGGCAGCTAGATGGCGCAGTGGATAGAGCACCAGCCCTGAAGTCAGGAGGACCTGAGTTCAAAGCCAGCCTCAGACCAAACATTTGACACTTACTAGTTATGTGATCCTGGGCAAATCACTTAACCCAAATTGCCAAAAAAAAAAAAAAGATGGCGGCTTGAAAATGGGAGTTGGCTTTCTAGAGACAGCTAGGACATGTAGAGGATAGATCACTGGTCTTGGAGTCAAGAAGACAGTCCACATCCTGCCACATTTTCTTTCTAGCCTTATATTTGACCTTGTAAGCCTCAAGTTCCTCATCTCTAAAATGGAGATAATAATAGTACCAATCTCCAAGGATTATTTTAAGAATCAAATGCAATAATATAAGTCAAGTGCTTTGTAAACCTTAATGACTATACTATTCTCATGGAAAATTTGGAGAGATGTGGCCTAGACAACAGTACAACTAGTGGGATTCAGAACTGGCTGAATGACCAAATTCAGAGTAGTCAATAATGGTTTAATGTTAACTTTACAAGTCTCTGGTGGATTGCCCCAATGATCAGTGCTTTAATAAAAGTATAAATTCCAAGTTGTTAACAAGTAAATAAACATATTAGGCACTTACTATATGATAGGAACCATGCTAAACCCTGGGGAAAAAAAAGTCCCTGATCTCAAAGAACTCCCTGTCTAATGAGAGAGACAATATGCAAACAACTACATATGAACAAGACACATTCAGGATAAATTGGAGATGACTGCAATTGGAGGGAATGCACAAGATTTAAGGACAACTAGGAAAGGCTTCTTGCACAAGGTGGAATGTTAGATGGCATGCTCATTAAATTTGCAGATGACACAAAGCTAGAAGGACCAGATAACACATTAGATGACGGAGTCAAGACCCAGAAAGATTTTTCCAGGCTTAAATACCAGGCCTGAATCTAATAAATTAGAATTTAATAGCTATCAAAGCAAAATCTTACATGTGAGTTCAAAAGACCTACTTCCCAAGCACAAAACTAGGGCGTCATTGATAGCAGTCTCTCTGAAAAAGATCTGGGGGTTTTAGTGGACTGCAAATCCAACATGAATCAGTTGTGTGAAATGGTAGCCTCAAACAACAACAACTAATAAGACACACAGAGAGGCATACCTTCCAGGTATAAGGAGGTCCCATCATGCTCCGCAGACCACTGCTGGAGCATTGTGTTCACTCAGCATCTTAGGAAAGAGACTGATATCTTGAAAGAAGGGCAAACAGGATGGTGAAGAGCTTTGAGCTCATGCCATGTAAAACTCAGTCAAAGGAACTGGAGATGTATAGACTAGAGAACAGAAGACTCTGGGGGCCATGACAGTTGTATTCAAGTATTTGAAAGGCTATTCTACAGAAGACAGATTAGATTTATTCAGTTTGTCCCCAGAGGGCAAAACCAGGCACCATGGGTGGAAGCCACTAAGAGGCAGATTTAGACTTGATAGTAGGGAAAACTTCCAACACTTAGAACTACCATACATGGAGGCATTCCATGTATGGCTAGTTTTGGGGGGTTGTGAGTTCCCGCTTATTGGAGGCTTTTCAGCAGAGTCTGGATGTCTTCTTTATAGTAGATATTCCTATTTTAGGTATGGATTAGACTAGATGGTCATCAGGATCCTTGATAACTCTAAAATTCTGTAACTCCATGATTTGAGTTGTTCTCATCATGCATTCCAGAGCAACAGGAGACATCCTTTGTAGGGCACAGTTTATTATGCCATGCAGTGCTCAGGATGAGCATAAGCAAACAGATGCTCAGGGAGACAATTGTGGCTCATGAACCAACTTCTGTTGCAGTAGGTGAAGTAGCTGAATTCAATAAAGGACCTGACAAGATTCTCTAACATGTATACATCAACATAGACCTTGATGCCAGGACGGGCTGAGGGAAAGACAATGAAAAGGATGCTGGAAAATGTGGTTTGGGATCAAGAAGTGAATGAAGCCAAATGTTTGGGTTTACAGAAGCCTTATGCCTGGAGATCCGGAATACTTTCCTTTTCTACTTACCAATGTTTTATTGATGATTTTTAAAAAATATATATCAGAGTCACTTCCAAACCAATCAATGAATCAGCATTTAGCACAGTGCCTGGTATATAGTGGGGACTTAATAAATTTTTTTATTGACTGATTGCATCAATCAATAAAATTTATTCAGCACCAGACTCCTCCTCCCGACAGAATCGTCCCTTGTATAGTTAAGCACAACAAATCAACACATTAATTATATCTGAAAATGTAGGCATCATTCCATACTTATAGTCCTTCACCTCTTTGTCAAGAGGCAGGAGGCATGCTTCCTCATCAGTCCTTTTTAGTTATGATTGGACACTGCATTGATCAGAGTTCTGAAGTCTTCCATTGTGGCTTTCCTTCACTTAAATGTAATCAATATGCAAAGTATTCTGATTCTGCCTGCTTTGCTCTGTATCAGTTCACCTAAGTCTTCTCAAGTTTGAATACTTTCTAATAAGAAGGTATTAGACATAAAGAGCACTGAACAGTGCCACAAAAAAATGAAACTGACTGTAGCTTGATAGATTGGAAGTGTCTGGTTACTGATGTAGAAGTTATCTCAGAATCATTTGTTTGCATGCAGTCACATCATTGACTTGTAAGAGCAAAAGTTGAATCAATACCAAACTAAAAGAAGTGAAAAATGCGAAAGGAAGTCACTATGATTTCAGTACCTCTAACCCATCCTGTTTCAAGGAGCTATGGACTTCAAAAAGTGAGGAAAAGGTAAAAAATAAAGGCATTGACTTCATCACAATTACCTAAAGAAGTTTAGTTGTTGTAAAACAGTTCATAGCATCATAGATTTCGAGCTGGAAAGGACCTTAGTGATACATCTCATCATTTCCTACGCTGATGCCCTCCTGGACTTCATGGGAATCTCAAGATCCTACAGGATATCAGTAGCCCTGAAACTCACACCTCTTCAGCACCCCCTGCCCCAGGAGTTCCTCCCTCCCTCTGATTAGAGAGGGTGGAAGGTAGACAGTGGAGAGCCCCTCCCAGATCTTGTATTCCTGAACTTCATGGGAATCTCATCATTCTGATTCTGATCACATCAACCTTCCTGACTCATGCCTTCTCTGTGCCCCTGCCCCATGGGTCCACGAAGCCTTTGACTGGAGAGAGTGTGGACTATGGAGAGCTTCCCTCAGATCCTCCATTTAAGGAGGGTGCCCAAGGCAGTCATCTCATCATTTCCCGCAGTTGCTCTATTGGACTTCATCATTCCCCTACCCATTACCTGTGCCCCCCCTTCCCCTTTTATGTATATTATCTTCCCTCTTAGATTGTGAGCTCCTTGAGGGCAGGGAGTGTCTTTTGTCTTTCTTTGTATCTCCAGACACAAAGGTCTATGGTGCTTAATAAATGTTTGATTGATCTATACTAACCCCTCATTCTATAGATGAAGAGAATGAGGATCAGACAGATTAAATCATCTACCTAATATCATATTGCTTGCCTTCTGAATGGGTGGGGAAGGAGATGGAGGAAGGGAGAGAAATAGAATTTGAAACTGAAAATTTTTTTTAAATTTTTAAAAAAAGGAAAAAGAAATATTTACTCAAGTTTACTCAGTAAGTGGAAGACTAGGGATTTGAACCTGGGTCCTCAGATTCCAAAGCCAGGTCTCTTTTCACTTGTATAAGCTCTCGACATAGTTTGCAAACCCTATCTTCTTTCCTTTTTTCTTTTTTATGGGACATTTGCCCTCCTCCAATCTTGTGCTACCTTTTCCATTTTCCTAAAATTTTCCAAGATATCTGACATTGACTCGGAAATCACATCTGCCAGTTCTCTTGGGAGCTATGAATATAGTTTATCTTACCACAATCAGGAGCTAAAAGAATCCAGAAACCACCTTGGCTAACAAACATTATGTTTATTTGCCAAGTTGAGAGGCAGAGAAGCCAAGGGCGACATTGGTTTAGAGTACAAATATTATGGAGGAGGATGACAGAAGATTACATGCAGTTTTCTCTTTAGAAAACAGTGAGAAGCAGTTGAAGAGAAAACAAGCCTTGGGAGAACTTGGCATGAGACCCAACTAAGCCAGATCATCAGGAGAACATGTGTAGATGAAGTTCAATTCAGTTCACAAGCATTTATTAAGCACCCACTATATACCAGACATATAGTAGATGAAGCTGGAAGAACAATTAATAAATGTGAGATGGGACAGACCTCTAACATGGTAATCTATGGTAATGTATTCTCATCAGCAACAATAATGAAACCATTTCACTCGGACCCCATCTATCTAGTACATAATACACACATACACACACACACACACACACATACTACATGAGGAAGTGACACTAGCATTCAAGAAGATGAAGTTGGGAAGAATGGCCAGATCTAATCAAATATAGAAGATATCGATACTGTATGTGACACAATTTTAATGGTACTAGGGATCAGTTTTGAAGATATATCAGAGGCAGCTATGTGATACAGTAGATAGAGTATTGGACCTGGAGTCAGGAAGACCCGAGTTCAAATCCATCTTCTGACATTTAACTTCTGTCTGCCTCAGTTTCCTCCTGTGTAAAATTGGAAGAATGATAGCACCTACCTCCCAGGGTTGTCGTGAGGATCAAATGAGATAGTATTTGTGAAGCTTAAATTGCTAGCTTTTACTAGTATTAATCCCTCTGTAGCTTCTCTTTTCTTTAGGTTCTCATGTTCTCCAGAGTTTCATCCTATTTGTCTGACCACTCTTCATTCTCCTTTGCTGGATCTTCATCCAAGCTGGGGCCACTAATAATGGGCGTCATCCAAAGCTCTGTCCTGGCCCCTCTCCCTTTTTTCCTCTATACTATTTCACTTAGTGATCCCATCAACTCCTACGGATTCAAGCATCATCTCTATATAGACAATTCTCAGATCTGTTTCTCTAGTCCTCAACTCTTTCCTGACCCCCAGTCTTACATCTCCAGCTGCCTATTAGAAATTTCAAACTAGATGTCTTGTAGACATCTTAAACTCATTAAAATCAGTCTAGAATTGAATTTAAAATAAATAAATAAAATTGAATTCAATATCTTTCTCCCAAACCTTCCCCATTTCCTAACTTCCCTGTTACTATTGAGAGCACCACCTCCTGTCAGTTACCCAAACTCACAAACTTGTTGTCATCTTCAATATGACTCATTTTTTTTTACCTCCTATCCAGTCTGTTGCCAAATTCTATCAATTCCCCCCTTGCAACATCTCTCACATATACCCTTCAATCCTCTGACAACTGCCACCAGCCTGGTGCAGGCCCTCATCACCTCATTCATAGACTATTGTAATAGCCCTCTGGTTGGTCTGTCTGATACAAGGCTCTCCCCACTCTAATCCATCTTCCACTCAGGGGTTAAAGTGATTTTCTAAGGTATAGGGCAGACCATGTCAACCCCCCAATTCACCAAACTTCAGTGGCTCTCTATTATTTCTAGGATCAAATATAAAATCTTGGGGGTTTTTTTTGGGGGGGAGGAGAGGGGGGGCTTCCTTTCCAACTTTCTTCTCCTTTCCATATACTCTGCAATCCAGTGACACTGGCCTCCTGTTCCTCACACTGACAGCGCATTTTCACTGGTCTCCTAGTTTCCTCCTCACCTCTGCCTCCTAGTTTCCCTGGCTTCTTTTAAATCTCAGGTAAAATCCTGCCTTTTGCAAGAAGCTTTTCCTGGTCCCCCTTAATGCTTGTGCCTCCCCTCTGAGATCAGCTCCAAATTTAACCTGTCTCATCTATTAGATTGTCAGCTCGTTGAGTGAGGGGACTGTTTTTGACTTTCTTTGCATCCCTTAGGGCTTGACACAGTGCCTGGCACACCAAAAGTGCTTGATAAATGTTTATTTACTTGACTTGATAGAACTTATATTAAGAATTATGATAGTTTTCCCACTTACCTCCAACAATGAAATTTGTTCTGCTCCATAAATTCACATGTACCAAACCTGCCGTCCACCTCTATAAAGTAGGCTTTGGGGATCACAGCTTTCCCCATTGTCTACTTTCCTACCCAAAAGGGCTCAAAAGCTTAAATGAGAACAGAGTGACAAGATGGTTGGGGGTATTAGCAGTCTCTTAAAGGTTCCTGGGACTTAGCAATTAGATTCTACTTGAATCCCTCAATAATGATAAGCAGCTTTTGTTTCTATGTGGGCTTTGGCAGGAATGGCTATTTGCCAATCCAAAGCAGCAGAGTAAGGGGCTATCCTATCCCCTAAGCCTGGTATAAATAAAGTTGCACTCAGGTGACCGCAGTGAATAAGACCCCAGAGCACCAGTTTATGCTTAACAGGCAGTTTGCTGCAGCATATGCCATGAGGTCTCCCAGCAGGGATAACAAATGGAGGGCAGGTGAAATTTTTCAGGGACCTGCAGAGAATGAGCTACGGTTGTGCTTTTGCTGATGACAGGCAATAACTATGTATTTACAGAGCACAAGCTAGTTTCCCTAATAGAGGAGAAGGTGAAAGGGCAGAAGAATGCCCCTATATTCCAACTCATCAGGGAGAATGAAATATTCCCGGACACAAGGGATGAAGTGCTTCAAGGGGAAAACGAGAAAGATGTAGCATCCCCTCTGAGGTACACCAATTCCACCCCCAATTGACGCTGGCAAGTTGGGTCCTCTAGAGGACAAGTTACCTCAGGTTCAAGGAACTCTGTGTGACTGGCTATTCATTTTTTTATATTATGTTATATGTATGTATATGTATATATAAGTACATATATTATATATATACATATGCGTGTATACATATGTACATATATATATGTATGCATGTGTGTGTATGTGTGTATATATATATATAAAAACACAGCTCATGAGCCTTCACTAGGGTGTTTACCTTTTGTATTCAGCAAAAGGACACAATCATTCAGGGGAAAGGCATTGACTGAAATGGAGCAGTAGGTACAGTAGCAATATACAGTATCAACTTTCACAGCATCAGTGGGGAAGAGTGATTGATTCTTTTGAGTAGGCAAACTAGGCCATCTTTTGCCTCTATTCTTACCTAGCCTGAGGTATAGGGTAGACCATGTCAACCCCCAATTCACCAGTCACTGAATGGGTATTGCCTCAGACAAACTGAGACCCTGGCTTAATAGGGCTAAGGTCTTCCTACTGCATCTGGGGCCATCATCAGTCATCTTGACCTTTGTCTGGCCACCGGACTCCAGTGAGGCTGATGACTCTGCACAGCTCTGCCTCACTTAAATCCTATTCACTTGCAAGTCAAGATAGCACCTTTCTAATGTCATTGGTCCTCTTTTAGAAGAACAACAACAAACAGTGGGAAGAGTGGACTAGCATAGAGTTTAAAGATGTGGAGAGATACATGCATAGGGAAAAAAACCCCTGTGCCTAAGGCAACTTGCATCCTCTCGCCCCAGCTTCCATTCTCTTTTCCCCTTATATGCCCCTTCCCCCCAGCACAGAAAGGCTTCTCTGCCCCAAGCCTATAGCTGCCCTATACATCTTATCATTTGATCCTCATAGAAAACTTTTGATGCAGGTGGTGCAGGTATTATTATTTCCATTTTACAAATGAGGTAACTGAGGGTCAGAAAAGTCAAGTGATTTGCCCAGAGCACTTAGTAAAAGTAAAGGGGGCAACTAGGTGGCTTAGTGGATAGAGAGCTGGGCCTGGAGTCAGGAAGATCTGAGTTCAAATCCAGCCTCAGACACTTATTTAGTCATGTGACCCTAGGCAAGTCACTTAACCTCTGTTTGCCTTAATCCAGTGGAGAAGGGAACAGGAAACCATTCCAGTGTCTTTGACCAGAAAACCTCATGAACAGCACTGATGTGCTATGATCCACAGGGTCATGAAGAGTCAGATATGAGTGAACAATTACAAGTAAGAGTAAAACTCTGGAACTTCTCCCCATCCCACTTGTTTTAGCTTCCTTTTTTTTTTTTTAAGTGAGGCAATCAGGGTTAAGTGACTTGCCCAAGGTCACACAGCTAGTACACGTCAAGTGTTTGGTCTGAGGTCGGATTTGAACTCAGGTCCTCCTGACTTCAGGGCCGATGCTCCTTTTTTTTTTTTTAAATACGTGGTAGGCAGCTACAGTGGATAAAGTGCCATGCCTGAAGTCAGAAAGACTCAACTGCCTGAGTTCAAATCTCACCTTAGACACTTACTAGCAGTGTGACCCTGGGCAAGTCACTTAACCCTGTTGCCTCAGTTTTCTCATTTGTAAAATAAGCTGGAGGAGGAAATGCCAAACCATTCCAGTATCTTTGCCAAGAAAAGCCCATATGGGGTCACAAAAAATTGGACTCGACTGAAAACAAAAATACTGTGGATTCAGAGATAATCAAGAGACAAATCAAGAAAAGGAGAGTAACTCCACAATAATTGTAAGCATACTATCAGAAGAAAAAAACATATATGTCTTGGCCTCAAGGACGACAAGGGTGCCTGGAAGAAATGAAGCAAGAGATTAAAACATAAAATTTAAGTGAAATTGGAGTTTGGGAGGAAAGAATTAGAAAGACAATAAACAGTTTAAAGAAAACTTTACCCAAGTTAACAGGCTTCCTGAAAATTAGAGTGAACTTAATAGAAATCAATGATTTCATGAGACAAGAAATAGAATGAAATCAAAAGACTAAAAAGCAGAAGAAACAACAATAACAAAAAATATAATTAGTATTCCAAAACCACTCCCAACCTCTCTGCTCCCTGAGGAGGATTCACCCAGGGTAGCAGTAAAAGTACATAAGTCTGGGAGGTTAGACCCGCCAATCGGTCAACAAGCATTTATTAAGCATTTATTATCTGCTAGATACTCTGCAGATAGGAAGGAAAAGAAAGGAACAAAATAAGCATTTATTAAGCACTTACTATGTGCAAGGTACTGTGCTAAGCACTTTTTAAAAATCACTCATTTGATCCTCACAACAACCCTGTGAAGTAGGTACTATTATTATTATTATTATTCCTCATTTTACAGTTGAGAAAACTGAGGCAGACAAAGGTTAAGTCATTCATTCAACCAGGCACTATGCTAAGTGCTGAGGATACAAAGAGAGACAAAAGACAGTGCCCCTGCCCTTAAATCTAATGCAAACAACACACACACACCATTTTATACACACACACACACACACACACACACACACACACACACACACACACACACTGCAAGCTATATTCAGGATAAACAGGGAATAATTTAAAAAGAGAAAGCACTGGGTTTAAGAGGGGTTAGAGAAGGCTTCCTCTAGAAGGTGGGATGTTAATTGGGACTTAAAGGAGATGACTAGTCATTAAAAAATGACTTGCCCAAGATCACATAGCTAGTGAGTATCTGAGGTTGAATTTGAATTCAGGTCTTCCTGACTCCAGGCCCAGCATTCTAACCACTGAGCCCCCTAGCCACCTTGGGAAAGGATTTCCTTTACTATTTATGGGCTTCGGTGTGAGTATTTTTTGTTTTTGTCAGGTTAAACAAATTTGATGTCTTGTTAGCCTGAACACTTAGATGTGAGCTGAAAGTCCTTTTTCTCTTTAGTCAATATCTAGACTTGAGCTGAATGCTGATGTTAGCTGCAGCAACTGTGGTTAGAGGGAAAACAAAGCCAAATTCTGATGTTTCTATGGGAAACCCTGAGTGGTTATATGAGCCTGAGAATGATTTTTTTGTGACAAGCCCTCAAGACTGAACCTGCACTGTTTAAACCCAAAGTGGTTCTGGGCATAGGTTACACATGGGGACAATATCCAAAAAGAAAAGCTAACAGTAAAACCCACGGCCTGGGGTGTCTATGCAAAAATGTACAAAGTGTGGTAATAAGCATAACCAGAGATCCAAACACAAAGAGAAAATTTAAACCTCAGATTATTGAGATTTGATGGAATGAGACTCACTATTAGAAAACGTCTCTGGAAGATTTGCCTTTGTTTAAAAGGCATAGAATAGGACTTCTGGTTAAGATGGCTTCATGAAAGGTCTCAGAGAAGTCTAGCACGCATTCCAAGAAAGGTCTGAAAAGAGCATCAGACCAAATTGTGAGCAAGAAATTCTGAGAAAAACTATAGCAACTGTTTTTATCCAGTTCAGGACTGCACACACACACACACACACACACACACACACACACTCACTCACTCACTCACACACGAGCTGGAAGTCTCTGGGTACACCTGAAAAGCCAGCTTGAGCATAGGTAAAGAAGCCGGAAGCCTGCCTGTACAGATCAGAGTGGCTTCAGGGACCTCTGAAACCAGAAGAAAACCATAGTGCTCAGATGCGCAGGAACCAAGGCAGTTAGAAACCCATACCATTCTGATCACTCTGACACAGGAACACACTCAAGGCACCAGAAGACTGTAGCAGTCTAACTTGAGAATTCCAAAAAAAACTATAGCCCACATTACATCAATCCGAACCTGGACAATCTAGATGGGCCTAAAATCGGCCAGAACCCAAGATACTGAGGTCAAGGCCAAATGGGGCCAGACCATCCCTTCCCAGAGTACAAAATGGGGTAAACTCTGGCCCTGGCACAAAGTTACAAATCAGGAGCAGAGGATAGAGATATGAGTAAACAGAACATTACAAAGACATTGAACACTATAAAAAAATACTGTGGATTCAGAGATAATCAAGAGACAAATCAAGAAAAGGAGAGTAACTCCACAATAATTGTAAGCATAATATCAGAAGAAAAACATATATGTCTTGGCCTCAAGGACTACAAGGGTTCCTGGAAGAAATGAAGCAAGAGATTAAAACATAAAATTTAAGTGAAATTGGAGTTTGGGAGGAAAGAACTAGAAAGAGAATAAACAGCTTAAAGAAAACTTTACCCAAGTTAACAGGCTTCCTGAAAATTAGAGTGAACTTAATAGAAATCAATGATTTCATGAGACAAGAAACAGAATAAAATCAAAAGACTAAAAAGCAGAAGCGTTTATTAGGCGCTTATTATGTGCCACGTACCAGGCACACAAATATAAACAGTCTCTACCCTCAAGGAGATTACATTTTAACGAAAGAAATCACACATAAAGGAAAGGTGGGATAGGAGGTAGGAATGGGATGCAGATGACCAGTAAATGGTACAGAGGCCTGGTTCTGGGCAAGGTTAGGAGAAAGCCCATTCACAAAAGCATGGCACTCCAGGGGCAGATTGCAAGGTTTTGGCGGCAAAGGGATGGTCATGGATGGAGTGCAGGTGGTGAAGTGTGGAGATGGCCAAAAGTGGCATGGAGGCTTGGTTCTAGGTAAGTAAAGGCAAAAGTATCCAGTAGCATGGGAAGTTTTTCTTTTGAGAGCGCTTTGTATAAGCTTTGACCACTTATACATTGGTGAATGGCTCTTGGTCACATATATTAGTTTCTTCTATCTTTCGTTTATCAGATACTTATCAGAGATATTTGATGCCAAGATTTTTTAGGGGGGCCAATTAACAGCTTCCCTTCTTAACCTAGCAGCATTGATTTTGTTCCTTCAAACCTCTTTTAATTTCATAAGATAACAATCATCTATCTTATCTATTGTTATTACCTCTAACTCTTTTTTGTTAAGATTTTCCTCCCAACTATAGCTGTGCAAAGTACCTGATCAGATTCTCTTCCAATTTTTTTCTTTATGGCATTACCTTTTATATTCAGGTCATATATACAAGTTGAGCTTATTGTTACATTTGGTATAAAATATTTTTCTAAACTTAATTCCTCGGGCAGCTAGGTGGCACAGTGGATAAAGCACTGGTCCTGGATTCAGGAAGACCTGAGTTCAAATCTGGCCTCAGACACATGATACTCACTAGCTGTGTGACCCTGGGCAAGTCACTTAACCCCAAATGCCTTACCAAAAAACCAAGAAAAAAACCTTAATTCCTATTGAACTGCTTTCTAATTTTCATAGCAATTCTACAAAAATAAAGAGTTCTTATGTTCATCAAACACTGTATTATTGAGTTGTCTTTATGATTCTTCCTTATCTAGTTTGCTCTGCTGATCAATTTTTCTGATTTTTTTTTCTAAACCAGTACCAAATAGTTCTGATGACTACAACAACTGCTTTATAATATAATTTGAGACCTGCATGCATTATTGTTCACCCTGTTTCTAATTTTTTCATTGCTTTCCTTGAGATTCTAGACCTTTTGTTCCTCCAAAAATTTTGTTATTTTATCTAACACTTTAAAGTGCAATACATCCTTGGTAGTTTGATTAGTAAATCTATAATTAATTTGCACAATTTTGTCAATTTTACTATATTGATGCAGCCCAACCCTAAGTAATGAATAGCCCTCCAATTATCTCATCTCATTATATCAGCTTTTTTTCCTTTAAAATGTATTTTATAATTATGTCTATATATATCTTGAATGAGAAAGATCCATTTTTTAAAAAAATCATATTCTCCTGGAAATATAATATTATTTCAAATCAAGGACTAGCACATGTCTAAAAGAATCAAAATTTAAGTTAACCTAACAGATAATAGAAAGGTCTGATTGGTGAAAGTAGACTCACTGTTCTAGCTAGGGTAGAGTGATTACAGCTTTGTAGCAAGGTGGAAAATTTTAAGAGTGACACTTGCAATGTTCCAGATAAACTTCACCACCTTCCACTCCATGCCTATGATAGCAGTGATGCCCTCATCCCAAGGGTTCTTTCTCTACCTTTACCAGCTTAGAAAACTCTTGATTTCCTTATGTTTCCTTCCCTTCCAGGGCCACATCACAGATACATTTACCTTTTCCATCTCCCTCCAATATTTGCCAATAGGTGTAGAAATTGCTAGTTATGGCTCCTGGTAAGCTATATCACATATTATCAACACATATGACTCACATATGAGAAGCAGTATAAGAGACATCTTCAAGGACTTGTATGATTGGATAGAAAGAGGAAATGGATGAAAGCATTGGGAAATAGATCCTAAGCCTGGTACAGAGGCGTGATATAGTAATAAAGAAATATTTCAATTATCCATATATTCACTGGAGTGCTTCTCCCTCCCCCCGGAAAAAAAAAACCCAACCTAACAAACATAAAATCCCAGCAAGGAATAAATCCTTCTTTGCTTGCCTTAATGATAATTTTATCCTTCCAAAGGTAGAGTAACCAACAAAAGGAAAGTTCTATAAGGGGATCTGCTTTTCACTAATAGAGAGGAATTGGATGGAAAAGATAGAACTTACAGGAAAAGTGACAACTCCATTCTTAATTTCACGTCACAGAAGTGGAGGAAACTTGGTAGTAGTTTGGCATATACCCTAGATTTGGGGAAAGTAAATTTGAAAGCGTTCTGTGGAAGGACTGGTTGGATCCCACGGACTAAAACCCCATATGGGAAATCAGTGCAGGAAGAATAAGAAATTCTCAAGAATGAAGTTCTAAAAACACCAGGGGAAATAATTCCAATGAGGAGAGAAAATAAGCATCATCTGAAGAGATCAATATCAATACATAGGGAACTCTCTAGTTGACTTAAATATTTAAAAGATATAAACAGAAGATGGGAAAAAGAGCAGCTAAAAAAAAAGTTGAGTACCCAAAGCTTGTCACTTCTAAGAATAAGGAAACTCAGAATGACCTGAGGCTGGCAAGAGAATTAAGAAAAATAAAAAGGATTAGTTTTAGCTATGTTAAGGGAGAGAGGATTGCTGTCCACCAGGATATTGGTGGCACTCCCTTCCACAACACAAACTGAGGCTGGGGCAAACGAGGAAGTTTTGCTTTCATTCTCTTTCTGACATATTGCACCCAGTTCGGAGGCCATGAATTGCACTAAGGAGAGGTGAAGACTTGCCTACTTCCCCCTACTTATCTCTCTTTTCACCCCAGCTCTAAGAAAGGGCCTGGGGGGGCCCAAACTGCATGCAGTTTGTCCTCTTCAGTTTCAGGTGCCCAGGTTGATCCCCGAAGGACCAGGAGTTCGAGCCGTGGTGCCCTTAGAGTCAGGATTGCAGGCAGGGTGCTGCAGCCAGCCCACTGAAAGCCAGACTACCTTGGAATTGAGCCTGAGTCGTGTTTTAGGCTCGGAACTGGGACTATGCTCTACAAGAACAGAGCTAAAGTGTGAACCATTTAATGCCCTCCCCCTCCTCAGGTGGTGCTGGGGGAAGGGAGATTATGCTTCCGGGCAGTCTGTTTGTACATTTGTGAATATACCCTTAGGAGTAGATATGCTTTTATAAAAGCTCGATTGTGTTAGTCATTTTTGAGACTTGGCTAAAAAGCTCCTGCTTCTCCAGGGAAACTCCTTGCTGATTATTTTTTTTAACCTTTTTGCAGAAGCTTTTATTTGTTTTCATCCCCTGGACTGCTTTTAAATAACTTTGAGAACTGCTTTTATTTGAAGGCATTGTAATTTGATTTTAGTAAAAGAACTGTTCATTCAAAATTTTGGGTTCTGAGTGATCCATTGTACCAGATATAGGATAGCTATCCTGCATGTTGGATCAAAGAAGGAAACTGGACCACTTTTTGGGGTGTATGAGACAATGCTAACAAAGAAAGGAAAGAAGACTGAGCTACTCAATTCCTATTTTTCTTCTTTTTTCTCTGCCAAGGGGAATCACACTTGGGCTCAAAAAATCAACTTCAAAAGTACAGGATGAGTAGAAAAGTAGTTTGTCTAGGGGGGAAAACATTCAGGGATTTTAGTGGACTGCAAGCTCACCACCAGTCAACAGTGACCTGTGGCAGCCCTCCAAAAATTAATGGTATCTTTGGCTGCATTTGGAAACGAATAAGAAAGTGATAGTTCCTCTATACTGCTCTGGTCAAACCATGTGTGGAGTCTTATGTTCAGTTCTGGACACCAGAGTTCAGCGAGGATATTGATCAGTTGGAAAGGGTAAAGAAAAGGGAAACCAGAATGATAAAGGGCCTTGAGTATGCATCTGGTAATGTTTAGCCAGCTCCTTCTGGCTAAAAGAGGAGGAGATTCAAGGGGGATGTGATAGCAGTCTTCTGAAGGGCTATCACATGAAGGAGACTGGTTCTGTTTGGGCAGATCCAGGAGCAATGGGAAGAAGCTGCAAAAAGGCAAATTTAGCTTTGATGTTGGGGGTGGGGATCCCAATGATCCAAGCTGTCCAAAAGTAGAATTGGTAGCTTTTAGAAATGGTGGATTCCTTCTCGTGGATGTCTTCATGCAGAGCCTGGGTGACTCTCGGGCATAGTGAAGATTCCTCTTAGGTATGGGTCGGGTTATACGACTACTGAGTTCCCTTCCAAATTCAAAATATGTGATTCTGAGGGGAAAAGGTAGGATAATCAAGTGGGGGAATGGATAACAAATTGACAATCCTAGGATTATCTTGGTATACACAAAATGTTCCAAGAAAAACAAAAACAGGGGAAGGTGTTCAACAGACTGGGTTGATGATATTCAGAAAATTCATAAAAAGACAGAGACAAGATTCCTACAAGTTGAGAAGGCACAGATGGGTGGTGATATGCATTGTGAGAGCACTCACATTAATGTGCATTCCCGATCCATTGAAGCACTAAAGTGTCTTAGAGTTCCAAAGTGAAATGCTCTGTAATGTCTGATGGGGAAGATGTTTACCAGCTGGAAGGATAGAGGAAAATTTCATGAAGATGGTATTTAAGCTGTTTTTTAATTGAGGACATTTTAGTCATGGGACAACATGGGGGCCTGAAAATGCCGTGTATATATTTGGGGAACCGAAAATAGTCCATTTTGGTTGGAATATGGAGTTCGTAGAGGTAAATAATAAAATATAAAAGTAAAAGGTTGGGTGGAGTCAGATTGTGGAAGACCACGAATGACAAACGAATGAACTTGAACTTTACTCAGTAGATAATGGAAAGCCAATAAAAAGTTTGAGCAGAAGAGTGATATAACTTGATCTATGTATAAAGAAGATGAGGAAGAAAGTAGCATGAAGAATGGATTTGTCTCCTCACTCCACTGATCACCCCCCATGTCTTATTCATCTTCAGTCTCTTCTTTATTGCCTGTTTCCCATCTGTCTACAAACATGCTCAGATCTCTGCTGTCCTAACTCCCAGCAAAAATATTTTTCTTTGATCCTGCTACCCCCTCAAGCTATTGTTTTATTTCTCTCTTCCCCTTCACTACTAATCTCCCAGAAACAGTGATTTACATTTTGCCTTCACTGACTCACCATCTAATCATTCTTCAGCTCCTTGCAGCCTGGCTTCTCATTCTGCTGAAACTTGAATCTTCAGAGTCACCAATGACCTCTTATTTGCCCAATCCAATGGCCTTTTCTCACTCTTGTCTTTTCTAAAGGAAGGAAGTTGTGAGAAGAGGAAGGTTCCTCCTATCTGATAGCATCTTTTTTTTGTTTTCTGTGACAGTCTTCCCCTGGCCTGTCTCTTTTGAGTGATCATGATTTCACTGAGGAAATCCTGAAGTATTCCAGAGCTTCAACACAGTCATCTGCAAGAAAAAGAGACTCCATTCATATCCTCCACTGGTTCATTTGTTCTCAGTATCCTATGTTGTTTCTTCTTCCTTTCTAGGTTACACAGTAATAGAGTGCTGGGCCTAGAGTCAGGAAGACCTGAGTTCAGATCCATCCTAAGACACTTACTAGTGGTATAACTCTGGACAAGTCACTTAACGTCGTCTGCCTCAGTTTCCTCAACTGTAAAATGGGGGTCATAATAGCATCTACCTCGCGGGGTTGTTCTGAAGATCAAATGAGATAATATTTGTAAGGTACTTAACACAGTGCCTGGTACATTGTAGTAGTAGGTGCTTAATAAATACTTCCCTTCCTTGTTCTGCTCTGCTCTCCACTTCCTTCTCCTCCCTTCCTTTTCCCTCCCCTCTTTCTTCTTATTTTTTTTGGGGGGGGGGGCTAGGCAATGGGGTTAAGTAACTTGCCCAGGGTCACACAGCTAGTAAGTGTCAAGTGTGTGAGCTCACATCTGAACTCAGGTGCTCCTGACTTCAGGGCCAGTGCTCTACCTACTGTGCCACCTAGCTGCCCCCTAGTCCTCTTATTTTTTAAGCATGGGCATCAATCAAGACTTTGTTCTAAACTTTCTTCTCTAAGTTCTCTTCTTTGGTTATCTCGTCCATTGATATGTCCTTAATTTCCACTTTGATGTGAACCATTCTCTAATTCTATCTATTCAGCTATGCTCTCTTCTTTGAGTTCCAATCTTGCATTTTGAACTACATATAGGGCATTCCCCTGGGCAGCTAGGTGATAAAGTCAGGAAGACTCATCTTCATGCATTCAAATCTGGTCTCAGATACACATTAGCTGTTGTGTGACCCTGGGCAAGTCACCTAACCCCGTTTGCCTCAGTTCCTCATCTGTAAAATGAAACACTGGGGAGAGACTCTTAGAGAAGTACTCGGATTGGGACTTGGGGGTGGCGGTGGAGAGAATGGGAGGGGAACTTTTGGAGAAGCGTGTAAAGTGAGATGGGGTGAGGGAGGGGATGGGGGAAGTGTTGAGGGGTAGGTGAAATGGGAGGTGGAAGGGTGGGGGGGAAAAGATAAGGTAACAGGGATAGGATAAAAAGAAAGGCTGAGAAAGAAAATAGTAAGAATAAGATGGAGGGAAATTCACAAATAGTCGTTATAACTTTGAATGTGAATGGGATGTTTATAGAAGCTCTCTTTGTGGTGGCAAAGAACCGGAAATTGCAGGGATCCTCATCAACTGGGGAATGGCTGAATGGGTTGCGGTATATGATTGTGATAGAATACTATTGTGCTATAAGAAATGATGAACTCAATGATCTTAGAAAGGCATGGAAAGACTTGCACAAAATGATGAAGAGCAAAGTGAGTAAAACCAAGAGAACAATGCATACAGTAACAGCAATATTGTTTTAAGAATGATGAAGTCATTTTGACTATTATAAATACACAAATTAAAAATAAAGGACATATAAAGAGAGACACTATCTGCATCCAGAGAAAGAACTGATAAATAGAAGTATGTATAAAATAGTTTTACATATATATCTACATATCTACATATATATACCCATTTGTGTCTAATGGTAGCCATTTCTAGGGTGGGGGGGAGGGAAGAAAAAAAGGAAAAAAAATAAATTTACATGATAACTGCTGTATATTTGGAGGGAATAGCAAGTTGTATGTGGTAGATTTGCAGTTTCACATGCAATCATCTTTTTTTATTATACTGTGTTATGGAAATACTGTTTTGTTCCTTGAATTGAAAAATAAAATAATGTCTTTTGAAAAAGAAAAAAAATGGACGAGAGAAGGAAATGGGAAGCCTCTCCAGTATCTTGGCCAAGCAAACCCCAAATGGGGCCATGAAGAGGCAGGCAGGACTAAGCAACAACACAGGGCATCCCTGCCTCGCTGTCCTGCTGGCGCTTTGGGCTCCACAAACCCAGAAGGGAATTCCATCAGCCCTACAACACCTTCCTCTTCCCACCGCCTGCCCAGCCTCGTTACCTCAGAGTTGCTTTGGACTCTTTCCTCTCCCTCACCTTCTGCATTCAATCAAGTCCCATGTACTGCCAGTACTACCTCCAAAATATCTTTACCATCTGTCCTCCTTCTTCCCGTTACCTCTGCTACCTCCCTAGTTATGTCCCTTATTAATCTTTTTCCTGCACTTTTTAAATAGTTTCCTTCCTGGCCTCTCTGATTCCAGTCTTTCCTCTTTACAATACATCATTCACACCTATGCCAAATTAATCTTCCTGTGGCACGTGTCTGATCACATCATTTTCTTATTCAAAAAGTCCAGTATTAATCAGTAAGACAGACTAAGACTAGCAGCCTTGGTTTATCTTCTGAAAGTTCTGAGTTATTAAACCAGCTCTCTATACAATTTCACATCCTGTTGTTGTCCCAGCATATCTGCTTATTGCCTATAGGATAAAATAGAAACTTCTTACTGCCCCTTTGACTTGGGAGGAGAGTGGGGCTGATGACTTCGAGCAGCTCTGCCTCACTTACATCCAATTCACTGGCAAATCAAAACATCACCCTCGTGATATTATTGGTCCCCTTTTCAAATGAAGGTCCAACAATAGCGGTCCTCCACAATCTATAGCTAACTTGCTTTCAAGTCAATTCAATTCAATAAGCATTTGTTTTTTAAATGTTCTCATCGATATATTTTGTTTTTTAACATCAGCAGTTTCCATCCCATATAACACATAGTATTTTCTTTTTGTTAAAATTTTTAAAATATTTTAATTAATTAGTTTTTAGTTTTCAACATTCACTTCCATAAGATTTTGAATTCTAAATTTTCTCCCCTCCTTCCCCTCCCCCAGACTTCGATCTGATATAGGTTCTACATATACATTCATATTAAACATAACAAATGGTATTTTCTAAGATAAAAAATAAAAAGTGAAAAAAATTAGTATGACTGATTAATACGCAGAAAAAGTCTAAAAATATGTACAATGTACAACACTTGTGGATCTCCCACCCGCCTCTCCAAAGTGGTGGAATGGGAATGTCTTCTCATATTTCTTCTTTCTAGTTATGCTTTAACAAACATTTATTAAGCACACATTCCGTGCCAGGAACTTTGCTAAAAACTTAAATAGTTTCTGTCCTCAAGGAGCTTACATCCTATTTGACAGAAAACAATATATACACAGACAAGTAAATACAATGTAATTACAAGAGAGGCATTGCACATAAACAAGTGGGAATCACCTGCCAGGAAGGGGCCTTGGTCACATGTGTCCCATTAATAGGTATGGACAGTATGTGGCCCTTAAATTGCTATTTGAAGGGCAAGAAGTATTTTGAGAGGAAAGGGGGAAGAACGAGTACATTTCAACTATGGAAGACAACCTATCCAAAGACATAGAAGTAGAGTACAGAAAGCCACATATGGGGTATAGCCAGGCGGCCAGTTTGTCTACATTTCATCCATACCAACTAGTTTCCTCTTTTAAATGAAATTTACATCAGAGAAGACTGCAATAGACAACTCAGTTATCTGACTGATTTTGTTTCCCTTATATTATAGTTATTTATGTATGTGTCACATTCTCCTATTTTTTTTTAAGGCCAATAAAGTAGGAGCCTATCTTATTTATCCTTGTTTCCTGCCTTAGGATCCAGATCTAGGATCTCCAGATAGTAGGCGTTTAATGAGTGTCTATTAAATGACTCAGTTTTTAAGGAACTTCCAAATGCCATTCCTTGAGAAAACAGAAGCACAACATTTCTGCAACTAGTCAGCAGGCATTATCCATGAATTGGTCTAGAGAAATTTTGGGTGGGCAGACAGAGAAGAATATAGCTGGACATGTGCTAATCAAAGTACTATACCACATACATTCTATTTGCTTTAATACAATAAAGATAGGTATCAATTGGCTCAGCTTTAGAGAACACATAATGTGGATAGAATTGAGTCATTTCCAGGATTCTGTATACAGTATTTTAGAGGAAACATCACTACTATGGTGAATAAACTGGAGCCTTATTAATGACACCAAAATGGTCAAATCTATGAGATACAAATATTTTAATCAATCATATAAATAAGCTTTAAAAGGAAGAGATACATCTGCTGGGGAGGGAAGGGGGAGGGATATGTAAGAAATGGTGGTTATTAAAACAAAAGATATCAATCATTTTTTTTTTTGGCAATTGGGGTTAAGTGACTTGCCCAGGGTCACACAGGTAGTAAGTGTGAAGTGTTTGATCTGAGGCCAGATTTGAACTCAGGTTCTCCTGACTTCAGGGTTGGTGCTCTATCTACTGCACCACCTAGCTGCCCCTATAAAATTTTGGTTTTTGAAGCAATTGGGGTTAAGTGACTTGCCCAGAGCCACACAGCTAGTAAGTGTTATATGTCTGAGGCTGGATTTGAACTCAGGTCCTTCTGACTCCAAGGCCAGAGCTCTATATACTGAGCCACCTAGCTGCCCCAAAGCATTCATTTATTTATTTGTTTGTTTATCTATCCATCTATCTATCTATCTATCTATCTATCTATCTATCTATCTATTGGCTAGGCAATGGGGATAAGTCACTTGCCCAAGGTCACACAGCTAGTAAATGTAAAGTGTTTCAGGGTGGACCCTATAAAATTTTTTAAAGGAATAAGAGAACAAACACACAAAAAAAGAATACAGTTCAGCTTCTTCAACTTTATAGTCAGTCTGATGCCTCCAGCTTCACGAAGCATCAATAAGATGTCAAGTAAGGACACTGTGGTTCTTGCCTACAGTGGAGGTCTGGACATATCCTTTATCCTGTTGTGGCTGAAGGAGCAAGGCTATGAAGCAGATACCTGCCTAGCCAACACTGGACAGAAGGAGGACGTTGAAGAGGCCAGGAAGAAGGCACTGAAGCTTGGGGTCAAACAAGGTTTTTATTGAAGATATAAGTAAGGAATTATTTTTGGAGGCAATTGAAGTTAAGTGACTTGCTCAAGGTCACAAAGCTAGTAAGTGTCTGAGGCCAGATTTGAATTCAGGCCCACCCGACTCCTAGACTAGTGCTCTATCCATGTAGCTGTCCCATAAGTAAAGAATTTGTGGAAGAGTTCATCTGGCCAGCTATCCAGTCCAGTGCTCAGTAAGAGGATTGTTACCTCCTGTGCATCTCCCTTGCTAGATCCTGCGTTGCTCACAAACAAGTGGAAACTGCCTGCCAGAAAGGGGCCTTGAGTATGTGTCCCATGGAGCTACAGGAATGGGGAATGACTAGATTTGGTTTGAGCTTATCTACTACCCTTTGGCCTCTCAGGTTAAGGTCATTCCCTCCTGGAGGATGCCTAAATACTATAACAAGCTCAAAGGAGGTAATAACAATGGAGTATGCCAAGTAACATGGAATCTCAGTCCTAGTTACCCCAAGAGACCATGGAGTATGGATGAAAACCTTATGTTAACAGCTACAGTGGCTGGAATGCTAGAGAACTCCAAGAACTAGGCACTGTCTGGCCTTTACAAAAAGACACAAAGGTTCCCAGAAGCACAGATACCTCAGAGATTCAACTCCATAAAGGTGTACAAGGTCAAAGATAATAATTCCCACTCATGTCCTTGGACTTCTTTCTCTGCCTCAATAGAATTGTGAGCAAACATGAGGTCGGCTTGATTAACACTGGTGTCTATGAGATCTCAGCAGGAATGATCCTCTACTAGGCTCGTTTAGTCATTGAGGCTTCCACTATAGATGGGGAAGTATGTAAAAATCAAACAGAATTTAGGTTTGAAATTCTTTGAATTGGTGTACAAGTTCCTGGCACAGCCCAGAGTATGAGTTTATCCACCAGTATATTGTTAAATCTCAGTCTTTAGTATATTGTTATACTAATATATTATGTACTAATATAGTATATTGTTAAATCTAAATCTTTAAGGCCAGGAATACAAGAGTCAAGAGCCTTCCCAGTCACTGTACAATGAAGAGCTGGTGAGCATGAGCATGGAGAGAGATCACCAGCCTTCTGATACCACTGGCTTCATCAATATCAACTCCCTCAAGCTAAAGAAATATCATCGTCTGGAAATATAAAAAGGTCATTGCCAAATACACTAAGCAGCTGTCAATAGTGTGGTGCCTGATTTCCCTAAGTAACTGCACTGAATGTCATGGCATTTTGAGAATGTCCCTCGTTCTTCTGAGTTGCAGCTCAGCCAGGCATTGTTTTATAACCCTGTCACAAGCAGAAGTGGCCAGCAAAGGGAGTAGAAATTACTGCAGTTAGTCAGTAGACATCACCGATGAGTTGGTTCAGAGAAATTTTGGGTGGGCAGCAGAGAAGAATATAGTTGGACACATACCAATCAAGGTAGTATACCACATACATTCTATTTGCCTTAATAGAAAAAAGATAGTTATCAATTGGCTCAGAAATTATAGGAACAACAACAATAATAATTATGATAAAAGGCTACCTTGGAAATGGTGTATTGCCTGGGGGAAAATATAAAACATTTTTAAGGGACATATAATGTTCAGACTTCCATTCTGAGTCCCAAGTCACATATGAAATATGTGGATAAAAAACAGCTCCTAAGAGCACTTTGTGATCATAACTAATTCATCAGATAATGGACACATGGTCATCACATATCTAGTTGATGACAGCAGCAGAAAAAAAAAACCCTGGCTCTTCATTACAGACTTTATATTTTTAATTCATTCAACAAACATTTATAGAATGTTTATGTGCAAAGTGATGTGAAAGATATAATGACTAATACGATTCAGTCTTTACCCTTGAAGGGTTTACAATCTAACAGGGAAGATACATAACTATAACTATAATTCAGTAATAAATACTGTGAGTATATCATGGCCCTTGAGGGGCAGTAGAGATGATTTGCAAATCTGAGGCTCTCAGGGAAGACTTCATAGAGATAATGTGAACCTGAACTGTTCCCTGAATGATGAGGGGAAGGGGCAAGAGAGAATTCCAGACAGAGGGATCAACCAGAGTACAGAGGGTATTGGAAATAATAATAGCAGCAGCCCATACATTAATACAGACTTTTAAGGTTCACCAAGAACTTGCAATAACCACATAAGAGGCAATATGGTATAGTGAATAGACTGCAGAATTTGAAATCATGAAGATCTCAGGATCTTGCTTCAGCTGTGTGATCCTGGGCAATCTCTGTTAGCCTCAGTGTTCTCATTTGTAAAATGGGTATAATTACAGCATCTACTTCATAGGGTTGTTGTGAAGATTGAATGAAATAACCTATGTAAAGTACCTGGTACATAATAATTGCTTAATAAATGTTTATTGACTGACTGACTGATTGGTCATGACTCTCCTCTACTCAAATATAATTTATAGGTCCCCAGTACATATTCAGTGCAACAAGTCTAATATCTACCCAGCATTTTTCGATCACTTAGATTAGTCCCATCCCTCCTTTTTCCCTCCTTCTGCATGGATTAGCTTTCTTTAAAGGGAAACAAAGTAGTCCCAGGACTTGATTTTACCTGAGTTTCTTTCCTTATATCCCTACCATGAGGTATGGCCAGGCCTTTCCTCTTTCCCTCCTGTGACCTGGACTGGCTATCCCTAAAAGGCAACAAAGCTGTACACAGGACCTGATTGGCCCCACGTTTTCTTTTCTTTTCTTTTTTAAAATTTTATTAATTTATTTTGATTTATCGACAATCACTTCCATACACTTTTGAGTTTAAAATTTTTCTCCCCCTTCCTCCCCACTACCCTTCCCCAGATGGCACACAATCTGACATAGGCTATACATTTACATTGCTATTAAACATATTATCACATTAGTGAAGTTGTAAGTAAAAATTAAAACCAATAGGAGGAACCATCAGAAAGAGGAAACAAAACTCAATAGAAGAGAAAAAAAAAGATAGTGATTCAACTTTCACAGTTATGATTACTATCTGTGTCTTTTTCTCCATCCTTTCCCCTGTTTATGCTTTTCTTTCTCCTTTCTCCTTTCCCCCACTAGTGTTTTGCTTTTGACCACCCTCCTTCAGTCTCTCCTCCCTTCTATTATCCCTTTCCCTTTTCTTCCCCTTTGCACTTACTGCTTCTTCCCTCCCTTCTATCCTCCCTCCCTTTTCTTTCCCCTTTTCCCTCCTACTGCCTATAGGGCAAGTTAGATTTCCATACCTAACTGATTATGTTATTCCCTTCTTGAGCCAAATCTGATGAGAGCAAGGTTCAAACAATGCTCACCCCCTTCCTTCTTTCCCTCTGCTGTAATAGGATTTTCTGTCTTTTCCTGTAATGTAATTTACCCTTGTCTGCCTCCTCCTTTCTCAGTACATTTTCTAAGATCAGACTAATCCACTTACTTGGATCCATTTAACCCACTTGATTAGATTTTTTTTATCATTACATCAAAGTCAACTAATATCCACCCCCTTTATGTATACTCCTTTAACATGGTGTAATAACAATACAGTTCTCAAGAGTTGCAAGTGTCATCTTCCCTTGTAGGGATGTAAACAGTCCGCCCTTATTAACAACATTTTGTATCTTTCTGTCCCATTTACCTTTTTATATCTTTCTTGAATCTTGTACTTGAAGATCAAATTTTTTGTTGAGCTCTGGTCTTTTTATCAGGAAGGTTTGGAAGTCCCCTATTTCATTGAATATCCATCTCCTCCCTTGAAAAATCATGCTCATTTTTGCAGGGTAGTTGATCCTTGGCTGCAATCCAAGCTCCTTTGCCTTAGGAATATCATGTTCCATGCTGTGGTCTTTTAATGTAGAAGCTGCAAGGTCCTGTGTAATCCTGACTGTGGTTCCATGATATTTAAATTGTTTCTTTCTGGCTGCTTGCAGCACCTTCTCTTTCATCTGGTAATTTTGGAATTTTGCTATTATATTCCTTGGCATTGTCAATTTGGGATCTCTTTCAGGTGGTGAGTGGTATTCTTTCTATGGTTATTTTACCTTCTGGTTCTAGGACTTCAGGGCAGTTTTCCTTTATGATTTCCTGAAAGATACTGTCCAGGCTCTTTTTTTCATCATGATTTTCAGGTAGTCCAATGATTTTTAAATTGTCTCTCCTGGATCGATTTTCCAGGTCGGTTGTTTTACCGATGAGGTATTTTATGTTTTCATCTATTTTTTCATTTTTTTTTCTGTTTGACTGATTCTTGCTCTCTCATAGAGTCATTAGTTTCCATTTGTCCAATTCTAGTTTTTAACAGATTGTTTTCTTCTGTTAGTTTTTGTACTTCCTTCTTCAATTGGCCAATTGTATTTTTAAGGGATTTGTTTTCTTCAGTGTACTTTTTTTCCAATTGGCCAATTGTATTTTTAAAGGACTCTTCTACCTCTCTCATTAGACTTTTAAAATCCTTCTTGAGCTCTTCTAAGAAGGCTTTTTGGGCTTCAGACCAGTTCATATTCCTTTTGCATGTTGCAGATGTGGGTTTGTTGACATTGTTGTCCTCTTCAGAATTTCTGTCTTGATCTTCACTCTTCTCATAATATGAATCTATGGTACTTTCTTTTTACTCATGGTTTTCTTTATTCCCTGGCCTTTAAAGAGATTGAGCTCTCCTGCTGGGGAACAGAGGGCACTGACCCAAGCTTCTTGTGTTGGGAGCCTAGGTCTTGGTCACTGGCTTTGTGTGCTGGGGCCTCTTATGTTGGCAATTGGAGGCTGTAGGTTTTGGCAGCTTACCTTGTGTTGGGCTGGAATCAGCAAGGCTGGAACTTTCAGGCAATTCTAGGTTGCCTGCTTTTCCTTTCCTTTAGCTTTCTTCAGCTCCTTTTAGATGGGTGCTGCAGGGTGTTTATCTGCCTGGGGCCCTTGCAATGCTGCCTCCCTCGTTTCTGCTAATGCACTGGGAGATTCCTTTGCGGTAGAGTGCTGAGGCAGCTGGTGGTTTTCTGAGCTGGTTTCCACTGGTTCCCCCTGCCCTCACTGAGGCACTCGGAGGTCCACGTGTTGCTGTTTGCCTGCTCTACCACCTGGGCTTCAGGATCTCCTCCTGGTTGACAGTTGGAGGCTGTAGGGTTCTGACAGCTTACCTGGTGTTGGGTTGGAATCAGCAAGGCTGGGACTTTAGGAAGACTCTAGGTTGCTTTCTTCAGCTCCTTTCAGATGAATGCTGCAGGGTGCTTATCCGCCTGGGGCCCTTTGTAGTTCTGCTTCCCTTATTGTTGCTGAGGCACTGGGAGACCTGTTTGCTGGGCTGCTGCACTGCTGTTCCCCATCTTTCTTCTAGTTCAGCTGTTCCAGGGTTTTTTTTTTTCTGGGGTGATATTTTCTGGGTTTTCAGAGGTTGAACGGCTCCACGTTTTGATGCAGCTTCCTAGTCACCTACTACTTTAAAAAGTCCCAGACACGTGGAGTTGGATCCCTTCCAACTTGGTAAATTTTTTTTTTTGACTAGGCAATGTGGTTAAGTGACTTACCCAGGGTCACACAGCTAGTAAGTGTTATATGTCTGAGGCCAGATTTGAACTCAAGTCCTCCTGAATCCAGGGCTGGTGCTCTATCCACTGCGTCACCTAGCTGCCCCCCCAACTTAGTAGATTTTTGAAGGCCTGTGAGTCACCATGTCTTTCACACTCTCCTGCCCTGATAACCAGACTTGTTTCAATATAGAGAGGAGGGGGCCCGTCCAGAGATGTGAAATGCCACTGCGGCCTTGTTGCATTTCTTTGCTGTGCTAGGCAAAGTAAACCTCCTTCTGTTAACTCTTTAATGACTCGCAAATGCTTCATTTCATCCCAACATTGAACCTGAACCATGAGTTTTGGCATTTGAATCAACTTCAGTATTGGGTATGGTTCCAACTCCTTTGTCTCACATTGAAGAGCATTCATAGTCTGTTACCACCCTACCTTTCTAACTTTACCTCATATTACTCTCTCTTTTTTGTACAAAGTTGTAGACATTATTTACAGCTTGTATTTTTAAAAACTATGTAACAAATTCAATATATTATTTCCAAAGCTATCCTGCTTATTTGTCTTCATTCTGTTCTCTTCTGTATATTTTAAAAAATATTTCTGTAGGGTATATCTGTTATCCGTGTAAGTTATGTTTATATCGACATGTCTTTGAACTAAATGTGGCTTTCAGGGAGGTATGAATAGATATCCATGGAATCTTGCCCCCCCATCTCCAGGACAAACTTTGATTCCTGCCTGGATGGGAGCAAGACAAGGGGGCCACAAGGGTAGCCTCTCAGCTCTCCTCAGAGAGAGGGGTACCAGACTAGAATTATATATTTCTACCACCCACTCCCTAAATATTATTAGTCTAGGGCAGGGGTGGGGAACCTTTGGCCTTGAGGCCATATGTGGCCTTCTAGATCATCAAGTGCAGCCATTTGACCGAATCCAAATTTTACAGAACAAATTAAATTTGGATTCGGTCAGAAGGCTACACTTAAGGATCTAGAAGGCCACAGGCTCCCCACCCCTGGTCTAGGGATTTTTAGGTTGAAGTTTCCTATTGGAAGCAAGATATCTCAGTTCAATTGAGAGGGAGTCACAGATCTAATCCAAGAGGAAATTCCTCAAAGTCTCCAGGGAAGCAACTTGGAAACCAAAGACATGTTGGTGGGGAGGAATCCTTCCAAAATCTGTTCACTTTTTCTCTGAATGTCTTCCAGAAGAGGGTCTTGTGTCCCCTCTTGAAACAGGAAGAATATCTGTCATCCTCTCAAGCTTTCAACCCTACTTTACCCTTCACACATGCATACAACATTGAGTAATCATTCCCTCTACCAATAAGGATAGTTCTATGCAAATGCACCAGGGTTAAACCTCAAGTTACATTCCATTGACATTACTCTCTCTCTCTCTCTCTCTCTCTCTCTCTCTCTTTCCCTCTCTCTCTCTCCCTCCCCATTCTCTCTCAGTCTCTCTCTCACTCTCTCTCTCTCTCTCTCTCTCTCTCTCTCTCTCTCTCTCTCTCTCTCTCTTTTTAACCTTTTTAGGTATCACTATCACTACCTTCCTTTCTCCCAACCCCCAACCACAAGCTTTTGCTTGTCACAAATAAGCATAGTCAAGCAAAACAAAACTACAGATGGGCCGTGTCTGAAAATTTATTTAGTCCATCACTTCTCTTTCAAAAGGAGGGAAGCATGCTTCTTCATTAGTCCTATGGAGTGAATGGTCATTTAGAGTTCTTAAGTTTTTCCAAGTTGTTTTTCCTTACAATGTTGTAGTCACTGTATAAACTTTTCCTGGTTCTGCTCACTTCACTCAGCAGTAGTTTTTACAAGACTTATCAGGTTTCTCTAAATCCATCCCTTTTATCATTTATTAGAATAATATTAAATTACATTCACAGTGTACCAGTAAGTGCCCAGCCAGTCCACAATAGAGCAGCACCTTTTAGTGTCCAGTTTTCTGATATAGCAAAAAGTGTTTATACATATTTTTTATATGCATGAGACCCTTACTCCTTCCTTTGAACCATTGACTCTCTTGCTTTCTGGCTATCTCCACAACCTCAATAATTGCCTAGTCCCTAAAACGAGGCTTTAACCCTTTCACCTCTGGAACCTTTTCCTTGCCTCACCCTTTTCCCCCTTCCCTTTTGTTAACTGTTTCTCTCTTTCTACTATATCAAGAAAATACCAGCCATGCTTCATTTTACTCTCCACTTTCCAGTCATTCCACAGCCCTTTCCTCTTTTTCCAGGCCTGGAATCATGAGCAAATAAACTCTGTAATTGTTCTTGGATGATGTGGCAAGTAACTCCCCTATGACCGACTCACCATTGCTATAACTTTCAGAACTAAAATTCCCCTCCCAGGCCACCACTCCCATTATACACAGGTCATAAGTGCTTGTGGTCCTGTAATTGATCTTTCCCCTCTTAGCCTGCTGAAATACTGCCCAGACTTTAAAAGTGCGATTCAATTATCATGTTCTCCATGAAGCCTTCCCTAAAAACTTCTCAAAGATGACTCCCCCTCTTACTCCCTCGGACCTCAAATAACACTTTGCTTTGCATCCTTCACGATTTTGGGGGTATTGTAGTTGATACTAGTAACATATATGCATATATATTATATAATACATTCAATGAGACTGTAAACTCCTTGACATCTGAGACAGCATCTTATCCAAACTTTGTTTTTCCCGGCCCCTAATCCTGGTCTGCACACAGTGGGATATTAACCAATTTTTGTTGTGTTAAGTTGGAATATTTATGCCTCTCCAAGATATTCCTTATACCTTAGAAACTGGATTGGTCACCAGGAGTTTTCTTGTGCCTATCAAGAAAAACCATAGTATACTTATCCTTTTCATATTTTTGGGGGGAGGTCTTGTGCCTGCACACAGAGGTGTTAGGGGTATGGTGCCCCTGTGATCTGGAAAATTCCCATAAAATGTTTGGGCTTCCCTTTGAACCAGAGAAGTCCGAATTTTTTCTTTTTCTTCTATGGGGTGTTTACAGTACCTTACTGTAAAATTTGGGTTGATATTATATAGTCCTATACATATATTTTATATATTTCTGAGTTTTTAAACTTTTTCAATGTCATCTGTAGCTGCCACAAAACTCCCCCCCTAATTCCCAATTATTTCCATATCCCAACCCGTGATATAGTGAAACTGTGATGGTAAAAGTCGTGATGTGGAAGGAATAACTATATAATAGTAGGAAAAGTGGACTTGCAATCAGTAGAGGGGGGTTTCAGTGCTGTCTCTACTGATGAGTATGACCTTGGATAAATCTCTTAACCTCTCAGGGCTTCCACCCTTCATTTCCTCATTTATACTGTGAGAAGTTTGGACCAGATCAGGGTTTTAACCAGGGGTCCATGATTTTTTTGTGTTCTTTTTTTTTTTTAAGATAGGCAATAGGGTTAAGTGACTTGCCCAAGGTCACACAGCTAGTAAGTGTTATGTATCTGGGGCCGGATTTGAACTCAGGTACTCCTGAATCCAGGGCCGGTGCTCTATCCACTGTACCACCTAGCTGCCCCTGAGTGTTCTGATAACTGTATTTCAATATAATTTAAATGTTATAAATTCCTTTGTAATCCTATGTATTATATTTTATGCATTTAAAAGCATCATTGTGAGAAGGGGTCCATAGGTTTCACTAGACTGCCACAGGAGTCCATGAAACAAAAAAAGGTTAAAAAAAAAACCCTGGGCTAGATGAAACCCCTTTCAGTTTTAACTACTGTGAAAGATTCTCTTCTGTAAAGGGGGTTGGACAGTCTTGAGGGACATTTCATCTTGGTTGTGATAATCTAGATAATTGTCCTTGGTCCACCACAGAATGAACTTTTTCAGCCATCAGAATATTTATATCCACCAGATACAAATGTGTAGTCTCCCTTCTTTAGACAGTGCTGGAGACACACTGACACATTTCTATTCTTTGGATTTCTCTTTTTTAGACTCCAAGAAGACCATTAACTGCCTTCACCCTGCCACACACACCTTTTCAATAACAACATTACTTTGGACATGCTACACTACAGCTGAGTACGTTATAGCTTTCTTTATTCTCTGTTTCACTTCAGAAATGTATCTTCCTAAGGCCAAGACACAATCTGGTGGGATCAACATTATCCATTTACCTCTAGAGCTGATCAATCTAACTTTCAATGGGAAGAGGACTGGATCTGGACTCAGTGAACCTGAATTCCAGCCTTGCAACTTAATGGCTATGTGATCTGGACAAACCAGGTCATCTTTCTAGGCCTCAGTTTCCTTATCTTTAAAATGGTTAGTTCTTTGAGGTCCCTTTTAGCTCTAAAGAATTTAGGCAAAGTACTGAAAATTATAAGGCAGCAGAATAGAAGGTACTTTTGGTAGATAAATTTAACCTTAAGGGAAGAAAACACTTTAAAAAAAACTTTTATTGATGCCTTTAAAAAAAAATCAGTCATTTCTGGTATCCTCCCTCCAATATCTCATAAGCCCTCGCTTGTAACAAAGAAAAACCGTTACGAAAACAAATAGCCACGGTGGGTATATGTAATATTCTGCATCATTTCATAACTGTTGTCTCAGACCTCTTTACCCAAAGGAAGAGTATTCAGTACTTAATTTCTACTCTTCAAGGGAAAAAAAAAAAAAGATTTTCAGAATTTAAAGACCTTTTCAAATCAGTAGGGGTTCTTAGCATATTGTTTAATCTAAATGCAATAGGAAGTCAATTTGTAGCAGGAGACTCCATTGCTGGGGTCATTTTCAAGGAACATTTGCTTTAGATTATATTTCCAGCATGTCCCATGGTTCCAAGTGCATAGTAGGTGCTTAGTAAGTGCTTGTTAACTGACTGACTGAAATGATGGCATTTGATATTACAATATGGCAGTAGTACATTTATGGAAAGAATAATGGATTTGGAACCTGGGAAGAACTAGAATCAAATCCTTCCTCCAACAACTGCTCACTATGGGCAAGTCATTGGATTCCCCTGAGCCTCGGTTTCCTCATGTGTAAGGTGGGGTGAATGATATTAGTAGTTCCTACCTCATAGGGTTGTTTTAAGGATCAACTCTGAGAATATTTTGTCTTTAAGGTGCTGTCCTGAGCCTTCTCTCTCTTTCCTATTACACTTGGTGGTCTCATCAACTTTCATGGTTTCACTGATCACTTCTATGCTGATGACTCTCAAATCTACTTGTCTAGCCCTGACCTTCTCAGAATTCTAGACTACTTCCTTCAACTGCCTTTCAGATATCTCAAAATGGACGTCCCACAGACATTGTGAACTCAGATGTCCAAAACTGAATCCAAATGTCCAAATCTGAAAATTCACTCCCCCTACTCTCACTCCAATCTGCTCCTATTCCTATTTCCCTATTACTGTCCAGACCACCACCATCCTCACAGTCACTCAGGCTTGCAGCCAAGGTATCATCCACAATTCTTCTCTCTCACTCTTTGTATGCAATCATTTGTCACGCCCTGTCATTTCTACCTTTGCAACATCTCTCAAATATACACTGTTTTCTTGCCAGACACCACAACTGTCCTGACCCAGGCCATTATTACCTCACACCTGACAGCAGCCAGCTGGTTGGTCTCCCAGGCTGAAACCTCTCCTCTATTCAATCCATCTTCCACTCAGCTTTCAAATCAACCTTCTAGGTGTGACCACATCCTGATTTACTTTATCTCCTTTTTAATCAAACCAATGACTCCCTGTTACCTCCAGGATCAAAAATGAAATCCTATGTTTGGCTTTCAAAGCCCTTCGTAACCTGGTCCCCTTTTGCCTTTCAGTCTTCTTATACCTCATCCTCTTCCATTTATTGTAAGATCTAGTGGCATTAGTATCCTTGCTGTTTCTCCCACAAAACAACTCTGAAATCAGAGTTTTCACTGGCTATCTTGAATGTCCAGGACTCTTTCCCTCCTCATCTCCACTTCCTAACTTCCTTCAAATCTCAGCTAAAATCTCACCTTCTGCCAAGAAGGCCTTCCCGGTCCTTCTTAATATTTACGCCTTCCCTTGGAGATCACCCCCAACCTATACTGCTGTGGTACATAGTTTTTGGCATGTTGTCTTTCCCATTAGACTTAGCTCTTTGAGAGTAGCAACTGCTTGTTTATTTTGCTTTTCTTTGTTTACCAGTGCTTAGCATAGAGTCTGACACATAGAAGGCATTTAATAAATGTTAGTTGACTGATTGACTTTCTATGGGTTAGTGGAAAGAGTGCTAGATTTGATGTAAGAGAGGTTGTTTTTGTTTGGTTGTGTCCAACTCTTCGTGACTCCATATGGGGTTTTCTTGGCAAAGATAATGGAGTGGTTTGCCATTGCCATATCCAGTTCATTTTACAGATGAGGAAACTGAGGCCAACAGGGTTAAGTGACTTGTCCAGGGTCACATAGGTAGTAAGTGTCTGAGGCTGGATTTGAACTCAGGAAGATGAGTCTTCCTAACTCCAGGCCCAGCACTCTATCCATTTTGCCACCTAATTGCCCGTATAAGAGAGGACCTGGGTTCAAATCCTGATGAGATTTACTATCTGTTTGAGCTTGGACAAGTTATTTAACCTAACTTCTTGGGGCCCCAATTTTCTCATTTCTAAAGTGAGAGGGCTGCTCTACATCTATAATTCTAAAATAAACTCTAAGCTTACTTTGAGCCCTAAGTCTATGATCCTACCCCCTAATTTTTAGTTTGCAATGGGACAAACTTGCTGGCCAATATCATGCTTAATTTAAAAAGATAATTTTCATTGATTTTTATTTTATTTTATTTCATTGATCCCCCAGGATCCTTCCTTATTCAGATTCCCAGAGAGCCATCTCTTATTACAATACTTTTTTTAAAAGAGAAGAAAAATTCATTAAAACCAATGAACACATCAAACAAGATCTGTCATTATGTGCAATGTTCTACTTTATGTACCTCCTTTCACCCCAATCTCTACAAAAGAGGAGGGGAGATGAAGATATGTTCCCATATCTCATTTTTGGGATCATAATCATTCTTTATAATTTCACAACATTCAATTTCAGTTGTTTCATGGTGATCTTTCTTTACACTGACAATGTTGTAGTCCTAGATAATTATTTTACTGGCTCTGATTGTTTCACTTTGTATCAGCTCATTCACATCTTTCTATGTTTATGTTTATCATGTATGTCTTTTTTTTTTTAACATACATTGTTGTTCAGTTGTATCTGACTCTTTGTGACCCTATTTGGGGTTTTCTTGGCAAAGATACTAGAGTGATTCGCCATTTCCTTTTCCAGCTTATTTGACAGATGAGGAACTGAGGCAAACAGAGTTAAGTGACTTACCCAGGGTCACACAGCTAGTAAGTGTGTGAGCTCAAATTTGAACTCAGATCTTCCTGACTATGGTGCCATGTAGCTGTAATAAATTTATTTGGCCATTCCTGAACTGATGGCCATCTACTTTGTTTTCAGGTCTTTGCTACCATAAAGTGCTAATATAAATATTTCGGTGCATATGGAGATGTTTAACTCTCAGAGTTGTAGTGCATCATTATATAATGAGGTACCTTGCATTCAAGTGGTGGATCAAATAAGAGAAATGACGGGACTCCCACTACAACCCCTTCATACCTCCACAGAGGTAGCTAAAGCTAGGGCACACAGTAGGTTAAGCTCTCCTCCCACCAAACCTAAATTGGGAAGACCTTAGGCAAAATGCTAAGTGAAATACAGTTTTCTTCAAGGGAATCTTTTGTTATTACTTGGCAATAGACCAATAACACCAAACTCTCCCTGAATCTAAAAGACAATTCTGCCCAACTGTCGGTTATCTGATCAGTCTGGTAGGCTAGTACCAATCATTTTGGTTATTCTGAAACGCAGGAGGCAGAATTTCACATTTAGTGCTTAACATTTTAAGATCTGCTATCAGTTTTAGGGCATATCAAGAAGTGTGGGGCCACTGATTCCAGATTTGCCACTCCTTGCCCTGACCCATGCTGTGAGAGATTTTTTTTTTCTCTTAACTTACGGGGCAATATAAATGTGAGTTCTTACCTCAAGACTCAGCATTACTTTTCAGAAGGATTCACTTTGGGAACAGAATAAGCCTAAAGTGTCCCATGGAGGCATCTCTTCCAGCTGTTTAACACAGTGCCTGGAACATACTAGGCGCTTGATAAACTTGAATTGGGATAGTCTGGCTCAGTTGCAGGAAAGGAAGGTTATCTGGGCTCCAACCCTGTACCTGGCACAGAGCTCCTTAAGTCTCAGGCTAAGGGGCGGAGCCTGCGCAGAAGCCCCACCCTGAGACTCACCTGAGCCGGGGAGCCAGATGACTCACTTTCCCTACCTCCCATCCCCCTCTCTCAGCTCTTCCAGTGATTATCTTCTCCTCCCCTTTCCCCTTTAATCTTTTCCTCCCCACTCCCCCACTCCAGGGGACTTTTCCACCCAGGGACTGCGGTTCAGGGCTCGGGGAATTTATCTCAGGGGAGCACCCCACCGAGTCGCCCACGCCTCCCAGGGAAACGTGAATAGTTCTCTTGCTCCCAGGGAAAAGTCAGGGAGAGGGCGCGGGGCGGGAATGGCCGGGAGCGGCCGCGGGGGGAGGGGCCGGGAAGAGCTGCGAGGCGGGGCGGCCGCGGAGGGCGGTGCCGGGAAGAGCCCGGCGCGGGGCGGGGGGCCGGTGAGGGGCCAGGGCGGAGGCGCGGGCCACGGCCCATTTCCTCCTCGGGAGTCGGGACGGGAGACAAAGCGGCGGCGGCGGCGGCGGCGGCAGCGCTCGGCGTAGGGGCCTTGGGATCCTCCTCCTCTTCCTCCCGCGCTCGCACCCCTCTCACCGCAGGTAACTCCCGGCGCTCCCTCGGCTCCAGGCCGGGGTCCCTCCGAGCGACCCTCCTCCCCCGCCATCCCCTCCCGGCGCCCCACCCCGGCCCGCGCCCCTCCTGCGGCTTCCCCTGAACTTTCCGAGGCGCGCCGAGTGGCGCCCCCCCTGCCCGGGGAAGTGCGGGGACCTTAGCGGCGGGGCGCCCCTTGCCCCGCCACGCCCCGGGGGGGGGAGTTCGGCCGGGGAGCTGGGGGGGGCGGGGAGAGGGTACCGGGCCCGGCCCGGCCCAGCCGGGCACTTCTGTGGGCAAGTTTCGGGCACTGAGTCCCAGGGCTGCCCCCGCACGGGCCAAGTTTCCCAAGGTGTCCGAACTAACTTAGCTAAGTTGTTGGGCCCCCCCTGCGCCCTACCCCCGCGGAGGGGGAGGGGGCGCCGCTCCGGGCCTCCAGTCCAGTCACTTCCCTTGTGAATAATTCGCATTTTATTCCCGGGGCGGGGCGGTGGTCAGCTTGCATTGATTGGATTACTTTCCAAAGGGTTGGATTGTTCTATTTTTTTTTTCCGGTGGTTTCTCTTTCCTCTCTCCCTCCCCCACCCCGAAATATCTCACATCTCGGTGGCGGAACTCAGATTCCACTTCCCCGAGCCATTTCACCAGTGAAAGCGATTAATTAAAAAAAAAAAATTCCTGGCCCTCTTTAAAATTTGAGAGTCTGATCCATTCATGTTTTTTTTTTAATTACGTAGCCTTGTAAATAAAATGTACCACACCCATGTGGACTTTAACTTGGATTGTAAAAGTACTCCCAACTTTTTATGCTAATTAAGAGGACAGCGTTTAAATCTCTCTTTTTAATCTTGGTGTGGAGAGCCACTAATGGATAATTGATAATTTTGTAGTTGGATGATTAAAGTTTGCCTGTAGTCTTTCAGACAAAAATGAGTTTCTTCAGCTAAATACTTATATAAATTATGTTGTCCCCCAACTTTTAAACTTTTTTTTCTGTGTTGGATTTTCAACATTGCAGCTAAATAATCTGAGTTGAAAACTTTTGTCGAAATGGTCACATCCTATTGGGAAGCAGTTTTGATGGGGAGTGGGGAGGAATAGGGATTCCATTAAAAAAAATACAGTACTGATTTAAAAACCTGCCCATACAGGTTTGCCTCACTTTAAGAAAATTCCATATTAAAAAGTATATAAATGTAAGTTATTAAAATAGTGAATATTGAGCACCTATTATGTGCCAGTAATAATATTTGTTTATTGCTTTATGGTTTCCAAAGTGCTTTCTTCACAGTCCTATGAATTAGAAAGTGAAGGTGAATTATTCCTGTTTTACAGATGAGAAAAAAGGGAAAGTTACCTGCTTGTATCTGAGTCCCAATGAAAATCTAGGTCATCTGTCTCTAAGTCCAGTTTGCTAATCCAGTGTGCCGTGCTGCCCAGCACTTAGACTGAATGCTGTTGGGGATATAAAAGAAATATAAAATGTCATCTTTACCCTTGGAGATAGTCCTGTTATTGCCTCTGGACTAGTCTAAAACAAACCTTATCAAATCACTTCCTGTTCAGAAACTTTCATTGCCTATCATTGACTACAAAGTGAAGGAAAAATTCCCTAGGCTGGCATTCAGAATTCTCCATAATAGGACATACTTCCTCCTCCCTTTAAACCTTTTCTTTTTACGGGCCACTTGTACCATCTATTCCAACCATGTGGAATCCTTGTCATTCACAGTTCAGAGTTGTGGTGTATTTGAAAGAGAGGCTTAACAAGTAGAAAACCTGGGTTCAAGTTCTGACTCTGCTTAGCCTTGTGATAGGCAAGTTCCTTTGTCTTGGTGAGACTCACTTTAAAATGGGAATAATAATTGCAATACCTGATTTACCTGGTTATTCTGGAGAAGATTCTTAGTAAACCTTAAAGCTCATTATCAAAGTATGAACTACACCCTTTATACCTTTTTGGCTTTTCTCTGTGTAGAATGCCATTTTTTCTTATCTCTTTCTGCCTGATGAAACTCTGCCCATCTTTCAAGAGCTAACTCAAATGTAGACATTTATATGAAGTCTTCTTAACTTGAATTGGAAGTAGTCCCTGAAGTGCCAGGATACTTTACTCCTCATGGCATTTTTAAAAATGATAATTTGTGTACTTGTCTTATCTCCCATACATAAACTCCTTGAGGTCAAGGACTGTTCATGTCTGTCTTTGTCTCTGTCACATAGCTTTGCACATAGGCATTCTCTAAATATTTTAATGAAAAAATATAAAGTCTGTAACAAGGATGTTTTTGTTCCTGCTGCTGTCATTGACTGGACATGTGATGGGTTGTCTATTATCTGATGGATTGCTTATGATCATAAAGTTCTTTTAGAAATTGTTTTTATTACATGAGAAAACTTTTTCATGAACTTCACAAACACTGCTAGTAAAAAAGTGTCTGAGGCTGGATTTGACTTGGGGACTGGCTGACTTCTAGTTCAGTGCTTTTACCAGCTGTTGAGGTGCATTGTGGACATTCTTTTCCTTGTTTCGATCACTATCTCTCTTCCTTAGAACAAACAGGACTAGTTTAACAGAAATAGATTTGTATTTGTGTTGGTTGTTCACCTAAATGAAAACTTTGGGACTCAGATTGGGAGTCTGAACATTGTATTTTATTTTATAAGGTCATGCAATTGACGGTATCTATTCATACTTTTATTTTTAGGTGTGATGAATGAGCTCCAGTTCATTCCTCTTACTGTTGTCTCAGCCTCTGGACCATAGAGAATTCTTGCTAGGATACGTTTTGGTCCTCAGTATGCATTCATAAGATTGTGGATTTAGAGCTGTGAGGTGATCTTCAAGTCTGTTGAGTCCAATCTCTTCATTTTACAGATGACAAAATAGGCCCAGAGAAAGGGAAAGGTAGCCAGAGCTGAGAAACTCTAGTTGCTAGTCTAACACTCTTTTCTATAGCACCACTCTCTAAAGCAAAACCAGTGAACAACTTGAACATTTAACTACCTTTATGTAGTCTATTAAAACAGATAGAAATCTGGTATGGATTTTATATAGTACCTTTGTTAACTTATGTTCAGATATTTTCATTAATGTCCACAAACACCCGATAACACTGTACAAATTTACAGGTTATTTACCTAAACCAGTTGCAGAAATGCTATGCTGCTTCTCTTTTGTAAAAAGTTCCCTAAAACTGAAACATTTAATTCAGCATGTATTTATTAAACAACTTTTATTTGCAGAAATCTGTGCCAGGTTCTGGGGAAGATAACAATGATTAAATAAGATGGGTTACTACTTTATTGGACCTTAATAGCTACTAGGAGTATATAACACATGAATAATGAAAAAAAGAAAGTAGAACATGACATAAGTGGTAGAAAGAACTGGGAAGAGGCTTCATGGAGGAAGTGGCATGGGGCAGGTTAATTTTTAAAATTTTAAGAGGGAATGCTACTTGAGTACTTACTGGGGGGGAGGAAGAGATATATAAAATTTTTTTGTGCTTTCAGTGTTAGTTGAGAACTGTTATCTAAACTACTGACACTCAGAAAACAAAAAAAAAGATACTTGGTCACAAATAAAAACTAAGATGCTTTAAACTGTTTTTGTCAATTTGAGATTGATTTTAATGTTTTACTTTCTATAGTAATAAATTCTTCCATTTATATAATGCTTTATAAATTTCAAAGGATTTGAACGTGTCTTTTTTAAACTTTAAAACAGCTGTGTGTTGGAGGCACAGGGAAGGTACTGTTGTCCCTTTCCTACAGATTAAAAATGTTAGAACGTGATAGGGGAACCTGGTTTCCAGTCCCTGTTCTTCAGCTAATTAACCAGCTTTGTGACTTTGGCAAAGGAGGCTTGGGACATTAGTTTCCCTACCTGTAAAATAAGAAGATTGTACTAACTGATCTCTGATGCCTTTTCTGGGTCTAAAAAGTCTCGTCTGTGGCTCAACCAAGGTTATCAGGTAGTTATTTATTGCTAGAGCTGGGAATAGGCCCTTAACTCTTGGACCTGTGTTCTTTTCTTATCACATAAAATTGGAAAGAAAGTCAACTCAATTGTAAACCTCATGTGGGAGGGGGGTGTGGGTGACAAGGTTACTAGTCTCATGTATAAGCTTTGATATGGAATACTGAGAAGGGTGCACCATTCACTATGTATGTGTTAGGGTTGGTGGTTGTAGGATCTAATCTGCAGCTTAACTGCATCTGGTGTAGCCAAGCCTTTTACTTTAAAGATCTACACCTGTAATTATTTGCAACCATAGAGGCAGTGACAAAGGACTGAACATAAGGCAGAATTTAAAGGTGTATTACATATATACACACGTACGCACATAAACACACAGAGTCCCAAAAGTCTTAGTGCCTTTAATAGAAGTTTACTAACTGAAGTGTCATCCTTAAGTCTCCTGTGGCATTCTGTCTCCCAACTCTGTCAGACTTTGCCTCACAATCCATGAAAAAAATTAAACCAAGTGCTCGTGTAGCTCCCCTTTTCTTCATCTCATATCACTCAGATGTCTTCTCTGCTAGCTTCTCTTTCATCCTAAGATTCAACATGAAGAAGGGGGCCTTTTCTAGGCCAAGGCAAATGGCTTTACATTCACCTTTGATCCCTTTTCCTCTCATATTATCCAATAAATTGCCTGGTTTCAGTCCTAATCTTCATTAATCTTTAATGCCTCCTTGTCTTTTGGCTGTTCCTTGTTGCTCACAAACAAGCCCTTGTCTCAAAACTTTCACTTGGTCTGAGCATCTCTGCTAACTGTTGGCCTGTATCTCAACTCTTTTCTGGCTTAACTTGAGAAATCCATTTACATTTAGTGCTTTCACTTTCTCTCCTTTCACTTGATTCTAAACTCTGCAGTCTGGCATCCAACCTCATCATTTCAATGGACACTTTTCTCTCTAAAATTACTAGTATTCTCTTAATTGTTAAATCTAATGGCCTTTCCTCCATTATTATTCTTGATATTTCTGTAGCCCTTTTCCTTGATCCTTTCTAGGCTTTCAATGCCGTGTTCTCTCCTGTTTTGTATGCATTCCTACCTATCTGACTGCTCCTCATTCCCCTTTGCTAGATCTTCTTCCATGTCATAACCATTAAATTCCTGAACGGTCTGTCCAGGTGGATACAGCTAGGCCTGGAATCATGAAGAGCTGAGTTCAAATTCAGCTTCAGACAGTAGCTTAGTGATCCAGGGCAGTCACTTACCTCTGCTTCAGTTCCCTAGGCTGTAAAATGGAGATAACAATAGCACCTTCTTGACAGGGCTGTTTGTGAAGATCAGGTGATAGTATTTGTAACTTGTTTAGTAAAGCGCCTGGCACTTAGGAGGTAAATACATGTCTGCTCCCTGTCTTCTCCCTCTGTCTCAGTTGGTGATCTCATCAGCTCCCATGAGTTTGGTTATTTCTAATGCAGATACTTCCCAAAACTATATCCAGCTCTGATATATTTCCTGAGCTACAGTTTTGCATTACTAACTAACTCTTGGACTTAAAATCAATATAACCAAAACAACTTATTGTTTCTCCTCCCTCCCTTCTTCCCAGCCTTTCACTCCTCCTCCTAACCTTCTGTTACTGTTTAGGGTACCACCATCCTCCCAGCCCCCTAGACTCATAACCTTAGTTTCATCCTTGGCTTCTCACTCTCACTCAACCCACATATCTGATCTTCGCTAAATCTTGTCCTTTCTATTTTCACAGCATCTCATATATGTCCCCTTTTCTTCACTCACAGGGCCACCACCCTGGTGCAGGCACTCAAAATTTCATGCCTAGACTTCTGATGCTTTTTGGATGTCTCAAGTCTCTATTCACTTCAGTTCTTTTTCCATTCATTTGCCAAGTGTTCTTCCACAGGTCTGACCCCGTCACCTTCCCCTCCTCTAGTGGATCCCTGTTACCTCCAGGATCTAATATAAAATCCTCTGTTTAGCTTTTAAAGTATTTTATGACTGGACCCCTTCCTACCTTTCCAGTCTTTTTTTTTTTTAAGTAAATTTTTATTGACGCCTTTTGTTTCTTACACAAGCATAGTTGTTTTCGGTATCCCTTCACTTCCCCCTCTGGGAGAAGCCATCCAATATATAGGTTTGTGTTTTTTTTTTTTTTAAAGAAAAAAAATGTCAACACAACTGATTGATACATTGGAAAAAGTCCACAATGTGTAACACCTGTGGACCTCTCACCTCCACAGAGGGATAGATTGCAGATGTCTTGTCATAACTCTTCATTTGAGCCCTACTTGATCTACATAATTTTATTACATTCACTTTTGAGTTTTTCCATCTGTGGTTGTTCTTTCCATTTACATTGTTCTAGTTCTTGTGTATACTGTGTTCTTGGATCAGCTTGTTTAATTGTATAATTATGTGTATATAATGTATGTATATACAGTTGATATATCTTCAATATCAAACCCTTATCAGAGAAATCTGATACAAAATTTTCCCATTTGACCACTTCTCTTATCCTAGATGTAATGTATTAATGCATATTAATACAGTGCAGAAGCTTTTCAGTTGCATGTAATAATCAAAGTTATCAATTTTATTTTTTATAATTGCTTCTATTGGTTAAGAATTCATCTCCTTTCTAAAGCTGTGAGAAGTATATGATCTGCTTCTCTTCTAATTTTTTTATTGTGTTATCTTTAATGTTAAGGGTCTGAGTTTTTTTAGAATGAATTGTGGGATATAGTATAAAGTGTTGGTCTAAGCCTGATTTCTGCCAGACTGCTATCTAGTTTCCCAGTAGTTTTTAATCAGAGTTTTTTCCTAGGTATTTTGTTTTCCATTTTATCAGAGAATGGGTTATTCATTTCCACTGTTTCTGATTCTCCTTTGTCTAGTTTGCTCCATTGATCTATATTTTTTAACCAAGACCAGGTAGTTTTTGATTGACTGCTGATTTAAAATATAGTTTGAGGTCTGGAAGTATTGTTCCCCTTCCATTGCTGATCCTTCTCATCATTTCCTTGACATTCTAGTTTTTGTTTTTCCCGAATGAATTTTGTTAATTTATCGAGTTGGATAAAGTATCTTCTTGGTAATTTGATTGGTGTAGCATTAAAAGTGTAAATTAACTTTGGTAGTATTGTCATTTTTATTATATTGGCATGGCCTGCCCATGAGCACTGAATATTCTTTCAGCTATTTAAGTTATTCTTTATTTCTTTAAGGAGCACTTTGTAATTGAACTTACACAAATCTTTTTGTGCTCCTTTTGAGTCTTCTTACACTTTATTCCTCCCCATATGCTCTACAGTCCAGTGATAATTTTCTTTCTGGAACATGACACTCCATCCCCCCATTCCATGCCCCTTTATTGACTTTCCCCCATGCCTGGAATTCTCTCCCTCATCTCTGCCGCATGGCTTCCTTTAATAGTTATGTCATATTCCTTCTTCAGGAGGTCTTTCTTTTCCCTCCAGCTCCTCCCCCACAACTGCAAGTGGCTGCTTTCTGAGATTCTCTTCTATTTTTGTACATAGTTATTTGTGTATTATCTCCTCCATTAGAATGGTTTTTGTCTTTTTATGTATCCCCAGGGCTTAGTGTAATCCCCAAGCCCATTGTAAGAGATTAATAAAGGCTTGTTGATTGACTGATACCTTATTTTTGTCTTGGCCTTTCCTTCTCTGCTATAGAGGAATGAAATGCCACCATTCCCAATCTTATCTACTCTCCTAGTGTCAGTGAATTAACAAGTGTTTATAAGTATCTACTGTGGCCAGGCTGTGTGCTAAATAGACCCTCTTCTTCTGCAGCTCACTTTCTATCTGGGAAGAGAGAGACAATTTGTGCATAATTCAGTGTATACACAGTAAATGTGAGGTAATTTTGGAGGAAGATATGGCAGTTCAGGGCTGTTAGGAAAGACTTTCATACTGGAGGTGTTTCAATTAAGCTTTGAAGGAAGCTGGGAATTCTGACATGGAGGTGAGGAAAGAGTGCCATTCCAGGCATGGGGACAGATAGTTTTTGCTGTTACAGAGATAAGAGATGGAATGTCATGGGGGAGAAACAGCAAGGCGATCAGTTTGGCTGAACTGAAGAATGTGTGAAGGTGAGTAGTGTTGACTAAGCCTTGGAAAGCTAGGTTGGGGCCAGGTGGGCAGGGGTTTTAAATATCAAAGGAATTTGCATTTGATTCTAGGGGGAATTGGAAGCCATTGAGTTTCTTGAGCAGGAGAGTGATATGGTCAAACCTTTAGAAATATCAGTTGGACAGGTGTTGAGGATGAATTGGAGGGGGGAATATACTTGAGGCAGGGAACCCAATAAGGTGGTTGTTGGAGTTAGTGATAGTGTGAGCAGAAAGAAGGGACCAAATGCAAGGGATAATAGGGATGTAGAATCCATAAAACTTGGCAGTTGGTTGGGTATGTATGGTGATAGTGAGGAGTTGGTGATGCTTCCAAGGTTGTAAATCTCAGTCACTGGAAGCATGGTAGTGCCCTTCAAAGAAATAGGGAAGAGGGTTGGGTTATAAGGGAAAGTCAGACATCTAGTTTGAAATGTCCCATGAGGCCGCTGGATGTGTGTGTGTGTGTGTGTGTGTAATGTATAATGTTTCATGGTATCATGGAAAAAGCACTTGTTTTTGGACTCAGGATTGAAGTTCAAATCAAATCCATTCTGTCAGTTCAGATCTCATCTGTGCCACTCACTAAACATGCTACCTTGCACAAGTCACTTAATTTCTGTGGGCTTCAGTTTCCTCATTTGTAAAATTGATGGTGATATTGGGGTTGTTCCAGATGGCCTCTAAAGCTCCTTCCACTCCTAAATCTGTGATCCTGAGATCATGATAATTGAAACCAAGGGAACTGATAGGTCAACATCAAAGTGTAGAAAGAGGAGAAGGTCTAGGGCAGAGCTTTGTGGTCTGAATAAACCACTTTCTTTTAATGCATGGATATTATTTGTGAGGCTGTTTTTTGAAGTCATCAGCAAGGACTTTTAGTGAATATATAGTGGTAAATTTTAGGAAGATTATTAACAAGTTGGAAAAATGCAGAGGATGGTGACCCAAAATGGTAAAAGATGCCTTTGTGCTTTAGAAGAGTGAGTTGAAAGAACTGGGAATACTTGATCTGGAGAGAAGACTTAAGAGGGGAACAGATTATTTGAAGGGTTTAGGCTGGTTTTCTGCTTGGCCCCAGAAATAGAAATAACAGGTGGGGTGCAGAGAAAATATCCTGAAGTGGAATGGGCTGCCTCTTGAAGTCGTAGGTTTTCTCCCACAATGATTCTTCAGCTGAAGGGTAGATGGATGTTGGGACTTCTTTATGGTTCCCATTTGGACCAAATGACTTATAAGGTCCCTTCCAACTCTGAGATGGAATGGAGGGGTATAAAATAATTAAGTATATAGTACTTAGGATTGCCTTAAACAACCTTTTTTCAGTAGCATTGTTAATATACTATAGCTAAACCCTTTTACAGAGTAGGAAATTTCATTCATATTTTGCAGAATCAATTCATGACGTTAAGTGGGATATACTTGTGCATTTGGGAAAGTTTCCTTGAGGCATTAATTCAAGAAATATGTTGTGATATCACAGCATTTATTTTCAGTCTTAGATCTTGTAAAATGTGAAGCTTTTAGGTCTTCTGTATCCATAATGTTGCAGGCTAGGATTGATTGCGGCCCACTGACAGAACTGTTTGCAGAAAAGCTTGTGTAGTTCTGGTTTCTGCTATGCTTTCTGCTATGCTTGACTTGTTCTGTTGTATGCTATTCACTTAACGTGAGTTTTGAGCTCATTCCTAATCTGAAGTCTAAACTGTGCAGAAAAACTCACTACAAAACAAGTACTTAAGCATTGCTATTTCTCTTCAGGAACACTTAAATGTTCATTATTTTCTTTGTTTCTGCTTTTCACAAATATTGAGACATTTCCCCCTTTTGTGCAAATGGCTCCCTAACCCCATTTCTAATGGAGCTTGAAATTAACATGGTGTTTCTATTTACTTGTTGATGTACTATCATCTGTCAGAAGTGTTCAATTGGGATTTAATTTATGCTTATTCTGTGACTGCAAGTTACTTATACAATATGTAGTAAATACAATTGTACTGGACACAGTAGTTGTTATACACCAAGTTCCAATATAATTAATTTTAACAACCTGTTACAAAGGGTTTATGGATGGTTTTTGTTTTTAAGTTTGTCACCTTTTTTAGTCTTTCTGGTTTAATTAAATGTGGTTTGGGGAGGAGTGGATTTACTGATGGAGAAATTATTTTCACATCTAGACCTGAAACATTTTTTCCAGGTTTTGAAAAAGTATAAAGCTGTGTTAAGCTTTTTATCCTAAAATTTGGAGATGTGAAATTTTATCGAAGATAATATGTAGCTCAGAAATTCTATGTTTTGACCTTTTATTAAATACATGGTCTTGTTTAAATGTTAAATGAAAGGTGAATTCTCCGAGATTGTTTCAGAGTAGGATTAACAGGTTAGTTTTGGTTTTACAGGAAAAAATCCTATTATAATAAATATTAATGAACTGCTTGTTCTATTACTAAACTAGAATTCATCAAATACTTTACAAAATTGTTGTTTCTAGAGCTTGTAAATATTTTGTTGTGATGGTGTTTTTGTTGTGATTTAACCTATATAAACTGCAGACTTTGCTGGCTTCTTTATCCATAATAGTTTGCTGTCCTGAAGGTCTTCTACTTCACTATTAAAATTTTGACTGTAGTTTGTGCTTACACTTAAAAGTGCTACTATGGATAGAACTCTGAAAATACTTTGAATGTGGCCCGTTTAAAGTACCAGAAACTATTCATATGCATTGGTAATGAGTTGTTCCACCTCATTTCTAAAGAGAAGAGGTATAGTACTCCTGATATTTTTACATTTGGCATGTTGAATATTTAAATATTAATTATCTCTATTTTCTTCTTTTTCTTTTTTTTTGGGTAGGCAGTGGAGTTAAGTGACTTGCCCAGGGTCACACAGCTAGTAAGTGTTATTTGTCTGAGGCCGAATTTGAACTTAGGTCCTTCTGAATCCAGGGCCCGTGCTCTATCCACTGCCCCACCTCTCTGCCCCAATTATCTCTAATTATTAAACTTAAAAGAATGGTAGTATACAGTTAGGTAATGGGTGAAAATTGAAAAGTTGAAAATGTTGTTTAATTATTGGTATGCTTTTCCTGGAGTTCCCTGTTCATGGGACAGACTAGAATGTATTCCCACAAATGTTGATGACCTATTATAGTCATCATTTATGTTTAGTTAGGTCACTGTAGTTCCTAGACAAAAGGGACTATTTTTAGCTTAGAACCACATCATTTTGTAAATGTTCCTTTGAGGGGGGAGAAAATCTAAACTGGTTAACTAGAATGCTAGCTTGAGCACTAGAGTAGGGATGTTGCCTATTCATCATTGTTCCTTCAAAGTTATGTTAAATATTTGTATTTAAATGTTTGTTGAATTGAAGAAGGACATTAGAGGCAAAGTTTGAAAGAAATCGAAGTTCAGATGGAATCTTTAGAATGAGTAAAAAGAAATGTTCCTATGTTTTCTAGGTAACTGAATTTAAGTGTGGTATTTATATGGACTTCAGTACCCAGTTCTCTTTTGTTCTTTCTCTTCATTCCATTTTCTTTTGAGACAAGCATTTATGTTGATGAATATTAACATTATCATATCTCTTAATACTCAGTTCCTCAATCTGTTTTGTTGAAAGATTTTTTCCATCTTATTTCAGCTGTACATAGGTAAGGTCATACCTACAGTAGATACTTCACTATTTCAATATGTTTAAAAAGTGGAACCAAGAAAAGTTTGTATGTGAAACTGGAAATACCTGTTACATATAGTTTATTAGAAGTAATCTTTCCCCAGAATCTCATTTAAGCTATTTTCTTTGACTTGCTCTGTGCATTTAACAATTTTCTTCTTGCGTGACTTTTTTTGTGTACATGTCATTCAGTTTCCCCTATTCTCAAAACCTTGATGTTACCTTTGTCTCCCTTCCTCCTTTTTCGTAACTAGTTACCTTGAAAGAAACTAATCAAGACAATTAGCAAGCATTTATTAAGGATGTACTACTATATGCCACCCACTGTTCTCTGGGGATACAAAGATAGGCAAAAACCAGTCCCTGTTATTGCTTCAGTAAATATTAGTAGACAGAATAAATCCACAAAATAATCATTTCTTTATATTACTAACAAAAACAAGGAAAACATAGAGAAAATATGTTCAGAACAGCTTCAAAATATATAAGATATGAGCGGTAATCTACCAAGACACATAGAGGATTTATAATATAACTACAAAACAGACTTCAGAAATGTTAATGGTTGGGCAAAGCCTAATATAATGAAAATTGTGATGTTGCCTAAATTAGTCTAGAGATTTAGTGCTATAGTAAATTACCAAGGGGTTACTTTAGGCAGCAATTGTTAGGTAACAATAATAAAATTCATTTGGAAGCAGAACAGGTCAGGAAATGAGAAGTGAAAAGCAAAAAAAAAATTGAGAGCCTAGTATTATAAGACATCAAATTATATTATAAAGCAGTAATTATCAAACTTATTTGATGCTGTTTAAGTAGAAAGGTAGATTAAAGACTTGATAATCAATAATAGAAACAAATAGATGAAGCCACTAGGTGTTTGATAAACCTGAGAACTTAAATTACTGGGGAGGAATTCCTTATTGGGCAAGAATTCCCATGGAAACTAGAAAGCATTTTGGTAGAAAATAGGTTTAGAATAACATCATAAACCAAGGAAAACAGTTTCCAAAAGGAAAAACCACAGTTGGTTTTAGCCATTCTCAGGTAATGGGCATCTACTTTGTTTCCAGGTCTTTGCTATCACATTAAGTGCTGTTATAAGTACGTTGGTGTATATGGGGACTTTCTTCTTATCATCACCTCTTTGGGGTGCAAGCATAGTAGTGGAATCTCCAGGTCATAGGGTGTGGATGGGCAAATGGTTTTCTGAAATCATTACCAATTCATAACTCCGCCAGCAATGCACTACTGTGTCTGTCTTCTCACAGCCCCTCAAGCTATTCCCAATTTTTATCATCTTTGCCAGTTTGCCAAGTTTAGAATAAACCTTCAAGATTGTTTTGATTTGCATTTCTTTTATCAATGATTAGGAGTGTTCTGTCATGTGTTTTATTGTTTGCAATTCTTTTGAGAACTGAGTCATGCTGATATTTGACAGCTGATTGGATATGTGGTGTGAGTAAGGAGTAAAGGTTGCAAGCCTATGTGACTGGGAACATAATGTTGCCCAACAGTAAAATAAAAGTTGAGAAGAGGAGGGGTCTAGAAGGAGAAGAGGAATAAAAGATTCTGTTTTGGATTGGTTGAATTTGGGATGCCCTAAAACCACACCGGGTGAGAGAATCCAAAAGGTAGTTGGTAATGTGGGACTGGAGCTCAGGGTTGGATATACAGATGTGGGAATTATCTGCATAAAGATGATTATTGGATCCACAGGAAATCCCCAGGTAACATAATTAAGAAAGAAATGAAATAAGAACAGGGCCCAGGACTAACTTCAGATATAGATAGATGTAATAGTACAGGAGCAGAGAACCTGTTGGCTTCACTGCAGGTTCCTTACCCTTGTTAAATAGTACTTCACATTTACATGGACCTTTTAAGGTTTGAAAAGCACTTTACTTTAAATTCTTTGATTTCCCTGTGAGGTTGGTGAATGAAGAAACTGAGGCTCAAAGACCTTTCCCATCGCCCCTCTATTGTTAGTGCTGACCTTCTGAAATAATCTTCTGTTTATGCTGGAACCATTTATACTACGCGGAACCATGTTTTTGTTTTTCTTTGTGTCCACAGCACTTAGGATATATAGTAAGTACTTTAATAAATGCTTGTTGATTCATTGACTGACTCAGAGTTAGTGAATGTGACCTGTATAAAGATCCAGAAAAGGAAACTGAGAAGGAGTGGGAGTACGTGAGGTGGAGACAGGGACGGGGATGACAATGTCATGAGAAACCAAGGAATATCTAAAGCTGCAGGAGTCAAGAAGGATGGGTGGGGACTAAGAAAGAGGCCATTAAATTTGGCATTTAAGACACTTGATGTTTTTTAAAAGAGCAACATCATTTGAAGGCTAAGATGTCTTTGGGCCATTTGTCTATCATTCAGCACGAGCAGGGTTGAAAGAGCTTAATTTTAAAATACATGCCCATAAAAATAAAAGGCCTTGCCTTAGTATAAGTCATACCCTCTGATTTACAATTACATTGAACCCTTCTGGCATAACTAGGTAATTTTGAAAGCCTTCACTATTTTTAGTCAAACTGACTCCATAACCTAATGAGGTTATTGTCCAGCGTTAATTAATGAGTAATAGTAATCAAAGCATTCTGTAGGAGGAGGAGTCATACAGAAGTCTATTTCTGCCTTACTTACACAAATTAAAACGGGGCAATGCCAGGCAAGTATAAGTGTCCAGGGAAGTGGAAGAAGAGAAAAAGATTGTAGAAGGATAAAGGAATGGGGAGGGGCGGAAGTGTCAATTCACTGTATCAAAGGATCTGATTATGGCAAAGTATCTCAATTCATGCATCAAACTACATTCCTTCCTAAACACATTAAACATTAATTTACAAAGGAATAGTCACATCACTCTTAAAATGTCTGCTACTAAAACTTCATTCCACCTCTACTATGCTACTAAATTTTTTTTAAATCAAGGTTAAGTTAATGCAATGTTAATATTGTTCATTTAAATGCACATCAGGAAATTTAGAAATTAAAGTTTCCAAAGCAATGTTAACTGCTACATTGTACAAGATACACTATTTTGGAGTATTCTGAGCCATCATGAATACTAGATTACACGAACATTAAATGGAATTAACACAGCTGTGGGTTCATCCTTGAATCTAACTGCCAAAAACACAACTTAAATATTTTAAAGTATATGAATATGTATACGTACATATGCCTTAGAAGTCTTGCTTTTGATCAGTTCCTTTGTAGTTCCCCAAACTTGCCACTTTTTCAAACTCAGATCTCCAGGGACACAAAATGCTCCCCTACCCCCAAAGTGTAATTGACTTTGTTGACCAAAGCTACTGTTTCCTCTCCCACCCCCCAGCGCCCAAAGATTTGAATTAATAGCTTATGTTCAAAGGTTCAAACACTGATCAAAACTAATTTCAGAATAATAAACTTTCCACCTATTCAGGTATTTTCCTAGCTCATGCAAATATGAGACGTTTACATAGAATATGTGGTAGATGATCTCCTAATTGGTTCAATTGATAAGGTATCTTTTGTTATTATTGGTGCTGGGACATGGTACATTAAAAGAGAAAAGGAAATGGTTACATTTTTAAAACTTTAAATGAGGCTGTTTTGCTTTCTCCTATTTTTGATCACTCCTCATTTCTTGTTTCTTTTTGAGGGACAGCAGATGGAACAGAAATGCTGGAAATGGTTAACATCTGAAAAACGTATTGGTTACTGAAAGTACTAAGCAACAGACAGAAAATGGCTCAGAAAGGAGCATTTTCAGCCAACAAAGCTCCATAGTTTAGTGAATGGAAAAAATTCTGGACATGGAGCCAGAGAGCCTGTGCTCAAATTGGAGCTCTGTTAAGTCACAGCCTCTCTGGGTCAGTGTCTTCATCTATTAAGATAAGGGGAGGTCAGACCCCTTCCAGATCTATGGCTTTGATCTCATGAAATAAAAGACATGCTGATGTTATGAGATGAAACCACTTTCCCTTTGCATGTAGAGAGGAAAAAGGAAGTTGTATACAATTATATCTATTGCCTTCACTCATGCCTTTTATTTTTTCAGTGCAAGGGCCTAGCACAAGGTGAGACAATGGGGGAAAATGTAGGATTTGTAGTCTAAGGACCTAGGTTCATATCCCAGATTTACCATTTGCTGCATGTGTGACCTTGAGAACCATTTAGCACTCTGGAGCCTCAGTTTCTTTATTTGTTAAGTGAAGATATTTGAATGACTAGTAAGGTTTACCAGTTTTAGATTTATATTCCTATAATACCCGTTAGTTGGGAATGACTAAACCAATTGTGGTACATGAATATAAGGGAATATTACTGTGCCATAAGAACTGATGAATGTAATGAATAAAGAGAAGCATAGATAGGTTTACATGCAGAATGGAGGAGAGCCCAAGAAAACATACATGATTACTATAGATGCTGTAAATGGAAAGACTGACAACCACAGAAAAGTCAAAAGTGAGTGTTGCAAAATGACAAAAAACAAGCATGGCCCCAAAGAAGAGAGATGATAAGATACTCCCATGCCATTCCTTTGTCAGAAATAGGAGGGCCATGGATGTGGTGCATTGTATATATATTTTCAGACTTTTTCAATGCTGTTTTTTGTTTGTTTTTGTTTTAAAATATTATTTGTTACATGGAATAGCTCTGTGGGAGAGGGATGGACATTGGGAGAAATTCTGGTGGGGTAAAAAACCCTAAACATATTAAGAAAAATTTGCTTTAAAAAATCAATAGCCTAGAGAATATAGAATTCCTTGGATATGTAGAGGCAGGTTGTTGAATGAATAAATGGAGAATGGTGATTGGTTGTTGGAACACTGGGGGATAATGTTTTTGACACAAGCCTGGAAATTGTGGGACTGGAGAAGACTTTTGAGAGTTCCTTGAACATCAAGGAGATCAAGTCATTCAGTACTTAAAGAAATTAATTCATACTATTCATTGGAAGGAGAAATACCAAATCTGAAGCTTAAATACTTTGGCCCCATAAAGAGAAGATGGGACTCATTGAAAAAGACCCTGATGTTGGGAAAGATTGAAGGCAAAGGAGAAAGGGATGGCAGCGGATGGGATGAATAGATAGTGTCATGGAAGTAAGGAGCATGAGGTCAGATAGACTTGAGACAGTGGAGGATAGAAGTGGCTGGTGTGTTATATAGTCCATGGAGTCATGAAGAGTCAGACCCGACTGAACAATAATACACAAGCTTGGGACTTTTTTAGTGGCTATTGAATAGAATAAGCCGTTCTTGTCATAGGGGTAAATTTATGTAGTGGCTTTTTTTTGTTTTTTACCAGATAATTTACTTTACTATACTTGTGTAGAAATTTTTGGTCTGTTGCACAAACTGGTTTTTATCAGTGTTTGTTGGGAGTGTGAGAAGTTGGTTAAATGCTTACTGAAAAATTTACACAAGCAGCACAAAACGTGTAGGGTGTCAAGAAGCATAAGAAAGTTGTTGGTCTTAAAGAGTATTGGGGAAGCAAGAAACAAGTATGAGAAAAGCCGGTATCAGATCAGTACAGCAATTTAAGATGTCATAACTCTGAAAACATCCAAAATTAGAGGCTCTTAGGAATTGGTAGGCATCTTAGAAGTCCTAGGTCTAGTGTAGTGGATAGAGCACTTACTTTCAAATCAGAAGGCCTGTGTTTGAATCCCAGTTCTGGATCTTATGTGGGATTGGACAAATCACTTCACCGTTAATTAGTTTTCTTATTTGTAAAATGAGAGGGTTGTAGTAGACAATTTCTGAAGTTTCTCTGAACTCTAAAATTCTAGGATTTATGTTCTTTTAACCTAAACCAGTTCCCATATTTTAAAAGGTGGATAAACTGAGGTGAAGCATTTGTACAAGTTCACGTTGCTAGTGACCAGTTGAACTCAAACCCCAGGTCTCCTGACTCCCAGTCCCATCTTGTTTGCCATGCTGCCCCTAGGTTTAAAGTTATTATTATTGTAATCTTTTTTGGATTAGGGTCATGTCAAGCGTAACTCTTCTGTTTAGGTAAAATAATGTTGGGCTTTACTCCTAGCTGGGCTTTTGATTAAGGATTTGAGGTGAGGCAGTCTCCTTCAATCAAGAATATTGAAAGACTTGAAAGTAAATGGCCTCAATATTTTTAAGTGTCCAGCATATTAGCTTATATTCCCTTTCCCCATTTTCTGTAAATTTGATAAGTGTGTGCTCAGTCCCATGTCATGAAATGCATTTTGAATATCTTGAACAGGATCCTGTAAGCATCTCAAACTCAATTTGCCCCAAACTGGTTGTCATCTTCTGTCAATAGCATGAAGTCTCCAAATTAAGATTATTCATCAAATAATGTTATTTTTCAAGTCATGAAATCTATCAAATCATGGATCCATTTTCAGGAATTTCATCTGATTTTTTTTTTTCTCAGAAAAAGAAAGAAGTAGAAGAAAATGTCCAGTTGCTAGAAGACTGGGAACTCCTCTCTCTGATTGCCATATGCTTCTACTTTAAAAAAAATTGTAATTTTCTGTTCCTAGAGGGGAGGGTGAGAGAAGTCCCCTCCAAATATGCCTTGTGCACTAGGGTTCAGAAGACAAGGCAAGAGGAGTGCACATTAAAAGGGGTGAGCTATCTTTATATAACGACCATGTGGAAGGGAGAGCTCTTATACAGAGTTCCATCCCATCTGATTCTGTCACCAGTCATATTGGAAGTAGCCCAAATCACTGGGAACTAATGTGAGCAGTTACCTAATGTTCTCAGCCACATGTAGGGTTCATATACTTCTCTGGGAGGTGCCGTGCCCTGAAATCACAACTGACGAAGGCCTCATCAGTTTGATCAGCAGTACTCTTATAGATGTACTGGGTCCAAATACTTGTGAGGAAAGCACAGTAATTTGAGTTTTAAAATTTTGGGTCCTACATTATATATTTTAGCACTTATGCCTTTTAAAAATATTTATGTCTATTGTTTTTAGGTCACCTACCTTTTCCATCATATCTGCCTTCCCCACCCAGAAACCATCTCTTATAATAGTTAAAAAGAGGAAGAAGAAATTAGCTACCCAACATAGTGAAAAAGCCTGTGTTACACGTAGAGTTCTGCACTCATTGCATACAGCCTCTGCAAAGAAGCAGGGCAAATGTCTTCTCATATCTCTTCTTTGGGACCAGCCTTGGCCATTAAAATTTCACAGCATTTATTTTCATGTTTTTTTTTTCTTGCTAGTCTCTTCATTTACACTGCTGCAGTCAACGTATGTTGTTTTTCTGATTCTTTTTCACTTTGTCTTGGTTCATATAAGTGTTACATTGTTCCTGTTTCATCGTACTCATAATTTCTTACATAATTGTAATAATCTGTTCATGTGCTCCAATTTTGTTTAGCCATTCTCCAAAAGATAGCTAATTTGTTTCCAGTTCTTACTACATGCTGTATAATGGGGCCATTTTGCTATAGATTCCCTCTGAGGTATGTACTTAGCAGTGGACTCTCTTTGTCGAAGCATAGAGACATCTTCAAATAGTTCCAGATTGTTTTTGATAATAATTGGACCAACTCACAGCTCCACAAATAGTGCATTAATGTCTTTTCTTTCCACAATCCCTTCAACATTGGTTGTTCTCAGCTTTTGTTATCTTTGTCAGTTTATTGGGCATGAGGTGAAATTTCAGAGTTGTTTTGAATTGCATTCATTTTTAGTGATTGAGAGCATTCTTTCATATGGTTTGTTCCTGTACTTTTCACCATTGATTTTTAGGGAATGGCCTTCAGAGGCAGTGTGATGTATTGAATAGATGCCTGCCCTCAGACCCAGGAAGACCTGGGTTCAACTTTTGCTTCTGATACATACTGGTTGTTTAATCCTGAATAAGTCACTTAACCTCATTTTTTAAAAGGCAGCTCTTTTAAGACTGTAAATGGCAGACAAGGTGGTAACCTGCATTGATAGAAGGAGTTCTCTGGTTTAATGAAACCTCGTGTTTAGACACTTTACCTATCGTTCTATTTGTTGTCCACATATTTTAGATATTAGGCCGTAATCAGAAAGATTTCATGCAAAATTTTTTTCTTGGTTGACTACTTCCTTATTCCTAGTTGCATTAATTTTGCAAAAGCTTTTTTTTTCAATTTTATATGGTTAAAACCATCTATTTAGTTTTTTTGTGATCCTCCCTAACTCACCCTTTTTTGGTTAAGAAATTCGCAACCTAATCATACTGCAGAATATATTAGAAGTAAGTTTACCAATGTACTCTGTATAATACCTGTATAGATAGTTAAAAAATTCTTCTAAAAGAAATAAAGAACAATTTAGGTACTTGGAATGATATTCAGTGTTTTTGGAAGGGCTATGCCAATAGCATAAAAATGACAATGGTATGAAAATTAATTTACAGATCTTATGTAACAATCAGCCCACCAAAAGATACTTTGCAGAGCTGGAAAAAAATAATAAAATTAATTTTAAGGAAAAAAGATCCAAAATATCAAAGGAAATAATAAAAAAAGGTAGGAATGAAGGGAGAGTACCACCTGCAGATCTGAAATTATGTTATAAAGCAATAATTATCAAATGTATTTGGTACTAGTTAGAAAAAAATAGAATCAAAGGAGCAGACTAGATGAGGAAAAAACTAGAAATAATTGAATTCAACCCAATGTTCAGTAAACCCTCAAAGGAGCAGACTAGATGAGGAAAAAACTAGAAATAATTGAATTCAACCCAATGTTCAGTAAACCCCAAAACATAAATTACCGAAGAAAGAAGTCCCTATTTGACAAGAGTTGATGGGAAAATAGAAGAGTTGGCAGAAACTTAGACTTAACATTTTATAGCATATGCTAAAATAAGTTCAGAATGGATATGTGACCTGAATATTAAGATAAGAAGATCATACCATAAAAAATTAGACAAAGAGTAGATCATAATACCTTTTAATCACCTTTTAATTTTTTTTCCTTTTATGCCACAATCATTTCTCATTATATTCATCCTCCTACCCCCATACAGAATTCTGCCTATTAACAAAGAGGAATAGTTAAGCAAACTAACCAACAAAACACATGCATCTCCTGCTAAGCTTCCTGACAATTTGGTTCTAGATTTTTGCTCTTTTGTGAAGCATTACTACTTATGATCTTCTTCCATAATCCTCCACAGGTTTAATTTTTTTTTTTTTACATAAATTAGTTTGTATTCCAAAGTGGTGTTGACTTTGCCCACCCAGTCTCTCTGTGTTGAGTAGTGAAGTGGTTTCTAGGCTTCTTGGGCTTGGGGTTCTTTTGATTTAGTTGTGGCAAATGTATTTGGTAGTTTTTGTCTCTTTCTGCTTCCTAGTTTTTGGCATCAGTAGTTTGGTTAAATAGATCATGTTGAATCTTTGGAAATTTTTCACAGAAATTTTCATTTTTTATCATTTTTATCCTTCCAATTTAAAGATAATTTTGACTTTTGCTTTAACTAGTTAACTGTATCCAGACATCTTATTTTGACTTTCTTCTGGATGAAAGTATTAATAATTTATAACTGTGACACATCTGAGTAGTCAAATCATTTTTCCCTTCAAAACTGAGACCTACTATGTAACATTTTTTGCTATCCTTCCCTCTATCTATCTTTGCATGGAAGTGACCAAGTGTCAAACTATATATTGATTTGTTTTGTAGGGTTTTCACTTATCCTTCTTAGATTTTTCTCACCTTTTTAATCTTCTACAACAGATGTTAATACACATACCTCACTTATGTTTATGGTGATCTGTTTGCTTATACTTCTCATAAGTGTAGTAAAACAAGATGATCAATGTCCTATGAAATTTCTTTTTTTAAAAAAATTTTATTAATTTATTTTGATTTATCAACAATCACTTCCATATGCTTTTGAGTTGAAAGTTTTTGTTCCCCTTCCTCCCCCCCACCCTCCCCAGGACGGCACACAGGCTGATATAGGCTTTACATTTACATACCCATTAAACATATTTTCACATTAGTGAAGATGTAAGTAAAAATTAAAACCAATAGGAGGAACCATCAGAAAGATGAAACAAAACTCAACAGAAGGTAAAAATAAGTGATAGCGATTACTTCCATAGTTCTTTCTTTGGATGTGGACAGCATTTTCCATCCCGAGGCCTCTGGAGATGTCTTAGATCCTTGTAATGCTGAGAAGGGTTCAGTTTAACAATATTAGTCATCGCATAACGTGGCTGTTATTGTATACAAAGTCCTCTTGGTTCTGCTCACTTCACTCAGCATCAGACCATATAAGTCTTTCCAGGTTTTTCTGAAGTCAGCCTGTTCATCATTTCTTATAGCACAATAGTATTCCATTACATTCATATACCACAACTTGCTCAGCCATTCCCCAGTTGATGGGCATCCTCTCAATTTCCAATTCTTTGCCACCACAAAAAGAGCTGCTATGAATATTTTTGTACATGTGGGTCCTTTTCCCATTTGTTTGATCTCTTTGGGATATAGCCCTAGAAGTGCTATTGCTGGATCAAAGGGTATGCACATTTTTGTAGCCCTTTGGGCATAGTTCCAAATTGTTCTCCAAAATGGTTGGATCATTTCACAACTCCACCAACAATGTATTAGTGTTCCAATTTTCCCACATCTTCTCCAACATTTATCATTTTCCTGTTTTGTCATGTTGGCCAATGTGGTGGATTGTGTACCTCAGAGTTGTTTTGATTTGCATTTCTCTAATCAATAACATTTAGAGCATTTTTTCATATGACTATAGATGGCTTTAATTTCTTCATCTGAGAACTGTCTGTTCATATCCTTTGACCATTTATCAATTGGGAATGGCTTGTGTTCTTATAAATTTGTCTTAATTCTCTATATATTTTAGAAATGAGGCCTTTATCAGAGAGACTGGTTGTAAAAATTCTTTCCCAATTTTCTACCTTCCTTCTAATCTTAGTTGCATTGGCTTTGTTTGTGCAAAAACTTTTCAATTTAATGTAATCAAAATTATCCATTTTGCTTTTCATAATGTTCTCTATCTCCTGTTTGGTCATGAATTCTTCTGTTCTCCATAGATCTGATAGGTAAACTATTCCTTGTTCTCCCAGTTTACTTATGGTATCAGCCTTTATATCTAAGTCATGAACCCATTTTGACTTTATTTTGGTATATGGTGTGAGATTTGGGTCTATGCCTAGTTTCTGCCATACTCTTTTCCAGTTTTCCCAGCAGTTTTTTTCAAAGAGTGGGTTCTTATCCCAGAAGCTGGGGTCTTTGGGTTTATCAAATAATAGATTACTATAGTCATTGACTACTGTGTCTTGCATATTTAACCTATTCCACTGATCCACCTCCCTATTTCTTAGCCAGTACCAAGCAGTTTTGATGATTGCTGCTTTATAATACAATTTAAGATCTGGAATTGCTAGGCCACCTTCCCCTGCATTTCTTTTCATTAGTTCCTTTGATATTCTGGACCTTTTGTTTTTCCAAATGAATCTTGTTGTTATTTTTTCTAACTCTATAAAATAATTTTTTGGTAGTTTGATTGGTATGGCACTGAATAAGTAAATTAGCTTAGGTAGGATTGTCATTTTTATTATATTAGCTCGGCCTACCCACGAGCAACTGATGTTTTTCCAATTATTTAGATCTGATTTTATTTGTGTGAAAAGTGTTTTGTAATTGTGTTCATAGAGTTCCTGGGTTTGTTTCGGGAGGTAGACTCCTAAATATTTTATAATGTCTGCAGTAAGTTTAAATGGGATTTCTCTTTCTGTCTCTTGCTGTTGGGCTTTGTTTGTACTATATGGAAATGCTGATGATTTATGTGGGTTTATTTTATAGCCTGCATGTTTATGCTAAAGTTGTTTATTATTTCAAATAGTTTTTTACTTGATTCTCTAGGATTCTCTAAGTATATCATCATGTCATCTGCAAAGAGTGATAGCTTTGTTTCTTCTTTGCCTATTCTAATGCCTTCAATGTCTTTTTCTTCTCTTATTGCTAAAGCTAAGGTTTCCAGTACAATATTGAATAACAGTGGTGATAATGGACATCCTTGTTTCACCCCCTCCGCCATGAAATTTCTTAATGCCTTTGAATGTATTATGAAACCTGTCTCTGACTACTCCTTTGTTTGCCTTTGTAAGGTGAACTTGTGAGTCATCAAGCTGCAGCTGTCTTTATATCTTATGGTTTTGTTTATCATGAGAATATGAATGTTGAGATATTGATCTGGTTGGGAGAGAGACATATATTGTGGCCCAGTTTGCAGTCATAGAATTCTCTTCAGGTCTGCCTTGGATGGTTTTCATTTATGTAGTCTCTAGAAAAGTACTTAAAATGAGAGTTTATTTTGACATGAAACTTAGTGATGTTTTGTAAATTTGTGTCTACTATGCTTGCCAGACTTTGACTGTTGTGGGTTTTTGGGGGGTTTTTTTGGTTTCCAGAAATGACTGCTGTACATGCAGGTAACATAAACTTCAAATGGGACCCCAAAAGCCTGGAGATAAGGACTCTGGCAGTTGAAAGACTTTTGGAGCCTCTTGTTACTCAGGTAAGAATTTACACATCTGTCTTGCAGCTTTATAGTTAGTGTCATTTGAGAAGGTTTCCATGTTGAGTCATGTTTTTTGAAGACCCACAGAATTTTAGAATTAGAAGGACCTTTATAACTCATGTAAACCAACCTACTTTTTTCTGTAGATGAGGAAACATAAGCCATGTAGGGAAAAGGATTTACTACAGGTAGTAGCGGAACTAGGATCAGAAACTAGGTTTTTTTGCTTCATACTCCATTATTATAAATAGACTGATGGTTAGCTATTGTAAGTAATAATAGAAATTAAGAAGTGTCAGAGGTGGTACTTTTGTACCATTTATGAGAACCACTTTTACGATAACTTTATTCACTATCTTCAAGATGCCAGTACTGTTGTTTTCAGATTTATTTACAGGTAGTGGTATCTCCATTTGGTAAGTGAGACAGTTGTAACTTGTTCATGGCTACTCAGCTGAGAAATGTCAGGACCGGGATTTGACAGGTCAGGACCAGGTTTCATGACTGAGATCAGCATTCTTTTCACTAGAACACATTATGTCCCTTTTACACAAAGTTCTGAAAGGTTGACCACCACCTACGTAGCTTATGCCTTTTTTGTGTGTAAATATCAAATATTGGAAGGTACTTAACTCATTAGAAGTGGTAGTTTTGATAAGTCAGTCAGTAAGTAGTAAGTGCCAGGCATTGTGCTAAGCACTGGAGAAACAAAGAAAGGCAAAAGACAGTCCCTCTTGTCACAAGGACTGTAGCTCACTGCCTAATAGGGGAGACAGCATGGAAACAAGATAGAAACAGGTTAAATGGAGGTGATCAATAGAGGGAAGGCACCAGTATAAACGGGTATCAGGAAAGGTTTCTTGTTACAGCTAGGATTTAAAGGAAGCCAAGAGGTGGAGATAAAAGAGGGAGAGTATTCCAGGAATGGGGAATAGCCAGTGAAAATTCCAGGAGTCTAGCCATGGAGTATTTGTGTGAGAAATAGTAAGGGTCACAAATTATGTGGGGAAGTGGGAGTTGGGATGGGGAAGTAAGGTATAAGAGGTATAAGAAGCTTGGAAAGGTAGTAGGGGGTCAAGTTGTGTAGGACTTTGAATGCCAAACAGGATTTTGTATTTGGTTCTAGAAGTGATGGGGGCGTCTTGAATCAGGAGGTGGGTGACATGGTCAGACCTGAGCTGTAGGAAGATTACTTTGACAGCTGAGTGAAGGATGATGGACTGAAGCGGGGAGAGACTTGAGGCAGGAAGACCCATCAGTAGTCTGTTGTAAAAATCTAGGAGTGAGGTGGAAATGTTAGAGTAGAGCGTGTATGTGAGAAATGTTTCTTTCTAATTATAATTTGCATTTTCTGATTATCATAATTTGATTATTTTAATCTGTTACACTTATAGATACCATCATGAATGAAAGACATTTAACTGAGAATTAATAACTAACTAGCTTTGGTTAGATTATAAGGAATGCAGGCATAACTCCCTAGATTATGTTAATATGAGATTGAATAGCTTGGGCCATTTTTCCCCTCTCCAATTCCATCTCATTAATATAAATTAGTATTTATACATATGAATGTAGTAGGAATTGGGAAGGAGATTTATAGCCTATGAACCCATTTACTGCGGTACTCTAGTTCAGTTCTTTCCATTTTTAACTATAACAAGTCTTTAAGCATCTTATGCAAAAGATAAAATAGCTGTTCACTGTGTTACTCAGATGATTAGTATTCAGAGATTTAAAACTTAACATTTTTTATTTCTTTGGGCAGTAGTGTGTGTCTTTTTAAAGGACTCTTGACTAAAGAGTCGTTACTAAAGTAATTCATGTGAATAAACTATGAAAAGAAATTTGTCTTCAGAAGCAAATTTTTAAGGATTAAAAACAACCCCAAGTGCTTTTGAAAACTTGGCTCCATCATACCCTCATAAAGTCACATTCTGCTTTCTGGATCTTCTGCTTAATGATGCATGGGAGAGATGATGGATTTGACCCTTAAAACTTTTTTCTTGTCATAATGTAAACTTTTAAAACCTTTCCTGGAATGTGTCATTTCTGCTTCATCACTTCATCTGCTGTGTTTTTTGCCTAAACACTCAGTTAGCCTAGTTCCTGTGGAAACTACAGTTTATAACCACTTATTTGAATTAGGAATACCGCTTTTAAATAGGATTGTTTTCTTATTTTGTGTGAGTGACTAATGCCTGCCAGGAGTTCATAAATGTTAGGTTATGATGTTTTGCTGCTAGCTGACTATGACCTGGATGTTTGTCTTCCTAGAATTTTCATCTAAAAGTCTGCAATTTATTCTTTAAATGTAAAACTGTTTTAGGTTACAACTTTGGTAACCACCAGTAACAAAGGCCCCTCCAACAAGAAACGAGGTCGCTCTAAGAAGGCCCATGTTTTGGCTGCATCAGTTGAACAAGCAACTGAGAATTTCTTGGAGAAGGGAGACAAAATTGCCAAGGAGAGTCAGTTTCTTAAGGAGGAACTTGTGGCTGCTGTAGAAGATGTTCGCAAACAAGGTGAGTGATGTTAATCTTTGAAAGGTAGAGAAATAGACTTTTGGAAAACCTTTGGTTTGCCTTCCTTTCTGGGTTAGCTACTTGAAATTAATTTGCTTGAGTTTTTTAGAATTTTGAGCAGCAGAAATAACTTAAATGCTAATATCTGTTTTATAGATACTTGGATTCAGTTCTCTTTGGTCTTTGATGTAATAGATAAATGAAAATTATGTGACTTAGTAAAAATGGAGATTGAGTGTATCTGGGATTTACCTTTACCTTAATGTTTATGTTGTAGAACTTCCAACTGGTATTTTGTGGGATTGCTAGAATGGAGCAGCTGTCATAAGAGTGTAGAGATTATATGAGTGCATCTGCAGAGTTATGTGTTGATTTAGTCATACAAATGAACACTAGGTTAAGGTTTGACATAAATTAATTTGGGACTTAAATTATCCGTTGAGAGACAGAGAGTTTTACAAAAACTGAAATTTTGATTGACACACTAGTCCGATACAGATTCAGAAATCTTGATTGACTCTGCTAGCCAATTTATTAGCTCCATGGTAATATGAAGTATGGAAAGGAGGGCTGCCATAAATTTGGCGAGTTATGTTTTAGAAGCTGGAATTTTATGGTAAGTATTTGATAGTATAATCTTGCACACATTTTAGAAATGGTCTTAGGTTCTATCATCCTAAAGTAATTGAGGGAAGAGTGTATGATTGTCCTAACCCACAAAAGATTATATGGGTGGCACTGTCCAGAGAAGTAACCAAAAGATTAAATATGGAAAACATTTTTTTCCATTATTTTAACCTTTCCCTAAGTTTGAAAGCTCTTTTAAGTTAAAACTTTGATATAAAAATCTAAGAATTGTGGGACATTGTAAGCTGAGTTAATTACTATGTCTAGTATGTATAGTAACAAAAATACTTGTTGAGGATTTGAATGTTTATTTTAAACACTCTCAGAAGCATAGTTTAAATCTTCTGAGTCCTATGTGGGTGTTAGTCTTCATTTTGTTCACCTTTAAATGCTCTTCTAAGTTGCTTGCAGTGTGTTACTTGCTTTGTCGTTCCTGACTTAGGGGGGCTTGCAGGTCCAGGGCCTCATCTACCATAAGTCCTGAATACGCAAGCAGGAGAAGAATTGTAAACTTGGTTCTCAGAGCCTTCAGGGCTCTGGAGCTGAAGACATAACCCATGGGCCAGGTTATCTTTAATCAGAGTCTTGGGACCCAGTTACCAGGTATTGCTGACTCACATACCCAGACTGGTCTCTCTTTTTTCCCCTATTTTTTAAGAAAGAATGATCTGATAATTTTCTCCATCAGAAAACTCTTTTTTTAAAAATTAATTTATTTTGAATTATTAACAATCACTTATAAGCTTTTGAGTTTAAAATTTTTCTCCCCCTCCCTCCCTACCTCTCTTCCCCAAGAAGGCGTGCAATCTATACATATACATATAGGCTATACATATACATTCCTATTAAACATATTTCCACATTAGTGATGTTGTAAGGAAGAATTAGAACCAATAGGAGGAACCGCCAGAAAGACGAAACAAAATGCAAAAGAAGAAAAAAAAATAGCAAATAGTATGCTTCGATCTGCATTCAAACTCCATAGTTCTTTCTTTGGATGTGGATAGCATTTTCCATCATGAGGCCTTTGGAGATGTCTTAGATCCTTGTATTGCTGAGAAGGGTTAAGTCTATCAATATTAGTTATCGCACAACGTGGCTGTTACTGTGTACAGTGTTCTGCTGGTTCTGCTCACTTCACTCAGCATCAGACCATATGAATCTTTCCAGGTTTTTCTGAAGTCTGCCTGCTCATCATTTCTTATAGCATAATACTATTCCATTACGTTCATACACCACAGCTTGTTCAGCCATTCCCCAATTGATGGGTATCCTCTCAATTTCCAGTTCTTTGCCACCATAAAAAAAGCTGTTATAAATATTTTTTTTTACACGTGGATCCTTTTTCCATTTGTATGATCTCTCTGGGATATGGCCCAAAAGTGCTATTGCTGGGTCAAAGGGTATGCACATTTTAATAGCCCTTTGGGCATAGTTCCAAAATGGTTGAGTCAGAGGACTCTTGGGTATGGGAGCCTAAGGCAAATGCTGCTTTGTTATCCTATGGACAGCACACTCCTTTTTGCCCTTCTTGTGATTCAGGGGCACTGGCTGATGAGGCAGAAACTCATTTTTTCTGTTACCCTTTTTGAGCCCCTGTTCCTTCATCAAGTCCTCTGGGACTCCCACTGTATGGTTAAACTTTTCTTTAAATTTGTCTTAGACCTAATCCTTCAACTCTATGTCCATCTTATACTTGGTAGCTGGGTGGCTTCGGCTTGGAGTCAGGAAGAGCTGAATTCACATAATGTCTCAGATACTATCAGCATGACTTTGAGTAAACTACTTAACTCTTGTCTGCCTCAGTTTCCTCATCTGTAAATTGGGGATAATAATAACACCTGCCTCCTGGGGTTGTTGTGAAGATTGAAAGAGAAAATATTAGTAAAGTGCTTTTGCAAACCTTAGATCTCTGTAGGAATGCCATTGTTATCATTGTCATCACATCACCACCACCACCAAATCACTCACTGAACCCCACACACCTCCAGAAGTCACTATATCCCCTGGGTGACCCTTCTCTCAGTTTCCATGAGTTGAATGATTAAGTTACCACCTTTATGAAGATGAATTTCAAATCTGCTTCTCTAGCCCTAACCTCTCTGCTGACCTTCAGTCTCACATCTCCAACCGCCTATTGGGCATCTTGAACTGGTTGTTTTTTATATTGCTTAAATATCCTTATCCCCTAAAACAAGAATTTTTTTGAAGAAAAAACAAGATTCAATACATTAAAAAAACAAAAACACCTAACTATGCAGTTTTCCACACCTGTGGACCTCTTCTCTCTGCACTGGAGTTGGGGGGAGGTGTCTTCTCATGTCTCTTCTTTGGGACCATCTTGTTTTTTGTGATTTAGCAACATTAATTTTTTTATTTTGTTTTGGTTCTTTCACATTGTTATTGTCATTGTGTATATTGTTTTCTTGCTTCTACTTCATTTTGCATCAATTCATGTAAGTCTGTGCTTTCCTCTGAATTCGTTATGTTATTTTACTTCTTACAGCACAGTAAGATTCTATTACATTCACATACCATAATTTGTTTAGCCGTTCCTCGATTTTTCATGATCAGGTATTTTATTTCCAATTTCTGTCACAAAAAGTGGTGCTGTAAATATTTTGGTGAATATAGAGTCTTACTTTTTATCAATCCTGCGACTCAGACATTATCCCTTTCGTGTATTATGGCAGAAGTCATTCATTCTGAATAATGAACACTGGCAGCTAGGTGGTATAGTGGGTAGAGCATTGGACCAGGAGTTGGGAAAACCAGAGTTCAAATTTGGCCTCATACACTTATTAGCTGTGTGACCCAAGGCAAGTCACTTAACCTCTGTTTGCTTCAATTTCCTCAACTTTAAAATGGAAATAACAGTGGTACCTACCTCTCAGGGTTGTTGTAAGGCTCAGATGAGATAATATTTGTAAAGCACTTAGCCTACTGCTGGGCACCTAGTAGATTCTACATAAGTGCTTATTCCCTCCACTTTCTACTATGTATTCTGGTGCTGTGAACTATTGAATTTTGGCACTACTACATTGTTAGTAGCCACAAGGATTGTTGCATGAAATCACAGGGGTTTTGCTTTGTTGATGTCCTGTTGGGTTTTTGATAATTGAGCATGGGCTTTCCACTTTAGACCTGAGTTAATTATTAAATTTTCCTTCAGTAAGCTATTGACAAGACAGAGATGGCAACCATATGGGAACAGTCATTAAATTATAGGGCATGTACTTGTGTTTTGTTTTCTTTTTTTTATAATTTTTGACATCTTTTGTTTTTACATTGCCTATTTTTCTCCCTTGCTCCTATTTTCTCCGACAGCCATCTCATGTAAAATAATTTTTGAAAGAAAAAAGAGAAAGTGAAATAAAATAAACTTACTTTATTTTTAATGGTAGAACATGATTTCTAGTGGTTAGGGGAAAATTTCTGGAAAACAGAAGTCATAGTTTATCTCTAAAGATATTCTTCAAATAGACTGAAAAGCTTCATGAGAGCAGGGGCTCTATATTACCTAAATTTCCTCCAGTGCCTCCATATAGTGCCTCCACACACTGAGATTTAATGTTGGCTGAATTAAACAGAATTAGCTGTAGATTGTGGATGGGGAGCAGAGGACCAGGAGTCACTCCCACCCCATGGGCTAGGTGCATAGCCTATGTGCCTGACACACTAAAAAGCTATCTGGCTGCTAATCCAAAGGATGGTTGGTCACAGGAACATACATTTAGAATTGGAAGCAACATTAGTGACCATCTAGTCCAGTCTCTTCATTTTATAGATGAGGATACTGAGGCCATGGAGTTGCAATGACTTGCCCAAGCTGAAACATGTGGAAAGCATCTGAGGCAAAGGCAGAAGTTTGGCCTTGTGGGCCTCCCAGTTTGGAGCCTGGGAGAGCTTAGGTTTTTCTGTAGTATTGGAAAAATATCTTGTTACTGCCCTTTTTGGGTGTGTGGCTCAGTGGCAAGGCTGTAGCATGTCAGGGATGTCTGTCTCTGTGAAGGACGATGTTAGAATTTATTCTTTAAATTCTTTTCCGTAGACCAAATAACAGAAGAAGAAGTGTGAAATATTTTATTTTTCCCTCCTCTTTCAAAGCCATTGATACTCAGTTAAGTGAGTATCTTAAGATTTCTTTGGAGCTTTTCTGCTCCGCTATTTGAGCTTTCATATCATTGACTCACTCAAGGACAATGTTTCCAGTCAATCAAATTCTAAGTCCAAATCTTAGTTTCTTTATTTTTTTAAACTTACTGTGAGTAATTTGTTGATTCAGTATTGTAATACACCAAAACTTGTTAAAAAGTGTCTTATTACTATTTTTTTTATCTGGAGAGAGATGAGATAGGTGTGTGGGGGGGTACTTCTTAATCTTAAAGAATAGACTTTTAGTCTGTACCAGTTTTAGTTTATTAGCAACTGTGGTTGAATTAATTAGTTATAGTTGATCTAGTAACTGTTAATGTGTCTTCTGGCAGTATTCAAAATGCCTTTAAATATTTGGAGTACAAAATAATCTAGTAGGATGAAATTATAATCTCTTAAGATATTATCACAAAGTTGTGGGTGTGCCTGCTCTTTTACTAAGTTGTTTTTTGACTAAGAATCTTAAATTCTTTTGGTTATGCAAATCTTTTAATGGTGAGATTAAGAATCTAAACCCCAAGAATAGACTAAATGATTTATGTGGGAAGAGTTACTAAAATTTTCCCCTATTGGTAAATCTGGAGTAGGTAATTTAAAGAAATGTAGCAGGACACATCAGGGGGGAAAAAAAAGAGAATATATTGATCACATACTGTCAAGAGAAGAAGGTTTTGCCTCTGCATGCATTTTTTCCTGTAGTAACTGACTTGAGGACCAAGTCAAATCAAAGAGTGGAAAAGATGTGAAAATGAATGGCTTATCCAGTAGAGATATAGACAACACAAGACTGATACTACATGTAGTGTAGGCAGCCTGGAAGATGGGCTGTTGAAAAGAAACCATATTATATTCAAAATAACTGTTTGAGAGGTAGATACTGAAGGAGCTGGGCCTAGGTATGTGGAATTCTTGGAATGGGAGCTTTAAAAGAGAAAACAGGCTAGTGATCCTGTTTTAATGTCTTATTTAGTTATTTAAATTATGATGCCAGTGAGGTTGGGTTAAAAAGGTTGATCTCTTCCCACCCCTCAGCCCCCATGAGCCTGTAAGAGTTATACATTCATACAAAAGAAAGAGAGAAAGAAATGAATCATAGAACTTTTCTATAGCTTTCTGCCCCACCAACCTAGCAACAAACTGGGCTAACACTTATTTATCATTGCAAACTCAATATCAGTGCGGAGAAGAGGAATAACATAAAATCTAAAACTTGTTTCCTTAATTAGATTTCAACATTATAGCCTAATCATCTTCTGCATTATACCTAATGAGAAATCGGTTGATTTCTTCAAATTCATGTTCTTCCTTTGAGTTTTTTTTTTTTTATCAGTTTCTTTCCTCTTTGTATGACCTTTTTAGACAACTGTTTCAGTCTCTTTTCTGGTATATGTGGCACTTGTCTGATTCTCCTTAAACCTGCATCTGCCCTTGCGTGCTCTTTGACAATTTCCACCTCTCGCCTGGAACTCTTCTATTTCCTGATATTTCTTACCATTTCAAAGCACAGAAAGGATTTTTATTATTCTTATTCCCCCAACATTCCCCGGTTCTTTCTTTTTTTCTGGTAACTGTGTTCAGAGTGGGAGAATAGGAAAAGCAAAAAGTAAATTCCGAAGAAACATTAACAAGTTGTCAGTTGAATTTTTATGTCTTAGAGTTGTGTCTGTGACTTAAGACTCTAGAGTAGAGGCTGTATTTTTTTTGTCTTAAATTGTGCCAAGAATACTGTCTTCTTTCAAGTCACCAGGCTGTTATAAGCATATGCTGCTTTACAAAGCTTCATTTTTGAGGTGAGCAAATTGGAAATAGGGGAGGAAAAGGGAAATTATTAAATTCTGATGCCTCCTGTCATCTTGAAATTGCTTTAAATTTATCCTACACATCTTAAACTCACAAATGAATAATTGTAATTAGGATACTAACTTCATAAACTTAAATGAACCAGGTTACCTTGGTGATCTTAGCTGAACAGTGCCCCCTCTTAATATATAGATATACACTATACACACATACTTTTATTTATATATATGTGTGTGTGTGTGTGTGTGTGTGTGTGTGTGTATATATATATATATATATATATATGTATATATTCATTGTGACTGAAGAGTTCCCTTGGGAACCATAATTTTTACTTTGGCACGTAGAATTTCAACCATGACACTATTAACATAGTTTCCACTGGTTAATTTTCTTTAAAGGGTGATTGCAAATCAGAATACATGTTGTGCATGTATTTGAATGTAAAATCATTAAAGTATCTTTCTTTAGAATGTGTCTGAGTAGCAGCAGGGCACCCATGAATGAATAAGGAAAATGAGAACATGAATATATGTAGTATTGTATTTTCATTTTTTCTTCCACATTGCCTTGTCAACAAGAATGAACTGAAATGTCACTGGTGTCTTGCGGGTTGAGAGGTAGATTGTATGGTCCACTGTTTATTTACAGTGTCTACTCTAATTCATAAGGTCCTTTCAGAAATTTAAAAAAAATTTTTTGTAGGTTAGAGAATGTGTCAGACAGATTATGTGCAGGACTGTTTTAAAAACCAGGAATTCAGTGTGTTTTGTTGTGAAATCTACATTTGCTATAATACTTTTTCACATATGTAATTGCTTTTCATCTAGGGATCTGTGATTTGCAGGTGACAAGGATGTTTCTTTGGCAAATAAAAAGAATAAGGTAGAAAAAAATGTTGACCAGAATAAAGCATTTTAGTCAGATTCTTTATTTAGGAGACTCTCAAAATATAAGTTCTGAGGACTTTGAAGGATAAATATGCAGTCTTGCTTGCCCTGCCTGATGGAACTGATTATGTTGTTCTGGGCCTGAACAGTCTTGGAAATGCAATAAATTTAGCTTTGAAGTCATCGTGTTTGAAAATACGTCGTTTTCATGCTAAATTCTGTAAAATCAGTCTACGATACTTTCATGTGGAGTCAGTGTTAACTATATTTTTAAAGAGTTGTGAATTAAAAATCATTGCTCTGAGGCAGTATGCACAGTACAAACAGTGAAGAGGGATGCTTGGACTTGAAGTTAGGATCTTGGTTCAAACTGAGCTCTGCCACTCAGCCACTGTGTACCTCACTTTTGTCATTGTCAATCAACCAATGAACAAACACTTAGGAAGCACACCTACTATGTGCCAGGCAGCATTGATTTATATAAATAAATAAATATATGAGTAAATTATTGTAAAATGAATCTATTAAGCTTTAGTCATTTCTTCTCTTGGCTTTGCTCACCTTCAAAAATTGAAGTATTAGGATGGAGTAATTTTTCAGAATACTTTCATGTTATTATCATGTTAGTTTTTGTATAACTTGCTAGTAAGTAGATTCTTCACAGGTGATCAAGTTGTGATTTTTAAAAAAAAATAATGGAAATTCTTTTGTCCAGTTTCGGAGTATTTATCTAGAGCTGAGATATCCCCTCAAGAAAAAGCTTTCAGGAATCAGGAATTGTAGAATAAGGACGTTTTGGCCATCCTTTTCATGGAGCAAAAAGGTGCTCAGTTGTTCGGCCCAAGATTTTTTGCAAGAGGTTTGTTATACCTTGATGTTTGAGTGCTTTATTCCTTCCCTGTCTTTTAGTTTTAACAACTCTTTAGTCATTTTCTAAAGCAGCCTGATGTTAGGAAATAGAGAAGAAAGATTCATTGATTAAGAAGTTTTTCTTTTGGATACTAAAATTTAACATCTCTCTTATGCATTGATGATCTTTGCTTTATTCATCTTACCGGGGGTAGGGAGCCTGTGGCTTTGTAGGTCCTCAATGGTGGCCCTTTGACTGAATCCAAACTTCACAGAACAAATCCTCTTAATAAAAGGATTTGTTCTGTAAAACTTGGACTCAGTCAAAAGACCCTAGAGGGCACATGTGGCTTCTAGGCCGCAGGTTTCTTATCCCTGTTTTACAACCTGTAGTAATAAGTCAGTTTTCCAATTTTAGGTCTTGGGTTTAGAACTTCATCTACTGATGCATCGTAACAACTTCTGCCGTTATCCACGGACTAGAGTAAGACCATCTATTCGTTCATGTTCAATGCTGCCTGTTATCCTCATCACCACCCCTATGGCAGAGGCTGTGTGATCATAAGATATGTTCAGCTCCATGACCCTGAACAGGTCATTTAATTTCTCTTAATGGCTTTGTGATCTGGGCACTTCACTAAGCCTCTCAGGATTATAGGCAGTTTTCAAAGACTACATAATTTTCAAAGAAGGTGCTCACCAGCATTGGTAGAGGAGAGTTTTCTCATTTAGGAATTTCCTATGCCAGTGTCCACTCCCTGTCACTAAGAGCTCACATTTCTACATTTATGTAGTGCTTAAAGGTTTACAAAGCACTTTGCTCATAAGTAGCTTTGTGAAATAGGCAATATAGATATAATTCCCATTTCATGGATAAGGGAACTGAGATGCAGGGAAGAGAAATGAATTGCCCATGGCCATACAGCTGTCAGTAAATGCATTTATTCATTACAGACCATATGCCAGATCCTGTGCTAAGTGCTGGAGTTTAGGCCATCTGACTTGAAGATGTTGCTTTCTGACACTGTTTTTCCCACATCTATTTCATTGTGACTTGTTTACTACTTCCTATGTACTGTTGCTTTCCAGGCTTCAGAATTTCTATAGCAGTTTACCTTGACTTTCCTGTCCCCTTTCAGTTAAATGAGCCTAATGGTGAACTGTACAAGCTTTTCATTATGTTTACTTTATTTTGTCCTTTTTTGAATGTTGAATACATTTTATAACTATTGCCAGTCTTGAAGTCCTGATAGCTTAAGCAAGTTGTAAATACTTTTCATGTTCTTAGGCCTTGCTCTTGAGGAGCTGTCATGTTGACACACAGTTCTTATCTCCTAGCCTCCAAAAACTTAATCAGAAGGATGTCTTAATGTTTTCTTCAGTACATTAAATAAAACCAGTAAGGACCTACTAGATGAGAGTCGGCATAATATAGTGGATGGAAAGTTGGCCTTGGTTCAGTTTCTGCCTCTGACACATAACAGAGCTCTGTGACCTTGGGGCAAGTCAAGACACTTAACCTCTCAGTACCTTCAGTAAATCTCTAAAAGGATAGGTTGCATAGCTATTACCAACCCACATTGGAAAGGGAATTTCATCACCTGAAGTTGCCTATACTAATTATAACAGATTCAATTATTTTTAAAAAATGTGCAAGGCACTATGCTAGTTTTGGTAGTTAAACACATTCAGGATAGTTTTAAAAATACCAAATTTGGATGGTTTCTCTTTGAATTCTCAGTGTAACAAGTTTAAAAAAAACCCCAAAGACATTGAGCTTTTTGATTGTCCCCTTTTTAGTGCCTAGCTTAAGTCCATTTTACACAGTTTGAGAAGGAACTTAATTAACAAGATTCTCCTTTAGAGTTAGAGGTCTGTATTAATTTCTTTTAAAAATTTATTTATGGCTTTTGTTCTTATCACACGTAGATTTCTGAATATAACACCTCCTTTCATATTCAGCAAGCCATTTCTTGTAATAAAAGAGAAGGGAAAAAAGCATGTCAGCAAAATTAACCAACATATTACCGGAGTTTGACAGTATACAGTGTTCTACATCCATAGTCCCTGACCTCCAAAAAGAAGGTAGGGAGATAGAGTTTTCTTATCTTTTTGGAGGGCCAACTTGGCCATTATAATTTGAGAACAATTGGAGTTTCTTTTTCCATTCATTTATATTTCAGTATTCACTGTGTTTTTTGTCTGCCTGCTTCTGTTCTGCATCAGTTGGTATGTCTTCTAGGTTTCTTTGAAATCTTCATATTCATCTTTTCAGTAATATTCTGTTACATTTACATACCACCAAATTATCTTTGTGATAATGACATGATGTTTTACAGAGAATCATCAGAGAAACTAATTGAGACAACTAATAGTTCCAGTTATACTATTTCTCAGAAGTAGAACTTAGCATCTATTTTCTTGGTCTGTAGAGCCATCAGATTTTGAGACTTTGAAAAGTAAGTGATGTCTTACACTTTTAGGATATACTTCTCTTTGAAACCTTGAGATATAAATACAACATGAAAGAGAAGTATTTTTAAAAGTATTTCTTCAGTTTTTACAGTTAGGAAAAGCCAATTTTTCCATTTCCATGATTATAAAGACCCAGATGGTGTCATTAATGAGATTTGTTAAAATGGAGTTAAAAGCAGCAAAATAATTTTCATTGTTTATATTATTTTGGTTAGGAAACTTTGTTTTTACATATATTAGCAAATCACTTTGATGTTTTAAAAAAATATGTTAAAACTTCTTTATTTGTTTAGACTGGACAACCAGAGCTTGTGGAGAACTATTTTATTTCTCCCCACCCCATTGAGAGGGAAAAAGAAAAAACCCTTATAAGAAATGTGTCTAGTCAAGCAAAACAATTGCCCATGTTGGCTATGTCCAAAAAATTGTATGTCTCATTCTGCATCTTAGGTCCATTACCCCTTGTTTGGTGGTAGGTAGCAGTCTTCATCACTGGTCCTCCAGAATCATGACTGGTCATTTCATTGATCAGAATTCTTAAAGTTGTTTGTTCCGACAATTTTGTTGGTACTGTATAACTTTTTGGAGAGTGGTTTTGAAGAGCTTGGATCCTGAGTCCATCTAACATGTTTGCCACCCAGTCAGTCACCATAACTACATATACTACATAGTATAAATGACTGGGATATTGTAGTGTGGGCTTTCTCATCCCTAACAGAACTTTTGGGTGTGTTGTAGGGGAAACTCAGTTTCTAAGAGGTTTACAGACCAAGTGAGTGAGAATTTTAGGGCATGAAGAAATGTCAGAGCCTAATCCTTTTGGTTTTGTATGCAAAAAAAACCCAAACCCACCAAGGTCGAGATACAAGGCATGAAGCAAGTATTACAGAAAATTTTTGTTGCTTTGACTGGTCTTGAATACTCTTTTCTGTGAAAAGGTATGGTGAGCCTAGTTGAACACTCACCCATTGTATATAGTTTCCCATTAATGGCATTAAACTATCTGGTCTGTACCCTTTTATTTTGTCTAATCCCTTTCCTTAATCCTTTATGAAATAGGTCAAATGGTTCAGTCATTGGACAGGTAAGAAATAGTGTTGGAATGTGAGCGGTAGCTTTAAGGGTAAGAAGGGACAGCAGACAAGTAGCAAGTATACATTACTATGTGAAAGATTAATCTCTTGCATAAAAATGGGAAAAATTATTTTTTTTCCTGCTTCTCAGGCATGGTTTCTTTTATGCTTTATTTCTTCTATAATATGGTTTTTAAAAGGTTGAAATAGGGGTTTCAGCTAATGTCTCAGAAGAAATGTCATCTTTTTGCTTTAGTGGAAAAAGTGCTGGATTTGAAGCCAAGAGAACCTGGGCTCAAATCTTGGCTCTGCTAATTATTACGTGGGTGACTTTGGGCAGATCACTTAATTTCTGGTCTCATTTTCTTCTCTCTAAAATGAGGATGTTGGACTCAGTGACCTGTAAGGTCACTCTCAACTAGAATTATATGATCTGATGAGAATAATAGACTCCTCAAATCTTAAACTTCTTGGAAGGGACCTTGAAGATTGAGTAGAAACTCAGTGCTCATTTTAAAGATGAGAAAACATGAATAGTGCAGAGCAGAGTCAAGACTCCAACCCAAATCTTTCTGCTAAGCTCACAATAGTGCCCCCTTTAAGAAATCATTCATCCCCACTCTGATCTAAAGCCTGAATCTCTTCAACAGTGTCCTTGATGAATAAATGATCAGCCAGCCCAGCAATCTCCAGTGTAAAGAAACTTACTACTTCTTGAAGCAACTTATTTCCATTTTTGGATTTCATACTTTAGGAAGGTCTTCCTTAATGAGCTGAAATCTGCCTACTTATGGCTTATCCAGTACTACAACAGCTGTGAAGTGGTTTCCTCCCCCCCCATGTCTTTTACTGTTTTATCTTGTCCTTGATTTGAACTCCCAAAATTTTTAACTTTTAGTGAAGGGAAAGCCCTGAGGAAAGGGAGTGTTGACAGTTGTAATTTCACTGCAGGTACTGAAGCCCTGAGAGCTTTGTTATTTATTTGTTTGTTTGTTTGTTTCGTGCTTATTGTTCAAATGAAAGTAGATACAGAATAGAATTGGGCTACTTTTCAGTCCTTGCCACTGACTGTAATGTGGGCTGACTTGTGTGCCCTAGTTTTCCAAGTAATATGTATATAGGTTCATATTTTGACACTTTAGGAGGAAATGTATTTTATAAAAGAGGTGAGAGCCACCATCATCATTTCAGACTCTTCCCTGTATAATATCATAGAATTTTTTTTCTTAAACCATTGAATACCCCTAAAAATCAATTGTATTAATCTGTGTCAATAATCCTCTTATAATGGGGGAAGGTGTTAGGGACAAGCATTTATTAAGCATGTTTAATCCTAGCTTAGAGAATAGAGCAAATGATATGGGATTGTTTAACCCCTCATCCAATGGCTGTCTTTCTTTACTTTTTCTTTTTACTGCTAATATCATAAACCTGAGACATCAGGGGAGTGGGGTATTGTGGGAGCTGTCTTCAAAGTCAAGAAGACCTGGTTCAAGTTGTGCCTCTGATACATACAGGCTGTGTAGCTGTGGGCAAATGACTTAACCTCTCAGTATTCTAGGGACTCCCTAAAACTAAAGAAAATGCTTATCTACATTGGTAGAGGAAGTTTCCTTTCCTGGGAGTTCCATATACCAGTGAAATCACAGGACTGTCTCTGTACCTAATACCGTCTGTCAGCAATGAAAATAAAATACGAATTCCTGTTGTACCCAGGAGCTTAAGAAAATGAGAGCAAGACAAAATTTTCATTCATTCTGCTATGTTCTTCTATTCTCATTTGGACTCAGTTTCCATTAAAGGGTTAATTTGGAGGGTTAACAAGGGGAACAGGAGAAGCTAAAAGGGGGATTGAGGAGATGAAGCCAGTCAATTTTGGGGCGGAATGACTGCATCTGTAAAGTTTTCAAATAAATGCCCTTTTATAAGTTACTATGTGTGATCTCATTTCTCCCCCTTCCCTTTCCAGAGGACACTACCACCCTTAACCCAGGTTTGCAATCCTGAAATTATCCTTAGTTCTTCTTAACCTACCCCTCCTATGTAGTGGGTTGTTGAGTATTGTCAGTTCTATGTCAAAAACCTCTCTCATGTTGGTCCTTATCACCTCACACCCAGACTATCACAGTAGCCTCTCGTCTCCCTGCTTCTGCTACTTCTCTCCAGTGTTTCTTTTATGTCTCTGGAAATAATAATAAATAAATGGAAATAATAATAAAATTAATAAATAATAAAAACAAACTTTCTTAAACACAGACTTGACCATGTCAGTCCCTTACTCAAAAATCTTCAGTATCTATTATTTCTATAATTAAATAGGGACTTCTTAGCCTAGCATTTTAAAACCTGCACAATTTAGCTCCTAGCCATTATTCCAGATCTTTTTCATTTCCCTTCATACATTTTGTGTTCTAACTAAATTGGACTTCTCCCTGTGCCCTAAACTTGACATACCATGTGTGTACCTTTGCACAGGCTTTCCTTTACCTAGAATTCACTTTCTCCTCTACCCTTTCTTCTTTTAGGGCTTAACTCAACTCAACTGGTTACCTCATAAAGGGAGCCTTTCCTGATATCCATCTCCTTCCTGAAATTATTTTGTGTATTTTTTTGGGTGGGGTATACATGTTTCATTGTTCCCTTTCCCAACCCTAGTGGAATGTAAATCATGTAAGGATAAGGCCTTTACCATTTCCTTTTTGTCCGGTGTTCACAGCACCCAACACAATGTCTTGTACGTAATTTATTTTTGAATTGAATTGAATTGAATTACATTAGGTCCCAGGGAGGTTAAAAGCCTTGGCTAAGGTCATACAGCTAGTAGGTGGGATTCAACACAGGTCCTTTGATCCAAATCCATTCATTCCTACCACTATTTAGGCTTATTTCTTAACTACTAAACGTCCTTAGAAGAGAACTGATTGATTTGAAGCTAGTAAAGATGGTTTTTTCTTCCCTTTTTAAAAATCTTATTTATTTTGAACTTAAGAAATAAAATGAGAGTATTTCCATAACATAGTAGGATAGGAAGAAAAACGATTATATATGAAACTGCAAGTCTATTATGTACAACTTGCTGTTCCTTTTAAATATATAATAAAGTTAACATGTAACTTTTTTTCCTTCCCCGTCCCACCCATGGCTACCATTAGAGAGAGAGATGTGTATGTACACACACACACACACACACACACACACACACACACACACACACACACACAGAGATATAGATATAAAACCCCTCTATACATACTTTTATTTATCAGTTCTTTCTCTGGATGTGGATAGTATCTTCCTTCATATATAAATATGGGTATTTGTAATATTTTTTTCACCATCCCTAGTGCTACTCAGAATGCCAAGCAGATGTTGTCTTTGTGTACATCTACAGTAACATGGATGTGTTCAAATTGACCTTTATCCCAACCCTGATGTGAACCATGTTAACTTATGAATGAAGGAATGAATAAATGAAAGGCACTTATTAAGTTCCTGCTTTTGCCCTACAAATGAAGTAGATAAGAGTCCTTAGTGAAAGATAATCAGATTCTTTTATTAAAACTGAAATATTTTTGCACTTAAGGATACTGGGATAGGATTTGTTCTAACTGGAAAGCCTTTTGAGGTGAGTGTTGGGTAACTACAAAGCATTTATAAATGAGTTAATTTAATCCTAGCAAATAATAATTCTACAAAAAGTTAATATGTGAACCCAGAGGGGTAACATTTTGCTTTGTATGGATGTTGTACAACTGAATTTGATGGCCTGCATTAAAGTTTTCCTCCATTTAGCTCTGAACCTAAGAACTACCTAAGAACTCTTTCCTAAATTTGTGTTATTGCTGAGTTGAACAATAGGGATTCATTTGGAGGTAGCCAGAAAGGGAGAGGAAGAAGAGAAGGGGTAGTAAAACCATGGTTTTCCAAGTGTATGATATATGTGGTTCACCATCTAAGGTTACATTGTATCTACTCATTTATTCAGCAAGCATTTACTAAGCAGCTGCTTTGTGCTAAGCTTAGGAGAATTGTGTACAAAAACAAAACAGTACCTTGCCTAGAGGGTAGGGATTGGGAAAGTACAACAGGTACACGGTTCTTTGGGGGAAAGCCTCAGTAGGCTCTGGGGATTAGCAAAGGCTAAATATCTGTAGCCCTGGTTCTCCAACATTCTGGGATGAACTTTGTGAACTTGGGTTAGTTTTTTAACAGCCTACAGTTTGTTCCCTAGCCTGAAAAAAGCTTTGGATTATGTGAGAAAACCTACGTTCAAATCCCATTTTTGTGATTTGTGCCAGCTCTGTGGCCTTGGTCGAACCGTACCTGGGCTTTAATTTTCTTTTCTGTAGAGTGACAGGGTTAGACTAGATGACCATAGAGGCCCTTCTGATGCTAAATCAAATGCCAGTTTTGCTGGTGAGAATGACTTGATATAGGCCAACAAGAGGAAATGGATAGAGAGTAGATAGATGGAGAGATACAGTCAGCAGTCCTGAGCTGTAGGTTGCAGAGGCTGGACAACTCTAGAATCCTCATTCAAATATGCTAGCTTATTATGGAAATTTTTTATTTAGAATTGAAGTTTTAAAAAAGTTTTTGTTATCCAAATCTACTGTACTTAAATGTTTACTTTTCTGACTCTTACAATAGGTGACTTGATGAAGAGTGCCTCTGGAGAATTTGCAGATGACCCCTGTTCTTCAGTGAAGCGTGGCAACATGGTGCGAGCTGCCCGTTCCTTGCTCTCCGCTGTTACCCGGTTGCTTATTTTGGCCGACATGGCAGATGTCTACAAGTTACTTGTTCAGCTGAAAGTTGTAAGTGCAATGCAACTTTTTGTAGTGTAATATAGTATTAAAGCTGTCGGCTCAGCAGAGGAGGAGAAAAAGTGCATTTCATCATCTCTTACCCATTTGGTTAGTTCTTACCACATTCTAGCCTGGAATGGGTTTTCATTTCCAATTCATCCTGTACTCCAAATCTATCACTTTATGATTTTTCTGCTTTAGTATTTAACTCAGTAGTGTTATAGTACAAATGAAATGACCAACATAATATTTGAGGTTCTTCCTCTTTCACAGATAGGATTTCATTCACATCTTATTCCTGGAACTGAAAAATCTCAAAGTCAAATTTCATGTGTTTGGGTAGAGGGAAAATAAAGCATTTTCTCTGGGAAAAACCTAAAGTTTATTGTCTTGCACATAGTAGGTGCTTTATAAATATTGGATTGTAGCAGCAAAAACCTGGACTAGACTTTGTATAGCTGTTCATTTTGAGAGCTATTAAAAGCAATCTGAAAATTTTTTTCAACTGCTAACTGGAACTGTTTGCATGTTTTGAAGGTGGAAGATGGTATCTTGAAACTTAGAAATGCAGGCACAGAGCAAGATTTAGGCATACAGTATAAAGCCCTAAAACCTGAAGTGGACAAGTTGAACATTATGGCAGCCAAAAGGCAACAGGTAAAATGATTGTGTGTGTATTGAAAATTATTTTGTTATTAGCCAGTGGGAAGCAACAATTTTGCCTTGTTTTCTAAAGGTGTCATGACTAGTAAGCATATTTAGTGAATATTCTTTCAGTACTGTGTTAGTAGTAGAGCTGTAGTTAAGTCTAATTTGTTTTATGCTACTGTGATATAATTTATTTATTTAGGTCAATTTCACTTTAATGTCCCAACAATTTGAGACAAAGAATGTGACTAGAGGTGGAGCAATAGTAGGAATTGAGGCATACTCAATTAGTAATTCATCTGAATAGATATTGGGTTGTGATTGAAATTGGTCATATGGGGATATCAGCAAAATAATTGCTTGTTTCTGAGGGAAAATGTTTTGTTACTTTTGAAGTACACTTCTTGTCAATAGATCATTTGTGATGCACTGTAAGCAGAACATGAGCATATATTTCTATTTCTCAAACCAGGCCCTAAGGGCTTTATAGCATTTGGAGTTTTGCTTCTTTTTCTTTTCTGTGTCCTTACTGTCAGATGTTAGGCATTTGATATTTGTGTCTTATGGGGTGAATGTGCATAATACTCTCAACATGCATGAATCCTAGCTAATTTCTGGTTAGAGATTTTGTCAACTTGAATGGTTATAGTAATAGTATTTGCCCTTTCCCTTATTTCTTAGAGAAAGCAGCTGGTTATTTTAAATTTTTATGAGGCAGTAAGTTTGAGATTCTCTCTTCTCCCCACAGCAAATATAACTTAGTAGTATGTTTGTCAATGAGTAACAGACAAGTTACAGTGTTAACTTGTAGCATTTTTTAATGCTACAAAACAGGGTTACATCTGACCTGTACTGATCACATATCATGGAACCTGATTTATTTAGGTTCAACAAATTGCTCAGCTAATAGAGTTAAGGTCTATGTGCTTTATCTTGAGTTCCTCTGCTGTTCTTGCCTTAAAAATGTTAAGTACACTTTCTATTTGTTCAGTCTGGTTGATCCTCAGAAGAAATTTCATTTTAGTTATGTGATAAAGCCAGTGCATGTGTGCGACTGGTGGAGTTGTCATTTTAATCCTTTAAGTTAGGTGCTGAATCCTTTTGATGTCATGACTCATGAATAAGTGGGAGAAATGTCAATTACATTATAAAAGTAAAGATTGGTGGGGATAGTTTTACTATTGTAAAATATATGGTCTGGTCTTTTTGGTGAATTAGGAAGTCTTGCTACTGTTTGGTTAAAGAAAAAACTAGAATGTTACTTGCTATCATGCTTTTTATGAAATTGTATAATATATAAGTCACTTGAGGGAAAAATAAAAATGGCCAAATATCTTATGTTATTTGAAAACTTGAATGTAAAGTGTTTTGGTTTACTTAGAGTGGCCAACCTTGTACCAAGAAAAATTTCAACTTTTCCTATGTTAGAAAACATGGTGGCAAACTTCTCAGAAAGTCTTTTAATAGTATAAACTTTTAAAAAAAAATGTAAAACTCATTCAGTTACCTAAGGACCAGGCATAACCGCTTGTAATGATTTTTGACTTGAAATGATTACCAAATTCTATAAATCTTATTATTTACAAAAATCACGACATACTGTTAAGTATTTAAGCCATATATTTTCCTGTAGGGCATTTGGAATGCTTTAAGCTACTAAGTGCAAACTAAAATGCCAAATAAGTAAGGTGTTTTTGAGGGAAATACTAAGTTGATACACTGAATAAGCTAGGAGATCTGCACAAGTTCTTGAAATAGGGAAACAGTGTCATGTGATGACTTTCAGAAGAAGGATCTTATTTAGAGATATTAACCATTAATTAATCAGATTAGACTTATAATTGAATGGATTTGGCTTTGTAAAATCTGGCTTTTTTCTTTTCTTTTCCTCTTCCTTTTTTTTTCTTATTCTTTTTAACTATTTACTTGTATAAAGGTTATGATAAAAGCTTTAAATTTGTACCCTTGGAGTTACTTGGTGGATATTGACAATATATTTGAATCTTAGAAACTAATTCAACTTCCCATTCTTTTTGTTTCACCTGTGAATTATTATTCTTAGTAGGGGCCATATTTGTTACAAATTTTGTTTCATTAAGGAACTGTTGAAACATATAGGCATACAAAATTGCCTCCTTGGATATATTTTTAAAATTATTCTTACAGGTTTTTTTTTTTCCCTCAAGGCCCAGCTCATAGAACTTGTTGGTTGTAGAGAGATCTCAGAGGTCATCTTGTCCAGCCTTCTACAATAGCTGTAGTCAGTCAGTCACTAAACATTATTAAGTGCCTACTAGGTTCCAGGAACTGTCTTAAACAATGGGTATACAAAGAAAGGCCATTCCCTCCCCTCAATGAGCTCACAATCATAAAATGAAGCTTGAAGAAGGCTTTAGATAGGGTATGATGAAGTTCAGGAGTGCAGCCAGGTGGGGAATGATGAGGTGGGTTCTCTAGGCCCTCTCCTTAGAGAATTTGGGACTCTCTGTGCTCTTCTGTCAGGGGAAAGTTAGGTCCTTCTTTCTTAGTGCCAGTACTTTCTCTCTTGAACTCTTAGAATGCGCCATATACTTTTTCATGTAATTGTTTATCTTTATACTTACGTTCAATTAGATTATAAGATACCCAAGTACAGGGATTTGTAGTATCTTTTAAACTTTGCATTTACAGCACTTAATGTAGTTCTCTGCACATTGTAGTCACTTAGTATTAAGTGTTTTCAATGAAAGGGCAGTAATTTAAATCATTTAAACTCTTAACCACAATTGTAGAACGTGGGTAGTTGGAGAAAAAAAGTCAATTTGACTTTAGATACACCTAGAGTGTGTTGCTAAGTGTGTCTTTATGATGGGAAGTAGAATTTTGAGAAGGATCATTTTGGTGCATGAAAGTTTCAGTTGCATGTACTTAGTGACCATTTTTGTTTTTTTGCTAATTGAAGTACCAGTTTGGCTTGTTTGTGGAGTAAAAGTGGCTCCCCGAAGTGACTTATTGATTTAATCCATATGCCCCCTCATTTTCAAGCTCAGCTCACAATGAATACTGTTATTTTACATCAAATTAATAAATGGTGCTTAGGAACAAAATGTGTATAAATAGATAGTAACTGTCCATTTTAAAAAATCCACTCTTGCAGGAACTGAAAGATGTGGGCCATCGGGATCAAATGGCTGCAGCCAGAGGAATCCTACAGAAAAACATTCCAATATTGTATACAGCTGCCCAGGCTTGCCTTCAGCACCCCGATGTAGCTGCTTATAAAGCTAACAGGGACTTGATATACAAACAGTTGCAACAAGCTGTTACTGGAATCTCCAATGCAGCCCAGGCCACAGCTTCTGATGATGCCTCCCAGCAACAGGGTGGAGGAGGAGGAGAACTGGCGTATGCACTCAATAACTTTGATGTAAGTTTCATTATAAAAAGGGGAATTAGGATTGCTGCTGCTCAAATAAACTTTCTTTTCGATAGGGAAACTAGCAGGCATTCTAGGGTCATATGATAGAGATATTCATGAATGTAATTGTAATCTTAAATAGAAAGAAATGCTTATGAAAATCAGTTTACTTCATTCCGCCTTAGCCTGTTAGTTCAAAAATCTTTATTTTTTAAAATTCTTATGAATTAAAACTGATTCCATTTATCTAAGTTTGTATTTCCTGTGAGGTCAGCTCATATTTAGGAGAACAAGATGAGTTATTTGTAAGTTAATCTGCCTAGAAAAATTTATCCTCTTAGTGACAAGATCAGAATATCACATCATCTGACGTGTTAAACAAGTAGGAGCAGAAATCAGGGGTCAAAATACTCTTGGTGCAGTGTTTCAAAGCAGTATTTTTAAAATGCTGCTTCACATACCTTGTGGTAGGACACTTGAATAGGCGCCATTAGGGTTAGTTTTTTGTGCTCCTCTCCTACCATCTCTCTCTCCCTCTCTCTCTCTCTCTCTCTTCTCTCTCTCTTTCTCTCTCTCTCTCTCTCTCTCTCTCTCTCTCTCTCTCTCTCTCTCTCTCTCTGCTAGGCAATTGGGGTTAAGTGACTTGCCTAGGGTCACACAGCTAGTAAGTGTCAAGTGTCTGAGGCCAAATTTGAACTCAGGTCCTCCTGACTCCAGGGCTGGTGCTCTATCCATTGCTCCACCTAGCTGTCCCTTTCCTACCATCTCTTGAAGCAGCAGATAGGTTCCAAAAAAAATCTGTTACCATTTTCCCATCATATATATACCAAAGCATGAGCATTGGTGAATAATTATTTCTGTAGCACTTTCCTGACAGTGACCTTAAGAGGTAGACTGTGCAAATGTTATCTCCATTTTACACGTGAGGAGCCTGAGGCTCAGAAATCAAGGGAAGGATCAGACATCAGAATCACGCCAGAGTCCCCTGATTCTGTTAAGACACACCTGCCTGCCTGGTTTTGTTTCTATGACCGTTAGCTTGCCTTGAAGATGTATGGCCTTATGGGAGTCACTTTACTCATTTTTCTTTTTCTGGGTCTCATTTTTCTTGTTAGTTTTTTATGGGAACTGGGCTAAGATTATGTCTAAATTCCCTTTTAAGTCAGTTCAGTGCCAAAATCTGAGGAGTGGGGAGAATTTTTACTTTTTATTGGCATTTTTTTCTTCCCTGTAGCAGAGATTCTTTTTTTGTTTCAAATCCCCATCCCAGGGTTTGGGAGGAGGAAGATGGGTTCTTGCTAGTTTGCATGGGTGCTTGCTTACTTATTGTAAGTCACACACTGTAACCCTAAAATATTAAATAATTACTCTTGTGTTATTGCAAGAGGACCTTAAATATTAAATAACTTTAATCATTGAAAATTGTTACGATACATTCTGTGTGTCAGCTGACACTGTTGTCAGCTTCTCATAGGATCAAACATCATAGAAATTAGATTTAGAAGGAACCTTAATGGCCACTTACCTCAAATCCCTTATATTATCCAGGAGGAAACTGAGACCCAGAGGCGTTCAGTTACTTGGCCAGAGTCATGGAAGTACTGTGTAGCAGAAGCAGCATTTGAGGCCAGCACCCCTGACTCTGAATCCTTCATTCTTCCCACTGCACTAAATCAGCTCTCTTGATGTAATTGTAAGCTTGTATTCCACTTTAACATGAAAATATATCGTTCTTCTTTGCAGTAAAAATAGCCTGCTGCTTCAAGTAAATAATACCCATCAACAAGTTCTTCAGTGTTCTGGGCCTCAGTTTCCTTACCTATAAAATAACAGAGTTCTAATGATGTTGATCTGTAGTGCTGTAGCCGTGAGGCTATTAATTCTATTACTGCTTGAATTCCAGAGGCGTATCATATTGACTGCCACTTATCCTAATACAGTTTTGTTTGGACTGATTCCATAGTAACCTCATCTGTTAAGAAAAAAATGGCCAGATAAATTGTAGAGTTAAATAAACTATAAAGAGTCTGCCTTTCAGTTTTTAAATTGTAGAACCATTTGACTGAAGAGAAGTGGGAAAGGTGTCCATAATGGAAAACAGAAAAATGTTTTGAGCATTTTATCTGACTAAAACAATTGAAGTTGCCTGGGATAATTTTGTCAAAGGTCATGGCCCTTTCAGTTAAGAATTTAAGCAAATATTTGCATAATCATATAAGCATGTTTATATGTAATTATATAAACATTATGGGTGGAAAGGTATAGCTATTATTGTTTGCCCATCTGAAGATATTATTAGTAGGTGCTCTGTACCTGACTGTATGGTCCCCTGACTAGATCTCAGGAAGTCTCTTCTGACTTGCCATTAATCTTATTGCTGATGATTTGGTCCTTAGATTGTGCTACATTTACTTTGAGGAGGGCAAAGGGAATTTTGCTGCATGTGATTTATTATGACAAATGAAACAGTAATTATACTTCCCTGGACTGGTACATTGGCAAGATTTATTCCCTGATATTATGAATTGTCTGAGAAGTCCTACTCTGATTGCTACCTGTGATGTAGAGGTGATTTTGGGTTCATGACGGTTATGCCAGTGGACCATGAACTCTTGGAAGTATGGTCCCAGGAAAAAGCTGATTCTATTTTCTGAGGGTCAGCCTAGCTTAGGTACAGGGAAACTTCTCACCAGTAGGCTAGCCACTTGTTGATGAATTATTTGGTTGCTGCAACCCATAAAATACAAAATAAACCCCAGTTTTATGTAGCCTTCTTCTACTTTTGCAGTGATAGTAACTGAGTGGTGGAAAAGGGGGATGAAGGGCTCTAGAAATCAGTTTTTAGACCACCTATAAACTTTGAGTTGGTACTCTAAATGTGAGAACTGTGTTCAATGACCAGTAAGTGAAAATAACATTAAAGAGTTGTAACTTATCAATCTTGTCTATAAACAAAACAATCCTGTCTGTAAACAGCTAAATGGAAAGATAGCTCACAGGTATTCCTTGTAGAGGCAAAGGAAAGAACTGGAAGAATTTGTTTCATCCTACGCAGAAAGAGCCATAATTTTATGAGGTATTTTGTAGTTATTGCCATGCTCATAAGTATTTGCAAAAACACCTATGAAAATAAGTTAGAAGTTAAAATTCTCCATAATAAATTGACATCCACTTGACAACACTGGTTGACTTCATTGCAATAGTGAGAATAGCTAAGGATGGTAACAAGTGTCTGAACGCATGGGTCAGAGAAAAAGAGCAGCATAATGCTTAGGTCAGGATTCTAGAAATTTCATGTCTTTATGATATTATTAGATGCTGTAAATGGCAAGAATTGAATGACTTTTAAAAGTAAAGTTGATTATATTTTAACAGATAATAAAAGACTTGTTTTGATATTAGAGTCACTCTCAAATCATGTTTCTGTGTACAGACACACTACTACTTATTTAAGGAAACATCAGAATTAGTAAGCAGCTAGAATGTAAAATAATGAGAGAAAAAAATGGCATGTAATTATAGCATCTTAATCCTGAACTATTTTTGAACGGGTAATTAATAATGAAAAATGGATAACATACAATACGGCAGAAATAACATCAACACTGATTACAATACTTTTATACAAAAATTTAACTAATAAAAACCAAAAGCTCTTTGGGAAGGACTTGGCAAGCAGTGAGAGATGATGGCCAAAGTCAATATTGGTTTAAAGTAATTTATAAATCTTGTGAAGGAAGATGATTGATGTTTATGAACAATGTTGCTTTATAAAGAAGAGAGAAGCAGTAGAGGGTAAAAACAAATTTGTTTATTTGTTTTTGGGTGAGGCAGTTGGGGTTAAGTGACAGGCCTAGAGTCGTACAGCTAGTATTATGTGTCTGAGGCTGGATTTGAACTCAGGTCCTCCTGACTCCAGGGCCGGTGGTAAAAACAAATTTGAAAAAAGCTTGGTGAGAGACACAAATAAGTAAAGTAATCCTGAGGGGCATTTAAAGATTAAGATGGAAGTAGGGCAGCAAACAGAAGAAAAATGGAGATCTACAAAATTTTTTGTAAGAAACTGTTTTTGCCCTCTAGACTCTAAAATTAAAGTCTTGATAGACAAGGTAGAAATGACAGAGTTTGGGAAAGCAGGTACATTGGACCCAAGTCAACATAGAGGAGATCTCTGCTAGAGGTAATTAAATTTTGAGAGTATTAAAGGATCAATCTCAAGACTTTGGAAGAGAGGAAGATACCAAGGGCTTATTTACCCACTATTCCAACTGTGCAGAATCTTTCAGACTCATCTAGACATGAGTCATCTGCATACATGTCAAAGGACATTATTGTAAGGACAATATCTTTACCATGTCACAATTGACTGATAGATGTGGAGAATGTAACATCACACTGTGCTTATTGTTTGTTGTTATTGTGAAAAGGCGTTTGACAACAGTGGAGCAGTTTCTGTCTTAAACCACTCTTTCTACAAGGTGCCTTCTATCCATAGCTTCAGAATTCCTATAAAGATACAGTCTGGAATATTAGTCTCTTGGAAGAGATCTATAACCATTTGGAAGTTTGGCCCGACTATGCACACAGGAAAAATCAAATGTATGAAGTATCTCTTGCTCAGATTGGGACATGGAGATGTATGGATACCCTTTGCCATCAATATACATATGTTGTACAAACAGCAAGATGGACGGTGAATTGAGCCCACAGTTAAGCAGGAGGAAGAGAGAGGGCTGAATTGCCTCCAGAAAATTACAAAGCTCTTTTAATGATCCCAAAAGACTCATCTTTTTAAAAATGGTATTCTGTTAGTGGCGTAGTATGACTGTGAGGTATCAAATATAAATCTCTGAAGAATTGAAGATGAATATAACTTGAAAGGCAGTGGAGAAGTGTGTGATGAATGTGAGCATACTGCAACATATAATCAATGAAGACTTTCAAAGAACAAGAACAGATAATATCAGTGGGCTAATAAATAATAGGAAAAAGAAGCTGGGGTGGTCACGTAATGCATGATGACAGGAAGATAGCCTTCGTTTTCTCCTGGTTTCCACAATGTGCTTGTTGGATCCCGTGGCAGACTCACCAGAGTGCATGACTGGATTGTAATCTGCATTGTTGGAGGGAACATTCAGATTGATGAACTCACAGGATCATTTGAATAGTATTCAGTCAGCCAGTGCTGACTGTGTGCTAGGCACTGGGCTATGTTCTGAGGCCATGAAGAAATGCTTTTCAAGCAGATCAGATTGGAATGGAAGAAACAATATGTAAAACAAGTCTGTCCATGTAAGTAAGACATGTATAGGACAAATTACAGGTAATCTCAGCAAAGGCATTAGCATTAAGGGGAAAGGCTTTTCGTGAAGGGTGGGCTTTTAGCTGAGACTTGAACCTAGAGAGGAAATTCAGGTTAGCTGAAACTTGCAAGGTATTTTCCAAATTTTTTATAAACAGGTTTCCTGCCCTTGAAGTACTTAAAATATAATCATACAAAAGAACTACACTAGGAGCGGAAATTAAAAGCTAGAAGGAATTCTAAGGAGCAGGGAGATGTCTGGACTAGGATAGAGGTGGGACTGAGACCAAATTTGAGACGGGCTTCAAAGCTCTTTATTATTAAGCTATCAATACATTAACCATGAAGTAAATTAATTTTATTCTGAAACTGCCTGTTGAGTCAGTGAGATTTGGGGGAATGATTATTTGAAAAATAAGTTCATCTGATGTTGCATAGCCAAGCTTGCTATGTATAGTCTATACCATGGCACTTTGGCAGGTTCAAGAGAAAACCAACCCACTTCCCTTGTTTGCTTACGATGAGGTAATTACATTGGACAACTTTAATAGTTAGCATTGTACAGATGGACTTGTAGTTAACTCAAGAGTTCAGTAGTTTGAATTGGATTTAGGCTGACATATTTGCATCTGTTTTTTCTCTACCGTGCCTCATGGAGGCCAAGTTTTGCTAAGTTGTTGGTTTGCAGTACTTTGAAAAAATGAACTGCCAGTTGAACACAGCTCATCATTATGTGGGATTATCCCTGGAAATGTTACCTTCAATCTGTCACGAAGTATAAATTTCTTCCATATGTTTGACTATTTGTATGCTTATCGAATTGTAATCAAAGTTTTTCTTATTTTATCTTGGAAAAAATCAAGGTAATGGCATAGTTATAGATAATAGTGTTTTCTTTTCCAGAAACAAATAATCGTTGACCCTCTGAGCTTCAGTGAAGAGCGTTTCAGACCTTCTCTTGAGGAGCGCCTAGAGAGTATCATCAGTGGAGCAGCCCTGATGGCGGATTCGTCTTGTACTCGTGATGATCGGCGGGAACGTATTGTGGCAGAGTGCAATGCAGTTCGACAGGCCTTACAGGATCTACTTTCTGAATATATGGGGAATGTAAGTGTGAGGGTTTGAGTTGTTGTTATGGCTTTTTACTAATTTAAAAGATTCCTTTTATTAATCCCATTAATGATAGCAGGCTATTGGGTAATTTATGGAATTAACTTTTTTTTTTACTAAAATATTGATTACTTGAGTATTTTTCAGTATTTAGGGTGCTAACTTCAGGTGTTATTAGCTTAATTGCAAAATACAAATACTTTCTTTGGAGTCATATTGTTTTCATCATATTTCTCAACATTGAGAGGCTGTAGGCAAAAGACTTTTGAGAAGCTGCCACTTTTAATAATAAAATACAGTTTTAGATCTAATTGTGTGAGGATATGCATGCCATACAGATTTTTATCTCTTCATAATTGTCATTTCTAAATTGCTTTTCAACCAGATGGACAAAAATTAGAATAGGGCATTGATTCAAACATTTCCCTAATAGAAAATTATTGGGCTGAATTCAGAATATTTTTGAACTTAGAATTCTGCCACCACAGAGCTTGTGGTTGTGAATCTTTTTACTCAAGAGAATACTTATACTTATGTATTTTGTCCAAAGGTCATTTTCCCCCTCTACATTTTTATTTTAATTTTTAAAAAATATTTTCACCCTCATGATCAAAATATTGGGATAAGAAACAATCGATTAACATTTATTCAATGCCATCTATGTACTATGCATGGTGCTAAGCACTGGAAGTATAAGAGAAAGAGCTCACAGTCTAATCAGAGGGGACAATATGCAAACAAATATGTACAAAAAAGATACAGAGAGGCTAAATTGGGGGCCTAGTCTTAGAATGAAGACACCAAAATGAAGGAGAACTGGGAAAGGCTTTTTGTAGAAGGTAAGATTTTAGGTGGGACTTTATGAAGGTCAAAGAAACCAGGACAGGAAGGTGTTCCAGGCACGGGGTCATCCAGTGATAATGCACAGTGAGGAATCCGAGGCCAGCATTATTGGATAACAGACTACTTGGAGGGGAGTGAAGTGTAACAAGGTAGAAAGGGTCCAGATTATGAAGTTTAAAAGCCAGGCCAGATTTATATTTGATCCTGGAGGAAATAGGGAGTCATTGGACTTTTTTGAATTGGGGGGGGAGGAGGAGGAGGAGGGAGAGGTGTGATATTGTCAGATCTGGACTTTAGGAAGATCAGTTTGACGGCTGAGCAGATTATCAATTGGAGAGACTTGAAGCAGAGGAATGAACCAAAAGGCTTTTGTTACCAGCCAGGTGTTAGGTCATGAGAGCCTGAGCCAGGGTCACAGTACTGTCAGAGAAGAGAAGGCAGTTTATGGGAGAGTTTTTACAAAGGTAGAAATGGCAAGTCTTGACAACTTGGTTGGATATAGAGAGTGAGAGAGTAAGGAGAGTAAGGTTTCAAGACTGGGAGGATAGTGGTGTCCTCAACAATAATAGGGAAATTAGAAAGAAAGGAGCATTTTGGGGAAGATAATAATAATTCTGTTCTGAACGCACTGAGTTGGATATGTCTGTGGGACAACCAGAAGTTGAATATGGTGAAAGTAAAAGTTAGAAGAGAGGTTAGGACGGGACAAGTAAATCAGAGTTATCTGCATAGAGATGATCATTGAAACCATGGGAGCTGATGAGATCATCAAGTGAGATATATGTATTTCACTTATATATTGTTATACAATATTATATTTCTATATAAGTATAGATCTAGAGAGCCTAGAAGAGAGTGATATCTGTGGTTAGCAGATATGACCTGAATGAAGTTTATCAAAGGAGAGATAAGAAGATAGATAAGATAAGAAGACAGATAAGAGGAGAAATAGGAGAAAGCAATATCTCAAAATCTGAGAGAGCTCGAGAAGAGGGTGATCAACAGTGTTGGACAGTGCAGAGAGGTGAAGGATGGGGATTAAGAAAATGCCGTTAGATCACTTATAATTTTGGAGAGGCCAGTTTATGTCGAGTGATGAGGTCAGAAGCCAGACCCGAGAAAAGATTGAGGAAAGGAAATGTTGCTATCTTTTGTGGGACCACCTTCTGGAAGAGTTAAGCTACAAAAGATGGGAGTGAAGTAGGACAGTAGCTAATGGGGATGGACAGATCAAGTGAATGAATTGTCTAAAATCAGTTTGTTTTAAAAAAAAGATGAAAATTTGGATTGTCCCTAGAATATTAATATTCAACATTTTTTCATGAAAATTTTTTTTGTCCTTTCTCCGTATTCCTTCCTTGCTATGAAGCTTAATTTGTTCAGTTTGACATATGCAGTAAATGCTATTGGTGACTTATGAATGTAGATTATTTGAGTGAAGCTGAATGTATTCCCTTGTTTAGCTTGTTTTCTACCACATTGTAAAATTAGTAGAGCATATTGAATTTTTTAAAGCCATTGCTATGTTGTGATTGTAGCCAGTCTACCTCAGAAAAATGAGATTAGAGGCTCAGTTAAATCAAGTGGAAAAAACAGTTGATAAGCCACGGTGAAAATGTGGGACACATCTAAAAATCCTTATTTAAGCTTGAAGTTTTCAGAAGTGGTTAGGTTGAAGCATGAATTACACTGGTAGAGTCTTAAATAGGGAATCAAAAGATGGTGATACATAAATAGATCAAAGGTATGTGCTAAATTTGAGCTGAGGAGAGTAGTGCAAAAGTCCCTCAATATGGGTTATGCTAAAGAAAAGCCAAAAAATGCTTCAATACTTAAGTACATGGGGTAATGAATCAGCACCAAGTGCATTGTAGTGAGGACAGAGTGACTAAGGGATTAACAGTGGAATAACTTGTACTGCATAGGCAAACATTATGAGAGGTGAAAACTGTGGTGTAGATTAAATGCTAAATGGTATAGTTGAAAAGAGCACTAAAATTTGAATCCTGGCTCATTTACTTTCTACTAGTGTTCATTTCATCCCTCTGGGCCTCAGTTTCCTCAGTTGCAGAATGATAGGGTTCATCTTCAAAAAAGGCTTAAGCTAGGAATCTTGAATAGAAATTAGCATTTTACTTTATGTACATATATATGTATATATATGTATATATGTGTGTGTGTGTGTGTATATATATATATATATATATATATATATATATATATATATATATATATCTCTTTTGATAGATATTCTTTATGTTAGAAAAGTATTTTAGTCCTGTATGGAGCATAGAGGGGTAGGTATTTTGTGGCCTTTACTGTATTTTTCTTGGGGAAAAAGTTGAGAGTTGATTGTTTTGGGGTTAAAAGGTTCATCAATGAGAACAACCAGGCACAATGTTTCCTATTGCTTGTACACAAACTAACACATGCAGAACCTCTCATAGCTAGCCAAGGGCTAATCAGCCAATGCCCTCTGTTTATGAATTTCAGGCCTAGATCTGCCATAATGCAACTGTCAGTCTTTGACAATTTTCCTGGGAAATGAATGAGAATATATATATATGTTACATTGAAACTGTAGACAACTTGGACTAATAAAACGTGACCTATAGTGTGACATTTTATTAGCAAGACTTCATTATTCAGTTTTTGGGTTGCTAGGATTCCTATTCATTGTGAAACCAAATACTTTCATACCAGATGAAAATGCTTTAGTTTGTCATCCAGTGTTGTCACATAACGTGAAAAAAGATCAAGGAAACTCTTTAAATTCCTTGCCATGCACTATTTCTTGGTGCCCAAATATTACAGAAATTGTATATAATTGTGCATCGTCTATGCTATATAAGGGACTAAGTTTATTGTAAAATTTGCTGTAAATTTAAGCTTCATTAAAATCCTGGGGTGTCCTCCAGTATTTCTCAATCAAATTTCCATTCTGCGAATAGACAGGTGTATTTTCAGGTACTTTTATTGACTTTCCAGTTTGAGCTTTTATAAGAGAGTTCCCAAGGGACAGAGGCTATGTATTTATAGTTGGAGATGTTTAGATATTAATTTTGCACTCAGTGAAAATTTAAGTAAATACAGGATTAACTTTTTGATGTAATATGAGAACTGTAACTGTTGTCAGTGAAAAGACATTTTTATGGTCTAAACTAGTGGTGTCAGACTGAAATTTGAAATGGGGGCTGTGTGTTTGACACCTGTTCTAAAGTGATGGTCAAGTGTGGGCTTTTTCAAAAATTACCTTAATGTATCAAACCACAATTTAGCTTCAAAACAAACAGGTTTGAGAAGCATTTTGTGTATGTGGCTTGGCAGTTAGAAAGTACGTGATCTTTTATGGTCATAAAATGCCATGTTCATTTATTAAATAGAATGGTACATGCTTAATGAAGCAATAGTAAAGTTGCCTTTTGAAGGCAAGATGATAGATCAGAGATTTGGAAGCATGATCAATATCTTGGCCTGCAGGTGAGTAGGATTTTAGTATGTCAGAATTGATCTTAGACTGTTGTGGTATTTTTATCTTCTAACACATTAGAGAAACATAGGAGACTTTTGTAGAGCTAGAAACTCTTTACTGAGTTGTGAGGGTTGGTTGTTTTAAACAAATGAAAACCTTAATCCTTTTAGCTTCTTGAGGTTTTTTAGTTGAAATTTTAATGTCTCAGATCATTACACTTTATATTAATTTCTGACACACCATCAATCCAAATAATGAGCTTCTCGTTATAGGAAGAACTCCAAAGACAGTCTCAACTAAACATTATCTGTAAGGTTTCCATCTCTGTGTTGTTGCTTTACAGTAACTACAGTAAGCTACTTACCCAAATTATTTTGGTTACCCAAAGAAGCACAGATTGCCTTTGAGAATGGATAGTGAGGTCACACTTATGAAACCAAGTTTTTGGAAGTTATAAGGTAAATCATTATCTTTAAGGTTATTCTTTCAGGTCAAAAATTTTTTTAGTCCACTGTGATTTGGACTAATAAGTCAGATGTCTATAGAGTTTTATGGCTCCTGTTTTAAATGTGGCTGAAAAACAGAAGGGATTTCATAGATATTCAAAAGCATAATACTTCTTTATTGATATTTGAATGAGGTCTGTAGGTTTTTTCCATTTTAGAAATGTGTAAGTGCTCATTAATAGTAGTGTGAAGCTGGAAGTTTATTAGTCTTAGTTTGTATCAAACGACTTGCTATAGAGTTAGATATAATTAGACATTTAACCGTAAGTGTAGCTTCATTTTTTTTTAACTAATCCTTACATTTTATCACTTTTCATTTTACTTCTAAACTTTGGTATTTTTGTTGTTGTTGTTTTTTAGTGAGGCAATTGGGGTTAAGAGCCTTGCCCAGGGTCACACAGCTAGTAAGTGTCAAGTGTTTGGTCTAAGGCTGCATTTGAACTCAGGTCTTCCTGACTTCAGGGCCGGTGCTCTATCCACTGCACCACCTAGCTGCCCCCGAACTTTGGTATTTTCAGTTGAAATGTTGCTCCTAGTCAGCAAGCCAATTTCTGGCATAGTTATTTTATAAAATGTTGAATATTGAACTTCAGAACAACCTTTTGTCACAGGTGGGGAATCTTTCAGGGTCCCATTCTTTACTGGAGCAAAATGTTTTCTTCTTCCTCTGAAGTATTTCTTCCTTAGATGCTCCTCAGTCTTGTTTTACAGGAAGCTGTAACCTCAGCATCTCTCCTGGTCATAAAACAGACTTTGTGAGGAGATCCCACGAAACAAAACTTTCCCCTCTGAGTCAGTCTTTATTCAGGTTTCTGCTTATTTTATTTTAAATAAGGTGCTTGTGACTCTGTGTTGCAATGTTTTAGTCATCATCTCCAGTCAGCAAGTCTGCAAAATGGAATATTGGCTATTAACAGCCTAGTGTTTATATGGGAAAACAAGTTCTTTCGTCATGATAGTTTGCGTTAGGAGTGGATTGAAATTTAAGGAGGGAAAAGGGAATCTTCTCTCCCTTTTTCCTTATATTTTTGTATCTAAAAAGCTCAGGAAAACTGCTTTAGAAGTAAAGTTGTTAAGATCGTCAGAAATAGCAAAGTATTACAGTTTAATATTAGGTTTAGTTTAAAAAACCCTGTGTAGATTAACTTCTAGTTACCTTTGAGACCACTTGTTAATAATCATCTTCAAATTTAGCTCTGTAGGGCAGTTATCTGGGGAAATCCCTTTTCCCACTCTGAGAGGATGCATAGATTTGATTTGTAAAGCAAAAACTCATATTTTCTATTGTTTCCACCCCCCCAATCTGTTTAATTAAAGTAATATAATATGTCCAAAAGCCAAATGGACTGAAATAATTAGAAGTCATGCCACAAATATTTGAGTAATAATGTTAATTCAGCTAAACAGTTTTGAAAACTAATACATATAAACAGATATTGTTGACCATTGGGCTGCCGGGGAACTGAACACTGACCTATCTTGCAGATCCTTAAGAACACCTGTGTAAAGCCAATGCCACGTGCATTAGGAAAAATCAGTATTGTTTTTCTTCAAAGTAATGATGCAGTGTGATAAAATGCAATTTTATTCTGTCTATGAGATCAGTAAAATTCTATTATTAAGGGAACAGATTGAATTCATCAGTTCAACAGTTTTTTCTTTTTCTCCAAAGGAAGATTGTTATATTTTCAGAACTATTAGACTTTAAGAATAGGTAAAATTAAATTTCAATTTAACTTAAGTTGGATTCAAGTTGATAGCTAAGATTGCAGTAATTGCACAAGTTGTCGATTGCTGTCTATCTTGTTTAGATCAACTCTTGTCTTGTACAGTACAGTGTAATGAAGTGTATAGATTAATACAGTACTGTCTCTTTATGGTACTGTTTTAAAGCCAATTCAAAATGAGATAAACTGTTTTTCTAATCCTTTTGGTATTGATGTTATTTTTATTTCACTTACATATTGCATAAATGTTTGAGAATTAAAATTTACAGATTTGTAGGAATATAGGTATAAAACTGAAAAAGAAGCTTGGTTGGTTTCATACGACAGGGGCAGAGAATCTAAAGCTGTAAGGGACCTCACAGAATATCTAGTCCAATCCCTTTATTTTCCAGATGAATAAGATTGAGAGAATAAGTGGGTGAACTAGGATTTGAACCCGAGCCTCTTTCTACTATGCACTGATGAAAGCTTACTCTGATGGACATGGGTCTTGAGCTAGGCCTAAAACAACCTAGTTTCCTACTAATTCTCTTCTGTGCTTCATCCAAACTAAACTATTTGCTGTCTTCTTTAAACATCCGTTTTCTTCTTTTGTGTCATTGCTTATAAGCCTGGAGTGCCTCAGCTTCACAATCTACCTCCAGCCCCACAACATTATAGAGCTAGAACTGGAAAAAGATGAGTAATCATGTGACCCAGAGGGGTGAAGTGGTAGATGAGTAAGAAGTTGGATTTGAACCCAGGTCCTTTTGATTCTAGGGCCAGTATTCTTTTACTGCAAATCTTTGCTTCTCTTCTTTGATATTGTTGGTGAATGACACATGAGTTTACTGACTCCACCAGTACTCCCAAAATGCCTCAGATTTTGCATATATCTAGATAGAAGAAGACTAAAGGTCAGACAATCTGCCACCTTCTGCCTTTAAGTAAATGTTATTTCAGTATTTGTAAGATTGATAGAGATTATTATTGGGTAAAATCTTTTGAAAGAAGAGAGAGAAATGGCTTATTGAACTTGGTGTTCTGTGGTTAAGATAAATAGTCCTAAAGCATTAAGAGAATATTGAACAAACATTAAGCTCCTACTGGATGCAAGGCACTAGGCTAGGTCCTAAAAAAGTTATTTAGCTGTCATAAAGAAGCTTACAATGTATATACAGCCTTAAGATGTATTATACAAAATAGTGCTGTAGGAAAATATGAGGAGAAACCAAACATTGTCACCCAAAGGGAGTCAAGGTATGTGTCCCAGAGGAACATCTGAGCTGCACCTTAAAAGAAAATATCTCTAAAGTTTAGCTGGTTGATAGCAGGTCTGTCATCACTAGAAATAGAAAAGTTCTGAAAAGAGGTGATTTTATGGGAGAAGATAAATTTTGGATGTGGCAAATTTGATGTGCTTGCAACAGTTCATCCATTTGGAGAGATGTTTTTTTGCAGATGAAGCACTGGAATTCCAAGGACAGATTCTGGCAATATCTAGATTTGGAAATCATTTGTTTAGAAGTGATCATTGAACCTGTGTTCAGTGTTCAAAAGAGAAGATCGTGAGAGAGAGAGAGAGAGAGAGAGAGAGAGAGAGCGAGAGCGTGTGAGCGAGCGCACGGTCACGGAGTCTGATTTTTAAAGCACCATTGTGCTTTAGCCAACCACTTATTTTACTTCTGCTTATCTTCTACAATGTACCGTTTATCTTTTGGTGTCCTCAGCTTGTCTCTTCGGATAGATTTTTAACATTATGCTTCAATTCTGCACAATTTTATTGGGAACTTGTCTTCTGTAGGTTCCTGTTATTTGGGGTAGTTACTACATGTCAGATAGAATAAGGAATTGTGTTTTGGAGGGTCTCTGTCATTTAATCATCCTTGAGCTTAGTTGCCCATCTCTGGTTATGTACAGATAATGATTCACTTACCACAGGAAGATGGTTTTTTGGTTATAAGCCTATTTTAAAGAGACTTTCATCTCTTTCCTGATTTTGTATTTCCAAAATACAAATCATCCCTTCCATTCTTTAGACCATTTCTATTCAGTTTAAGCAAGTATTAGCAGGATTGCTGTGGGCATCTGTACTCCCACCACTTCAGAATGTTGTACTAGGCTTGCTTGGAGTATGCCTGGGAATTAGAAGATATAAATTTAACTTTAGAGATAAGCACACATATGAATTAATTTCAGAATAATTATAAATCAAGATGTTAATGGGTATAAAATAACATTTCTAATAATAACAACTTTAATACAGAATAGCTCATTGGACAGAAAGTAAAGGAAGAGTTTATGAAGATTGCATGATCTGGAGAAGTGTCTGTCCTCGAGGGGGAGGGAATATTTGGTACTAAATCTTTAAATGTAGCTCAGTATGTCTTGGCATTTTTCAGAAAGAAGAGGGAGAAAGTGATATGTGAAGGGGAAGGATTTAATAAGTAGCATGTACTGGATGACAAGCAGATTTGGCTTGATATAATCAAAAGCAAATCTTAACCATTATACAAAGTGAGGTCCTCAACACAAACTGCCCTCTTCCTTCTTCTTCCTAAACCTTCCAATTGTCATTGCCCTGAGCTTACTGAGTGAGAGGCCTGTATGTAACCTGAATAAATAGTCTCATAATAATAATTTGCTTTGAAGATCTGTGTTTTGATATCTTACAATTTAAAGCCTTAATGATGAGATTGGCAGCTTTCTAAGGGTGTTTAGCCTTTTAGTATATTTCCTTATGATTTAGAAAATGAATTTTAAAACAAAAATGAATGAAATCTGCTTTCTCTAGCCTCTAGACAGAGACACATTAAGGACTAATGGCTGTCAAAAGGAAATGTCAAATCTAAGCCATTCTGTTTCTGGCAGCTGAAGATCCAGTGAATCAACAGTGTTAGGATGTGTGTCTGTTTAGAGTAGGTAGAAGAAAGAGTACTTAAAATTCTCCATGTCCTAGACAGGTGTATCTTATTTGATCTGGAACCAATTTTTATACCTTTAAAAGCCTGAAATAGGAACGAAGTCAAAATAGGATTTTACTTGTAGTGATTCTTACTATATTTTATTTCTAGCAAAGCATGTTTTAGAAGTGAAATGTTTTAAAAAGTGTTTTAGAGATGTTTGGGACCCTTCCCTCCAAAAAAGATTTGTTTGGAATGTTGGAAGGATTTGATTGCCCTGTAGCTGAAAGGTATCAAACATGTGGTCCAACCAGATTAAAATGTAATTGGGAAATATTGAACAAAATAAATAAAAATACAATAAAGTGTAGACGCATTAGCCCTACTTCCAGCCTGGAGCCGGGCAGAGGTGATTGAAGTAGGAATGGGGACCAGAGCCTTGATCTGGTGTCCTGAGATGATTGGGCTTGGATTCCCTGGCTGTGCTCACAGCTGGAAAAGTTCATCTTCACCAAAAAGAAGAAAGAGAGTAAAGATCTAAACTTTATGGCTCAAAAAAACCGTAGATAACATCACATTTGAAAACTAAATGAGAGATCCTTGTGTATGTTTTATCAGTCCCTGTTTCTATTTGAGTTTGACACCTCTGCTGTATCTTAGTGTACAGGTAAGAGTAACTTAGAAATTTCTTTGAGAGTGAAATGGTAAAATGCATGAATTTTTTTTCCTCCTTTTAGGAAGAAGTTGTGTAAGAGTTACATTAAATTTAAAAATCGAGGAAGAAAAAAGTCTACATCTTGGTAGATAAGCTTTCCAGTGTGTGGAAAATTATGACCTTAGTGTTTATAGTTTAGAATTTTGTTTCAACTGGTTTATGGAGTGTTTAGAACAGATCGTTCGAGAAGAGCTTTTAACAGCAAACTTTAAAGCAGCTGCAGCTCATTTAGGATTTCTTCCTGACCATGTTGGACTGGCCTGTCAGAATATTTTTCTTGTCAGATTGAAACCTGTGATGTAGTAGGAACAGTCATCTTCAAGTGGCTCCTCTACAGAAGACTTTTGGAAACATCTTAAGGGTCGAGCGCATATCAGTGCACATCCGTGCGTTTCTCTGCTCTGTGCTGGTCTTTCCCCCTGCAGTGTGGCGCTTTCTTTCTGTTGATTATCTCCAGCTTACCCTGAGTGCGTTTTGTCTGCTCTTGCTTGTTTGGATGTTGTTCCCTCCTTGAGGGCAGGTTGGTCTTTAGGCTTTCTTTGTGTCCCTAGTGATTAGTGCAGATTATACACAGGAGGTATACAAGAAATGTGAATTGACTAACATACTGTTGTGTATTTTTATGGTTTGGGATATTCATGTGTGTTGGCCATTGATAATTAAATGGGGAATTTTGGAGATTTTTGGCATACTGTGGAAAATCACAGGAAATTTATTTATTTATGTTAAATTTTGTCAAACATTTCAGACTACACACCCCTCTTTGTTTCTGTACCATCCATACTCAGTCATGTGATTGTTTTTTCCCCAGTGAAATCTTTATATCTTACGCTTTTCATTGGAGAAGGAAACCTGTGAAATAGTTGCTACAGCTATACCATGGCCCTGAAGACTTGTAAAGTATGGGAGATACTAATCTGTCTTCAGTAGAAACTGCAACTTTTTTAAGGGTACAGTGTGTTGTTTGACTTGTTTTTTGTGTGTTAAATATGATTAGAATTATTAAAAATAAAGGTTTGAGGGGCAGTTAGGGATATAGTAGGTAGAGCACCAGCCCTGGATTCGGAGGACCTGAGTTAAAATGCCGCTTCAGATGCTTAATACTAGCATGTAACCCTGGGCAAGTCACTTAACTCGGATTGCCTCCCCCAGAAATAAACGAATAAAGGTTTGGGATGGAGCCTAGAGTTATTTGTAATTTTTCACATTCATGGGGGTCCTGTACCCCTAGCCCCCATGAATGTCAAAGGACTATCATTATAACTTGTTGGGTGATTTTTTAGATCGTGTTAACCTGTAGGTTATAATTTATCATCCATTTTGCTATGTTCCACATTGAATTGAAGCGTTGTTAATAAATTAAGATGACATGAGTATGTTAAAAGTTGTCCTCCAAGCTGATCCTTTTAGCCCCCTAGCTTTGTGTTTTGCTGACTAATGTTGAGTTTGAGTTTCTCTTTGAAAACTTCTTAAAACCCTCAACATAGAATTGAATAGTAGAGAAAATCTAGTAATTTTGCTCTTTCTTTATTTTTTATCATTTCCATAAAAAGGACCTCAGTTGGGGTGGGGAGATGGTAGATTGAGTACAAGAAATAATAAAAAAAAAGGTGAGTTTCTGGTCTTTATGCTATTTCCTATTTAAAGCACATAGACCTAGACCCTTGTTTGACTGTACAATGTTATCACTTCTGGCTTTGCTCCTGTCTTAACCTCTAGAACTACAGCACTGAAATCCCATATGGGTTTTCTTTTCTTCATAGCTGTGGGAGTTAGAGGAAGAGAAAAAAATCTAGAACAAGATGAATAATTTTTGTTGAAGTTATGGAGTTTGTCTATATGTGCTAGGTAATTCCTCTTTGTCACAACTACCTCACTTAATTCAAGCATTACATATTCTGTACTTATTTAAGCTTGTAAGATTGGCACAGAGTAAGCAATAACTGCTTGTTGACTAGTTGGTTCTAAGAGGTATTAGTTATTTTGTTTCAGTACAATAGATTTTACATTTGTTTTCATATGTAATAATTGAGGTGCCTCAAGCAAGTAGGTTTGTTATGAAGGGGGGTGTGTGTGTGTATGTATGGAACAAATTGGAGTGACTGTTGAAATACCTTGGAAAAGAGAATGTAGTTTACCCCTCCACGGAGGGAGGGAGGGAGAGTTGTTATTTCACAGCCCCTTAGTTACTGAATGGAATGGTTTATTGTTGCCCTGGAGTCAGAACCTGGTGGAAATGTATAGGATAGATTTCACAAAGTTGATTTTTGTATATTGAGGTTTGGTATGAAAGATGTGAATGGTAGGGGTGGCAGTGATTGTATAGGTGAGTATATCCCTAGGAAACTGTGAGTAACGTGGATGGGCAGTAGAACACACTTATTATTATCACCCCATAGTCATTGCAGCAAATGAAATTGCTGTTGTGTTCTTTCACAATTTCCATATGCCCACCTGGGATGAAAGTGATCTTGCTTCTTGGGTAATAAAACCTATTTCATTTGGGAGCTTAGTTACTTTGGAGACTTTTACTATGGCCTAAAAGTTGTCTGATAGTTCCAGTTTGTTTATATTTATATCATTCCCTAGTCACACAGTTTTCTTTCTCTTAGAAGACAATATTCCGTGACTTCTTTACACATGCCACCAGCTGTGCTCATCATGCATATTTGGGATGGTTCTGGGGTTATGAGGTCTTAGCTGTTTGTTACCTTGGGTGGTCAGCCATGTTTTGCTTTCCAGACTTTTAGAGCCTTTGGTAGCTCCATTTGCAGTTTTGCTGAGAGAAAGCAGTTCATTTTCCTCTCTCTCTCTCTACCTTCCTCCCCTTCAGCTATAGTCAAATTTGGAGAGTTGTGACTCTTTTTTTAATGTGCATTCTGGTAGTAATGAGTAAAGACTATATTAATTTCCTTTTGCTTAGCAAGTGTGTCCCTTCTGACTGTGTTGCAGGGGTTGTTTTATTACTATCCATTTGTCTGAGCTGTCTAGCCTGAAGTTGGTGGCCTTATTCCCAGATTCATAATATGTTCTCTTTATGACTAAAATACACATTTTGCTTGGGTCTGGCTCACTTCTTTTTAGTTAATTCCATGTGGCATGGGGGAGGGTATTCTCTGAGAGTCAATTCTAATTCTGCCAATTTAGTTCTTGGATTAGATAGCTCTGTAGTATATTTTTATTGCTTTTTTCCTCCTCAGTTTTAGACGTCTTTGATTATTGCTTTTGATGCCGGCTTTTTACTTGAGTCCTGTAACCAACAGTGTACTTTGTGATTTCTCATTTATTTTATGGAAGTCATATTTATTGCCTTCCCTTTTTCCTTGAAAATAGTAGGTATAGAAGACTATATTACAATGCTATGATATAGCCTATTTTTGGCCTTTCTTGTAAACATACAGGCTCATTGTATAGCAGAATATGTATACTATTTGCTAAAAATAGTAACTCTTCCATTACTTCTGTGGTATAAAAATGATAGTGTATGATGATAGTATTTACTCTAAAACATGGATTCTGAGCCTTTTTTGTGTTATTGACCTCTTTCACAGTCTGGTACAGCCTGGAGACCCCTTCTCAGAATAAGGTTTTTAAATATGTAAAACAAAATACATTGAATTACAAAAGAAACCAATTTGGAAAATAATTTGCAGAATATTAAAAAACAGGTTCAAGTTCTTTCAGCCTGACACGTTCTAATCAGTCTATCCCTTCAGATCATTAGTATGGTTGATATTGTGGTGGTGGACTGTCCTGTGGTGGTGTGGATTTTTAAATGTTAGTTAAATTAAATAGGGCAAGTATGCTAGCCAGTATCATCCACTGATGGAGATGCAAACAGTATTTACATATTATGAACCTGCTCTTTGCATTTATATGAGTTCACTAAACATTTGTTAAGTGCCTACTATGGCCCTAGGACACAAAGACAAAAATAAAAATACCTATCTTCAAGAAGCTTACACTCTTCTGAAGAGAAAACATTAGGTACTTATCTGTGTTGCTTAATGGTGAGTAGTGTCACCCTAATGTGAAAAAGCTCTAATTTGGTGACCACTCTCCACTCTTCGCTGTTTCAACAGCCTGTTTTTGAGAACACCTGAGGAGTTGAAATCTGACCCCAAAGATCAGGGAACATCAACTTTATTGAGTTTTAAGTGTTTTTATGTTAGTCCTAGGAGACAAGTGCATCTGCTGTCCATTGTTGGCCCTGCTTGATTATTAAATTTTGTCTTGATCATTGTCACTATTTACGGGGCATTTTGGATAAGTCCTTTCCCCAAGCCTTGTGTTTTTTATTGGTCCTTTGAATCTCATCTCACTATTTATTCCTTTCCACTTCTGCATTGTCTTGTGCACTCCTGAAAATTCTCTTACCATGGTGATTAATATCACGTCTCTTTGTTTTTCTGTATTTTTACCCCCAGACATTTAATAGTTGATGTCATTATTTTCACATCGCTGGAATCAGCTAATGATAGTTCTTTATTGCAGTAAAACCTGTATATCTCACAAGTCTGAAATATAATCATTATGTCTTGTCTTTTATGTTGAAATTGTTTTTTCTAACTGTCTTTGATAGGAAAGCCTTAGGCTAGGTCCTCTGTTAGAATCTGTTTTGTGTCATGGTAAGGACACTTTCATTCAAGAATTAATTAATTAGCATATGAGTGTTACACTGTGGCTATTAGATATTTGTTGTCTTTTCTTTTTCCAAACATTGTTCCTGTGAGCTTTTGGACCTCCCTTCATCGTCAACCACCATAAGGATTTCCTATTTAAGCTTTGTAAGCACTTTCCTTACAAACAGCCCAGTGCAATTGATAGTTAGAGTAGTAGTTTTCCCTCTAATCTTGAGTGGTTCAACTCAAATTCATTTTAACAACTTTGAGGGTTTTGTTATTGATTACTGTACAAGCATGTCCTTTCCTATGCAGCAACTCCTGTGGTCTGAACTCCTATTTCTCTGTATCTTTAGAAAGCCCAAATTTATTTTCTATGAACTGTCCAGGTACATGCTTTCTAGTTTTGGAGCCCTATTGAGATTTGCTAATGTAGGTTTACCATAAGGGCTTCCTGCTCAAAATAACTGCATAGCCAAACCTGTTTTGGTGGCAATGAGAGTGTATAGTTCATAAGTTTTAGACCACTTTGTATGCATAAATAAATAGATAAATAAATATATGTGTGTGTGTGTGTGTGTGTGTGTGTGTGTGTGTGTGTGTGTGTGTGTGTGTGTGTGTATGTCAGTGTCATTGTGAAGACCTCTAATTTTTTTTAGGTCTACTCTTAAAATAGATAAAAGAACAATAAATAAGCAGAAGGCTTTTGTTATAGTTTTCTCCTAGCTTTGATCCAAGAACATTGCCTCTAATTATAGAACTATAAATTTTTATGCCACCTGCAAAGCAGGTCCCAAAGTGTTTGGCAGATTTTGGTGAGGTTGGGTTTGGGGTCAGAGAGAATTTTCTCATCTGTGTTACTTTGGCCTTCCTTTTGTGGAATCTTTTTGCTTCTTCCCCCTACTGTTTCCCTTCCAACTGAGAATACTGGCCAGGAACAACAGCAGAACCACAGGAATATTATAAAATGTGGGGAAACCTAGAGGAATCAGTGCGGACAGCTCTGGCAAAGAAACTGAGAACAACTGTCACTTAGCTTGATTTCTTTACAGGATTCAGGAGACCTACTGACCCTGATGATGAAAACTTGAGTTAACTATGTTAGCTAAAGAACTGGGCCAGTTCTACTGTCTCAAAGGGACGTAAAGTGATGCAATGTTGAAAGAACTCTACTACTATTGATTTAAGGCACATGCATAATTTCAGTTGTCCCCTTTCTTCTCGCTTTAATCAATTCATTGAGGTAATCAGTGTCCAGACTGGAAGGTCAGGAGTAATGTTCTGCACTACAATTGGAGGCAGCTTAATGGTGCAGTGAGTAAGGTACCAGGCCTGGAATCAGGAAGACTCATCTGCCTGAATTCAAACCTGGCCTCAGACAGGTACTGACTGTGTGACCCTGGGCAAGTTACTTAACCCGGTTTGCCTCAGTTTCCTCACCTGTAAAATGAGCTAGAGAAGGAAATGGCAAACCACTCCAGTATCTTTGCCAAGAAAACCTTAAATGGAGTCATGAAGAGTCAGACCTGACTGAAATGACTTAACAACAACAGAAGATGGTGCAGTGGACAGAGTACAGGGCCAGGAGTCAGGAAGCCCTGAATTCAAATTCAGACTCAGACATTTACTAGCTGTGTGAGTTTGGGCAAGTTACTTAACACCGTGTTTGCCTCAGTTTCCACATGTATAAAATAGGGGTAATAATAGCACCTACCCTCTCCTTCCCCCTAAACACACACTTATTGTGAGAATAAAATGAGATATTTGTAATCCTCTTTTCAAATTTAGATAATGCTAACTGTTGTTCTTTTTTCTTTCTTCTTCAACTATCTTCTATGTATGTAAAGATTGTCATATTTGTTTTCCTCTTGCTATTTAAAGATTTTAAAGAACTGTGTAGGCCCCTTCCTATGGTCTCTTTTGTCTCCCTCTCTGTTATAAATTTAAGTAAGGCCTTGATATATTTAAAATTGCTTTCAACCTAGTTGAATTTCAGTACTATAGGATTTAGTTTTTCTTTTGATACTTGAGCTGGCTAATCATAAATAAGATGTAATTTCTTGCATTGGGTATCAAATTATATTAAACTAGTTATATAATAAGAAATTAACTGGAGCTAATAGTTGCTGCTTTGGGTCAGTAGAATGCTCTCTCTTTTTTTTTTTTTGTCTTTGTGTCTCCTGCTGCTTGCAGGTTTTAATCCATTTGCAAAATTGAATTGTCTAAATGATTCAGTAAGTACTTAGAAAGAATAAGCAATATACTGTATACAAAGAACTAAGCCGAACTTAAGCTAGTAAACTGCACTAGTGTTGTTGAGGTAGCCTAGGCACGAAGATCTTAGGAATCAGGAGACCAGAGTACTTAAAGGGGACAGTGTATGGAGCAGAAAAATGTGAGCAAGGTGCTAAACTTACTGGGGGGCAGGGAAGGAGAGGAGTGACTTGGAAGTCTGTAAATGACCATAATAAGGATTTAGACCTGATGGAATGAACCTTAACGGGAAGGTAGAGGCTTATTGCCTAATGCTGGAAAAAGAAGAGACTGAAAATTGCAGTGAAGGAGCAAGAAGGATGCCATGAAATGTGATGTCTTTAATAGAAAGGCACTTTCCCTTCAGTGAGAGAGAGAGGGAGAGAGAGGATGAAGGGGTGTGTGGTCACAGTAGAAGAAATTGCTGAAGGCACAGTTGGAAGGGAGGGTAGAAGAGAGTATAGAGTAGGTATAACTGAAAGACTCAGCTGCTGGATGGCAAAGGAGAGAGGGTAGACTCAAGGACAGGCTGTGTACTTGGGTGTCAAGAATGATGGTGGTACCCTCAGAAATGCAAAGATTTAGAGGAGGAGTGGATTTGATAGCAAAGATGGTGAATCACATATAGGTTGAGTTTTAATTGTGACATCCATTTGGCTCTATAGGTGTAGAGATCATCATCTGCAGAGAGATCATTGTTACACTCTGGGAGTAATAAGATCACCCAGACTGAGAACTAGTGAGATAACTAGAAGAGAACAGAGACAAGTGAGCATCGCGAAAATGCGTGGAGGAAAGGGGAGTCACGTTCAGACTGAAATAAAGAAAGCTCTTTAGATTTGGTCTCAGAAAGAACAGCCTCCGTGGAGCTGTTTGCTGGTTCACAAAGATTATAGTATAGCAGGGAACACAACACATACGAATAAAATAGAATGTAAAATAACACGCAGGAGAGATGCAGGCAAAGTGTTTTTGAGGTCTGTGGGGAAGTTCTGGAAACTTCCCATGTGGAAATAAGGAAGTTGGGAAGTGAGCCAGTTTTCAGGCCCCAGGCAGAGAATTGGAAAGTCATTTGCTAATTTATTAGGATGGACTACTACCCTGTCTCTCCATTCCTTTCCTCTCATGGGGATGGTCCCATCCTTTGCAGAGAACTTTGGAGGAACTTGTGGTTTCCAGAGATTGGGAAAAGGACAGCAGAAGTGTATGAAGGTGGGGGGGGGTGTTTAGATACTTGTTTCCTAAATTGTTACAAAGTAATTCATGTTTCAGGCCCCTACCTACGCTGACTGAATGTATGGGAAAATGATATGAAAAATGAGTTTGCAATTATTTTTCATTGTGAAGAAAACATGGAAATATTGGATGCATGTTGGGTATTTGTTTTTGTTTTTTTGGTTTTGTTTTATTTCCCTTTAAAGAGACTTTCTAATCGAAGATAAAGTATTACATTATGAGAGTGATTTATTCTAGGGCATGGAGTGTTTGTGATGTTTTGTGAAAGTCATCAAAATGTAACCTGTAAGATGCTATTTTTCATTCCTTCCACCTCCTATTATTAAAATATTAGGTAGTTGTAGCTTTTGGATTTCAATTAAAATTGTATTTGGCAGCCACGTTATGTAGCTTTTAACAGAAACACAGCAGTTCTACTCAAGTTTCAAACAGTGAAGCCATTAATTAATCTCTTACACAGAAAAGTAACAAATTAAACCTTGTAATAAGGTCCTTTTGTTGTATGTAAGTGAATAAAATTAACAGGCTGTCACTACTCTGTACTATTGCATCAAGGAGCCATAAATTATTAAAGTTGAAGAACTTTCCCCCCTAATATTTGGGGGGGCATATGTTTAAAGCAAAAAGATACAGTTGATCTTGAAAAGTTCATTATTGTATGCACCAATTATTTCATCTCTAGGAAGCCTATTGGATTGAATGGGAGCAAGAGCTTCCCTTTTTGGACTCTCCTCTTCAACCTTTTATATACCTCTTATATTTGATAAAAGTGAACTCAGCTTTCCTTAATGATGATTTTACATGCCATAGTAAATAAGATTAAATATTAGAGGGAACTTGGTTACTCTTCAAGTACCCAGGCACTTTGGAAAGTGATGGAAAATGCACATAGTAAGTACTTAAATCAAGCTTTTATTGGTTGATTTTATTGTTACTCAAACTGGAGATTTCTAATACTTTGTATCCATTTTTTTCTGGTGTGTTTATTCTCTGTCATTTCCTCTTCTTCTCCCCCTGTTGTGGGGTATGATTTTTCTCTGATGTTTTGTGAGAATCATCCAAGCGTAACTCTTAGGATGCTTTTTTCACCTTTCCTGCCTCCTGTTATTTTAAAATGCGAAGTAGTAACTCTTCTTATGAGCTATTTTCTCTTCCTAGTTCCCTCTTGTCATTAAAAGATTTGCTAGTTTTTGCTTCTTACTCTCCTCAAATTGCACTTCCCCCGAAAGCATTTTTCTGTTGGTGAGAATCAGTAGTAGTTATCTATTTTGTTATGTAAAACTCGGAAAGCTGCCAGACTAATCTTCCTAAAACTCAGCTTTCATACTACATCTTTTTTACCCATGTGTTACTCCTTGTTTTGAACGACATTGAAGGGAAACTTTTTTTTGATTTAGAAGACCTTTCACACTCTGACTCCTCTTTAGCCATCCTGCTTATTTCTTTCTTACTCCACAATAAGTTGTTCTTTCTTTCTTCCTCAGGTAGCTGGTGCTACAGTGGATAGAGCTCTACCTGGGGTCAGGAAGACCTGAGTTCAAATATAGTCTAAGACAGTTAATAGGTTTGTGACCTTAGGCAAGTCATTTAACCTCTGTAGGCTTCCTTTCCCTTATATGTAAAATCAGGGTAACAATAGTACCTACCCCTAGGATTGTTGGGAATAACCTGTTATGATGCTGGTAAAGTACTCAGCAAACCTTCTTTGTATTATCATTATCATTCTTGGTATGTTCTGTCTAAATCCTACCTATCTTTTTTTAAGGCAATTGGGGTTAAGTGACTTGTCCAGGGTCACACAGTTAGTAAGTGTCAAGTATTTGGTCTGAGGTCACATTTGAACTCGAGTCCTCCTGACTTCAGGGCTGGCTCTCTATCCACTGTGCCACCTAGCTGCCTCTCTACTTATCCTTTAAGAGCCACCCCAAATTCTTTGATCTATTGCTCTTCTCAAATTCAATAGCAATATTCAGTACCACACTGTTTAGTATTTCCTCATATGTGATTTTGTATTTGATAGTTGTTGCAGGTATATCAATTCCATCTCGTATTGTAATGTCCTTGGGAGCAGGGAACAAGTCTTCATTCCTTAAAAAAGTTTTTTTTCCTTAGCACCCAGGACAGTACTAAATACACAGTAGATCAACAGACCTTGTTGATTCATTGAAAAACATTGAAATTATAAATAATATTTGCATTGTACCTGAAAACCAATTTGTCTGATATTGGAAGTACAATGTACTTTTAGTGATTGTGGATTCTTTTTGCAGACCTGTTAGCTTTTTGTCCTAGCACATGGACAGCATGTTTTTCCTTTTCAGCTTAATCACCCTCTTCTCTGCCAGTTGCTAGTGTGGGTGGTATACTGATAATCACTTTGTAGCAGTTAGCATTATATTTCTTAAATCGGGGTGCGTATGGGAATACTTTTATTGTCACATTCTTTTAAATTGGTATTCAGACCCTTTTATTGGTAGTATCTCAATAAAGGAATGTTTTAAAATTAATCCTCAAATGCCTGATATGTCTAATTCTTACATTCTTAGTAGCAGTTTTGATAAGCCGTTTGATAAATATTGTTCATGGTATTTAAATCTGGTCCAGAAAAAAAATATATAGGGGCAGCTAGGTGGCGCAGTGGATAGAGCACTGACCATGGAGTCAGGAGGAGCAAATTCAGATGTGGCCTCAGACACATAACACTAGCTGTGTGACTCTGGGCAAGTCACTTAACCCCAGTTGCCTCACCAAGAAGACAAAGAGCCAGAAAAAAAAGTAATGTCTATCCAAGGGTGGCTGGGCGCCTCCCCCCCCCCCCGGGCAGTATTGTTGATGAGTCAGCAAAAATTTTAAATTGGATTTCAGTTAAATTTAAAGTGATTATGTTTTTCTTTAGAGCAGAACAGAATCTTATTTCAGATTATCAAAGTCAACAAGTTAGTACTCTATAAGATTACTAATTTCATGTGTTGGCTTTTTATATATTGGCAACCCAAAATTTGAAAAGGGGTTAAATGTTATATCCTTCCATGTGTAAGAACCTGGCAATAACCAGTCCTCTTGACTGTGTGTGTGTGTGTGTGTGTGTGTGTGTGTGTGTGTGTGTGAGAGAGAGAGAGAGAGAGAGAGAGAGAGAGAGAGAGAGAGAGTGAAGATTGAACATGCTGTAGGAAGAAAGATAAAAGGTCTAAGTGTTTGTGGTGGGGAAGTACAAGCTCTACTTTTGCATGTTTTTTTTTAAAACATGTTAGGATACTTAATTATTTGAAAGGGTAAAGTAGATCTTAGGCAATCCTTGAAATAATTTGTCTTGTTCTTTACAATCTATATATAGTATCATTCACATCTAAACCTGAGCATAAATTGTTTGTATGGTAGTTTTTATCATTCACTGTGATGTTTGCCAACTCTTAAGAATGCTACATCTACTGGAAAGAAGTTGGAACTATTTGCTATTAAACCTTTAGTTACAGTAATGTATAAATCTTAGGCTGGAAGTTTTAACATAATAAGAAAACAGGCCCTAGATGTCGGACCTTGGAGCGTGCTTTTGGGAAGCAGCGTGTGATGCATGTTGGCCTGGAGAGAATATCTATAAGGAAAAGTGGTGTTCTTTTACTTCACAAATTGGAGGAAAACCAAATTTGTTACTGCATTTTCCCTTTTTTTTTTAAATCAAGAGAAAATAAGCATGTTAATTAGAGGAAAAAAACAAAATTGCATTGTGACAAGGAACATTCATGGTACAATGGAAAGACTGAGCCAGGGGCTTTAAAGGCAGAGGACCAGGTTCCATTCCTGATAGCTCATACACTACCTGTGCCACCTCATTCAAGTCATTTAACATCTCTGGGCCTGTGTTTCTTTTTCTGTAATATGAGTTGGCTTGATTATATGACTTCTGAAATCTCTCTCTTCTTTGGATATATGATTCTGTGATCACTCCTGATTTGTTATTTGTTTTTCTGTTGCCTGAAACATAAGCAGCTCCCTGTCCCCACCCCCACGAATGGTTATTGTTCATGATGCATGTAGGTTCCTTTCATCAATTTGGGAACCAAATGAAGGTTAAATATAGTGTTATGTAAAAATCTAGCCTAGTTCTCTACAGATGTTTACTAAGACAAGGCCAAAGCATTTCAAGGTAGAGAATGGCCTACAAATAATTCTGGAAAGCTACATACCCTTGGCTGAATCCTCTGTGAATTAAGAACTAATCTTCTTGGGATATTCACTAATATGTATTTTTCATGTGATTGTAGTTTTCCCATTCTTTATGGGTTTGTGGGGTTCAGAGAAACTTGATTTCCTGTTCTTGGATTGTACCCTGGCATACAAGTTCTTACACAGGAGAACATTACAACAATTTGCTAATTATTTATTGTAGCCTTTTTGAGGAGTTGATAGCACAGTGCCTTTTATTTATTTTTTTTAATCTACAAAGAGGGTTGGCCAAAGAGTATCTGATTTTGCCGAAGTGATTCTACTTTGGTTGTGATGGAATGGATTAATTCCCATATGATCTGCATTTTCACCAGAAGTTTGGGAACATAATTTGTTTTAACTTGTATTTCTTTTGAAGGCGAGTGTTCATTGATCAAACTCCTTTAGTCTATTACCGAATTCTTCCACCAGTAATAATAGTTCTTATGTGTGACTTTAGGGCACATAAAGAGATAGGGAAAACAGGTGCCTAAGTAGGTTTTTTTTTGGGGGGGGGAGAATGCAAGAGTAGGAGATTTGATGTTTCCATGAAGCAGGAGGTAAAAAAAACCCAAAAGAACCCAAGCTTTTTTTTTGAGTGGTCCACAAAATAGCATGCCTAAAGATTTTCTTGCTTTAAGTTTTTCATATTCCAACCCCACCCTACCCTTCCTCCCTTGAAAAAAGTTTTCTGTTTTAGATGCTAGATAGAATGTATAATTTTATATGATTTATATTCGACAGGGAAAGCATATTTCCTAATTTTGAGTGAATCACTCTAGAGGATTTTAAGAGTAGTGATTCTGAACATCAAAAAATTTAGCCTGGACTCTTAGAATTGAACCAGAATAATGACACTTATTAAATAAAATACATTCTTTTAAAAGCAAATTACTTGACTGCCAGATAATATAGCGAGCATTATATGAGTAGTAGATGTAAAAAGTAAAGCCAGCCTGTCAAGGCCCACTTAGAGCTCTGGATAATGAAATCTGCATTATGGATACTACTGTGTTCACTTGGTTAGAGAAGAGCAACTAAAAAGTGGGGAACATACTTAGAAGCAACAAAGTGGCTTTTAGATGTTTATAGTGACTCACATTTACATCATGCTTAAAGGTTTGCAAAATACTTTCCTCACAACAGCCTTGTAAGGTACAGCTACTACAAGTGTTACTGTCTCTGTTTTGCTGATGAGAAAATGGCAGCTTTGAACAATTAAATGACTTGCCCATAATCACACAGCTAATAATTGTCTGAGGTGAAAATTGAAACCATGTCTCTTAAATCTAGGTATGATTCTCTTTTCTACTATGTTGCTATATCTCAGGTGAATAAGATTCTCAAATTCTAAAGATTATTAAAATTACATTACTTCATTTTTTCCACATCTTCCTTCAGTAGATGTTTGTGTATTTTTTTTCTAATTCTTTGTGTAATGAGGGATGTCATTTGATTTCACAACTTCAATCTCTGTCAGCAGTTTAAACCCAATGGCTAAATCAGTAATCATTTCCTTTGGGTGGTCTACACTAATGTACTCTTTCTTGAATTACCATAATTTTTTAGGTCCTGGTCAAATTTGTTAAAAATCATTTAGGAATAGTATGGGTATTGCTGGAGATGATGCCTAGGACACTTTAAAATTTGTCCATTAAGTAGTGAGAGACCTTTTAGAAATATAAATTATTTTCCATCTTGTTCTCCATATCCAAGGAGGACAAAACAAGAGGAAATTAGTCTTAAGATAAATCAGATTCTGATTGACCATAGAACGAGCTAAAGTGTTAACACGAGTTGCTTCAAGAAGAGACTAGGTAACCTCCTTCCTTGTTAAAATTGGAAGATGGGAGCCTGGGCCCTTTCATCTTTTCAAAGTCCTTAACAATTCACATAAAATAGAATCAAAGGATTGTATGGTAATATAATGCAGCCTGGACTGTTTGTGACATTTTTGAGGGCAGACATTGCCTTTTGACTTTCTTTATATGCCCAATGCTTAGGGCCTGGCACATAGAGTTACTTGGAAAGGATTGTGATTTTTTTATTTATGTATTTTCTGTGTTCTATAGTTCCACGAAGTTTGTCTCAATAGATGCTGTTGGATCTTAATAACATGAATTTCTAGTAAATTGGCAGACCTATGAAGAGTTTGTAGTAGAAATAAAATTTTAAAAACATTGACCTCTAAGAAGTTGTGCATGCGTGCGTGTGTGTGTGTGTGTGTGTGTGTGTGTGTGTGTGTGTGTATGTTTTCCAATTACATAGCTCGCTTTAGGGATAAAACATAACAATTCTCCATTTGTGAATAGGGTACAGAATACATTATTAGGACCAGGACATTTTCATTTTTCCATATGTTCTTGATGAATTTTCCTACTTGGTGCCATATCTGAGTGTAATCCTTAATTTTGTTTTGTTTGTTTTAAGTTGTAAAACCTGTAGTTTGGAGGGGAAAGCAAATAGGAAAACATTAGGTGTATGCTGGTAAAGATTTAGCAACTGGCCGTCCAGGGCAGGGGAGAACATAGGCATGATACATTACTCTGCATTAACATTTTCTCTATCACAATCAGCAAAATGCTAAATCAAGCCCTGATTTGTAGCCTTTGCTGATTTCTGAGAAGTAAATGCTCACAATGAAAATTTAACAACCAGATAGTTTGAGTTGGCTCTAGCACACACTTGGAAAACACTTAGGTGTAAGTTAGGTGTAAGTTTGAATTAGATTTTATGAGTGAGTGAGGGATGCAAGTTCTTGGGGGAGGGTACTGATTCAAGGTACTCACTGAAGACTGTGTCCTGTGAGTCCTCTTAGTCTGCCCTGCGCATCAAGGTGGGGGGGCAAGGAGGAAGCTGCAGAAATGTCATGAGTTGAGGGTTGGAGTCTTCTGTTCCCTGCACTGACGGGGACAGTTGGGGTGAGATTTTACAGTTATTTCCATTTATAGAGGGTGGTTCAGGCAATTAATTTGAGGCCCTTGCTCTTTTATTTCTTCTTTCCCTTTAGATGGTTTCACAGCTCTTTAACACCTACTTCAGGAAGGGGAAAGAATTATGAAATTTCAGTTAATCAATTACTGCTGCTATCCCTTAGCAGTGTTTATAGTGGATGGTCATGTGAAGCAGGAAGATGAAACCATTGCTTCAGAGACATTATAGGCCATCTGATTTTTCATTTATGGTTTTTTAAAATCTCTTTTATAAAGATAATTGTAGTACATTTTGTCTCTGTAAGGGAGGATTGAGTACCCAGCTGGTTAGATATATTTAAGGAAAGAAAGGAAAATCACTCTTAAGCAAGCCTGGTAGAGATTTTTTATAAATTTGAGTGGGAACCTGAGAATGCTGCAGTATCCTGGCAAATTAATTAAAGTAAGAGATAAAGAAGTCAGATGTAGTTATTACATAGGATTTTTCAAGATTAAACTGATTGTAGTAGATAAAATGAATTATTTTCTAATAAGCTTTAATATTAATTTTCTAAAGTGGAATGCTTTTGAGACTTTCTTCCCCTTTATGATTAACTTAAAAATAGAAAATAAATTAACATAGCCTGTTGTATGTCTTGTTGCTGTCTGCACCGATAGAGCTGTTGCTCCTGTCCCTGAAATGGAAACTCTATCTCATTATCATTAGCCTGTCAGTATCATCACCAGCTCAAAAAAGCCCCTTTATCTGGTCCTTAATGCTACTAAATGAAAAGCAAGCATGCCTTTTTTCTCTCTATTTGGCCAGTCCTAGCATGTGAGAACAGGGCATGTTGTATGACAGGCATAAGGTCACTTCAGTTTTAGGCTGAGTCTCTGCTGTTTTAAAAAGGTGTAATAAAAATAAACCACCAGTATATAACATATATAGCAACTAACCATTCATGAGAATCTTGCCTGGACTTTCTTGTCATTGTAACTTCCTGTGTTGGGTAAAGGCTGTTCAGCTCATGCCTTTTGCTACCACTCTTAGTCATCCACTTAATTGTCAAAGCTTGAATAGTCTATGAAGATTGGGCAAATTTTTGTTGTTCTTCTTGCCAGTTCAATTATAACAGCATAATGGTAATTTGCCCTCTTTCTCTATGTAGTCTTCTAGCTCTTAGTTCTAGAGGTGTTTAAAATTAGTGTAGCTACTTAATTTTTTTATCAAATGGACCCCTTATCAGGATCAAGAACATCACAAAACAACTCTTTATATTATGGTAACTCAAAACTTGTTCCTTAGGTCATGATTGATATATTGGAAAGGAAAGGTTAAAAAAAAAGAGGCGTTCACTCTTACAGTATACACAATTTTAATAGCAAAACTTTCCTGTACACTGTACTTTATTGTTCCCTTACTCCCCAAGCCCTCCCTTCCCCTGCTCCCTCACCCCAGGTTATGTCCCTCCTCTCCCACCCGTTTCCCCAAAATGGCTCTCAAAGGTGATTTGAACACAATGCATTTGGGCTGCACTTTTGAGTCTCCAGGTTCATTGTTGAAAAAAAAAATGACTATAGCATTCCTTACATGTGAATTTTTATCACTAAGGGAAAAAAGAGTAGTTGAAAAGGGTAGCAGATAGAGCTTTTTAGATGTTTGCATCTTCAATATGAAAGCTCAAACAGTCCTTTTTGTATTTGTTTTGGCCTTATTAGATCATGAATTTGCCTCAGGTTAGGTAGATGTGAATTATTGTTTGTCCAGCTTTCTATGCCTTACCTCTCAAGAAGTTGTTTAGTGAATTAAGATATGAAAACTAGCCCAAAGTAGATTCTCCAGAATGACCTTTAATTGTATTGCTATGTTAGGAAAATGATAATAGTAAGGAGCCTTACACTTTATATAGGTTCAGGGGTGTAGTAAAGCTTTTGTGATTACTATTCTTAGTCTCAGAAAGTAAGCGTTAAAAATTGTGTTCTCAGTAGTTTTAAATTTTAGGTTTAAGACCTCAGTGCTTCAGCAGGGAGGTCTTTTTATTGGAAAGATCAAGGAAAGATTCAAAAAGCCTAAGGCCTACATGGCCTTAGAGTAAGCAGATGGGTTTCCATAATTATTGAAATTGAGAGGTTTAATCAATTTTCTATTCATTAAACTGGCGCAAAAATTAACTTAGACACAGTAGGAAATTATGAATGTTAGTGTAGATTTCTGGCTTAAAAAACAAGTATCGTTGCTTTCAATTGTTGGCAGTGGGTGCTCTCTCTAGCTCAGCTTTATGAATTTATAAATTTACTGGCTTTTTTTCCTTTTCAATAAAGTGATTGAAATCCCATGCAAGCTCAAACTCTCACAAGCTTAAACAATGTATATAAATGATTGTAAACTAGCTCCTGTTATTAGGTGGGTATAACATCCTATCATGAATTTGATTCTGTTTTCAGTGACTATGTAGTAAAAATGATATAAAACTTTTTGTGTGGGAGAAATTAACATAAAAATTTTCATTTGACTTCAGTTAACGAAATACAGAGTTTTGTTGTTTGACAGTAGCCAGTTTGTGAAGAGAGAGAGAGAGAGAGAGAGAGAGCACAGATGAATAACAACCTAATCCTGGTGCTGAAGCATAAAGAGATCAAAATTAAATAGATTCATGCCTTCTGTGGGTCACAGGAAAAGAAAGGCGCCTCATTAGTGAAAAAGGAAAATAGGTATTTGGTTTGGTTATTCACATTCTCTCCATGCACTACAAAAGGCAAAGGAGATCAATAATTTTTATCTTTTTAAGATCCACTTGAAAAGTCTCTCTTGGTGGTCTTTGCAAATCCTATTCCTCAGAGGCCACAGAACCAGTTTTTCCTATTCAGTTCTCAGAATTTTACCTGTGGATAGCTCATTTGCTTTCTGTGTCTTGTGGGATGTCTACGCTGTTTCTTGAGAAAAAATCAGTTTAAACTAACTAATTTGTGATCAAAATTATTACAAATATTCCTGTTATTCATCGCCATACAAGAAACCTTCATTATGCCTAGAGCAACTCTTGTCATGATCAAAAACAACAAAACAACCATATTTGCCCCTTAGGTGTTATTTTATCAGTCAGGTTCTGATCCTGCTTTTTGGGACCAGTGTTTCCTTGTAAAATCAGTTTCTGCCCTTGCACACGCACAGTGTATAGTTTAGGAAGAAATGAGGGTGATGTCTGCCTGCTGCACATCAGTTGAGCAGGATGGAAGCTTAGGAGAGTAAAAAAAAATATGGCTTTACCATATTAATGTAACTTTCCAAAAGGCAATTGTATTGTACCGTAATTTATAATCTTCTTGTTCCTTTAGTGACTTAGAAAAAAATTGTAAGGGAGGGGGAAAAGGAGAGAGGTATACAAGCCTATCTTGCTCCAAAAGACTATAATGGTTAAACATACTACAATTGCATGGGATGGTATAGTCTGACATTCTATTTTCCTGATAGGATAGACCGTCCTTATTGAAGAATATTATGCCTATGGACAATTTAATTGAAGAATAAAAAGGAAAGTTTTGAGGGGGTTAGGGGGAGAGGATCTGGACATCTATGCATAAACCATTTCCCAGGCAGCAAATGCCAGTGGTTTAAAAAAAAAAAAACCCAAACAAACCACACTTTCAAATCAGGTCAGTGATTTGATCCTGCAGTTGCGTGTGATTATAGATACATCATATCTTGTTTACAAGAAAATGTTAAAATGTGAATTTGGAATTGGCCTCTGAAACCCAAATTTCCTACCAATTGTTTTTTTTTTAATCAAAACTGAAGTTAAAACAACAATAGTTAGGTAAGCCTTTTCTCTGTGAAAAGTTTGACACCATTAGCTCCCAGTAATCATTAAATTGTTTAAAACTATATTAACACTCTAAATTATTGGGTTATTCTTTTTAAAAACAATTTAGCTGTGTGTATGGCAACCTAATGTTCAGATACTATTGAATCTAACACACCAGTGTATGTTGGTACATATAACTGTCCATATCCACCTTACTTTTGCCTGTTTTTGTTAACTTTAATTAACCTGGTTTGTTTTGAGTCATTCAAATTCTGTAATGTTTGAATTTTCATTGCCTTGTACCATTGGTACCATGGTGTTACTGTGTGGACACATAGGCATATGTATTTTTCCTGACTGACAGGTTATTTTTAAGTAACACACTTGCCTTTATTTTCAGAATGCTTTGTTGTTAAATTAATATTTTTTTTTGGTTTTCATTCTTGAACATAAAACTCAGTATTTTAAAGAAGTGATTTTTGATAGTCGATTTGTATTCTAACACATCTTGCTAGCCAGTTATTTAAAATGTTCTTTAAAGACTGAAAAACAGACAAAAAGAAGGGTATAGAGTTTAAACCCCTCTCTTGGGACAAGTGGTCATTATGTGAATTAGCCTTCTGGCTAGATTAAGAATGTCATGGGATTATGGCATTGACTCATTTGTGGATTCCTCCTTGTTATACCTCCCTCCCCCTAGTTAACCTTGGTTTTTCATTTACACTTAAATGTAAGATTGAGTATATTAGTGTTGAAATGCCACTTTACCACTCCATTTTAAGTAACTGTCTAAATTTCACAAAAAGATTTGTAAAAGTAAAACCAGAGACCTTAATGATTTAATGTAATTATTTAGTATGGATTTAACTGTAATGAGACCATTTGGTCATCAGTTGAATTCTTTGTTTAAGCATCTGAACCAAGCCCATTCAAATGATATAAAGTGTTCTGAATTTGTAATGTGAGCTCTGGCATATACCCACTAACCTAGGCAATGACTGTGGATAGACTTGGGCAAAAAGGCTTTTAAATGGGCCATATCTCATTAGACGCAGAATTCCACTTACATGTGACTGTTGATTATATATCTGAGTCAATATCAAATTATAATCACATATGAAATCTTTCATTAAGTCTTCCTTTATAGTTAGTGAGCCAGCTGTAATCCATGAGATCAGATAGCCACAGTGGAACAGATTATGATCTGTATTCTTTCATGCTCACTTCTTTTCAGACCGTTTTCAGTAGAAAAAAGTAGCACATTGGAGACTTTAGTATAAATGTTTACACATGATGGTATGATTACATAACATGTAACATCTTACATTATTTTGAAGTGAGTATTTTTAGATTTCCAAATAGGAGTGCAAAGTAATGTAATCATTGCTTCTTTTAACACTTAAAATATGGTTCCATTTAAAAAATAAAAATAAAAAATACTTCACCACTTCAAAAACTATGTCTCCACTTGTTTTGGAAAATTAGGCTTAATGTCACCATTTGTAAAAATTAGTTATGTATTTAGCCCCCTACAATTTAAAATAGGTTACTTATCTGATGTAATTTTTGATGACTTGTAGGTTATTATACTTCACATTCTTTATATGGCAGCTGCTGACACTTGCACTGTCCATAACCATTAATGATGATGAAGGGTCCTTCATGGGTGGGTTCATATTCATTATATGGTCCTTGGTCTGACATATTTGACATATGGAGTCGTGTTTGGGATCGGAGTTGCCTGTGGTTCTGAATCATTGAGCACTGCCTAATTCTTCTTAAAGTAGGAGGGCAGCATTTCCTGGAGATGAACACTATAAAAATAATAAAAAAGAAAGAAAACAATAAAGCCATTGTTCCTGTAATTACTCGCTGAGTGAAGATGGCATTGTCTGGTTCAGGAAAGTGTTCATCAGTAGTAACTGCTATGCCTGCAGTAGTTGGGATTTCTTTGTCTCCCACATGGTAACTTGATGAGCTTATTCTTTTTGTGTATTCAGTGGTTGGATCTTTGTAACTTGTAGCCATGGCAGTGACAGTAGTTGATAAATTCCAGCAAAGCTGAAATCCATAAACTGCATCTAGAATATCCTCTCCCTGGGTGTGGTCTGGGCTGTGGCACAGTATTGAGTGCTCCCACCGACCTTGGAAACCACTCAGCCATGTGGCCAGTGCACAGATTTTGGGGCTGCATTCCCACAGATTGCCAGAGAGGCCAACTGTAGTTAAGGATCTGAGAGAATTTAAGATCTTGGAATCCAGGCTGTGGAGCTTGTTGTTATCCATTAGAAGTACTTTAAGATTAGGCATGGTCTCAAACACTGTAATGTCGATGGCTTTGATTTCATTTCCAGTCAAATCAAGCTTTTCTATGGTGCCCCAGGTCCACTCCATCCCACATGTCAAGTTGCTAATTTTATTCCACTGTAAGAAGAGCGTGTGCAGACTGCTTAGCCGTAGGAAATGAGCAAAATTAATCTTTGTCAGCTGGTTGTGCTCTAGGTGAAGCTCTCTCAGTTTGATTAATCCTGCAAATCCATTGCGTGCCAAACTTCGCAAACGATTTGTGCTCAAATCCAGAAACTCCAGACTACGACAGTCCCAGAAAAGGCGAACAGGGATGGTCCGCAGGGAATTGGAGCGCAAATGTAAGGTTTGCAGCTTCCGAAGGCCATAGAACAATTCTGGATGCAGAGATGATAACTGATTAAAAGACAGGTCCAAATTTTGCAGGTTAAGCAGTTGACTAAAAGTTGTGTTTGGCAAGTAAGATATTTTGTTGGAACTTAGGATTAATTCCTTAAGTTTATAGAGTCCTTGAAAAGAATCTTCTTTAACTGTTGAAATTTGATTATGGTCTAAGTGGAGCCAAGTAAGTTGACTGAAGCTTGCAAATTGATCCCTTTCAAGTTCAGAAATGTGATTGTGCCTCAGTGACAAACCTAGAGAGCCCTTGTCAGTGTTGTTTGGCACTGAGTGAAACCCCTGAGAGTCACAGTAAAAGAGCAGCTTCTCGCAGCGGCATTTTGGTGGACAAGCCATGCCCAAGGCAGGCAGCATTTTTAAAACCACACTCATTGCATATAGCGCTGCCAGCATAGGAGCCCCTAATGGCCACTTGAAATGTAAGCCTGCAGAATATAATTTAAGGAAACAACAAGATAGGATATTTTTTATCAGATCATATGGACCAAAAAAGATAAGCACAACATCATGGTGAAAGCATATAACTTACTGTTCATGCACTGCAGAACATCTAATCCTCATAGTCTAAAACGAAACTTATCCTTTTTAAAAAAATGGCTAAGGTAGCCCCTGTACTCACTCAGCCTTGCTATTTGAAAATAGCAAATCCAAAAATATATTCGAATGGTTTCATTTTTTAAATTTTAACTCCCTGGCTTTTTAAAAAAAGAATGCTCACTGCTTAAGATTTATAAATGCATAAACTTACCCATTCTTTTGAGCACATTGGAGGTTGCATTCAGTCGTAGACTCAAAGCAGTGAGTCTGAAAAAGGCTTGAACATTCAGTCGCCTTTGAATAATTTACTCTTTTTCAGTATCTTAGGATATCAGGGTAAAATTGAATCCACCAGGCTTTTTTTCCCCCTTAGGATATTCCTTTTGAATTCATTGGCTTGATTTTCTGTGACAGCTCTGTAATTCTTGAATCAGTACTGAATATAAGTTTTATTTTTCTCCTTCTGCGTCTGTTCGGCTGTTTAATTGAAGCTTTGGTCTTTCTTTTGCACAGCTGTTAGTTCTCTTAGTCTTAACTTGTTGATGGCAGATGGGTAGCTTATTGCAGCGAGAAGCTCCTGTAGTAGCATGAGTGCATTTACTGAAAAGCTTTTCCGAGAAACGGTACAAGAATGGATTTGCTTATGTGCTGCGACCACACAGAACTGTATATAGGCTGACGTCACATGGTGACGTCTCTTTTGTTTGGGTTTTCCAGAATCTTTACAGTTATAAAGCATTGTGCTGCATATTGTGATCGTGCAAGATCCCTAATAAATTTTTTTATTTTAAAGAAAGAATGGTTGGGGGGTAGGGTGGGATGGTGGTGGGGAATACCCCCAGCAGAAAAATATGTTGTATTCCTTTAGTATAGGAAATAGGAATGAGTCTTATGATAAAGGCAGCATTCATGAAGGCCACATAGCTGTGAGCTGGAATAACAAAGTGAGGATTTTTAATGCTTGCTAAAGCCAGTATTAGATAGCATCCTCTGCATAAAAAGATAGCTTTAATGGGAATGAGCCTACACAATTTGTGTAGTAATATGGAGAAATTCAGACCATTCAAGGTGGTAGCTGCTGTTTTATTCTTCTCAATCTCAATTCTGTTGTCATACTTTAAAATGAAAAGTATAAAAATAATTTGTCTTGATAGATACTGTTAGTAAGTTAAGTAGTCAGAGTCCTTCAAATCTTAAAAATCCTAATCTAAGAATAAAGGATAGCAAAAGCAGTTTGCTAAAAATGAGACATTTAATCACTTTGATACTTGAGATTTGGGAGATAACTTTTCCTTTAGCAAAGCATATTTTTCTGCTTCCCCCTCCATCCTTTCTAACAATAACATGCTGGGCTTTAATGAAAAATACTGCTAAATTTATCCTTTATTTGATGTGGTGGTGGGAGGAAAGGGGTGGGTTGACTCAGTAGTTTTAATACCATAGACCCTCACATTTTTAGAGCGGAACAGAACTGTTTAGGACAAATAAAAGGACTTAACTTAGTTTTATCTTAGTCATTTGTGTTTACCCCAGAATCTTACAAATTATTTAAAATGGTGATCTCAAGGGATGGGGGAGGAGGGGAGGGGGAATATAGCGCTGGAATAATAGGGCATTTGCACATTTAATAGCTCCCACTGGCAGAATTCTACAGATGGAAGAGCTTACAGAACTGTCTTTGTGCTTAATACTGGCTGTTGTTGGAATCTCTAATGAACATAAGGGAGTACCCACATTTAGAGAGAATTTTTTAATGTGGCAGTTTTTCCTTAATGTAAGCCATTTTGGCTTGTCCATTTGTTTCTCTCTATTATTGAATAATGATAATTATACATATTTATATGGCACTTTAATGTTGGGGTTCTTTTTCCATAATTAATGAGGTAGTCATGTATTATCCCCATTTTAGAGATAAGGAGACTGAGGCTGAGAGAGGTAAAGTGACTTGTTTGCTGTAGATGATAGAGCCAAGGCACAAACTCAGGTCTCTTGATTGAGTCCACTTTTTTCTCTCATGAACTGTATCTTTTCATTGGCTAGACCTTAGTTTTTTAAGAAGGCATAAATGCAAATACTATTTCAAGGACAAATAATGTGTTTCTTGCTCCACTTAATCCTCCCTGCTTGCTTCCCCTGTACCTCCGCTGTTTTTTAAAAAAGGATTAACAATGTTTTTTGTCTTGGCCCTGGAAAGGAAATTGTAAGTTTAGGATTTCAAAAACCAAACTATTTATATATGGGACTCTGATTTTATTCAACTGGAGTTAGTGGAAATGAATTTAGGAATCAAGGTACTTGGGTTCTGTCCCAAACAAGCTATATAACACTGGGCAAAGTCATTTTATCTCTTGGGGGATTAGAGCTGGTGATCTGTGTTATTCTGTGACTATAGGCAAACATAGCGATGATGCCTTCTGATGAGTGTTTTTCTAGGTAGTGTTAATACAAAATCCACCACTTTCTTTCTTTTTCTAATCTTATTTTTCTGGTAATTTTTTGTTTTTATGTCACTTTGATTTCTCAGTATATCCCTCCATGCAAAAGCTGTCCCTATAACAAAGATTAAACAATAAAATCAATTCCGTTTAACCAGCTAAAACTTCTCCTACAATGTATGCAGTCTTCTATATCCATAGTCCTGCATATCTAAAAAGATTGGGGAGGGAGATGCATTTTCTCAAGAGCTAAGCTTGGTAGTTATAATTAAACAATCAATGTTCGGTTTCTTTCTCCTTCCCTCTTTTCTTTCTACTTTGTTTTAGGTACTGTATATATTGCTTTCTTCTTTCTGTGTTGTTTTATATAAATCTTGCCGTGCTTCTCTCAGTTATCCATATTTACAATTTCATAATTTATAATTTATAGTTTTTTATGGTATAGTACTATTCTGTGGTACATCTGCATACCAGAATTTGTTTAGCCATTCCCCCAATTGATAGGCATCTACTTTTTTTCTTGTTTTTCCTGCCACAGAAGTATTTTTTGTGAGTGTTTCAATGCGTTTGCTTTTAATGAGACAACAAACATTTGATAAATATTGCTTATTGAAATTGAATCTATGAGTCCTTTCTCTGAACCATATAGAACCTTCTATCCAAAAGTCTAGATAGATTATACTTGGCTTTGCTCTTCATTCTCCAAGAACGGATAATTTTTCTAAAAGTTCCCTTCCTGCTTTAGGAAGCAGTTTTTCCTGTTTCTCTTGTCAGAAGACAGGAGAAACCTGCTTCTTTCTCTACCTTCTGAAGAATGAAGTTCTTAAAGCTAAGGCAAGATTTTATCAGCTATGCTGCTTTTTGGTAGAGTGAGCACTCCAATAGCTGTTCAGATAATGGAAGTCCTCAATTACTACTTTATCATCATGGTGCCAGGATTCTAGAATTTCTTATCTAATTACTCCTATGTAGGCTGTCTCTTTTTTATACTTTTATGACACTTCTACTTCTCTTTCCAATCATCCTCATACAAATTATTGTTTTCATGTTTTCCCTTTCTGATTTTTGGAGTCCCTCCCTCATCATGAGGGAATTCCCTTACCTTAATATATAGTATTTTACCACCCCCTTTTTTCTACATACCTTTCCAGAGCCATGAACTCCATTTTACAAAGCTTTAGTGATACTTGTTAACTTGAATGTTCCTCCTTGTATTAGGCTCTCTTAAGTTCACCCATACTGTGTGTCCTTGTGTTTAGACATCTGAGGTGGGGTTTTTTTGTTTTTGTTATTTGTCTTTTTATTTACTGGGCTTTTGAACTGATAATCTTCCTGGTTTGTACTTGTCATTTGTATGATGGCGAGTTAAATGATGGCTTCACATGTGCACTTACGCTCACGTGTGCAAACGCATATACACATACACACTTTATTGAGAGAAGTTGAAAGAGACTCATGGTGAATTTTCTCCCTGTCTCTTTTCAGTATAAAACGTACTTAGGTTCTCAGGACTGAGAAAACATTTCTTACCAACTCTTATTAATTTGTATTCCATCTTTGGGTAAATTAGTCCATCATTTCCCTATTTTAAGGATTGCACAGAGATCCAAATCCTGTTCTTAGATACTTTCTTACTGGAATGTTTTATTTTTCAGCTTCTCCTTTCCCTTCAGTAAATAGCAGTTATGAAAATATTCTCTGTGCCTCTGAAGATCTTTAGCTTCTTGTGCAGGACTTCATAATCCTGAGCATTGGTTTTAGATTTATCTATCTAGCTATCACTGGCCCTACATGGATCACCAGTTAGGGGTAGCATTTGTCAGGTTTGACAAGTCTTCTGAAGGTACCTGCCACTTCCTGTACATATGCCCTAGGAAGACAGCAGACCTCTCTTTTTCATGTATCTCAGTAATAAGTCACCAACCAACTACTACCACTCATCATTTCCATCCCCTGACCATTACTGGATAACCTTTTTCAGGGTGCTACCTGTGGAGCCATGCCACCTTTCATTGGATCCATCTTCTGAGCAGATCTAGAGACTGCCATCTAAAGCAGTAGTGCTCAGACTTCATTCAGAGTGTCTTTCTTTCTTCCCATCTGTGTCTTTCTTCTACTGTTTGACACTCTGACATCAGTTGGTATTCTCTTCCTTCATATGCTTTTTCTTATTCTCTCTCTCTCTCTCTCTCTCTCTCTCTCTCTCTCTCTCTCTCTCTCTCTCTCTCTCTCTCTCTCTCTCTCTCTCTCTCTCTCTCCCCCCCTCCTCCCTCCCCCCCCCTTGTGAGGCAATTTGGAGTTAAGTGACTTGCCCAGGGTCACACAACTAGTAAGTGTCATGTGTATGGTCAGAGGCCAGATTTGAACTCATGTTCTCCTGACTCTAGGCCGGGTGCTCTATCTACTGTGCCACCTAGCTGCCGCCTTATATTCTCTTAAAAGTATTTCTGCTCCTTCAAGGACCAGGTCATTCTTCCTTATCTCCAGAGAGTCTGGAGTGTAGGAGAGGCGGCTTCAGTTTCTGTACCAGGAAGGAGATCAACTTTGCACTTTGTACGTAGATAGTGGCTAATTGGCAGTGACAAATCACAGTGATAATAACTCTCTGCAAGTCACTGCAAAATTCTCTTGCCTACATAATTGATGGAAACAGAGGGTTATTTTTATTGGGGACAGCCTTCTCCAAGTTGGAGCCATTGAGTTAAAAATGCCAGCTTTGCCACTGAAGTACCTGTGGGACCTTGGGCAAGTCACTTAAACTTCAGATGTTTCAGTTACTTCATCTGTAAAATCAGAAGTTGGATGAAATGGTCAATAAGATCCCTTCTAACTCTAAATCTGTGAACTTTTTTCTGCTTTTTTGTTTGACTGGCAAGTAGCAGATTTCTGATGGGCCCTAGTGCAAACAGATGTTTTCCTCATTTGTACTCTGACAAGGTCTCAAGCAGTAATAAAAGCTATGTTATCAATATTGGACTTCTAGACACAAAAACTTGGATGCGAGTCCTGCCTTAGACACTTAGAAGCTTTCTGGCCATGGGCAAGTCTCTTAACCTCTCTGCACCCTAGTTTCCTCATTTGGAAAACAGGGATAATAATAGCATCCGCTTCACAGGGTTCTTGTAATGGTCAAATGAAATAAATCATATAAGGCACATTGCAGATTGTAAAGTGCTCCTTAAATGTTAGCTATAATGTTTATATTATTATTATTATTATTATCATTGCAATTATATTATAAAATTATCATATTATTAATTATATTATTAATATAATAGTAATAACACCAGTGTACCGAGAATAATGATTTGTTTACCTTGTTCACTGGAATAAAAATATTGGCATTTTTTATCTTTAATGATCTATGGACTAGTACATAGGTGAATTAGCTGATTTTGACAAAGCAGTATAAAGTCCTTTTTTGTAACTGGCAAAATGTGTTTCTAATTTTTGTATCATATGATACTGGAACATAGATATCCATGACTTCAATCTGTTTCGTTTAAATTTTGGCTTGCCTGCTTTAGTGGTCAGTGCCACCTGCATTTCCAGCAGTTAGGGTATGAATATTTCTGATTTGTTCCTCTATATCGTGCTTCTTTATGGTGCCAGGATACAATGGCGCACAATTTGCCCTGCTGTCTTCAATGTCAAGTTGGTCACCACAGTGGTTTCAGATAGGGTCAGCTTATAACCCTGTGCCACCTCATCTATTTCTTAGATTCATAGGAACTATTTCATCACACTGATTGGAGTGCTAACCCAATCAGTGGTATTGCCAGAACATAATTGGCAGCTATTTTGAGGTTCCTGCAAATCTGCATCATAACTACAATAGCAGCATCAAGTGCCATGAGTTGTTGTTGTGGTACATCCCTTTGCCTGGCTTTCCCTTACTTTGCTGTTGTTCCCACCCCCTATTTGATGCATTATATTATTGTCAGTAGGGAGAAGCAACATGGTATAGTGCAGAGGTACTTAACCTTTTCTGTCATGGACCAGACTTTGCCAGTCTGAAGCCAATGAGGATCTTTTCTCAGAATAATGCTTTTTTTAACATAAAACAAAATGTATAGGATTACAAAGGAAACCAGTTTTCCTGAAATAAGGTTATCAAAAATTTTTTTTACAAGTTTACAAACCCCAGGTTAAGAATCCTAGAGAGTCCATCTAAGGTGGAGTCCAAGTGACCTTCTGATTGCCCTGACACATGCTGGCTTTGTGGCCTGAGCAAATCACTTAGCTCTCAGTGCTTCCTGAAATTCTCTAAATCTAGGTTGCAGCACAGATACTGATCTGCATTGCTTAGAGGGAGTTTCTTTACCAGGAATTGCCAGTGAAGTGAAATCTTCACAAGTCTAGTGAACAAACATAACAGATACACATGGAATGGGTTAGAGAACAATAAATTATTGTTTTGCTAGAAGTTATATTTTATTATTGTTTCAATAGAAATAATAGTTTGGATTTTAAGGTTTCATTCAGTAACTTTCATGTTGTGTTCATATTTGTTGAGGCTGAAGTTGAAGCTTAAATACTTTGGCCACATAATGAGAGACAGGACTCATTAGAAAAGCACTGATGTTGAGAAAGATTGAAATAAAAAGAAAAGGGGCCGGCAGACAGTGAGATGGGTATAGTATTATGGAAACGATGAACGTGAGCTTGGACAGAGGACAAGAGATTCGTGGAGGATATAAGGGCCTAGTGTGCTGTGGTCCATGGGATCACCAAGGGTCAGATACAACTAACCAACAACAATAAAATTTGAGACATGTTGATGTGCGTAAGCTCGATCTTCTGCTCACTGAACCTGAGATAACTAGTTCCATATAGTGAAGATATGCTGAAGAGTAAATTGTTTTAAAGGCACTGGAAATAGATATGGGTTTGTGAAAACCTGGAAGGGTATGAGGTTCTTATTCTCTCCCTTTTTTCACTCCCTCCTGATTATCTCACTTCTTTTGTATTGGAATAAATTAAAACTATGTTAAGTTATATTGTCATAGTGCTATTTAAAATAATTTTTGTAGATAGGAGATACTGCCCAATACAGTTATTTTTTCACACATCCAGGGAAGTTTGTAGCACTCACAGTGGCATCACAGTATGCAAAGCTTCTCCTCTTTCAACCAGTAGTTACTTGGATAGCCTCACTTCTCTCGGTTTCAGATTGAAAACACATTTTGAACAACTTTGCTATTGGCTTCTCTTTCTCCTGTTGATGAGGATTATTTTAGTAGATAATTTCTAAGGTCCTTATTCATGAATTGTGAACTGAGTTCTGTCCTCATCAGAGTCAGCAGAATAAGATGTCATCTAAAGTTTAGGGGCAGTGGAGTAGATGGGGGCTCAGCTCAACTCTGCTTATATGCAACCATTGCTCAAAGTGATAACACTTTCAAATGATCATAATATGATGTTGTGGACACTAACAATATACTTATTCTAGAATTGCTTCCTGTTGAGGTAACATAAGCAAAATTTAGTTTTCAATTTCTAAAGAGACATGGAAGAGTTTAAAATGGTTACACAACTTGAAAGTAGAAAACTGTTGGTAACATAATTGTATAATACTCTGAATGATGGTATTTTCATAAAAAAGCAAAGAAACAGTTCAATAGTTTTACTTAATGTAAGAGTCTAATTCATTATAATAGTAGTACTACCATTAAGTAATGAAAAGCTTGCCACATTCCTTACTTAACCTACGAAATAAATACTGACCTACACCTGTGTCAGAAACTGCCTCAGGGAGTTTTTCCGTAGAGGAATACATTATCCCTGCTTCTGGTAGTGTTGGTCTTTAAGCAATCCTCTTGTGACAACTGCAGAACTTTTTCCCAAAAAATTTGCTATGTGGCAGCATTAGTTAGTAGAGTAGGGAGTGACCCTGGATCAGAGCAAGGAATTTACAAAGATACCCAGAACTGGCATCTATGTGTGATTCTCAGGGGCATGCTTAGTTTTCTTCAATGTTAGAACCTGTGTTACTGAGGAAAAGATACCATGGCAGCATCCAAAATCACTTCGTCTGACTTAACGTGTTCTGAAGAAAAGATGTCCCTCTTTGTTTCAGTATCTGATTATCTATTCAACAAGTTGGAAGTCACCTTAGTGATATAAGATGTTCAGTGTAGGTTACATGTTCTAAGTATGGACTATCTCCCTAACCTATCAGATGGGTGGCCTGCTCGTATTTTAAAAATGCACTTAGAAAAGATGAAAATGTTTTAAAAAAAATCAGAGTTCTTCAGTCTAGTCAGAGATGAATGTGTGAAAAAGGATGTAGGAGCTTTGACTTTGTTGTCTTCTTCTGGTTGTATATTTTGATCTTCTTTGTCACCAAAGTAAGATAACATAGTCTGACTCTTTTTGCGCTGCTTGCTCATGATCCTGGCCAATTACTTGAGTTTTAAACTCTTTGTTAAGGTAAGAGTCTGCTTCCAATGTGGAGAATGTACTGTCCCAAGCTTCAGGGGTTTGTACAGCTGTTTTCAGAGATACTTGTAGGGACCTGTAAATTTTCAGTTCTTGCAAGGTGGTATGATAAGGGGCGCGAGGTGTTTACTCCTTTCCTGGCCTGTGACCACTAGTACTCCTTTCTGTCCTGTAGCTGTGAGGAGGGTTTCCTCTCCACAGCCACTACAAACTCCTCCATGCCAGCGCTCTTCCTCACCCCAGTACCGCCACCCAGAACTGCGACCCAGATCCAAACACGGGCAAAGCAAGAGATTCCTGCCTCCACACTGGCAAAGAGATCCCTGCAATCCCTCTCTGATCAGCCACGGATTCCCCCTCAGTGTGTGGACCAGAAGCTTGGGGAGCAGCAGCCCCCCCTCTCCCCCCCTTGGGGAATGAAGCTGAGACCCCCTCCTTCCTGTCTCAGCACCGACAGAAACAGATTTTCCCCCTGACCTTTCAAGTTGTCTTTGGCATTAGTGGATTGAGGAGTCTGGAAACCTCCACAGCTGCCCGAGATTCAGTCCTCTGAGGCCTGCTCCAGGTTCGCTGTGCTGCGTTCCCAGCCCGGCGCGATACACCTTTCTGATCAATCATCCAGGTTGTCTTGGGCTGGAAATTTGTTTCACTCTGTCTTTTTGTGGGCTCTGCTGCTTCAGAATTTGTTTAGAGCCATTTTTTAAGAGTATTTAGAGGTGTTTGGAGGAGAGCTCAAGCAAGTCACTGCTTTCACTCTGCCATCTTGGCTCTGCCCCTCCTTACTATTACTTGTGGTTGACATTTGGTCTCCCAACTCCAGAGACCCTTCTCCTTTGTCATCTCTGCCCCCTGCCTTCGATGGCTTCCTTCATGTCTCAGCTAGTGTCACTTTATACAAGACACCTTTCGTAGTCTTTCTTTTCTTTTCTTTTCTTTTAATTTTTTAGTCATATTTTCTGTTTCTTACATCACCGTAGTTATTCCAATATTCCTCTCCCTTCCAGAGAGCCGTCCTATACAACATAGTGTTTTTTGTTAGAGGGAGAAAAAAAGTCAGCACAAGTGATTGATACATTGAAAAAGACTGAAAACATGCAATGTGTAACAATCTGAGGACCTCCAACCTTGAAGGCCTATGTGAAATCACAGCAAAACTGGAAGAAATAAAAAATAATAATCAGAACATATTATGTACAGTGATAGGCTAACAAAACCAAGAACACAAAAGATATAGAGGAATACTTTCAAAACTATAAAATAACCCTATATATAATAATCTCAAAATATTAAATGACCCAATCAAAGAAAAGGAAATAGATCTAGGTGTAAAGAAACTACCAAAGGAAAAAACTCTTGATCCTGACAGTTTCACAGGAGAATTCTACTGAACTTTTAAAGAGCAATAGTGTCTATAGTTCTCAAATTATTCTCAAAAATTGAGAAACAAAGAACCCTACCCCCATCCTTTTGTTAGACAGATATAGTTTTAAACCCTAAACCAGGGAAAGATAAAACACAGAAAGAAAGCTATAGGCCAATATCATTAATGAACATTTTAAAATTTTTAAACAAAATCCTATTAAACAGACTATAGCAGTTTATCTTTTTTTTTTTTAATAGTTTAAGAAATCATCCATTATGTTGAAGTGGAATTTATACTGGGGATGCAAGCATGGCTCAGGATTAAGAAAATGACATAATGAATCCCATTCAAAACCCAAACCGCAAGATCATTTCAGTAGACGCAGAAAGAGAGCCCTTGAGAAAAGAGCCTCACTTACACTGTGGTGGAAGAATAGGCGCGCCAGTACATTGTTAGTGGAGCTGTGAAATGGTACAGCCATTTGGAAAGCAAATAAAGCGAACAAAATGTCTGTGTCCTTTGAACCAGAAACTCCATTACTGGGCTCTATACACTATACTTTGTCTGTACTTTGTACATGGTTGTTTACATGCTGTTTTTCCCAGTAAACTGAGCTCTCCTGGAAGTATTTGCTTTTTTGGCATTCCCAGTATTTCACACCGTGCCTGGCACAAAGTGAGCATTTAATAAATACCTTTTGGGGGCTGAGGGGAGAGGATCATATGTAAGGAGCACCTTAAAGAGGAGTGCAGTCATTGAAATAAAGCAGTGCCCTTTCGGGGGTGGGGAGAGTGGGCCTGAAGCAGAAACTTCCTCTGGAACAGTGGCTAGCTCTCAATATGAAAAAACTTCTCCAGAAACATCTCTAAAAACCTCTTCAGAACAATTAGAAGAGGCAGAAAGGTGGTAATTATGGTCATTAAGCTGCATGGAATACTGTAGGCGCCGCCGCGCGCCCCCCCCCCGAATTATAATGGAGTTTGAGTTTCCCTCCTACCTGTCTTTTGGTACCTTTATACATGAGATCATGTTATAAGCTTTCAACTTTGTGGTGTTGCTTTAAGTATTTTAGTGTAATAAATGATTGTTAACCATTAAGGAATGTGAGAGATGATCTCTTAGAAGTGAAGCCTCCTCAGGGGATCAGTGGTTCTTGTTAATAGTTCTTGATTGTTGCTTTCAAAACCCTCCCCTGCTCAGACCCTGGTTTTTTTTTAAGCTTACTTTCTTCTCTTTCTTTCTTTCTTTTTTTTTTAATTTTTAGGCAATTGGGGTTAAGTGACTTGCCCAAGGTCACACAGCTAGTAAGTGTCAAGTGTTTGGTCTGAGGCCGGATTTGAACTCCTGTCCTCTTGACTTCAGGGCCAGTGCTTTATCCACTGCACCACCTAGCTTCCCCTCAGACACTGTTTTTAAGTACTTAGCAGAAAGAATAGCCCTACCTCAACTGCTTGCCCTTGAAAAGCTTCCTGCCTTTTCTTGTCTCTGGGCAAACTTGTGTCTCTGTGAATAGATTGTATCCCCTGAAAGCCCAGTCAGTGGGATAAGGGGAAGGGGGGGGGGTTAGGAAGGAGGAGCTTGGTTAGGGTATACATAAGCCTTTACTTCCATAAGGAACTCGTACTCTCCTGGCCCGCAGTAGTGACTAGGAGAGGTACCCTTGCTCATGAGAAAGCAATAAACTCCTTTCCATTTTCGAGGTATCTAAGTCTATGTTTTTGTTTTTGAGTAAGTGGTCTCCATCCCACACAGGAATGATACTGGTGCTGATACTTCTTAGACATTTGCTTGATATTAGTAATGGGTAAGTTAGTGGTGAATATGGTGTTTTATAATGCAGCCATCCCATAGTCTGGATTCTTTATAACTTGGTTAAACATGGCATTTATTCAGGATGTATGCCACTGTATCCTATAGCCACCATGTAATTAGGCTTTTTTGTTGTTGTTTTTGTTTTGGTTTGGTTTTTGGTGAGCCATTGGTGAAGGAGTACCAAAAAAGTAGGGAAGGGGTAGAAATGGTTTCTTAGTAGAGAAAATGGTGTCATGAAATTCCTTTCTGGGCGCTGTGGAACATTCGATTTATAGCCTGATTTGTGAGAAGAGAGCTCAGAAGATCATCAAGTAATACTTTTAAATGTCACTTTCTAAAACTGTAAAGGGGTAAGGGTGGTAGGAATAGTGTATATATGGCATTACTCACGTGTAGACTGGGATTTCTGAATTTTAAGGATACAGCCTGGTGATAGCAACGTTTTAACTTTAAGATTTACTGAGCCTACAGTATTCATGCAGCTTAATGACCATAATTACCACCTTTTTGCCTCTTCTAATTGTTCTGAAGAGGTTTTTAGAGATGTTTCTGGAGAAGTTTTTTCATATTGAGAGCTAGCCACTGTTCCAGAGGAAGTTTCTGCTTCAGGCCCACTCTCCCCACCCCGGAAAGGGCACTGCTTTATTTCAATGACTGCACTCCTCTTTAAGATGCTCCTTCCATGTGATCCTCTCCCCCCAGCCCCCAAAAGGTATTTATTAAATGCTCACTTTGTGCCAGGTACTGTGTGAAATACTGGGAATGCCAAGACAAAGGCAAAAGGGCTTCTTGCCCTCAGGAAGCTTAAATTCAAATAGGATACAAAATGTGCGAAATAGTTATATACCAGACAGATCAAATACAATTATTGACCTTGGGGAAGAGTGGGCCTTCGCTGTTGTCTTCTTCTTTTCCTCCCTCCCCCCTTTAAGTGTGAAGCTCAATGCCATCCACCTGTTTCACTGTAATTGGTGGCAGAAGATGCATCTAAATTGTCTCTGAAGCACTTTCTGACTCTTGAGCATAGCCAGGCTTTGTGTACTTAACTCTTTTATATTTATTTTCTTTTTAATGGCTGATGCAATGTGTTTAATTAGATTTTCCTGTTAAATTAATTAGAACTTGTATTTTCTTTTAATCAACCTCTTCCTTAACTAAAACAAGCTTATTTAAACACGGCTGTCCAGGGTCAAAACACTTCTCTTCTCCATTTTCCTTACTTTGGATACAAATTAACTTTCTATTCATTGAAATAAGAATTCTAAGAAGTATTTTAACATTTAGAAAAGTTCTTCATACCACTGATACAAGCGTGTGGATGAAAGTTTTAAGCGCTGGATATAAATCATATGCCCAGAACTTGTGTAGCTGATAGGCTATTAAGGACATATGGTACAGATATAACACAAGCTAGTATGATTGGGTAAAATAAAACGTTGTGAGTTGGGAGGGCCAGGGGAAGGTAGCTTCTTGATTTGGGAAAATTTCATCCCACTCATTGTAGTCAGTGGAAAGAGTGCTGGTTTGGGAGGATATGTATGTATTCAATTGAAATCCTCCTTCTGCTTACTAGCTATTTAGGCAGCTGGGTGACTTAGTGGATAGAGTACTGGGCCGGAAGTCAGTTCAGCCTCAGCTGTGTACTAGCTGTGTGACTCTGGGCAGGTCACTTAACCTCTGCCTCTCCATTCCCTATTCTTTAAAATGGGGATAAGAAAGCATCTACCTTTCATGTTTGTTGTGAGGATCAAAGGAGATAATTGTTAAATGCCTAGCCTGATGTCTGGGACATATTAAATGCTATATAAATGTTAGCTATTATCACCACCACCCATTTGACTTTTTATTAAGTTTTTAAACCTGTAAGTTTCCTCAGATGTTAAATTGAGGGAGTTAGATGACGTAAGTCTGTGATCCTGTGAAAGCAGAGATGGGCTAGGGACAGTAATTAATTCTGGGCCTGGTTTGAGACCCACCTCCCATCAGTAAGCTTTATGAGGAAAATGGGCTAGACTTGGTTATTAGGAGGCTTAGGTTCAAATCTCAACTCACAGACTCTCTCAACCTTCAGTTTATTCCTTTGTCAAATGAAGGGATAGATATTCTGTGATATCCCTTTCAACTTTAGATCTTTTGCCCTATTGTAACTCTCTTCTTTTCTCAGAATTTCCAAAGTTTTTTTGCCCTAAACTGACTATACAGTTCAAAAATGAATTATATGCTATTTTGTGTTTTCATTTGTCAGTGAAATCACTATAGCTAGTTTGTAAAAAAATCTTTGGAAGTAGCTGTGCCTTAGCTCTTTTCTTTCTTTTAAAAAATTCATTTTATTATAATATAAATCTAGATAAAATAGCAAATTTGCTTTGTCACCTCTTCTGGGCTCTTTTCCATCTGTATGCTTATAAAGTTTTTGTTTTTGCTCTTTGTTATGAGAGTTAAGTCAATGTATGTTTTCCTAATTATGCTAGTCCTACTTTGCATCATTTCCCTCCTGACCTTGACACACTATGCAGTGATAGATAGGTGTACTTAAAAAAAAAAATTCTAGGGGGCAGCTAGGTGGCGCAGTGGATAGAGCACCAGTCCTTGGATTCAGGAGGACCTGAGTTCAAATCTGCCCTCAGACGCATAACACCTACTAGCTGTGTGACCCTGGGCAAGTCATTTAACTTCCGCTGCCCAACACCCCCCCCATTCTATTTATCATCATCCCAGAATTTATGTAAATCTGTTTTGTATTAGTATTTTGTGTGAATTAATAAGAATGATTTTAGCCACTGCTTAATTTGGCGCACCCCCCCCCCCCAACTTGGCCCAAACTTCTCTCAGTAATCACAAAGTTTTGGAGGCTTAGCATTCTGAACTGAACATTGAACGTGATTTCTTGTTTCCCAGCCCAATTTGATTCCTGTGAAGAAGCTTGGTATTGATGTGCCAATAGTCAAGTTGTAGATAAGTCCTCTATAAAGAGAAATTTCTGAGCTTGTCTGCATTTGAAATATGCCTCATGCCTCCTTGATCAAAGGAATGGAACTTCCAATTGACTTAGAAAAGAGTGACCACTAAGTAAGATTGTACCTGAGCAAGAATTTGCTAACATGTGTAACAAGGAGGGATCCCTTCTTTGAAGGCCTTCAATAATGATAAGGTTATTACCTCCTAAAGTAGTCCCAGTCTACTTTTGAATAGCTTTTTTTTTTTTTCCAGATATCAAGTCAAAATCTGCCTTTCTTTAAAAAGATCACATTTGTGTGTTATAGAATGGGCCTTGCTACTTTGAATGCTAATTATTTGTTGCAGAACATCTCTAAAAAGTTACACATTCAGTAACTTGAATTTGGCCCATAAAACAAGTAAATAATAATAAAGAGATCACAGTTTTATGTTCGATCCATTCACAGAAGCCTTTATCCTCCTTTCCCCCCTTTGGGCTTTCATCTTAGATCAGTTTAAGTGGTATTGGTTGCAGGGTAATTTATTAAATGAATTGAAACCCCAAATTTGACATTTGGTCTTCATTTTTATAAGTGATGAGACTTCAATTTAAAAAGCAATCTGTCTGCTATAATATAAAAGTTTCAGTAAATAACTGCTACAGAATTGCCCCCCTCCTGATTAATGAGGCATAAACCTCTATTTCCCATGGTAACAAGAAAGACAAATTGATTTTTAGGGTGGTTTGAGTAAGACAGGAATTAACAGATTCGTGGTGTGGGTTGCATCTTGAAGTGTATCTTGTTATGTGACTGTAATTCACAGGAATATTGTTGTTAAAATGCCTAGGTTGTAGTTTCCTCATAGCTTGAATTTCTTGACAGAAATTTTCAGTTGGAAGAAATAACTTTATGAAATTTAGGAATATTACTGTCTAGAAATGCATGTAGTGAAATACTCATGCTTTAAATGATAACCTCTTTAGAAGGCAAGAGCATTGTCTCAATTTCCTATGTGGGTTCCCATGTGTGAAGTTTTTAGCACATAGAAGGCTCCTAATAGTCATTAACTTGATTTAGTAAATTTTTATAGTTATCTGAACAAGTTTCATTGTCCAGTTTACAAACCACAAAGTACATTCTTCACAACAACCATTTGGTGTAGACATACTGTGTAGAAGTTAAGCCCATTTTACAGAAGTAGAAACTTGGATATAAACATGGTAAATTTGATGGTCACACAGTAGGTGTATATGAAATCAGAGTCTCCTTTGAGAAAATAACATTTGAAGGGCTCCTCATGACCCCTTTAAAGATTGGCTCCTTTAGGAGCCGTTCAGATTTTAAAAAGCAAAAAACTGCTATTTTTGCCGATCTGCATGTCATGTAGCAAAACTTTAGGGTTATTTTCTTTTGCATTTCTCTTACTATTATTGGTTTGGAGTATTTTTTCCAGTGGTTGTGAATACTTTGCTCTGTTTGTTCATATCCTTTGACCGTTTATTAGTTGGAGAATGATTATTAATTGTAGATAGGTTGATAGACAGACACATGTATATATAATGTATGTGTATTTCTTTCTTGCTCCCTCTTTCCCCTCCTCTTGGATACCAAACCCTTATCAGAGAAATTGAAATGTGATAAAAAGATGATTTCCCAGTCAGCTACTTCCTTTCTTATCCTAGATGGATTAATGTTATCTGTGTAGAAGTTTTTGTTTCATGTAATAATCAAAATTATCTTTGTTATCTTTTGTAATTGCCTCTATCTCTTGTTTGGTTAAGAATGCATCTCTTATCCGTAGCTGAGAGAGGCATATAATCTATTTCTCTTCTAATTTTTTTTATAGTGTATTCTTTAGTATTAAGGTAGCAGTAATTTAGAATGTGCTGTAAAGTATAGTGTCTGGTGTTGGTCTAAGCCTAGTTTCTGCCAGAGTGCTTTCCAGTTTTCACAGCAGTTTTTATCCAATAGGGAGTTTTCTCCTAGGTAATTTATGTTATCTACCTTCTCAAACAGTGGGTTGTTGAGTTCTCTTGTTTCTGAATTTTGCTTGTCTAGTCTGTTTCATTGATCTATCTCTCTATTCTTTAACCAATACCAGCTGGGTTTTGATGACTCCTTATTTTATAATATAGTTTGAGCTCTGGAAGTGCTATTCTCCCTTTGTCCTTTTCATCATTTCCCTTGATATTCTAGATCTTCTGTTTTTCCATATGAATTTTGTTGTTTTATTAAGTTTTATAAAGTATCTCCTTGTTAATTTGATTAATATTGCATTACAAGTGTGATTTAATTTTGGTAGCATTGTCATTTATATTACATTGGCACAGCCTAGCCATGAGCACTGAATATTTCTTCTAGCTGTTTAGGTTACTCTTTATTTCTTTAAGCAGCACTTCGTAATTATATCTAGCCACATGTTCTCTATACTCCAGGTATTTTATGCACTGTGTACTTATTTGAAATGGAAGAACTAGATAAGAGTCTGGTAGAAATTTATCCTTCATACAACATACCAAATGTGTATGTGATATATATGTAAGTCACATCATTAGCAAATTATAGGAGGAAGAAAGAAATTATCTATTGGATTCATGGATAGGGAAAGATTTTATAATTTTAAAAAATGTTATAGAGTTATTACCCAAGATGAAATTGGCAATTTTGATTATGTAAAACTGCAACGTCTTTTCACAAACGAATGTAATCTAAAAATCAGAAGGGAAATGGATACTTGGGAGAATATTTGGTATAAAGCTGTCAACAGTCATATAAAAATAAGTTAATGCAAGTGTGAGGTTCTGCTTTGTACCTATCAATCAGACTGGCAAGGTGGATAAAAGAAGACAGTGTTGGAGGGGGTATATAGGTGCATTTTTGGTGGAGCTATGAATTGGTCCAGTCATCCTGTGATGCAGTTTGGGTCTATATGCAGTATATCTTGTGTATCTTTTGACCTAGCTATATCACTTCATGGCCTTTATCCTAAAGAAATTTAAAAAAAGAGATCTGCATGTAAAAAATATTTATAGCAGCTCGCAGTAACTAAAAATTGGAAATTAAGGGGTTATCCTATTGGGGAGTGGTTAAACAAATTGTGTTATATGAAAATAATGTAATATTATTATGCCATGAGAAATTATAAAATAGAAATTTTCAGAGGGAAGTTGGAGGACCTTTATAAGCTGATACATATCCAAGTTAGGAGAACATTTTATGTAATATGCATATAGAGAAAAACAAGTTTGAAAGAGCTCTGACCTGCACAATGTCGAACCACTAGTCCAAAAGAATTAAAATGAAACAAAAATATTGACTTCATGACAGAAGTGATGAAGTTTAATGCAGAAAGAGACATGTTTTCAGACATAACTAATGTGGGAATTGTTTTGCTGGACTGTGTAGATATGTATTGCAAAATTTGCCTTTTGTTTTTTTAATTTGATAAATTGGAAATTGGGTACTGATAATGACAAATTGATATTTGAAATATTCATTATGTGAAATTTTATTGTTAATTTTAAAAGGTAAGTAAAATTTCTAAACTGGGAAGCAATGGTATTTTATGGTAATGATATTTTTACTTCTTTGTTTTATTGACTAAGATATCTAATGTCTTAACTGATTTTTTTCCCTTCATAATTAACCAACATTAATGCCTTTTGTCCCATTCCTTCCATCTACATTTTGAAATCCAAGTCTTTATTCTGCTTGGAATGATACCTGGCCGAAGCTCAAATCAGCTTATCCTCTGGAGAAATAATGATTTACATACCTTCTATTTAATAGTGGCTAATGTGTTCTTCTCTCTGTAGTACAATTACATTAAGCTTAGTCTAGAACTTTAAAAACATGATCCAAGTGGTATTACAAAGCTTTTATATTCTAACTGCATACTATACACTATTAACGGCCTGACTGACTCATGGCACTCCTTATGTTTAAATTCATTGTTTCAGTGCCAAATGCCATCTGTCATATCTTGAAAAACTTAAGATCTTGGAGTTCATCAAAATTAGCTCTAACCTTTTTGTTATTTGTAGGATCAAGACAGTTGGTTCATTAATGATGGTAGTGTGACTGGACCTTTAAAGCCAAATCTTGAGCAAAATCTTTTGTCATTTCATATTTTCACAGAATTGCACAATATCCAATTATCAGCTGATGTTCTGTCTAAGGACATATCAGATCTAGATGTTTGTTATGAACTTTTCCCCCAATTTTTCCAGTTTTAATTTAGAAAACACTGTATTTCTTTAACTTTGTGTTTATGTCACCATTGGCTCTTTAATATCATTATTCTTTGTAAAATGCAAAAGTATGTAACAGGGTATTTTTTATTTTACAGGCTGGACGTAAAGAAAGAAGTGATGCCCTTAATTCTGCAATAGACAAAATGACAAAAAAGACCAGAGATTTACGAAGACAGGTATGCTAGAGAAAGATGTTACATTTTCTTCTGTGGGATCAAGCTAGTGTTAAATGATTAATTTTTTAAATGTTGAGTGTTATAATTTTACGGTGGGGAAGTATGGATTTTAATATAAAAAGTGGCTTCTGTTGATATCAACCAGGGACTGGTGGGTTAATAAATTTCTCTGAATTTGGTGTAGAAAATGTTACTGCAGAGGGGCAAAACATAAGTGCAAATGCCACCTGCTACCCTATCCCTGGGGTGATTGGTCTGCTTCTCGCATTCTGGTCCAGAAAATATCCTTGCCCTCACCTCTTCCCCCCAACCCCAATCCAGTATTTCAAAAAAAAGTATACCGTATTGTATATACTTTGTTTAAATCTTGCTTGGATCCCAGAATTGATAGAGATTGGACCCAAGCTGTTATGATGATTTTCCAAGCTGTTACCACAGATATCTGTGGGATATCTAAGTCACTTTGATCATGGGTCAGTTCATTTCTTCTCCACTGAAGGGGAAAGAGCAGCTGGCTTTCTTGCTAACCTATCCAGTTATGTGTAGACCTTGGTTTACATAAATGAGCCACACACACGCACACACACACGACATACACACATGCACACACACCCCAAAACTATTCGGTAATTTTCTAGTACCCTTTAGTCCTCTAACCATTTTTCACTAATGAGTTTCTAAGTGACTAATCAAACCCCATGAGGATCCAGGCTAATTCTGTCACACTGGGACTAACAGAAAATTAGCTACAACGTGAACAAGAACCAACCAAATGTAACAGAATTCATTTAAAGTAATTTAATAGCACGTGAGATGACCATGAAGAATCTCTTAAATGTAAATCCATTTATGGCAGAGAGATTAGTTGCTTACTTTTCCTTTAGCATTTGATCAAAAAGCTGGCTCTTTTATGTTGAAGATAACATAAATGTGATATGCTATTTTGGAATAATACATTTTGATAAAATTTAACTTGTTCGATTTTTTGGTGGTGGTCTCAGACTAGATTAGACTAGATACTACCTTCTAATGATTTTATGCCAAGTAATACAGATTGTCTCCATTGTGGAACAATAATAGTAATGACTTTGCATACTGATTGGAGTGCCATTCTATTGCATAAGACCCCAGAAAGCAAGTTTAAAAAGACAATCACTAAATCTTTTCCGTTTCCACCTAATGAAGCTGTGTCAGAGAATGTAATAAAAGGCAGCATTTCAGTATGGAAGTCCTGTTTGCATAAACTGGAAAAATTGCCAATTTTCATATGTTGTTCACTTTTGTTAACTGTCACTAAAGTTAAATAACACAGCCTTAGTTACCTTCTTCCTTTCTTAAGGATTATCTAAAAAACATTTATTAAAGCTTGCCCTCATGGGGCTCACAATCTAATGAATATTCATCCTTGTGTAACATTGTACTTATACTCTTTGACATTACCCCAGAAGTTTGGCACCATCAAAGGAAAAGATATGGCCTTGGGAAGCTAGAATGGCTTGTCAAATGTTATCGTTCAAATATAATATTTATATTTGTTCTAAAATGGATTTTTGCTGCTATAGTTGATTATACCATGTTAATTTTGAAATTCTGCCCTTAGTGATCTTGTTTTAACCCTGTTTAAAGGAGCAACCTCATTTTTCTTCAGTACAATCAAGCCTACCGTGTGTTCCCATTAGATGGAAACTTTAAGAAGTCTAGTTTCTGACAGAAATAAAATTAAATTTTTGAAATTTAATTATTAGCTCCGGAAAGCTGTCATGGACCATGTTTCAGATTCATTCTTGGAAACTAACGTACCACTTTTGGTATTGATCGAGGCCGCAAAGAATGGAAACGAGAAAGAAGTTAAAGAGTATGCTCAAGTTTTCCGAGAACATGCTAACAAACTAATTGAGGTAAGTAAGCCATGTTTTTCCCACATGCTATTTCATCAACGTGCTTTTTTTCCCAGGGGAAAGGAAAACTGCTGTGTTTTGAAATGGGACTGGTTACTTTGTGTGTAATTTTGTATAAGATGTAGAGCATCTTTAATCGTAATTTAATATTCATCATACATCACAAATGTTGTCAAATAGTGTTTATTGTTTGTACATGCGTAAATATAAATGGTTTCTGTCTTAGCATACAGCCTGAACTGAGCAGTGATGCACAAGAGTGCATAGAAATAACACTTTCAAAAATACGTAGTATAGTAACTAGTAGGTAAATATGTATCTTAACCTCAGTATTTCTTACCTACAAGCATTGGAGATCATATGGTATAATTTTGTTTTTGGGCCAATACTTTCTCCCATTTATCTGTCTATTAAATTAGACTATGGATTAGAAGACCATTGAGGTCCTTTCTAGTTATAAGTTGACCCTGTGATCATTGCTCTAATATTCTATAATTCTGTAATAATAGCAGTTTATATGAAGATATGAAAATAAAGGATGGATCCCTAATGGGAAATTAGGGGGAGAGAGCAAGAGAGAAAAATTTTTTGTATTTTAAGGAAATAGTTTTTTATACATGTTGTAATTTTGTAGTAGTAATAACATATTAAAAAAGGTTAAAACTGGCATTTTGTAGAACAATATATATGCATGGATAGCAAATGCTCTAGAATATGTATCTTGTACATTTAGATCTCTAACCATATTATTAGACTAAATAATAACATATTAAACTAGATTTAAAGTGTGAAAATATTTAGTGGGAAATATTAACAATGATTAATTTTAAACCTGGCTTCCAAGAACATTATCAGGCTGACCAGAATTCACTGTGTACTAAATACACAGGTCAATCCTCAATTCAGATGAATGATTTTGACAATTAATGTTAAATATCAATTAAACAACAAATTGTAAGTGTCCATTATGTATCCAGCCATTGCTCTGAAGAAGAGCCAAAACAGTCCACTGATGAAATTTCAAGTTCTTTTTGTACCTTCCTTAAGAATAGTTCAGTAATGCTTCTCTTATGTGGCAGTGGTCATGTGACACAGGGCTTTATAAAGCAGAAGTATACAAAGACTGATTGCACAACTGTAGTGCTCACTAATTCCTCATACACTGGAAATGCCTAAAGCAGTAGATAAAGCACTTTTAGTTCCATAATGTGTCATTAGGCAAAATGGCCTGGTGCTTGGATTAAGTTTCAGGGAGTAGCAGGTCTGCATTTGAGTAACGTAAACAGCGCTTTCTGTGCTTGTCACCCTCAGATAGTGGGGTTTGTTTTGCTTTGTGTCAGAGTTGATCAGATCAATGTATGTCACTTGGATATATTTTTCTGTGTTTGTGCTTATTTTTTCCATCCTAAATTTTACCACCAAATATTTTTGGTTATGACTAGTTTTGCTATCTTAAATTTCTTGTTTCCCATCACAGTTCATTTTGGCCCCTTTTCTCACCTCTCCCCTCCTCCACACTCTATTTGGTATGCCTTAAACATTGCCTTTTACTGTATGAGACAGAACCACAGGCTATGTCCTACCATTTTGCAAACAGTTAAATCATATCAGTGGTAATATAGATACTTGGGTATATAATTGCATTTGTGCATGAAAAGGGAATGACTTTTCAAAATGCTGTACAAGCCTTAATATCACATCTCTAGGCAATACCTTTTTCTTCTGGTTAAGTTACGTGATGCCTTTAACTAATAAGAAGTTTATCTTTAGTAAAGGTGAAATGTTTCACTGTTGTGCTGCTGGTCTGCCTTTGTCTACACTTACTTCCTTGAATCTTTTTGTCTCCTTCCTTTTTCATGTTAGTGTTATATTTATTAGAGCAGGTTTCCATTTCAGGGCCCTCAGTTACAACCTAGATTTCAAGGAAATAATGGGCAGTTCTCTACATGCTGTGCAAAATTCAAGGATGATAACTTTTAGTGAAGGCTGCAGTTCACATTTTTTTTTTTGTCCAGGGTATTCCCAGTAATGTAGAGGCATGGAATAGCTACACAAGATCCTACCCAATTGGATATAAAATCACAGTTGCACAGAGATAGAGACTTAGCATATTTCTGTTGAGCATACACTCATCCCCCTAATTACTCAGGTGTGCCCCCTTGTCCTGTTGTCCTCCGTTCCCTGTTTTGCCTTCCATCTAGTTGGAGCTACTTGTGTGTCTCCAAGTCTTGTGGAGTCTGCTTCACTTTCCTTTTCTTTATTATGATAGCCACTGTGCCAATTTAAATCTTCATCAACTCTTAGTGGTGCTATCATAGTAGTCTCCTATTTGCTCTCCCTATGTCCAGTCATTTCCCTCTCTGATCCATTCTTCACAGAGGTGACAAATTGGTATTTCTAGACCATGACCTAAACTTCTTAGTCTCCTGCTGAGGAATCTCTAGAGGCTCTGTGTGGCTTCTAGGATAAAATAGAAAGTCTTATGTTTGGCATTTAAAATTCTTCATACCTTATTCCCTTTTATGCACTCTCTACTCCAGCCAAGCTGGCTTATGTAATATTTTCTTTATGACATTTTGTCATCCACTTCCATCTTATTACATAAATTTCAATGACTCTCTGTTGCTTGTAATAAAATACAGATTTTTTGGCTTGGCCTTGAAAGAATCTGATTCCTCCTACCTGCTCTTAACTAGACTTACTTCTTAGTTGTCCCCTTCACATATTCTTTGTTCAAGCTTACTCACTCTTTACCAGACTCAGTGTTCCATCTCCTTCCTCCATGCCTTCCAAACAGGGTTGTACTCCATGTTTCAAATCACTCCCTTTTCCCACCAACCTCTTAGAAATCCCTAGCTTCCTTCAAGTCTTAGCTGCCGTCTCCTACCAGAAGTTTTCAGTACTCCTGAGTTTTCTGTATCTTCAAATTAGCTTGTTTTTACTTTGCTGTGTATATGTTGTATCTATCCAACAGAATGTTAGCTTCTAGAGAAAAGGAACAGGTTTTGTTTTGTTTTGTTTTAATGAGGCAATTTAATGAGACTTGCCCAGGGTCACACAGCTAGTAAGTGTCAAGTATCTGGTTTGAGACTGGATTTGAACTCAGCTCCTCCTGGCTCCAGGGCTGGTGCTCTATCCACTGTGTCACCTAGCTGCCCCGAAAAGGAACAGTTTTGATTTTTTCTTTGTGTTGGCAACCACTTGTACTTTCGAGGTTCTTACTAAATGGATGTGGAATTCAGTTGAAATGAAAGAAAAATAATAAAACAGAATCACTTCATTATCTGTTCGATGCTGGGCTTGGCCTTCATCCTTCCCTGAATGGGTGGGAAGAGAAGTGGAATTACCTTAGTCACTAGGACTCCAGGAAATTACCTTTTTCAGATAAATAAAATATAAAGAGAGAGAGAGAGTGTGTGTATATAGACAGGAGTGTCTCCCCTACAGAAACAAATCTTCTCTTTCTTTCCAATGAATTATGGCCATCCCCTCATACTTAGAAGGATTATATCCTTTTCCTCAAGTAGATTTTTTTTTCATATGTTCATTTTGAAAATCGGTGGCAAATTCACAGCATCCATAATGAAGTTTTGTTTAATAAGTCACCTTTGGGCTCTTACACCAATTTTGGGCATGCTGTTTTTGAAGTAAATATATAGGGGCTGACAAGATAATCTTGTAAACATGACATTTTACCCTGCTGTGTGTTTGACTCATTGAGAAGAATCTCCCCTACCTTCAAGTTTTCGTTAAGTAAGATTCTTATAATCAGACAATTCTGAAACGTTTTATTCTTACGTGCAATGGTGTAATTCATTGGCTATTAGAAAAACGTACTGTTGAGAACGAAAATGAAGCTAACCACTCAAGTCCTCTGATGCCAAGTCCCTCAGAATTTCTATTGTACCATACTGCCGTCCACCCAAAGGATTCAAAATGTGTGTCCACCGTGAAAAAAAGTTCTTGAAGCTGTAGAACTTTGTAATAGTTATCTGTGCCACCAACTTTTTTGAAATGAAAGCTGAGCAAAGAGCTAGCTATTCTTTCATAAACGTTTTGATGCATTACCAAAATAAAATCTGAGCAGATGTGTTGGCTCTTACCAACTTAGTTTTTGGAAGTCTTATGCATATCTTTAATTGAAAAAAAAACACCACTTTTTTCTTAGAACACATGAAATAGGGAAATCATCTGTTCTTTTATGTGTATTTATTTACATACTGTTTTGAAATTTAGATCTAAATTTAAGTAATTTCTATAGTAATCACCTTCTGATCCTGCCCCCATAGTGCCATCTATATGTGTGTGTGAGTGTATTATATATAGGTATACATATTGGTATTCATGTATATAATATATAACCAATAGTTAAGCAGAGCTATCCAATGACAATTACTTAACACAGTATATAACATCTACCACTTGTAGTCCACCACCTCAACTGAGAGAAAGGAAGTAGCTTCCAACATCAGCCATCTTGGAATCAATATTGGTCATTGCATTTTATTTGAATCCTGTTGACTTTTAGTGTCACATTCATTTACATTGTCATAGTTACTTACTATGTGATTCTTCACTCAACATCATTTCATACAAGTCTTGGACAAAATTTTCTGAATTTCTCATATTCAGTATCTTCTATTTTCCATAATAATATTCCAGTACATTTGTATATCATAGTTTTTCAACCATTTCCTCAGTTGAAGGCACTTACCTTATTTCTTTTTCTTTTTGGGGGCTATAAAATGTACTTTATTTTTCAGTTCCATATAAAGTTACTTTGGGCAGGTAGGTGGCTCAATGGATAGAATGCCAGGTCTGGAGTCAGGAAGACTTACCTTCTTGAATTCAAATCTGGCCCCAGAACCTTACTAGTTGTGTGACTCTGGGCAAGCCACTTAACCCTGTTTGCTTGTCTCAGTTTCCTCCTATGTCAAACAAACTGGAGAAGGAAATAGCAAACCACTCTAGTATTTTTGCCAAGAAAACCCCAAATGGGGTCATAAAGAGTCACACACAACTGAACAACAAAAAAGTTGTTTCAACCTTGCCTGTAGGCTGCAGAACTAACACCCTGACTTATGACCCTCGAATTAGAAATTGTTTCCTTGTTTCTCCCTCTTAAATGCAGCTCTGCTATATGGTGTACCTGAATTACTGTTAGTAAGTTTTTGTTTTTGTTTTGTTTTCACATCTTTTAAATTCACATCAAACAAAGAATTATTTACAGTGAAGTTTTTTTTCCTTTTCTTTTTTTGCTTTTTTGGTGAGGCAGTCAGGGGTAAGTGACTTGCACACAGCTAGTAAGTGTCAAGTGTCTGCAGCTGAATTTGAACTCTAGTACTCCTAACTCAGAGGCCGTAGCTCTATGTGCTGCACCACCTACCTGCCCCAGTGAGATGTCTTTTTCAGCTTGTATATCATTTATTTAGTCATTATTATAATATTTGCCCAAGGACTCAGAATTTTGACTACCTCATATGAGCAAAATGAACCAACTCCATATGAAAGAATGTACTGATCCAAAGATTTCAGAACTTTTTTTTCTTCCAATTTCGCTTGTTGGTAAGGTATTTTAAATGCCTGCTGAAGATTCCTTTTCAATAACAGTTCTCCATACTTCAGTGAAACACTTCAGGGCCTTTTGCTTACTGCTTTTATAAAATATTCTAATTGTATGGATTGTCTTCAACATAACAATAACACCTTTTACATGTTACTGTTTAATTCATATCAAGTTAATTTTTTAAGCTGAGCTTCAAATTCCATCAATATTAACTTCTTTATCAATAATACACCCATGTGTACTTTTCAGTCATCTAATTTTCTTTGGCCACCTTTGGCATTGAGCAGTTGAGTAACTAAAATATACTTGCTATCTCTAATTTTGCTGTCTGCAAAATCCTTTTAAAATGAGAATACAAAATAGGGAAATGGCGTTTATATAAGACCAGACTATTATTTAGTCTGGCCCTGAGAGCATTCTCCATTAAAATGCCTCCCTTATTCTAAAGAAAGAGATATTTCGTCTCTTTTTTTGTGAGTTTAAAAAAAAAACAGAGCCAAATGAAACTGGGTGTTTTTGGATTTTTTTTATCTGCCATTAAATTATCTCATCTAGACACGCCCCATGTTATACTGTTTAAGCTGTAAAATTTTAAACTACACTAAGATTATTGGGACACCATATATAATTTGAGAAATTAAGTGGCTTGCCTAAGATCACTCAGGGTAGCAAGCAGCAGAGCTGGGCTTCAACCCAGGTCCTCATATTCCAAATTAAATGTTCCTTCAACTATACATTAACATAATCTTTATTTTTTAATGTTTAATAACTATGATTGTTGTTTTGAAATATGTATCTGAACTGTTGGTTGCATCATCCTTATTATAACCTTCAGATTACATGCATTTGTAGTTTGTGAAAGTCAGAATGTGAATTAAACACTGACCTTCTCCAGACTACAATCATGATTTCTTAGTTATTCTTTAAGTGCCTCTACATGATACTTTAGGCAGGAAACTTTGCGGTTCGTAAAATTGAGCCTCTATTTTCTTGAGCTGCAGGGTAAAGAATTTCTGTTAAAGTAAATAAGTGTCCTTGGGGAAAGTTGAAGCCTTGCATTACAGTGCTTTTCTCTGTAAAACACATTGAGCTTGATTCTCTTCCATTTTCAAGCACCAGGTGTGTTGGGTCATAGAGAGCAAAAGTCATTTTCTTACATTTATACCTTTTCCATTCACAAAATTTGCCAGAGCTAATATAAAACCTATTTAGAATATAGGAGGATTGAACATAACTAATAATTGTTTTCCTGATCTTTATCTTCATAGTGATGTTGAAGTCTGTCATATTTTAAACAAAAAAAAATCGTAAGCAAAACAACCTAGTATTCAAAACAGAGAGGTGAATTGTTGTAGAATTTTAAGTGACATGTATTAGGAAACTTTTGCTTGGATTCCACAGCTATAAGATTCCATGAGGTTCCACAACTTATACAAGTATAAGATCATCTGACACTGCCCACTCTGAGAGTGTTTGAAGGGGAAATGGAAACGTCTTTCAAGTTAAATTCCCACATTGTGTTTTGTCTTACAGTTGTGCACACTGAACTGGGCAAAGATCTATTTTTCCCTCTTATGATATGCTTTCAAGATTTTGTTAAATAATAACTTCACATAAAAACAGATCAGAGAGTAACTAACTGCCTAAATAGAGCTGTCGGTTAACTATCAGTGGTTTTAAACATTTTAATAAATTGAGCATTAAAACCTCAAGCAACCAAGTATGTTAAATAATTACTACACTCTGTAGACATCTTGTCTTCTAGTCTTACAGGTACAGGCCATCTGATGTCTTATGGAGGAAAAAGATAGGTTTATTTTTATTTAGCTCCCCTTTCACCTAGAAGATCAGCAAAATTATTAAAAATGTTGTTTGAAAAAAAACTGGCTAAAGTTAAATGATATTGAGACATACTTTTAGCTCTGATCATTTTCAGTTAGTCTTCAAATAGTCAGGGAAATAGTTTAAAAATTATATGTAGGAATAGCATTTAATAATCAGCATTAAACAGAATTTTCTTTGCACTAGTCAGAAAGAATTTGTGTACCTATGTGTTGTCATGTTCGCAGCTAATGAAGGTTAAATCATGTTGGTGGAATGTTTCCTGAGGTCTAGACTATTCAGATTTTCTTAGCGAGCAATAATGCAGGCTTGGAAAATATTGTTGTTTTTTTCTCAGAGCAACAAAATAAGTATTTCTTTTTCTTTTTTTTTTTCCTTTTCCTCATTTAGGTGGCTAACTTAGCCTGTTCTATTTCAAACAATGAAGAAGGTGTGAAGCTGGTTCGAATGTCAGCAAGCCAACTGGAAGCCCTCTGTCCTCAGGTAAAGTACCAATTACAATAATTTAGGCATATTATTTCAAGAGATTATTTCCCAGTCCTATTGTAAATAGAAGTTGGTTGGTTTTATGTTTGTTCTGTGAAAAGAATTGGCATAGAGGAGTGGTCACTGGCTTTGATGGATTTTCAATTTGAGTGAACTAGCATGGTTCACACTCGACTTAGCTCAGATTTTTATCTCTTCTGAACAGAAAGTATTCTATCTTTATAACGTGTTGAAGTTGTACTTTGTGTCCCATTTGCTGGAAAATTATGTGAATGTGAGTGACAATATTACCGCATTTACAGCCCTCAATGAATGGCAGGACTTTTAAGGAGGACCACCAGTTAAATATCATTGATAACTGTGAAAGGCTTTGAATATTTGAAACCATAAGCAAAAATGAAGCTGCAAGTTTAAAAAGAACGATTTCCGACATCTTACAGTCTGTACAGCATAGGAGCCAACAAGAGTAACTTTTTCTGGGTCATTGAGAAAGAGACCAAATTAGAAAGCCTGTATATGGCTTCTCTCAGGTTATAACTTAGCTTCGTTTGCATTTTTAAACACCCTTATGATATAAATATCAATATCAGACTAGTGCTAGTGAATTCAAGATAATGCCAGCCTCAATTTGTGATGGCTTCTCAGACAATTAGACTGATTAATGTTGATTCAGAAGTCAGGACTCCCAGATAAAATAAACAGTGTACATAGATTTTGTGTTCTATTCTCTTTTATTGTAGTCTGTGACAAATTTTGGCATATGTGTGTTTGTCCCTTTCCAACCCCACAGTTGATTATTTTTATGTATGGATGAGAAGAAAGCAGCATTTTTAGGTCAGCAGGGAGAAAGGGGAAATCACGAGCAACGATTTCATGATTCAGAACTGAATTCAATTTGGAATGCATATTCTCCCAATGCTTTAGCCATAGCACATGTCATCCAGTATTACTGCTCCCTTATTTTCACAGGTCTGGTGAACTCAGTTGATATTGATAAAAAAATTTTGAACCCTACAATTATTGGATACTTCACAAGAAATTACAACTTGGAAGACAGTTTATATGAATTCCCTGCATTGCCATTGAACGTGGACCTAAAATTATAAAATACATAGCTTGTGTTTCCTGCTATTTGAGAAGAAACCGTATGTAACTCCTTCTATACCTGCTGCCAAATGGCAGAGCTGCCTGAGGAAGGGAAGAAGAAATGGAAGGCAGTTTTCATGCTTTGAGGTCACAGTCACTGAAAGAGAGTGTCTTATTAACTGTCTTTGGAGTAGAATTTGTGAGTCTCTTTGGCTGATTTATATGTCATGTTGTACACAGTTTTAGGTCATTAAGACAAGGAACTAAAATTGACCCATCTTGATTGTTAACCAATCATCTTCACTAAAATCAAAAGGCATTTTATTAGCAGCCCATTGTGTGCACAGCCCCTTCTCTATGGTACTTCCAGAAATCCATGGATTGAAGGAGGGATAAACCCTTGTCCTACGTGGAGTTTTCGCTCTGGGAGTTTATGTAAACATCAATAACTAAATAACATAAGATACATGCATAAGAGAAGAGCAAGGAAAATGCTATGTAAGATGCAGTCGTGCAGGGGCAGATATTGAGAGAGGCTTTATGAAGGAGATGGTATTTCAGCCAGAACTTGGCATAGAAGAGCAGTGGTTGTGTGTGGGAGAGCAGGGCATTCATTCTAGGAAGAAGGAATAAGATGAGAAAAAGCAAGATAGGTCCAAATGCACACAATAGTCCAGAATATGGAAAGGACAGAAAAATAGGGCAGCCCCAAGCTGGGGTGGCATTACAGGACAGGCTAACAGACCTAGAAGCTTATTGTACAATAGGAAAACTATTGAAGGATTCAAGTACAGCAATGAAAGTCTGTGCATAAGAAAGATCAATCACTATGAAGATGTTTTGGGGCAGCTTCTTTCAGAGCCCTGAGCCCCAAGGAAATTTACCAGCATCTCATCCTTCCCAAGAGGAGCACCAGGCCCTGCTGATGCTGCCCTCCCTGAGGGATGAAATTGGCTTTTCCCAAGTGGCACTGAGACCTGCTTCCAGATTAGACATCCTGTAACAATATAGCCTTGTGGGAGACTGGTGATTAGTGACCACAGAGGAGGTGGAGGTCTAAGAAATCAGAAGTTTGGTCAGCCTGTGACATCGTTAGCCATTGAACTGAAGAATAGAGAGAACTGGGGCAGGGTGCCAGTGTTTGGAGTGCTACACCAGGCCAGAAGTAAAGGAGACTAGAATCTAGCTGGAACCAGCTCTGTTCTCACTGAAGTCACTTGGTGTAGGCACTGAGGCTGGTGAAAAGTGATTTCTCCAGTGTGGTGTGGAAAGAGGCAGAGACACCTTTGGTTCTAACATTCAAGGGATCTGCCATCAAAAGAAAAGGAATCAGAAACTGAATGATAGGGGAATAAAAGAAAAAAAGACTGACGTTACCAAAGATTCCAGAAGAGAATTCTATTTAAAACTTGAGTGCAATCAGACAAATCAACAGGTTAGCTATTAGTAACAGAAGAGAAGATGGCCTCTAAACTAACCTAGAAATCTCTGAGTAAATACAAGACAAAGGAATATGAAGCATCACGTGATGAGGCAGCAAAAACTATGGATTCTCAAGAGAGTGTGGAGTCATTGCAGGATGTTCCCGAATGGTACAAGAGAGAAATAAGAACCTTCAAAGCAGAATGTGTGGCTCATAAAGGAGAAATAATTGACAGAATTGAAAAACTTGAATCTGCCTTAGCAAATCTTTCCAAAGAAGCAAAAGAGAAAAAGCTTTAATTCTATGAAGAACACAGACTAAAGAAGAAATATTTATAAGAACCATGAATGAAAGAATAAAAATTTAGAATAGACAGAAAAGAGAATTAATGAAGATAACAAAATAGAGAAATCCTTTTTAGAAAAAGACACAGATTATTTAAAAACCTAACAAGTTAAAGGAGAGAAGAGGAAGGGAGGATTTTAATCACCTAATGGAGAAAGAAAAAAGAGAAGGAGAATTAAATTATGTAAACTGGAAGAATGCAAAAAGAATAAGAACTCCAAAAAGTAGAGGAAAGGATGACAAGCAGAGGAGGTAGGAAGAATGGGGAAATATTTATTTATGCATAGCATTCCTTTTTTCTTTTTTTTTTTGAGTTCCACTCTTCCCCCCCCCCCCCATTGAGGAGGCAAGCAATATAATAACCATTATACCTGTAAAGTCATTCAAAACATTTCTGTATTAGCCATGTTGGGGATAGGGGGAGGCAAAAAATAATGAATATGAAAAACAATATTCTTCCACCTGCACTCAGTTTATTAATTTTCTCTCCAGAGGTGAATAGCATTTTTTTTTTATCATGAGTCTTTTGGAATTGTCTTGGATCGTTGTTTTGATCAGAGTCTGTCATAGTTGACCATCATTATAGTGTTGCTGGTTCTGTGTGCAGTGTTCTGATTCTGCTTACTTCACTTTGCATCAGTTTGCATATGTCTTCCCAGGTTTTTCTAAAAGAAAGACAGGAATTAAGGCTTACATTTAAGTGGTGGCAATGGAAAAAACAAAACTGATGTGAGAGATAATATGGAGGTAGAAGCAAAAGGGATTGTTTGAATGGATGGGATTGGTGAGGAAGAAGGAGACTGAGATAGACCACAACCCATTATTGAACTTGGGCATTTAGCTATATGGTGCTATTGCTCAAAGAAATAGGGAAATCAAAAGAAGGAAGAGGTTTGTGGGGAGCAGTCAAGAGTTTGAAGTGCTGGTGTGACACATAGGCACGACAGCCGTAGATAAGGCAGCTTTTGTACCAACTCCCTTCCCGCTAAAGTTCTGGGGAGTTTTTTTATTTTAATCTGAATCTAAACTAAAAGGGAAAATTTCCAATCACACAGCAGAACACAAAAAAGAATTCTCTATGAAACTGTAAAGCTCCATTCCACACTGCTTGCTTTTTACAAGTAGATAGTAAATGGCTACATTTTTTTTTCGAAACTGTTCTATTTTTCTCTACTTCGTTCTAAACTTCCTTGTGTTCTTTTCTGTGCCTTTAAAAAAAAATCTTCAGTGGCCCTCTTAACTTGAAAACCAAGACAAAGCGGGGTAGAGGGGAGGCGAAGTACCTATGTAACGAAAAAGCATAGTCAAATGAGATAGAGTTAGAGTTGCTATGTCTAGAAATTTAAGTTGTTTTCTGTTTCTCTCTTAGAGGGGTAAGTGGGAGACATTCTTGGTCACTACTTTGATCAGACTTTTCAAGTCTTACAAAAATTCTTTTTCTTTACACTGTGGCTGTCCTGTATAATTTGTTTTCCTGGTTCTGCTTCATTCTGCATCATGCTACCCATGATTCTTTGAAATTGTCTCCTTCTACATTTTTTAGGGCACAATAATTGTTTGTTACATTTGTTCATCTGCTCCTCAGTTAATGGACAGTCTCACACACACACACACACACACACACACACCCCAACAGCACCCGTACACGCGCCCCCCCCCCCATACCCCATCTTTTTTGTAGCAGCACCAGCATTTCCATAACTTCTTCTCCCCCATATGAAACATTGGGAAGTTTTACCTAAAAGCAGACAAAGCTAACCCTGGGATGTGATTGGCCTTAGCTTCCCTGATTTATGCAGCTTCTTTCCTGCACAGTACTGCTGTGCATGTATGTGTTTTGTTCTATCTTCCATCCATCTCAGAAAAGAATGAGGTTCGTGTGCTATACATTGCTCCCCACTGCTCCCTACATATTTTTGCATTCTCTTCTTCTCATGCTGCATTTATGAGAAATAGCAAGTTGATCTCCTTCCTTTCTGTGTGAATGTGTTCCTTTTGCCTTGCCTCTTTTAAGCTTTAAAACACAACTAATATACCTGGGGTCCTTTTTTTCTTCTTCTTATTTTATTTAATCCCCTTTGATGACATTAAAGTTCTGAAGGAATACCTGTTTCTTCTCTCCCATTGATATGTGTTACCATTCTATCAATTTGTTCAAGTAAATTTACCTTTCTGGTTTCTTAACTCTTATTTGAGCATTTCAGATTCCTACTCATCTCTGGTCTTTTCATCAGAAATACTTGATAGGCTTCTATTTTGTTAAATGTCTGCTTTTCCCCCCATAAGATTATACTCACCTTTGTATGGTAAGTTATTCTTGACTGTAAGCCTCTATCTTAGGCCTTTTGGAATACTGCATTCAAAGTTACCGTTGCCTTTTTGGTAGCAGCTGCCAGGTCTTGTGTGGTACGCTGACTTCAATTCCTTTGTACTTAAGTTGCTTCTTCCTAGATGCTTGCAATAGTTTTTCTTTGATGTGAGAACACTGGGTTTTGGCATTTCTGGTTTCTTACAGGAGGTGATCAATGGATAATACCTATCTTCACTTTGCCCTCTGGTTCTGATAGATCTGGGGAGTTTTCATTTATAATTTATAGAAATATTGTGTCCAAACTTTGTTTTAAAAAGTTGATGTTTTCAGGGAGTCCAATGATTCTTCAATTATCTCTCCATTACCTATTTCTAAGGTCACTTTTTTTATATCAGCTTACATTTTCCTTTATATTTTTCCTTATCTTGTTTGAATATTTTTTGCTGTCTCATAGAGTCATGATTCTGTTTGATCTGTTCCAGTGTTTTGGGAATCCATTGCTTGAGTCAGACTTTCTACTTTCTCTTCAAAGTTATTCCCATTGCACTTCTTTCCTACAGAGCTGTTGTTTCTGTCTTTATGTCTTGCTCCATTGCTTGTAGGTATTCATGTAGTCCTCGTAGAAAATCTGTTTTTTTTCCATTGAGTCTCTGGAAACTGTGGCTATGGAGGCGCTCTCTGCTTTTCAGGGATATGTTTTGGAGTGGGTTGTTTGGGGCCTTTTTTTTTTAATACAGGTAGATTCTTCCCCCCTCCCCCCCCGGATTTATTCATTTTTCCAACCTCAGTTCTTGAGTTCAGGCTTTGAGCCAGGGTCGTGCGCTTGTGAATGGGGTGTTTGTTCCTGCTTGGTCTCACCCTGGGTTCCTGAGCTGTCCTGTCCTTTCTAGAGTTTCCCTGGATCTTTGAAATTCAGAGATCTTTAGAACTTCTAGTATGTCAGCGCAGAGTGCTAGAGACCTCAAAGCACGTTCCCCCTTACTCCAGGGCCTTTTCAGTATATTGCTCTCTGCTCTGTAGACTACATTTGTCTCTATCCTGGGAGTAGAGGTGGGGGATGATTGGGAAGGGGCGGTGCTTTCCTTTTCACCTTCAGGTCTCTGACCTCTTATGTACTTCTGGGGTGGGAGAAGTCACTAACTGTAATTTCTAATGGGATTTCTTAATTACTATTTGATCTCACACAAATATAAGGATTTTCTTTAGCATGTATGTGGCAGCTGGGTTGTCGGCCTCCCAGTCAGGCAGCTACCTAATAGGAAATTTTCCCCTCCTACAAAAATCTAATCACTAATTTGTCAGTGAACAAACATTAAATAAATGCCATGTGCCAGGCACTGTACTAGGAACTGGGGATAAAAGACAGAAAAATGAAACAATCTTTGCTCTCTTGGAACTTAGGTTCAAGGGCTTCAATAAGTACATAGATAAGTATACACAGACTACATATAAAGGAGTGGGGCTGGTCATGGGAAGGGAAGAGGGTTAGGAAAGGCCTCATGGAGAAGGTAGTGCGTTAGCTGGGTTTAAAAAGGTTTGAGAGATTCTATGAAGTTAAGATGAGAAGGGAGTGCATCCCAGGCACCTGGAACAGTCAGTAAAAAGACCTTGAAATAGAAGAGAAGAGTGCCATGTGTGAGAAAGAAAGGGAAATGATATAAAATAAGACTGGAATGGTAGACTGGGGCCAGGTTAGCAAAGATTTTGTTTTATCCTATAGGTAATAAGGATACACTGGAGTTTATTGCGTAAGAGAGTGACATCATCAGCCCTAGGTTCAAGATGTAACAGTGTGAAGGATCAATTGCAGTAGGGATAGACGTGAGACTGAGACCATTTAGGTGGCCATTGCAGTAGCCCAGTGGAGAAAGGATGAAGGTCTGAACCAGAATGGTAGCTTTGTGAATAGAGGAAAAGGGGCAAGGGGTGTTGTAGAAGTAGAAAAGGTTAATTGGATACATGGTATCAATAGTCCAGATAGAGGCAGATGGCAGAGTCCAGGCTGGGACCCAGCTGAAGTCTCCCACCACTCCCCTCCAAATCAAATCAAATTTGGAGCAGCAGAGCCAAGAAAAGGTCAGAAGGAGACATTTATCCAGGCTGAAACAACTGAAGGGGTCCATTGGAGAGGTCTAGAACACCAGGTTGGTCACAGGCCCAGAGCACAGAAGGATCTCCAGAGGTGGGCCTCGGAAGCGGCCATAGGACAGCACCTGTGGCTTTGGGAGCTCTTTGCCCAGAGGTGTTAAGAGGGTAGGACCACTGGTCAGAAAGAGATTATAGGAGACCCTTTGCTGGCACTGGGCAGCTGGTGCTGATTGGCAACTCCGTTGCCCACGAACAGTTCTGGGTCACAGTTCCCAGGGGAAGAGAAGCACTTAAGCCTGGTCACAGTTCTAGGGCTAAGAGGAGCACTAGCACTTTGTAGCTGCTGTGAGAGCAGAGGAAACGGGGTACCTTAACTTGGAGAAGAGAATAGACGAGGAGAGCAGTGACCACAAGTCTCCCAGGATAACAACAGCTTGGAAGCACTGAAAATAGCTATTTAAAAAGCAGCATGAAAAAGCCAAATCTTGGAACCGTGCCTCTTGCACCTTCAGGTGAACAGAGCCCAACTTTAACATACAGTTCAAAGTGAAGAAATGGGCTGGGAAAATGAGTAAAGAACAAGAAAAGAATTTGACTGTAAAAGGTTCGTATGGTAGCAGGGAAAACCAAAACATAAATTTAGAAGAAGACAACAATATGAAAAAAGCTACAAGCAAAACTTCAGAGAAAAATGCTAATTGGACCCAAGGCCAGCAAGAATTCCTGAAAGACCTAAAGAAATGGATGGATGGTAGAGGAAAAACTGGGAAAAGAAATGAGAATGATGTAAGAAAATTATGAAAAGAGAATTAATAGCTTGGTAAAAAGAGGCACAAAAATTCACTGAAGAAAAGAACTCCTTGAAAAGCAGACTATACCAAATGGAAAAGGAGGTACAAAAATTCAAAGATAACTGGGAACACATTGCTAGCACTGGGTATAGTTTGTGCTGATGGGCAGCTATTGCCCTTAGGCTTTTCTGGGTTGCGGTTCCAGTTCAGAGAGGAGCCTTAGTGGTCACAGGGGAGCAGGGGCCCTGGTCACAGTACCAAAACAAATAGAAGTGATAATGTTTGCAGTTTTAGGGGACCAAGTACCCTTCCTGGGTAAAGACCAGAACACAGACCAGGAGAGCCATGACTATAACTCTCCCAGGATCACACTACCTTGGAAGCACTACAGATTTGCAGACCCCTTAAAGTAGCTCTGAAAACAGTAGGACAGTAAAGTCTGAAGCTTGTGACAATGCTTCCCCATCCCCAGATGAGGAGAGCCCAACTTTAACATAAGGTTAAAAGTCAAAAAATAGGCTAGAAAAACAAATAAACAACAACAAAAAGTAATTTGGCCACAAAAAAAACTACTGTGGTTGCAGGGAAGACCAAGACATAAACTCAACAGAAGACAACAATGTGAAAGCAGTTACACCTCTGCCCTTCCCCCCCCAAAAAAGGCCACAAAGAAAAATGCTAATTGGACCTAAACCCAAAAAGAATTCCTAGAAGAATTAAAGAAATGAGTGTAGGAGGAAAAATTGGGAAGAAAATTAAAGTGATGCAAGAAAATTATGAAAAAAGAATTAACAGCTTGGTAAAGGAGGCACAAGAAAAATACTGAAGAAAATAATACCTTAAAAAACAGAATTGGGCTGATGGTAGAAGCAGTATGAAAATTCACTGAGGAAAAGAATTCATTAAAAATTAGATTTGGGCAAATGGAAACTAATGACTGAGATTTCAAGAAACAAAAAGAAAAGAATGCAAAGTCGGATGAAAAAATGGAAGAAAATTTGAAATATCTCATTGGAAAAAGCAAAATGAAATTTCCTCCCAGGAATATTACACCCAAATTCCCAAGCTCCCAGGTCAAGGAGGAAATATTGCAAACAGCCAGAAAGAAAATTCAAATATCATGGAGCCTTAGTCAGGATCACACAAGATTTAGCATCTTTTTACATTAAAGTATCAGTGAGTTTGGAATATAATATTCCAGAAGGCAGAGGAGCTAGGATTACAACCAAGAATCATCTACCCAGCAAAACAGATTATAAACCTTTTGGGGTATGTGTGTTGTATTTAGTGAAATAGAGAATTCCAAACATTCCTGATGAAAAGATCAGAGCGGAATACAAAATTTGCCATTCAAATAGAAGATAATCATAAAAAGATAAACATGAAAGAGTAATCGTAAAGGAACTCAATAAAGTTAAACTATTTATATTCCTATACGAGAAGATGATTTCTTTTGCTTTGACTTATTGTTTTATTGATTGTCTAGATTTAACAAAATGTTAATCAACGCAGAATAAATTTAAAAAGGAGTTCTGCTCCCCACTGACTTATTGTTATTATTCAGCTGGGTCCATCTCTACATGACCCCATATTAGGGTTTTCTCGGCAACAATACTAGAGTGGTTTGACATTTCCTTCTCTAGGTCATTTCACAGATGTGGAAACTGAGGCAAACAGGGTCAAGTGACTTACCCAGGGTCATACAGCTAGTAAGTATCTGAGGCCAGATTTGAATTCATGAAGAGTCTTCCTGATTCCGAGCCCAGTGCTCTAGCCATTGTGCCACCTAACTGCCCCACCAACTATTCTTCTTCTCTCAAAAGTACAGGTGCAGCAAGAGATGGAAGGCTTGAGGTCCAGAGGGTCTCCATGTTTCTTCTAACCCTGTTTTTTTTCCCCCCTTAATAGCATTTTTGTTCCCAATTATATGTAAAGATAGTTTTCAGCATTCATTTTTGTAAAATTTTGAGTTCCAAATTTTTCTCCCTCTCTCCATTGCCTGATGATATGTGTAATTCCCAAGAACTTTTATCATTAAATCATTTTATCATCAGTTAGGAGGAGTCTTCATAGACAGAGGGCAGTTTTCAAATGCAAAATATATATTTGCCTAAAAGACTATTTTACAGAGAATTCACACAAGGCAGATGCTCACATGGGGGTCGGAAGAAGTGATACAGGGACACTGTAAGGGCTCTCTGAAGAACTTTGAGTGACATGGGAGATGCTGGTAAAGGACTGCCCAGTGTGGCATGCCTATAACAAAGAAGGTGCTGTGCTCTAGGAGCAAAGTAGAATTGTAGTAGCTGAAAAGAAATGTGGGATGTGCAAATTTAGAGACATCTTCACTCCAAATTTTCACATGGACTGTTCGTGATTGTTGTGTGGTATAGAGCTCATATTGTTCTGATCCACCATAGTCAAAACACACTGTACGTTGACTCCAACATAGTGATGTCATTTTGGTCCCCCTTGAGATTGGACAACAGCCAACCAACTAATTTCTAGCTCACGGAGAACTGGGGTAATTGTGCAATTAGGCTAACAGGTTTTTCTGAGCCTTCATTTTTAGATTATGCTCTGTACTTTCCCCCTACAGTTGTGAACTTTTAAAGCTTTGGATGTGTGTAGTTTGAACAAGTAGCATCTGTGCCATGCCAAGCAGTTGGTAGCTGCATCCTATAATTTATTGTATGTGGTCAGGGATAGCCTTTGAGAAACGTTGCAAATTCACTTGTTGCAAAATTTTATTAAATATCCCGGATGATAATTTAAAAAAAAGTTCAGAGTAGGAAGACCTGTATGCACATGCCCCATATCATTCTGGTGAGTGGTGCCATTTAGACTCTGTGGTGGGATGGGTATACTTGACAGAAGTATCCTGTTTCGTGTAGTGTAAAGATGCGAATGACTTTGAAATGAAATTTTGCCAAAAATCACTTTTTTACAACTTCAATAGAAAATATAAAATCTTGGTTGCTCTTGACTTTAGTCTGGGTGATTGGGTATCCATATGTGCATTGAACCTACCCCATACCCACAGCCATCCAACCAGTTTCTAGGTCTGTTTCCTATGAGCTCCTCCTCCATGGTAAGCTTTACTTGTGAACCTTTTATTTTATTTTATTTTTTTAAATTTTTATTTAAAAAAATTTTTTTTCAATATGCTTTTGAGTTGAAAATTTTTCTCCCTTTTTCTCCCCCCTACCCTCCCCAAGATGGCGCACAATCTGACATAGGCTTTTCATTTACATACCCATTAAACATATTTTCACATTAGTGAAGTTGTAAGTAAAAATTAAAACCAAAAGGAGGAACCATCAGAAAGATGAAACAAAACTCAACAGAAGGTAAAAATAAGTGATAGTGATTCGACTTCCATAGTTCTTTCTTTGGATGTGGACAGCATTTTCCTTCCCGAGGTCTCTGGAGATGTCTTAGATCCTCGTAATGCTGAGAAGGGTTCAGTTTAACATTCTTAGTCATGGCATAATGTGGCTGCTATTGTGTACAAAGTCCTCTTGGTTCTGCTCACTTCACTCAGCATCAGACCATATAAGTCTTCCCAGGTTTTTCTGAAGTCAGCCTGTTCATCATTTCTTATAGCACAATAGTATTCCATTACATTCATATACCACAACTTGCTCAGCCATTCCCCAATTGATGGGCATTCTCTCAATTTCCAATTCTTTGCCACCACAAAAAGAGCTGCTATGTATATTTTTGTACATGTGGGTCCTTTTCCCATTTGTTTGATCTCTTTGGGATATAGCCCTAGAAGTGCTATTGCTGGATCAAAGGGTATGCACATTTTTGTAGCCCTTTGGGCATAGTTCCAAATTGTTCTCCAAATGGTTGGATCATTTCACAATTCCATCAACAATGTATTAGCGTTCCAATTTTCCCACATCCTCTCCAACATTTATCATTTTCCTGTTTTGTCATGTTGGCCAATCTGATAGGTATGATGTGGTACCTCAGAGTTGTTTTGATTTGCATTTCTCTAATCAATAACGATTTAGAGCATTTTTTCATATGACTATAGATGGCTTTAATTTCTTCATCTGAGAACTGTCTGTTCATATCCTTTGACCATTTATCAGTTTTGGAATGGTTCATGTTCTTATAAATTTGTCTTAATTCTCTATATATTTTAGAAATGAGGCCTTTATCAGAGAGACTGGTTGTAAAAATTCTTTCCCAATTTTCTACCTTCCTTCTAATCTTAGTTGCATTGGCTTTGTTTGTGCAAAAACTTTTCAGTTTAATGTAATATGATTTCATTGTCTATGGTGCCTTTTAGCAGAATGTAGTTTCCTTCCTTATCTCTTTTGATTAGATCTATTTTTGCTTTTGCTTTACCAGAGATCAGGATTGCTACCCCTGCTTTTTTTACTTCAGCTGACACATAATATATTCTGCTCCAGCCTTTTACCTTTACCCTGTATGTGTCACTCTTTTTCAAATGTGTTTCCTGTAAACAACATATTGTAGGATTATGGTTTTTAATCCATTCTGCAATCCATTTCCGTTTTATGGGAGAGTTCATCCCATTCACATTCACAGTTATGATTACTATCTGTGTCTTTTTCTCCATCCTTTCCCCCCCCTGTTTATGCTTTTCCTTCTCCTTTTTCCTTTCTCCCCTTCACTAGTGTTTTGCTTTTGACCATGGCCTCCTTCAGTCCTTTCCCCCTTTTATTATCCCTTTCTCTTTTCTTCCCCTTTAGTCTTACTGCTGCTTCCCTCCCGTATTTCTCCCCCTCCTTTTTCTTTCCCCTCTCCCTTTTCTTTCCCCTTTTCCCTCCTACTGCCTTGCCTATAGGGCAAGTTAGATTTCTATACCTAACTGATTATATTGCCCTTCTTGAGCCTAATCTGATGAGAGTAAGGTTCAAACAATGCTTCCCCCCCCTCTTTCTGCTGTAATAGGATTTTGTGTCTTTTCCTGTAATGTAATTTACCCTTGTCTGCCTCCTCCTTTCTCAGTACCTTTTCTAAGATTAGATTGATCCACTTATTTGGATCCATTTAACCCACTTGATTAGATTTTTTTTTATCATTACATCAAAGTCAACTAATATCCACCCTCTTTATGTATACTCCTTTAACAAGGTGTAATAACAATACAGTTCTCAAGGGTTGCAAGTCTCATATTCCCTTGTAGGGGTTTAAACACCCCCCCCTTATTAACAACATATTGTATCCTTCTGTCCCATTTACCTTTTTAAGTCCTTCTTGAGTCCTGTACTTGAAGATCAAATTTTTTGTTGAGCTCTGGTCTTTTTATCAGGAAAGTTTGGAAGTCTCCTATTTTGTTGAATATCCACCTCCTCCCTTGAAAAATGATGCTCATTTTTGCTGGGTAATTGATCCTTGGCTGCATTCCAAGCTCCTTTGCCTTACGGAATATCATGTTCCATGCCCTGTGGTCTTTTAATGTAGAAGCTGCAAGGTCCTGTGTAATCCTGACTGTGGTTCCATGATATTTAAATTCTTTCTTTCTGGCTGCTTGCAGCACCTTCTTTTTCATCTGGTAATTTTGGAATTTTGCTATTATATTTCTTGGCGTTGTCAATTTGGGATCTCTTTCAGGTGGTGATCGGTGGATTCTTTCTATGGTTATTTTCCCTTCTGGTTCTAGGACTTCTGGGCAGTTTTCCTTTATGATTTCCTGAAAGATACTGTCCAGGCTCTTTTTTTCATCATGATTTTCAGGTAGTCCAATAATTTTTAAATTGTCTCTCCTGAGTCGATTTTCCAGGTCGGTTGTTTTACTGATGAGGTATTTTACATTTTCATCGATTTTTTCATTTTTTTGTTTCTGTTTGACTGATTCTTGCTCTCTCATAGAGACATTAGTTTCCATTTGTCCAATTCTAGTTTTTAACAGATTGTTTTCTTCTGTTAGTTTTTGTACTTCCTTCTTCAACTGGCCAATTGTGTTTTTTAGGGACTTGTTTTCTTCAGTGTATTTTTTTTCCAACTGGCCAATTGTATTTTTGAAGGACTCTTTTACCTCTCTCATTTGACTATTAAAATCCTTCTTGAGCTCTTCTAAGAAGGCTTTTTGGGCTTCAGACCAGTTCATAATCCCTTTTGTTGTTGCATATGTGGGTTTGTTGACAATGTTGTCCTCTTCAGAATTTCTGTCTTGATCTTCTCATAATATGAATCTGTGGTACTTTTCTTTTTACTCATGGTGTTTCTTTATTCCCTGGACTTTAAAGAGATTGAGCTCTCCTGCTGGGGCACAGAGGGTACTGACCCAAGCTTCTTGTGTTGGGAGCTAGGTCTTGGTCACTGGTTTTGCGTGCTGGGGCCTCTTATGCTGGCAATTGGAGGCTGTAGGTTTCTGGCAGCTTACCTTGTGTTGGGCTGGAATCAGCAAGGCTGGAACTTTCAGGCAATTCTAGGTTGCCTGCTTTTCCTTTCCTTTAGCTGCAGTGTTGTCTCCCTCATTTCTGCTAATGCACTGGGAGATTCCTTTGTGGTAGAGTGCTGAGGCAGCTGGTGGTTTTCTGAGCTGATTTCCACTGGTTCCCCTGCCCTCACTGAGGCACTCGGAGGTCCAGGTGTTGGTGTTTGCCTGCCCTACCACCTGGGCTTCAGGATCTCTTCACAATTGGGGGCTTCAGGGGTCCTACAGCTCACCTGGTGTTGGGTTGGAATCAGCAAGGCCAAGGCTTTAGGAAGCCTTTAGGTTGTTTTCTTCACCTCGTTCCAGATGAAAGCCGCAGGGTACTTATCCACCTGGGGCCCCTTGTTTTTGCTGAGGCACTGGGCGACCGTTTGCTGGGCTACTGCACTGCTACTCCTGTTCAGGTGTTCCAGGGTTTTGTTTTTTTTCTGGGGTGATATTTTCTGGATTTTCAGAGGTTGATAGGGGAGAGTGACAGCAACTACCTTTTCACTCCGCCATCTTGGCTCCCCTACTTGTGAACCTTTTAAAAAAACTAAAATGACTGCTATTGAACGATTGGTCTCTCCTTAAAGCAAGTCACCTGCCTTTTGGAAAATGTATTTTTTAGAAGCAGTCCTTTTGTTTTTTAACTGAGATCTACTAAATATTAGTATTTTTCCAATTTTCTAATTTTATCTTTTCCCAGTTACACATAAAAACAGCTTTTAACCTTCATATTTTACCATTTTGAGTTCCAAATTCTCTCCTACCTTCCGTCCCCTCCCCCATCATTGAGAAGGCAGGCAGTTTGATAAAGGTTATGCATGTGCAGTCATGCAAAACATATTTCCATATTAGTCATGTTGTGAAAGAAAATACAAAAAAATGTCAAGAAAAATAAAGTAAAAAAAAACACAACCCAGTATGCTTTCATCTGCATTCAGATTCCATCAGTTCTTTCTCTGGAGGTAGATAGCATTTTTCCTCATAGGTCCTTTACAGAAGCATTCTTAATCTTTTTTGTAGTGTAATGGCAATGCTAGAATTGTTTTATCCGATGGACATTTTTCAACCATCAGTTCAGTCTGTCTAGAATTGCACAGAAAGAGAAGTCTAGTCACCAAATCTAGAGTTTTTTAGACAATCACAGTGAATAGAAGCACTTTTAAGCAGATTTCTGGAGAACTGGCATTTCAAAAATTTACCATTTTACCATATCAGCACTTTATTTTTAATGTCTTTGGTTCCACATTTGGTTTAGAAATGCTTGAAAAGCGACAATGCTTTCACATATCGGCTGAAACAGATGGTAACATACGCTGATCACACCTACTGAGAGTATTTATATAAATGATCTTAAAGTCTGAAAAAGATTCACATGTACAGTCTAGTCAATCCTAATTAAAATGATAACTTCAGTACAGGACATGTAACGTTCAAACATGTTTCCCAGGTTTGAGGGTTGGGAAGCTAGATTCCTACTTCTTTTGTTCTGAGAACATATGTTCTCATTTAAGGCAGCGTCATGGAGTGTGAAGAATTAGGATCCAGAGTCCTGAGAGACCTGGGTTTGAACCCTGTCTCTCACACTCACTTTGTCACCTTGAGAAAAGCATTTCTCATCTTTAAGGCTCAGTTTCCTCATTTGTGATGTCATATCTCACCCAGGGGCAGCTAGGTGGCTCAGTGGATAGAGTACCAGCTGGAGTCAGGAGGACCTGAGTTCAAATCTGGACTCAGATACTTATGAGCTGTGTGACCCTGGGCAAGTTACTTAACCCTGTTTGCCTCAGTTTCTTCATCTGTAAAACTCCAAATGGGATCATGAAAAGTCAGACACAACTGAAAACAATTGAACAACAGTAACAGCCACGGTGGAAAGAATGATGCTTTTGGAGTCAGAAGGTTCAAATCCTAGTTCTGTCCCTTGCTACCTGTGTACCTTTCAACAGCAAAAATAACAAGAAAAGATAGAGATACAATGCAATACGATATTAATCACATACTATGAGTTCAGTGGGGCTGCTAGGTGGTGCAGTGGATAGAATGCCAGGGCTGGAGTCAGGAAGACTCATCTTGAGTGCTAATTCAGCCTCAGAAACTTACTGACTGTGTGACCTTGGGTAAGTCACTTACCTAGTTTCCTCTCTGCCAAATGAGCTGGAAAAGGAAATGGCAAACTACTCCAGTATCTCTGCTTAGACGATCCTAAATGGGATCTGAAAAGTCAGACATAATTGAAACAAAATATAATAGTAGTAACAGCAATGAGCTAAGTGCTGGAGATACAAATAAGAAAAAAGCAAGACAGCCCCTGCCCTAAAGGAATTTACAATCTAACAAGGGAAAACTACCCAAAAGGAAGCTCAGTATTGGGGGTGGGGTGGGGACCTGATGAAGATGATGGAGCTGAAGCTTTGGGAGGACTTGTTTGTTTTTGTCTAGTCCTACTGTCCCTGTAAGCAGAGGCAGAAGCAAGAAGGCTGAAGCCGTCTCCACCCTGATGAGTTTGTCCTGATAATGATCAGTTTATTCCTTGTTGGAGATTATGGTGGAGTTAAAAAACACAGCAAATGGAGAGGGAGCTGTTAGTCTGGCTGAGACACGGTGTGTGAAGCCTGAACGTGAAATAAAACTGGAAATTAGATGGGTACCAGAATACGAAAGGCTCTAAGTGCTAAATAGTGTGTTTTAGACAGAGATCATAAGGAGGTACTGAAGTTTGTTGAGCAGGGAAGTGATGAGATCGGATGTGTGCCTTAGGAATATTCACTTTTGATGTGGAAGACGGATGAGAGAATGGAAAAGCAGGAGGCATGGAAGCCAGTTAGGTTATTTCCACAATCTAGGTGAGAGGGGATGGGGCCTGAACTAGGTTTGCTGGTCATGTGATGGGAGAGAAAGGAACAGAGTTGAGAGATGTTGTAGAGACAGGAGACTTGGTAACTGGTGAAGAAATTAGGATGACTCCAAGAAAACCATGCAGTTTACATGTGACCAAATAATGATCAGAAAATTAAATGGGAAATTACAGTGACTTCTCTCACCACAGAACTGCACAAAAGGTCAGCCAAAAGTCAGTAGGAAAGCAGTTGCCACCCTTCCTCTTTCCCCTTCTCCTATAAAACTAACACCAACCCAACAGAGCCTCCCATTGAGACCAGAGGCAGCCCAGCTTTTGGGACACCACAGGTACCCAAGGGCTCTGAGGTCCCTCTGTGTCTCCTGGGAAACCAGGGAGGGCCCTGAAGATACAGAGGTCAAAGGAAGGCAGAAAGAATGAATATCCTAGTGTGCGGGGGCAAGGATAAGAAAACCTGGGGTGTGGGGGGTGGAATGGGAGGGGCGACAATGTCAAATAAGAAAATGGCTGAGAAAAAGCCATTGGAATTTGCAATTAAAAAACTATTGGTAACTTTGTCCATCACAGTTTTAGTTTAGTGTTGAGATCAGAAGCCACACTGAAAGACTGCAGAAGTGGAGATCTTACCAGCCTCAAATCTCTCCCCACTCCAAACCATTCTTTGTAAAGTCCACGTCTGACCACATCACACACTCCCCACCGCCATTCAATAAAACTTCAGTTCCTCTCTAATACTTTCAGGATCAAATATATAAAATCCTTTACCTCTTAAGTCCCTTTTCAACCTGGACCCTCCATTTCCCAGGCTCCTTATTTACTTCTCTTCATGTACTTTACAGTCCAGTGACACTAGCCTTCTGTTTTCTCTTCCTTGCACAGAACACGCCTTCGTTCAGCTCCATCCATACCTTTTCACTGGCTGTCCCTCCAGACTTGGACTGCTTTCCCTCCTTACCTCTACCTCTGGCTCCATTCAAGACTTAGCTCAAATCCCATCTTCTGCAAGAGTGCATTGCACATTTCAGTTAATACAAAAGTGGCTTTTAAATAATTCGTATTGCCTGGTTTTAATGCATGGCCTTTCCTATAGACTATGAGAGAGGTGAATTCTGTGCAGCCTCTATTTAACCACTTTTCTCTTCTTCCCTAGGCAAACTGAATGGAAAGCCAAGTTCTAGGAAGTTATCCATTCTTCCTTTTCCTCCATTTGTACCCTTTTAAACGTTGTTGCGGTATAGATTCATCCCTGTAGACTTGCAGGAGCCCTGATTCTGTTAGTTTGACTGACAGACTGGAAAGCAGCAAATAATCACAACTCCAGGCAGTCTGTTGGGACTTGAGACAGTAGAACCCTTTGAAGAACATCCATGGTAGATGGAAACATAGTTGTAGCTTTTATCCTTAACTAATCTTTAGCACGCTAGCCGGTGAACATTTTGCCTTTGGATGACAGTACTCTTTTCCATGTAACTTAGTTTCTTTAGAAAGCAGTTTTGAAGAATGACCCAGGAATCTAGTAGCTATTCTTCACTAAGTAACAACCCAGTTCATTCCTTTCCCCTCAAGAACTTATCAAATGAGGTAGTCTGATGCTCACACATTACAGATCCACAGAGGCCTCAGGTAATGCACAAGATCTTTGTATGATTGGGAGAGATTTTCTCGGGATTCCCCCCACCTGCCATATCCAGGATTTGTGCCATGATAGAGCAGTCCAAAGGCATCTTTTCATCAAATGAAGCCAGTTTTAAAACTTTTATCACTTTGGCTTTCAGTACCATAACATAGAATACTTGATAGAGTAGCTGTATCTAATGGTGAAGCATAAGGCAAAGCATGCTATATTTAAAAAAAAGAAAAGAAAACAAAAGATTTGAGAACAGCTGCCTTTTGTTTAACAGCATAAAATGATCTCAGTATGTTGATCAGGGCATATGAAAGCTTGGTTCTTTTTGTTGGGAGTTCATTTCTTGTTTGTTTTTTTTTTTCCTTATTGTACCTATTTTAGTGGGTTTTCATTTCTGCTTTTCAGGCAGGGACTAGGCAGCATCTCTTTTGGGTTCTGGGCATTATAGGGAATGTAGAAATGCTAGCAAAATGCACCTGGACATGATTAAACAGATCCATAAGACTTACTTTCCATCTCATCTCTGGTCAAACATATAGCTGTTATTGAGTTACCTTAATTTTAAATGGTGATTCTCACAAGTTACTTAAGAGTTTTTATTGGTGACCTTGGGGTCATTTAAAAAACTATAACTTCCGTAGGATCCATAAGATCCTATATTTAGTGACTAGGCAAATTATAAATCTGTTTTTCATAACCTTGAGTTAGTTTTGAAGTATCTCCTTTAAATTGTCCTCTTCATACTATCTTCCTTTCTTGGATGGGTTCGTTCATTCACGCCCTTTTACCATAAACCATGTTATTATTAAAGTTGAAGGTTAGGTTGGACAAACCTTTCTAAGCATTAGAGATTGTGTGACCGTCTTGGTATAAGGACCTCCGAGTGAGGCACTTCCTCTATCAATGTAGGTTACCATCTTCTCTACAACTTACATGAATCACCAAGAATTTAAGTGACATGCGTGACATAAATCAATGTTATTATTCTCTTTTTATGGATGATGAAATTGAGCCTTAGAGGAGCTTAATTATTTGCCTGTGGTTATAAAGTTAGTAACAGTAGGAGGCAGAATTTGAACCTGGATCTTCCAAGTCCATCCTGTATTGGAAGTCTTGGTGTATAGAGTCTCTTAGAGTATGCCCTGGATTGAGATTCAGTGGCTCTGCATTGGATTTTATTATACTGTTCTCAGTGTGACCATGGGCAAGTCACCTAAGCTATCTATCTTGGTCCCAGTTTCTTCACCTTTAACGTGGCAGGATTTGTCTAGATTATATCTAAGGGCCTTTCAAAGTAGGCCATTTGTAGAGGAAATTATATTTGTCATCATAAAGGAAGTATTGCTAACTTTTCATTATATGAAATATAAAGCTTTACTAACTGTTCTGTGCAACATTATAATTGAAAAGATAGATATTAAATTTCTCATTTTGCTAATAAAAGTTTTTCCATGAATGTTAGGGTTAAAGTAGAACATGGGGACAATTTTTGGTCCAGTGACCTCCATGGGTTTGCTCCAGCAGGGTATAACTCTGGAGGAATGCATTTGGGGGAAGACGGTAGCTATTAAGTTTTCTAACCAACTACAGCTTGTCTGATTTAATTGCATGCCACTGAAAATGAGATTAAATGTGCATGCTTTGACATCTTTTTTCAGGTTATTAATGCTGCATTGGCTTTGGCTGCAAAACCACAAAGTAAACTGGCCCAGGAAAACATGGACCTTTTTAAAGAACAGTGGGAAAAGCAAGTCCGGGTTCTGACAGACGCTGTGGATGACATAACTTCCATTGATGATTTCCTGGCTGTTTCAGGTAATAAGATCATTTACTTAGATTTACTTTAATCTAGGTTGTAACAAATAAGAAAAGCCTAGAATTCTAAGTGGTAAATTATTTTTCTACATTGCAACATCAGTATCTGTCATTTAAAAAAAATAATAAAGATAGAACAAATTGACCATAGATTTGAAATTGCTTGTTTCATCACTACTGGTTTGCACTGAGCAATTCCGTGTTCTTTCCCCTCTAACCAGTGTGCATTCTAGAAGCTGGCTGCTACTTGGAGTTGGGAATGTTTCCCTCTGACTCTGGGGATACAATCCATGACTCTTTAGCTCCATGTCTGATTGGCAAGCCTCACCAAAGCTTATTCAAGTTCTGCTGTCATATTTTGAAAATTAAATTGACTTATACACACCCAAAGCCACCAGCTTACAGGGAGCACTTTTTGCTTAAAGGAGAACTTTTGTGAGGAGATGGTAGCCCAGATGTTGGCCTTGTATTTATTTTTTCCAAAGGGAGGTCTTTCCTTTCCAAAAATATTTTCCATCACATGTAAAATGATTATTGAACTTCTTCTTTTTTTAAAAAAAAGCAACAGCAACTATTCTCTCTGTCTGATACACAAGAGAGAAAACAGGGAAGAAATTCTTAAGTGCCATTTAATTATGAAGTAGAAAATAATCTGGGTAATTTACCTTATAAAAATATTTGATTTCATTATGTAAACATAAAGCAGTAACATCATAGTAAATTGCATCTGTATAGAAAACGTTTATCAAATGAAATTCATAGTCTTTATTGCATTGAGATAAATTTCAATTCCATGTCCTCAGAGTTGAGTAAATATAAATGCATTCTCCATTTAGCAAATGCCTCCAGTGTTCTTTGAATGCATTAGAGCAGGATTCACAGAGCCATGTGGTTGCATGGAGGGGAGGAACAACCATTGTAGTCATTTTGTTGTCACAGATGTAAGGTAGAACTTAGGAAATTTTCAGTGGAAACAGTAGGCTTTAAATATGCCCAGGATACTCTGCTTTGGCAGTGACCTCTTTGAGGGTTAGAATGTATTCTGCTATATCAGTGTTGTAATGCCTCTTTGACTGCCTTCCTCAAGAATTATCCATTAGCTGTATGTATGAAAGCTTCAAGGTGCTAATTACCCAGAAGTGCCTAATCTGAGAAAAAGAGGAACTGTGAGGAAAATCCAGGTTAGACAACAGATATGAGTATTTGCTATTTAATCACCTGCAGACAGGTGCCAGAAATGCAGCTATGGCTTTTTTGGGAAATCTTGGCCTTCTGTTGTTTTTCCAGTGAAGTACAGAATTATTTCATAGGTCTAAACAAGATCCCTATCTTTCTTTATGTGCTTTAAAGCAAACAATTTTAAAAAAAAATTTGAAATTTAAATGAAAAGACTTCTCACTGGATGTTACATTCCTGAAGTTTCCTTCTTCTGATTAGGTTTTGTATGTCCTGAAATTTGTCTCCAAGCATTTTGCAAACCTCCTTGTAGACCTCCGAGGCAAACTACAACCTACCAGAAACAAATGTTCTGCAGCATTCTTCAAATCACTTAGAACAAAAGGAATTCTGCAGCAGCAGAATGGAATGTAGGCATTTACCTTTAGGGTGAGACACAGAAAACAAAAGTACATGAAAGAGAAATTGAATTCTTTAACAAATATGCAGGTTGTCTGGAGTGTATTTTTAAAAATTTATGCTAATATACATAGTTCTGTGCAAGAGTAGTTTGACTTAATGGAATGAAATGAAGGCATTTACCATTTCACAGGCAAAAAATAAATATACTATACTACATCACAAGATAGCTAGCCCTAAGTGCATAGAGGGAGATATTTTTTTTTTGTTACTTAGCTGTTCCCATTAAGTTCACTTAGAAACATTAGTTAGCAAATGAAAAAGAGTTGAGAGATTACAGTATATCACATTATGTCAAGAAGATGCTAGTGGTAGACTATGGGGTTACTGGTCAAGAAAATCACTGTAAGGTCATTGCAATATAGGAACCATTTTATTTTCTTCTGAGTAACCTTAAGCAGGTCAGGTGCCTTTGCAGTTTGGTTGTTAAACCATCCATTCTCCTACTTGATAACAATAATTTAAAGACATGGATAAAGAAGTTGTGATTCTCCCAGGGTGTTCAGAGTAACGTTTAAGTTTGCATGCTGCCATGCCTAACTCCTAATAGCCACAATAATGTTCCTAATAGCCACAAAAGTGTTCAGCCATTCCCCCAGTTTATGAGCACTGTTCAGACTTGCAGGTTTTTTCTGCTGTCTCAAAAAGAGCTATCGAAATTTTGTACATCTTTGGGTTTGTTTTGCTTAGGACTAACCCCTCCCTTAACTTCCCCTCCCTTTGATTTCCCCCCCCCCACCCCTTTCCCTCCTGTTTCACTGTTGAGTGAAATGTATTTATGTAACCAGTTGTATACGTATGTGTGTTTGTGTTTTTCCTTCTTTCGGCCAGTTCAGATGAGACTGAGCCCCTTCCCCCACCCCCTATAGATGTCTGTACAACCCAGATTATGAGAGATAATTTTCCCTGTCCTTCCTTTCCCACACCCCCAACCCTCCCTTCCAGTGTATTCCTCTTCCTTTCTCTTTCCATTCTTAAGATCATCAAAGTATAACTGAACCACTCCCAGAACTTCTCTAATTGGACTCCCTCTATGAACCCTATTCAGAATGTTGCCTGTAAGTATTAAAGAACACATAAGATGTTAGAAAGCATTCAACCAAGGCAGAATATATTTATATTATCTGCAATTTTAAATAAAAGTTTGAAATTTATCAGTGATAAAGACTTTAAAATTTCATTCCAGTTGAGCTTGTTATTAACTCTTTCCATATAAATGTACTTAACCCTTCTCATCTTTATGCTTATGTGGTAAATTTTTTGTGTATTTTTTTTTAATAAAGACTACATCAATGAAATTGATAGTATAATTACTCTTATGGCTAGGTAACTTAGAGCAGCAAATACCTTGGGATAATGTACCACCTTGCTAATTTTAAGCTGTCCTTCTTGAATTGGCATGTATCTAGAACAATAGGGCTACTCCTTTAAATTTATTAAATTGATCAGTTTCTGAAATTGATAGCACTACAGTAGGTAGTGGTGCCATTTATAGCAATGGAAATTTGATAGTTATGACTTCTAACATTGCTAAATAAAAAGATCTCTTTGCTTCTTAGTAGACTGTCTGTGAGTTGCTAAAGCATCAGTGATGAATTAGCACTCTTGTGGTTACCCCAGATTTTAGCTGAGAGGTCCTCAAGCAAAATACATATAATCTATTGCTGGGCCCATTGATTTGCCAAAGGAACATAATATAGTGCATAGGGTAGGGGGTTTGGAAGTAGTTGACCTGGCTCTGCCACTTGCTCCCTCTGTGACCATCTCTGGGCCTCAGTTTCCTTATCTGTAAAATGACCGAGTTGAAGTAGGTGATTTCATAGGTCCCTCCCACCTTTAAATCTGAGGCTCTATGAAGGGTGAAAATAGTTGGTGTCAGAGATGGGATTAGAAGCAATATATCCTGATTCAAAATCCAGTATATATTTTTTAGGTTTTATTGATCCTTTTGATTTTTACACCACTTATTTTCCTTGTAACACAAAAGAAGCCAAGCAAAATCAATCAGCACAATTATCTTTATAGTGTGTGCAACATTTCACTGCCATAATGGCTGACTTTTATATAGCACTTGAACGTTTGCAAGTTTTTACATACATTATCTTGTTTGAGCCTCACAAGCGACCCTGTAAGAGGTACTGCAAGTATCTGATACTATTTGATGGGAGAAAACTGATGGAAGAGCTTGTGGCTTATCTGTCCAGGAGCATCATATATAGCTACTAAGTGTCAGAAGCAGCATTTAAACTCGGGTCTCCCTTGACTCTCCTTAGAAGAGGGAAGTGTGTTTGTTTAACCATTCGGTCTCTGGGATTAAGGTTGTTCGTTTTAATCAGTTTCGCCACCTTTTAAGATTGTTTTCGTTTTCTTCATTATTTTATTTTCCAGGTCTGTTTGCTTTGTTCTGCGTTAGTTCTTAAGTTTTTTCATGTATCTTTGCATTCTTCAAATAGTTAATTTCTTACAATGTAATTGGATTCCTTTACATTTGCATTCCACAGAAAGGAGCTGCTAGTAATAGTTTGCTGCATTGTGGCTTCCTTGGTGTAAGTGCTCAGTGGTATGATTGCTGGGTCAAAGGTGATAGACAGTTTAATGACTTTTCTAATACAATTCCAACATGCTTTGTTAAATGGTTAGACTCATACTTAGCTCCACTGGCAGTGTAGTAGTGAGTCTACCTATAGCCCCTCAACGTTGGTACTTGTCAGTATTTTTTTTTTAATCTACCATCCTTCCTCTGATGTTGCCAAGAATCGAACTGAATGTTTATTGCCTTTATCATTTACTTGAAGATTTCAGTGATGTAATTGAAATTAATGGCACTTAGAATGAAGTTCCATGGAAATCTAGTTGGTACAATATTGATTTATAACTTTGAGTTGCTAGCTAAGCCCACTAAATTTTAATCCATATCACGTAGTTTATTCATCACAACTTGTTTCTTATTTTGTGCTCAATATTTATTCAGTATCTGTTATGTGTAAGGCACCACACCCTAAAAAGAAAGTATGGTAAACTTATCAGATTTTTACGATGATAGGTGTTTAGAAATTTAATGTTGACCCAAACTCAGTTTTGTTCTGTTTAAATAAGGAATCAGTTTATTTAGTCACATTAAATCTAAAACAGTTTCTGAGATGTCTTTTGTAAAAGAGTAAAACTGATAATGCAGTGACTTTACCTCAGAATGTATGCAGTATTTTTCACATCTGTATCTCACTTCTGTTTTTAAAAAACTTACAGAAATTTTTTCTCCCTCTCACCCTATTAAAGGGGGAAAAAGAAAAACAAATTTATTTTTCATTCAGTACTTTTAATTAATTTATTTTGATTAATCAGCAATCACTTCCATAAGCTCATGAGTTTTAAATTTTTCTCTCCATTCTTCCCCAGGATGTAGCGCAATCTGATATAGGCTGTACATATACATTCCTATTAAACATTTTCACATTAGTCATGTTGTAAGGAAGAATTAGAACCAATAGGAGAAACCACCAGAAAGAGGAAACAAAACAGAAGGAAAAAAATAGCAAATAGTCTGCTTCGATCCGCATTCACACTCCATAGTTCTTTCTTTGGATATGGATAGCATTTTCCATCACGAGGCCTTTGGAGATGTCTTAGATCCTTGTATTGCTGAGAAGGGTTAAGTCTGCCTATATCAGTCATCACACAACGTGGCTGTTACTGTGTACAACATTCTTCTGGTTCTGCTCACTTCACTCAGCATTGACCGTGCAAGTCTTTACATGGAAAAACAAATTTCTTGTAACAGTTATGCATAGTCAAGCAGAACAGATTCCCTGAATGGCCACTTACAAATATAAATGTGTGTGTGTGTGTGTGTGTGTGTGTGTGTGTGTGTGTGTGTTTGTGTGTGTGTATCACTGTGTACCCTAAACCTGTCATGTTTTTAATGGAGAACATGTCCCATCACCCTTCTTGCAGGATCATGGATGTTCGTTCTCTGTATTGATGGTGGTTCTTAAAGCTTTCAGGGTTTGTCTTTGCAGCGGTGTGGTTATTGTGCAAATGGTTCTCTTGGTTTCCCTTGTTTCATTAGTTTTTAAAACTCAGAATTTTTCGTTTTTATAACAGAAGTGTTACAGATTATCGCTCTGCTTACTTTACTCTGTCTCAGTCCACATTAAGTGTCTGTATCTCTTTTAAATTATCTGTTCCTCATTTCTTAAGGCACAATAGTATGCTATCACATTCATCTGTCCCAGTTTATTCAGCCATTTCTCAATTGATAGACATCTCCTTTAATTTCAGTTTTTATTTTGTTTTGCCGACACAAAGCAAAGTTGTTAATAAATATTTTGCTCTTTCTTTGATCTCTTTTGAGTATAGGCCTTGCAGTGGTAGTTGATTTTGTATATAGGTCCAGTTTGCTTTCCAGAGTGGTTGTACACCACCACCACATCCATGGTACTTTTTCCCCCTCAGCTCCTCCAACATTTATCATTTTTCCTTTTTTTTTTTTTAATCTTTGCCACTTCATTGGATATGAGTTGAAATCTCAGAATTACTTTAATTTGCATTTCTTTAATTAGTAGTGATTTGGAGCATTTTTCCATATTACAGATAGCCTGGGTTTCTTCCCTTGAGAACTGTCTGTTCATATCCTTAGACCATTTAACAATTGGAGAATGGCTCATTTTCAAACATTTCTCCTAAATTATTGCTAATATTGTTAATTTATCAAACTGATTCCAGGGGGGGGGGATTCATTAATTCTTAATTTGAATTATAGTTCAACTTATTTAATTGCTTTTTTTAAAAATTCACAAATTAAATGTGTTCCTTTTTCTTATTTAGCGAAAGTTCCTATCTTTCCTTTGTTTTAGGTTATTTGGAAAGCCCTTGTATCCTTTCATGTCTTTAGTTAATTTTCCCACATTGTTATACAGATTATTCTTCACTCTATCCTAAATTCTGTGAAAACATTTTTAATTTGATATTTTACTTTTGTAAAAACATTTTAATCTTTGAGTTCCAAATTCTCTCCCTCAGAACATCTCTTTATGGACATTTGATATCTCAAACTCATCGTGTCCAAAATGGAACCTTTCTCCCCCAACCTGCACTTCTCAATTTACTTATCTCTAAGAAAATCAGAATCGGTCTCAAAATAGTTTGGTTCTGCTTAAAAAATAAATAAATAAAAGAATAAAATAAAAGTAGAACAGTAGATCAGAATAGAGACCATAAAGATATCTTTCTGAAGGAACCAGATAGAATTGAACTCAGTAATCCAGTGTCCCACCATATTTCTTATTTCCAGTCCTGTGTTCATTCCATTCTGTTCCTACTGGTCCCTGAATTTGATGTTCTAGCTGAGATTTCTGTCTCTACATTGGTGAAGGATCTCACCTGTTCATAGATTGTTCCTCCTCCTCCTTCCTGAAGACCTTGGAGCCTCCCCAGCTGCCACTGCATTTTCTCTGTCTCTGTCTGTCTCTCTTTTTGTGTCATTTGGATATTCATCCTCAGATTTCTAGTAGACAGGCAGAGCTCCTTGTGATGGCTGTCCGTTCTCTGTCTCTTTACTGCCTGATGCAGTGCTTAGACAGGGTGGATTCTTCATCAGTGTTTGTTGAGTTGAATTGACTGGCACAGGAGGCAGCCTAGTGTGGCCAGACGTTGAGAGAGAGCCAGGCTGGGCAATCGCTTAAATTCAGAGGAAGAGCTGAAGCCATTCTTGTAGCCACACTAAACCTAGTACCCATCACTGTGAGGTCTAGTTGCCTAAGATGGGGCTGACTAGTCTAGGCTAAAGTTTCTGTGCCAAACATTTGGATTGGGCCCATGAACAGTTGCTGTACTTCTGGGGTCTTTGGGAACTCAGGCAATTCACTGAGGACAAATCTTGCTTTGACTTGCATACAGAAAGCACCACTGGTCTAATCCAGTCCTCCTGCCACTACTGGCTTCTTACAGAATAGGAAATTAAGGCAAGACAGGTGAAGGGACTTTGCCCATTGTCACACAGAGAGCAAGTTGCTGGGTTGGGTTTAAAATTTTCAGTGAAAATAGCACTTTTATAAGGGGAGTGAAATAATTTAGGTTTCTTAGATAGAGAAAAGTACTTGTGACTTGTATTTGTGCCCTAAGTTAATATTGAGCCTTATAGTTACAGGATTTTTATTCATATTTCCTAGTTACTTAAGTTTGTGTTTGCCACACCAATTGTTTGATTACTTTAAAGTTTCATATCTAGAAGATGTCCTCAAATATTTCTCTGATTTTTTTCTCACCAGAGAATCACATTTTGGAAGACGTAAACAAGTGTGTAATTGCTCTCCAAGAAAAAGATGTTGATGGTCTAGACCGCACTGCTGGTGCCATTCGGGGTCGGGCAGCCAGAGTCATTCATGTTGTCACTTCAGAGATGGATAACTATGAACCTGGAGTCTATACTGAAAAGGTTCTTGAGGCCACCAGACTGCTTTCGAATACAGGTGGGTCTGGGGGAATGTCTTTCTCGTTTCCTGGGGATCCAGGCAACTAGAATGTAGCAACCCATACTAAATTATTTTGCCACTCTATTGAAGAGGAATGGTTAATCTGGATGGAAAATAATTGCATTTTAGTTCTTCTGTAATAAATATCATTTACTTTTAAGGAATTCAGCCTCTTAGTCATAAACATAAGCACTTAAGGAATGGGGTATCGATTCTGTTATAAAAGCTAGTTGAAGAAGTTATAACATCAGATGGGCCACATGACCCATGGTACTGTCATTTTATTTCAGTTATGCCACGTTTTACTGAGCAAGTGGAAGCTGCCGTGGAAGCTCTCAGTTCTGATCCCGCCCAACCAATGGATGAAAATGAATTTATTGATGCCTCACGATTGGTGTATGATGGCATTCGGGACATCAGAAAAGCTGTGTTGATGATAAGGGTGAGGAACTGTATTTGAGACAGTTTAACTGTGCGTCATCATTTGCTCAGCTTCAGCAATGCAGCATTCTGGGGCTGAGCTGACTCAGTTACAGTATATCAACATCATGATTTTAAAAGCTGTTAAAACCAGGTATTTAATTATGTTGTCAAAAATGACTCTTGAATGCAACCTAAAACCAAAACTTTGTCAAAGCAGGGTAAGGCCAAATAGGTGTGATATGACAATTTAATTTGGGACAAAGATTCAATTCTAGGCTAAAAATTTTAGGTCTTAGATAGCTTAAAACTAAAATATCTTTTAAATGAATTTCAATTTATTTTACCAAAACAAGTAGTTCTTGAAACAAGTGTTAGCAATTCTTCTGGCACAGGTGATGAAGCACTGTACTTGGACTCAAGAAGACCTGGGTTTAAATCCTCCTTAAGACATTGTCTGTGTGACCCTGGGCAGATACCTCTCCCCAGCCCCTCACTGTGTGCTCCTTTGGCTGTGTCTAGTATGTCCTGATTTAAAAAAAAAAAAAAGGTGTATGTGGGCTGTCATCAAGATTAACAAAGCACGAGTGCTTATGCCGGGCACAGGTTAAGAAACGGAAGATTAGAGAAGGTAAACATCTGACCAACAGATGGAAGACAGGCCTTTGTTCAGGGCTCTTTCTACTACAACATGTTAACGTGTATCAGTGGTATATTTTATTTAAAATCTAATCAAATATCTAGTCAGAGGAAAGTCTGGTTATGGGTGCTTTAAACTTTGGCCTCTTGAATCAACTTCAAGACTCAGATGAAGAGTTATGAACCTGGAGTCAAGAAGACCTGAATTCAAATCCAGCCTCAGACATGTATTAGCTGTGTGACCCTGGGCAAGTCATTTAACCCAATTGTCCCTCCCCAACAGTCATATCTCTCAAGGTTAGTTCTTTCTCTTTAGGCAGAGGAAAACAAAATAAGGAGAAAATCTCAATTCCCCTTTCCCTTTTCATAAGGCCTCAAAGAGGAGGATTAATAGATTGCCTGTGGTCTGAGTTTACATGGGCTTCTAAAAGGCTCTCATGTATGAATGCAACAAAACAGGGCCCTTGCCTGTGAGCTCATTTAGATTCACTCATTAATGAAATGTGTTGTTCCTAGAGCTTCCAGAAAACACTGGGTCTTTTTATGGTTTTAGAACATGAGAAATGTTATCAGAAATACGTGAGATCTTGAGAATTACCTTCTGCTAGAGCTGTAGGAGGCCTGGTGAGATGTCCACCTTAGGTCCAGGGCAGGAAGGCTGGACCTACTTTGAGGACCGCTCACTGCAGGGAAAGATGGTGGCATTGGGCCAGTCATGTTTGCCCTTTCCGGAGGAGATCACATGAGGCAGTGAGCTCATAGAGCTTGCTAGAAAATCCCTTTCCTTTACTAGTTGACTCCTTATCATGATGGATAGCCTTTGTACCAGTTTTTGTTATCTATAAACCTTGTATGTGTGCCTGCCTTTTTACCACATCGTTATGAGTAATTACCCATTGTAAACGAACCAGTATGACAGTGTTCAGAGTTGCCAAGAAGATGGTGACCTTCACTGGTGGAAGTTTCCTCCCCTGGAAATCCTGATGTTCATGAACTCGTAGGCATAGGGCCTGTATAATATCTATAGAAAAGGTTCTTAACCGGCAGCAAATAATCTGTAGACTTTTGTTTGCAGAAACTATCAGATCCTATGAATGTTAACTCCCCTTTGCATTTAACATTACCACCAGTTCCTTTCCACTTCTTTGTTGCTATTATCATTTGCTTTGTCTTCCTGGAATAGCCAAAAAACTTATAGTCTGGAAATGTTGTCACCCTGAGATAGGGCATGATTTTTGTTAATTTTTCTCTTTTTTTGTATGGTGGGAAAGGTGTGAGACTTAATGCTACATAAGAAGCCTCCATTTTCAGTGCAGCAGCTTCTCTCCATAATAGGTTTCACCTTTGCCTTTATTTGGAAGTATCTAGGAAATCCATGGTGTCCTGCACACATACAGGGAAATGACTAGCCTTAACTCAGCAGTGAACATTTAAATACTGAGACTTAATCAGACTTATCCTAGCTCCTCCCCGCTGGGGCAACAAAACAGACCCTTCCCAAAGCTGTGCCTGGACTCTTTGGGTGGCAGAGGGATCAGCTGGTCACTTTGGTCAGTTTTCTTCCTTGTACAAAAAAGCTATAGCAGATTACGTGTGATTGTAATTCATACCTCTGGTATAATCAATTAGTCATATTTGGAAATAGTACATATGAAAAAATCTTTTGTTCTACATTTTCAGTTGCCTGGAGCTGTCAAAAACTAAACAGAACCCAAAGTTAGGCTGTTTGAGTTTAGTCTTCTGCACAGAAATTGAGCTAACTACAAGTCAGAAGCTCTCCACATGGACACTACAAATTAGTTTACTACCAATGTCATTAACCCTATGCAGGCTTTGTTTTCAGTTATATTCTAAACAAGAGCTTTGCGCTTTGTTAAAAGTTTATGAGCATGGATGATGGTGAAAACATGAATGAAGGTTTTGGAGACCCTGTTGCTGAAACCTACTAACTGTTCTTTAATATTGTCTTACGAATCTTGAGTGTGTTATATTGATCCTTTTTACAGTGTATTTAATAAATATGACATGGCCTCTGCATGGATTCATCTGTAAATGATTATCCTGAGCCGTCAAGTGTCTATCCCCAAGCAGTTATCCATGAATTAGAGGATGTTCCCACAAAACTTTGGTCCACACCACAGTGTACCAAGAGTAGTTTCTGTCCTGTCTTTTCCCTAATGTGACTTTCTGGCTAGAACGCGTGTGATTTATTTATCATTTGAAAGTGGCAGGCTGAATTTGGTTCATCTGAAATGTTAACAAGACTTCTGAAATTTTTTTTTTTGGTTTTAGACTCCTGAAGAGTTGGATGATTCTGACTTTGAGACTGAAGACTTTGATGTTAGAAGTAGAACAAGTATCCAGACTGAAGATGATCAACTTATTGCTGGTCAAAGTGCTCGAGTAAGGATATGTTTTCTTGGAGAAGATGGATGTTTAAACGGTTTAACCCCCTCTGAACTGTGTGGTCACACTCACATACACATACACAGCCACCTGAATCTGCTCTTTCTTGCAGAAGATATATTATCAGTGTTTTGACCTCCATTCTTTATTCTTTCATGCAGTAGAAATGAAGCAGAACATTAAGGCACAAATAAAACTACTGTATTGAGGCTGAGTAGGCTGCAGAGTTTTCCAGAGTATTTCTAACATTTAGTTCAGATAAAAAACCCAAGGAAGGAAAGCCTGCCCCTTTAGAATAGGGTTATGGCTCTTTCCCAGTGGAAATGAAACACAGATAATGAAGTCTTTGGTTCAAGAAAATGCATTAAGCCAAGAAATGACAATGGCTTTCATCCAAAGCCAATCCCTTCCCTTTGCAAACTATTGTTTAGGCCTCAAATGTTAGCGTAGATGGGGAAAAATTAATTTTTGATGGCTGAAATATTAGCAACGCTACATTTGAGGAAAATAGCCGATGCTATTGCATGTATTTGAAGTGTTGCATCTTCAATCACTACCATTTTGTCTTCTTGGGAGGATGCCATGAAAAACTACTAGAATAGGCTTTTTCATTCTTCTAAAATCACTTGAACAGTGGTTCCCTATTAGTCACATTTCTGACATTTAACTTTGGGAACTATACTTAGGAGAAACTATTCCAGAATTCCTTGGTCTATGGTCATTTCCTTGCACTCAGGATGAGGACTCTGCCTGTCTTGAGTTGTCAGAGACCTGTGGCCTTCTTGGACCATTGTGTACCTCCCTTTACCATCTGCTGCCTCATCCCAAAGGTTGTCATTGGACCTGTGGAAGTGCTTCTGAGCCCCAAGAAAACGAAATGGTGCTTTCATGAAACTTAAATGCAGGGTCACATGGTAGGGATTTCTATTCCCCAGTGGATTTCTCTTTCCTCCTTCAAAGCACGCACTCCAAACTACTTCTGAATCACCTTGAAAAAAAAGTCAGACGTAAAGCACTATGCTAAAGTGAAAAACATACGGTTTTTGGCATTCTGGGGAAGCCATTTCACAAGTTAGCTCCTTCCAGAGAAGGCGGAGTTTGAGAATGTGAACAGAGCTGCATCAGCCTTCTGCTGATCTCACTCGGTTTCCCTTTAAGAACTTGTTCCTGCAGGTTGGTAGGTAATTTAAGTTGTTATAAACTTCAGTTCCAGATGAAAAGAAATAACCCTTCAGGCACAGTGAAGCCTATCATGGTATTATCCTGTCTGTGGGTCACAGATTGCCTGTTGGAAACGTTCTTGGAAAAACCAATAGGAATGACTGACTGGATGATGTGCTTGGAGAACTGCATTCTCTTTTTATGACGTTATTTCAGGCTATCATGGCACAGCTTCCCCAAGAACAGAAAGCTAAAATTGCTGAGCAGGTGGCCAGCTTTCAGGAAGAGAAGAGCAAGCTGGATGCTGAGGTGTCCAAATGGGACGACAGTGGCAATGACATCATTGTGCTGGCCAAACAGATGTGCATGATCATGATGGAGATGACAGATTTCACCAGGTGAGCCCACGTGGCCACATTTCAGCAAGCAGTGGGAGAAGGGCGAGGGGTCTTGAATGCTTCCTGTACAAAGGAGCCAATGTATCCTTGAGATTTTTCTAGTAGCAAGTTAACACAGTACATCCCTTATAGGGTTTCATTTTCTGAGGGGTATTAGACCACCCTGGTCGCTGGGCGCGCGCCCCCCCCCTTTATCTTTCTGCCCCCTCCTAATGCTTATGACTAGATTCCCCTAAAGAGGTCCCTAGGAGGATATGGTGCTTGACACCCTCTGCCCAAGTGCCAGCCTTTCACTGCTTACTCATAAGGTCTAGTATTTCTGGCCTTGATTATGAGTGTTTTCTGATTGTTTTTTGCAGAGGCAAAGGACCACTTAAAAACACATCAGATGTAATTAGTGCAGCTAAGAAAATTGCTGAGGCAGGATCAAGGATGGATAAGTTGGGAAGAACCATCGCAGACCATGTGAGTATCAGGGCTATATCTGATATGAGTGATGGAAGCAATCCTTATTTCTTAGTTGTTACTCATTCTCATTTGCAAAGAATCCATGACCTCCTGGAGAAAGCCAAAGAACAGTTTGGGGACATCCAACTTTGGAGGTAGAGAACACAGCTGGAGGTATAGAATGCTGCTGAGGTTAAAAAAAAAAAACAACCACTGAGCCAGATTCCTCAGGAATTGTTATACTATTGTATATAATCTGAACCACCAGCATTTGCTTTTAGCAGAATTAACATAATATAGAAATTTTTTAAAAGCAATTTTCATGAATGTTAATTTTCTCATTTGGATTTCATCATCTGACTGGCTTTTATGTCTCCTTAATTTTCTTTTTTTTTCCCCCACATTACATTATGGATGTAATTAGGTAACTTGTGTTATCTTAGTTCATGAAGCTTGTTCCAGACACATCCCAGTTGCCTGCTTTCCCTCCCCCTAGAAGGGAGTCTGTGCTGCAAGTCCATCTCTGTGCTGCAGCCTTCGTGGGCAGGCCCAGGCGCCGATAGTAATAGCTGGCATTACACGGTGCTTTACAAAGGAGCTGTTATCTATCTTCAGAGGACTGTTAGGTTAAAAATACTGTTTTACCTTCCAGTGTCCAGACTCAGCCTGCAAACAGGACCTCCTTGCATATCTACAGCGCATCGCTCTCTACTGCCATCAGCTCAACATCTGCAGCAAAGTCAAGGCAGAGGTTCAGAACCTGGGTGGGGAGCTTGTTGTCTCTGGGGTGAGTTTTCCTAAAAAGTAAATTACTGAATGTGAATAAAGTTGCTTAGGTCTGAACAAACTCGGTTCATATTAGTTGGGGCCTGACACAGACATACTCTGAAATGGCCTTCAGTAAACACAGCCAGTAAGGTAGCTGTTTCACAGTGTAGACCCCAAAACACACTTTGCCCAAGGTTTTGATATCTGACCTAGGTCTTGGGGGAAAAGAAAACAAAGGTAAGTAGACCAGATATGGAACATACATTCCTTGGTGGCCCTAAGCCATGTAGCCATGTACTGTTGAAAGCAGCTGAGAGCAGTTGCCAAGAACATTATCACTAATTTGGAAAGAAATGTTTTTACCCTCCGAGTTTTCCATCTTAGTCATAAAGAAGATATGGTCACGTAAAGTGGGACACATGGGCCAGCAGCTTGGAGAACCTACTTATACACAGATGATCATATTCCAAATGGGACCTTAGAAACAATCAGTCCTCGTTTGAGTGAGAGCTGTGATTTTCAAAGTGTGGGTCCCTTTGGGCCCTGCCCCTAGCTCACCACAGCCTCGGCTGAATCAGGCATTTACACTTAGCACCACCATCGAGGTGGAATTTGGAAAATCGGGGGTTTCTGAAAGGAGTTATGGCATGACAAATGCATTAGAGCGAGTGCCTTTTAGGACCCTTGTTGCTTTTCAGAAGTACAAGTGAGGCAGGCGGTACAGACCCTGTCGAGTTAAACACTGGCATTCTAGAATGAGCCTTGCAGACCTGCTGCCTGGCACACCCATCTCGGTTATCTCAGTTCTGGCATTGCTGAATAGGGGGAGCCATGTAAGGTACAGGAAAACAGAAGGGAAAAAAAATCTTTGCTTATAAGTGCAAACTTATCTGGTTGTAATCGAAGTAATGGGCATTGATGTCAGCCAGAGATGATTAACCCAACTACCAGGCACCTGTTGGCTCTTGTTGGCAATACTGTTCAAAGCTGAAGTGCCCTCTTTATTTCCAGTGACTCCTCATCCTGGAGAGAATACGGTTTACAGGGGATTCCTCCTAACCTGTTTCATATAAGAGAGGTTTCTGAAATTTCCACTAGGTTGTAGGTGGAGGCTCTAATCTAACCCCCAGGCACCACATGACTATGCAGAAGTTGCCTCACTGACCCCCAGATCTCCCATAGTCTTAGCCAAAATTGTGTGGGCTTCTGAGGCCTTTCTCCTGGGTTTCTATCTCATTGGATTGAAATGAGGATCTGAACCACCCATGCTTTTTTTCTTCTTTGCCTCTGGTTATAGACACAAAATAATGTTAATCTCACAGTAATTTTTTTGGTCTACATTCCAAATAAAAGGAAATACTAAATTTCATTTATGGGTCAGGGGAAGTTAGAATATAATTTTTTTCCCTTCCATATTCATGTATTCACTGATATTTTAATCAAGAAGTACTATGTCAGCAGTATTGATTCTCTAGTCCCCTATGCCTACCATGAAGCAAAAGAGTTTAACATCTTTGCTATCTTTCCCATGGTTTCAGTGGTCTCCCTACCTGCCTCTAGTTGCATCTACACTTCCAGGACAACATCTTAACTCCTTACATGCACAGAGGTCTCGACCCCTGCCCACCACACACACCATCTGCCCAGGCCAGTCCTAAGATGGACCCATATACATATGCCCCTTTTTTTGTCCTCCTCTGGGACTCAGTGTGGATCAGAGATTCTTCATTTTCCCCTCCTTAGAACAGTGTTTTAAAAGGCACAGGATTACAAAAGAAACCAATGATTTTGGAATATAGATGTTTTTTAAAACGATTTCACAGATCCCAGAATGTATAATTCCATCACCCAACCAAAGAGTGCCGTTACAGATATAGTTGATGGAACTCTAGATATCGATTCCTGGAGGGGAAAAAGGCATTGAGTTTGATTTAAGTGCATAACCATCCTCCGTCCCAAGTCTCTAAGAGGCATGTTGTGTTTTGTGACCCCAGGTGGACAGTGCAATGTCCCTGATCCAGGCAGCCAAGAACCTGATGAATGCTGTGGTACAGACTGTGAAGGCTTCCTATGTGGCCTCCACCAAGTACCAGAAATCCCAGGGAATGGCTTCTCTCAACCTCCCTGCTGTGTCCTGGAAGATGAAGGCCCCAGAAAAGAAGCCCTTGGTGAAGAGAGAAAAACAGGATGAAACCCAGACGAAAATCAAGCGGGCGTCTCAGAAGAAGCATGTGAATCCTGTGCAGGCCCTCAGTGAGTTCAAGGCCATGGACAGTATCTAGAGCGGCTTCAGCCGGTCACACCTTCTGCCACTGTCTTCTCTAAACTAACTTTCCTTCAAATGGCTTCTGTGAATCATAGACATTTCCTGTTCATTCAAATGTATTTCCTTAATATAATGTTGATATTAGATGCTATGAGAATGTAGATTTTTTTTTTAAACCTGACCATGTGATACCAGTATGAGAACAAGCTTGTATTTCAGTGGAGGATGCCTTTAGATTCCAGAAGCATTATTTTTAGTTGCATTTTTTTAAAAATATAAGCTTGAAGAAAAACTATAACCAAAGAGATTGCTAACACTATTGTATCATGATGTGTCTGTCTCCATGATTGAAGGTTTGCATTGTGATCGAGAGGTTTGTGTCAGCAGTGAACAGAAAGGTGGGGACTGTTGCTTGTAGTATTCAGGAGGGAAATTGGTGAGAAAATATGTCACATCCTACAGCTTTCTAACTCAAACTTTTGGATTTGGAAGAGAGCACTTGGGTACATTGTGCTGTGGAGAAGGCTGTCGTCAGAGAAACCATTTTGGGCAGATAGATAGATAGGCTGTTATTAAATTAAAAGGTGCCCGTAAGCACCCAGGCCTGCCCACTCAGACGTCTTGGGGAGCCCAGTGTTTACCAAGGTCGGCAGTATCCCTTATGTGAGGGATTTCATGTATGTCTGCAAAATGACAATCTGTAAGAAATTCAGTAAAACAACATGCATCATGAAGAAAACGGATTACTCTCTTTAGGACACAGGATGAGAATTTTAATGCTTGGTTACAAATTACTAATGTACTTTGCTGCAGGACATTAATAAAATTGCTCTTTCCAGCGGGTGTGTTGTGGTGCTGCAATAGTAACATGTTTTTTGCTTTCTCCCAGTATTCAAATGCAAATTTGTCATTGTGCTCATTTCTAATAATTGCAGTGTTTTCTGCCTTGGGCTTGTAAAAGAAGCCTTGCAAAATAGTGTTTGTTCAGGCAATAATTTCAACTTTACATTATTTGTGGTTACTATAGCGATTACTATAGCTACAAGGTATAATTTTACTGTCTTATTTAAATTTTATGAATTTGAATATTTTTTACACAAACTTTTCCCAATAAAGTGCATGATGAAATCCAGCCAAGTGGGCCAAAGTTTCTCTCCCCTTTCCACTCAAACTATTTTCATCAGGTACAATTTTCAGATTAAGTGTCCTGCCTAAATCCCCTACCCCATCTAGGACCCAACCTTTTCTCTTTTCATAACTCCCACAGTCTCTTAAGAAAAACTATCCTATCTTACCCTTGCCTTCTGAGGGTGTGATCCTCCTATGTGGGAATGAAATAGGATTGGATGGCAAACCTAATCAAACAGGAAAGAGTATTGTATTGATTCTAACAGAACTTTTATATGTACTTTTTTAGAAGATCAATAGTTTAACCAAGGTAGTAACAAAATTATCATGCCCTCTTTTGTGTATTAACACATTCCCCACGATTCAAAGCCTTCACTTGTAATACATTCATGTAGTCGACTAAAACTAGTTAAACACTGGCAGCGTCTGGAGGCGTGCACCATCACACATGCAGCTCTTTAAAAAGCTTCTGTGAGCCAGCAGCTGCTCGTGACTGACCCTCTAGCTCACAAAGACTTGTAGCATTAAATCTCGTGAGGCTCTGGATCGAGAAGGCCTGGATTAAAATCTCTGCCTCTAAGAGAGTGTCCTATGAGGGGCCCCTGCTTAGCAAATGCACATCAGCCTCCTTATGGGCCTATCAGGAGTTCCAGATGAAATGGTTTAAAGTGTTTTATATAGAGTCAGTTAATAAACATTTATTAAGCACCTGCTACATGCCAAGCATTGTGCTAAGTACTGAGGATACAAAAAGGGGCCAAAGTCCATCCCTGCCCCCAAGGAGTTCACCATTTAACGACTGATGTATGTACACGCACATACTGTATTGTATGTAGATTTGAGCTGCTATTGGTCTGATCAGCCACGCTGACATGTAGCTTGACTCCAACACCATGATGTCATTTTGGTCCACTTTGAGAATGAAGGATAACCAGCTCTGTTTATAGTGTGTGAGCTGTCATCACAGAATTATAAAAATTGTACTTGGGCCAGCTCTAGTCCCGCAGAGGAAGAGTGATGGAAAGAGGAATAGTTTTGGTGTCAGAGAACCCGAGTTCAAACCCCAACTCCTGCTTACAACCCTAAATCTATGTGTGACCCCTTCCCCCAACCCCCTTTCCACCACTATGAAACTGGGCTGATTTGTAGTAGACAGATGAGATTGTGCCCTTCTCCTTTAATTAGCTGTGAACAGCTCCCTACAGAGGGCTAACGCGGAAAAAAAAACCATTTATACAACAGATGTAAGTTAAGGAGTAATTATTTGTTTTATAGAGGGATCCACAGTAGGATTTTTATTAAGAAAAGGCCAGCTCTTTTGCAGTCCACTTAAAAAGACTCGATTTGCAACATCTGTTGCAGAAAGTAGAGCATCCATTGTAGCATATAAGACACCTTCCTTCCTTCAGCTCTAATTGGGAATGGGCAGCAGGACAAAATCTGCAGGGAAAGTTTCTGCCTCTGGTTTCAAAAATCTTCCGGTAGCCTTTCACTGAACCTTCCTGCCAGGTATCTAAAGTGTACATTTCCCTTGTTTTCTCTCTCCCCTGCATCCCTTTCTCATTGGAGGATATTAAATGAAACAAATGAAGAGCTATGAATAAGTGGGAAACAATGAATGGTCAAAGACAAGTCCCAGAGGAATATACTACCCGCTCCCCCCCTAAACAGGCTCTAAAAATATTCTAGGTCATAAGACAGGCCAACAGGGAAGCAGCTAAGTGGTGCAGTGGATAGAGTACTGGCCCAGAAGTCAGGAGGACCCGAGTTCAAATCTGGCCTCAGACCGAACACTTTGACACTTACTAGCTGTGTGACCTTGGGCAAGTCCGGCTGCCTAAAAACAACAACAAAAAGACAGGCTAACAAAGCTACCAGTCCTAGATGATCCATCGTTCCTAGGTCTGGAAATTCTTCCCAGTAAGTTGCTCCTTGGCTCCCAGAAACTAACTGTCCTCCCACAGTGAGGTCTCAAGCTCCCACGTTCATCCCTTCATTTCCCCGTACAGGGGCCTGGCCCCAATCCACTGAACTTAACCCATTAGAATTTCTCCTGAGGCCTTGCATTCCCTGTCCTTTTCCTCCTTTCATCTCCGTTTTGTCAGCCTACAGGCCCTTCCATGAACAGGCCAATCACACTGCCATCATGTTGTAGCCACAAGTCCCTTATTTGTCCCTGGCTCTTAGGTAAGAACCCAGAGAAGATACTGCCTGTTGGCAGGGGTTGTAACGTCCACCGTATCTGTGCCATCCCTCCCTGTGCTCTGCTGAAAATCTGAGGCCCCTGACCTGGCTGGTACCACTCCCAGAGCATTGCAGGGGGAGAAGAGAATGCTATCTTCTTTCTAGCCCCTGGGCCACAGTTGTAGGGAATAATAAAGCTGGCTGGGGAGCTCTCCAGGCACAGCCTCCATTTAATCTCATCCAGGACTCGGAGCCCCCAGAGTAGCCACCTCTACATACCTTGTCACCAGTCTGCGTGGTCATCACGTTCCATACATTACAGTGCCAAACATGCTGAAAATAAAGACCCGTGGAGGGGAAGGAGAATGCAAAGAACCCTGTCTCTACTCCATGGAAATGGCAGTCTGGGAGCCTGGTCAGCTTCGTGCCAACCCACAGCAGAAATGGCTCCATTTGTTCTGCTAATACCATTTATCTCCCATATTAGAATGGGAGCTGTCCAACGTCAGAGACCATGTTCTCCAATGTGAATAGGGATGGATGGGCACATTGTGGACACTCGGTAGGTAAATGCTGGAGTGGCTTCAGACTAGAAGCTATATCTCAGGGGTCCCAAGGAAGGGCAACCACCCACAGAAAACAGTACACCTGGTTTCTATTCTGAAAACTCGCAAGGCAACAGCACACACATCCACATATCGTGCTTCCATTAGGGATGCCGAATGCCATACTGGATAGAGCAGGCAAGTTGTCCACCACCTCACCCCTACCCCACCCTCTCAGCCCCTGCCGGCCAACTACCTGGAAGGATTCAATGAGATCCTTACCCTGGTTCCCTGCATGCATGAGAGAAACTACCAACCACGAACTGCCATTCAGACTAGACAGATTTCCACTCTTGAAAGGCCTGGAGGCTCTGGCATGACCTGCCAGTGAAAAAGAATGGGGCGAAGGGATACGTGTGTTCTCCAACTCCCCGTCCCACCATCTCGGCACTTCATCCATTTTTTTTCCTTTGCCCTCAAATGGCAAATGAGAATACACTGGGATGAGTGAAACTGCCATTAAGAAAACAGAGTGAGTGTTCTGGTGATATTCTTAAAAGTATTTCCACTTTTCCATCTCTGGGAATGTCTCAGCCCAAATTAAATCAAACGTGAATGTGTTTATTCTTGTTCCACAGCCCCAGGTCCCCCAAACTTTGGGCACTGAAAACAAGCTAAGTGGCCTTCAGTTTGGGCAGAGGCCCAGAGTTAGAACATGGAGAAGAGCTGGGGGGAAGAAGAGGAAAAGCCGAAGGCAGAAACTCCCCAAATACCTCTCCATCGCTGGGTTGCCCTAGATTCCATTTGTTAACTCTCATTCAAGAACAGGAGCTCTCTCTCCAAGGTCATGTACCATGTTCTCCAATATCTCACACAATACACTGAAGAAAGCTGGAGGGGCAGGCCCATGGTGGGCACTCAGTAAATACTGGACTGGCTTGACACAAAGACAAAGTCCTGAAGGGGAAGAAGTCAAACAGCAATCATTAAGTGCCTCCTATATGCCAGGGAATATATGCTGGGAATACAAAGAAATAGTCCCTGCTCTCAAGAAACTCATACTCTAATGCAATATGAAAATGAATATGTGCAAATAAGATATATTCAGAATAAACTGGGAGGCAGTGTCAGAGGGAAGCGCTAGTAATAAGAGGAACCGAAAACGCTTCTTGCAGAAGGTGAGATGTGAGCTGAGACCTAAAGGTAGTCAGGAGAAGAAGATTAGGAATGAGGACAATGAACACAGCAGAAAAGCAAAGGGTGTCTGAGGAATCTGCCAACAGGACAGGTGAGGTGATGACAGTGTCACTCTCGCCTTGGAGCCAGCTCTGGCACCGCCATCAGTACGTGGGGGGGCAGGAAGAACAAAACCCAGGGCCCTGTTCCTTCCTGCCTTTTCCAGCGGTGCCTCTGAAAGGCCATAAATATCTATTGCTCTTCCTAGAGAAGAAAGAGAGCTGAAAGGTAAAAACTAGAGAGAAATTAGACCGGAACTGAAAGAAATGAGACCCTAGATGAGTACGTCTGATCACAGGACAGGACCTATCCTTTCTGACCTCAAGAGTCCAAGGTGGGTGGGATGTTGCTGGGAGCAGTAATGGAGCCCAGGAAATGGCACCACTCCAACCTTGCCCTCCCTCTGCCCACAGCTCCCCATCTATGTCCCTGGGGGCTCCTCTGACCTTCATCTTTCAGTTTTCTTCCTTGACGTCTCCATGCGGCAACTCTGATAGGTAGAGGTGGAGGGTCCAGGCAACAGTTATACCTCTGTTGTACTGGGTGCTGAACTACCCCCAACCTTCTCACGCCCTGGTTGGTACAGGCTAGAAAGGGCTGAGATCATGGGGAGAGAAATAATGAAATGGGGAGATCCTCACAGACAAAGTCCCCAAGCTCCCAGCCAGCTGCCATGAATTCCCATTTCTGCTCTGGGCAGGATAAGAAAAGCAAGTATGAAACTGTCACCTCAGGGCCATAATTCTGCCCTACCCACTCAAGGAAAGGTGGGGAGACTAGAAAATCTCATCCAAAGTGCTTTTCAAACTTTGCCTTTTCCAAGGAATAATCTGGAGCCTTTTAGGAAGGGTCAGGCAGAGTGACCTGGAGGAAAGCAGCAATCAGGCTACCCATCTGAGCATCCATATCCCACAACCCTCTCCACTCGGCCTCAACTTTAATCCCTGGGCCTGAGGAGCCAGTCTCTGTCCAGATTTAAGCTTTCTTGTGTTTTCTTCTCTGGAAAGGAAGGGAGGGAGCTAGCCCAGTCCGGCTGGTGCATTGGGAAAGGTAGAAAAACAAACATACAGGAATCCAAATCTGGAAACCCCAAAGCCAGAGTTGCCATAGCAACATGGATACAGCAGGCTCACAGCTGCCGTGCACAGTCTCTCCTCTGCACCTTGCTAGGCAGGGAGGGGGAGGTAATTGGGACTACCAGGCAGTCCACACAAGAGCCCTGGGCCTTCACCTCTCCCTGACCTCACATATGACCTCTTCTGGCTGGTCATCCAAAGTCCCAGGCCAGCCTGGTTGGGGGAGAGAGAAAATCTGATGGGTGGCAGCACACAGAAATGATATCTGCTGAAGTCAGAAAGAAAGGTGCTAGTTCTCAGAAAGCCTAAGATCCAGCTCTCCCCTCCAGCCCCATCCCTGGCCAGCATACCCGAGACATCACTCATTTCTGACGTCACTGGTCGTCTTCAGAAACGGAGGACCACCAGTAACAACCGCCACCACTACCACCAAGCAAAAATACTGCCCCTAAGACCCTCCGCGCTAAAGGAAGGTGTATCCGTCACGTCTGATGCCCCCTGCACTCGTGGCCTCGTCTCACATCTAGAACTTCACGATCGAAACCTCACCTCTGAAGTTTCCTCATCTGTAAAATGGGGATCACAATCCTTACCCTGAGTTCCTCAGGAGGACCAAATGTGGTAGCCACAAAAGCTCACATTACTACGCTAAATTATACTGAATCTAAGGTTTACAAAACACCTTGTCCACATTGACCAACTTCAGAAAAAGACAGCACAAGTCTAATCCAAACCACGTCCAAGTCACTCTGAACTCTTAAGACCACAGAATCTCTGAACCCGGTCTTCTCATCTGTAAAATGGTGATAATAAAACTGGCAAGTATATGTCCTATAGGATTACTGTCAAGAAAGATCTTTGTAAAGCTTAAAAGTGTCATAGAAATATAAGTGCTGAAAAATGCACAGAACTGAAACCCGAGGCCTAGAAAGAGTTTGGATTCGGGTCATCCGTGGGGCAAGGGGTCGGGGACAGATGCCGTATCCTACTGGTTAGCAGGCAGGACTGTAGTCTGGGGTGCTGGGAGGAGATTCCCGCATGCAAACTAGCCCACAGGGAAGTGAATCTCCTGACCTGGCCAAGCACGCAATACCATGTGCAAACCAATGTCCAGAAGGCCAGATAAGAGTCACTGTCCTCAATACTGGCGCCTCAGGTTCACTGACTTGGAATATCTGCTTGTTGAACCTAAGAGATATTCGCCTTTTAGGTGTCCTGGAACCTTGGACAGTCTGATGAAGTACATGGATACCTTCTCAAAATAATGTTTCTAAATGTGTAAAATAATTACAAAGGAAATCAATTATATCAAAATACAGTCATCTAAACATTTTTCCCTTTCAACTTCACAGACCGCCTTAAAATCTGTCCACAAACCCCTGAAGGAATCCCAACTTCAGAACTTCTGACTTACCCTAATTTAGCAGCACTGTAAATAAGGCCCCATTGCTCAGTTTTTTCTACTATTCATCCCAACCCTGCTACTTGGCTCCTGACCAGTTCTGAGAATTTCTATCCTGCACACTCTAGTGCAGATGTACCTCTACCACATAACGCTCTGCAGATCAGGCCTGTCAAGAAGATGAAAAGGACACACAAACAGCAAACTCTCAACACCTCCATTTAATGACCAATACAGGGTCAGCAGGGCACGTCAATGTCAGTGTGGGAAGTCTTCCCTCAATCCACAAGAGTTCCTTTGAATGCCGTGCCTCCCTCTCTGTCCACCAGTAGCCCGAGGGGTGACGTCATCGAAGCTCCTGGATGAAGCCATTGATGGTGCCCAGCATCTCCTGGAAGTAGCCATTCTCTTCCCCATCCTGCTGTTCCAGAGCAGCCAGCTCCTGGTACTCGTCCCGTAAACCTTGGAGGGTGCTGCTGAGTAGGATATCTTGGCGGTAGCGGTCCCGACAAGGGGTGAGGAGGGCACTCAGGGTCCGCAGCACTTTCTCCCGCATGTCATGCTCTGGCAGCCCCAGCAGACCCGAAACAATGCCACACCAGCCCTGCTCCTGCAGTCCTGGCATGAGCTCCACCTGGCGGTACTGCTGCACCTTCTCCTCTGGGGGATCCTGGCCACGCTCAGCGGTCTCTACCAACATCTGCAAAAGACAGGGAGGAGGAAAAGCAGAAAGGACACAGAGTCAGTACCAAGTCACCAGATATCCAGCTAGCCAAGGCATCAAAATCAAGGTGAGATACGGAGGAAATTTACATTTATAAGGCCAAGAGGGTAAAAAACTGAAAAAACAAACAAAAAAACTCCACTCATAAGCAAGACAGAATTGATTGTGAATCTGAATACTGTCAATTTTAAAATAATTTGCTGTTCTTCACATACAAAGATGTGCCACTGACTCCCATCTACCCTAAGTGATTTGTGCAAGAATGAAGACTAGTTTACATTGATGTACTCACATGGGCACATACTCATGTGTGAGCCAGCTAGCTGGGCCACAGAGAGAGTGAGCTCGGGCAGCAGGAGCAGAATGACTTCTGAATCCCTCGCCTGCCCTACGCTGCACAGGTCCATCCCATTCTCCCTGCCCTCTGCCCCCAGCCCTGGGTGAGAGAGCTCCAGATAAGGGGGTAGGAGGTGACTGACCTTGCTCTTCATGGCCAGAGGATTCTGACAATTGTCAGCTCAATGTAAGAGCCAGAAAAGGAGGCTGAGGAGGGGAGGGGTGTGGGAAGGGGGGGGGGCTGCCTTCAATAACCAATCCCTGGGCCCAGAGGGCCACCTCCTGTGATACTGACTATGTACACACTTTATTAATTAGATTTGAACACCACATGTCTTTTTGCTATTATGGAAGATTATAGCGTCTCCAGTTTCAGTTAAGAGCAATGCTACTAGGCAAGGGGCAAAGTAGGGAAGAGGACAAGGAAAGCCCAGAGGTACTTGTCCTCACTGACTGGGGAAAAGGAGGAGGAATGTGGCCTCTTGGCTGATTCAGTCGCACTCTTTTCTTATCTCCTGCTTGAGAACTACAGGGCCTGACTTACTCAAACACCCAGAAGAAAAGAGGGCCCTCACTGGGAAAGCCCCTGAGAGAACCACGTCCATTCTGTGGACAGCTTGAGTTCTGATCCACTGGCCCACTTCACTCTGTCATTTCTTACTATGTTTCTCAGACTTTAAAATGACAAATTAAGAATCACACCCAAGGCCTGGTTCTCCCCCCCCCCCCTTGATTAGCACTTCTGACTCTATAACTTACTCAGATACATCACAGGCTCAGCAAGTCAGAGATCTGGAACTGGATAGACCTTAGAAGCCAACAAGTCTCAGCAGAGGAGTGCAATGACATGCCCAGTGTCAGAGAGCTGGTGAGAATCCCACCCCTCTGGGGCCCTGGAGCTCCAGCACACAGACGGATTGCACGCTCAAATTCCCCCAGCCCCTGACAGAGCCCACATGAGCGCTCTCTGCGGGAGGAAACCGTGATATTCCTCAAACATGTTCTAATAGCCTTCAGTCTTTCACAAACCCCTCCTAAATATCCTCCTCAGGCCTCAGTGGGGCAGCATGGAGCACTGATAAGGTCCCTCCTATAGGGGAAATATAGAGACCAAAGAAGGAAAGTGAGGGGTGGGAATATTGGGGTCAGGGAGGGGTGGCTCAGAGTCCAAGGTCAGAGGAAGAAGGAATCCCGGTGGCTCTATTCCTGAAGTGGCCAGTAGAGGAACCCAGCAGAGAAGGCCCCATCTCACCCCTGAGGCTCATCAGTCTGCACATCTATTACCAAGGATGGCCCTAGCACCACAAACACGTAGGGTGGCGGATGTGGCGCCTGCCTCCCCAGCAAGCACTGATTCACCTATTTCAGACAAAGGACCACATACAGTTCCCAGGACTAGAAAAACAGACTGACCCCCCCAAAAGTTGACTCCTCCTAATTTTCCAGCAACTCATTTAATGACAGTTATAAGAAAATTCTTGCCTTGGAATATGCTTAAACTCTCTGGCAGCTACGGCCGTCTGGATGGGCCCCTGAAGCCTTGCCACTGAGCAGCTCCTGACATGGAGGAGGGTCCCTGTCTCCTCAAGGAACCTCCAAATGGACCCTGTAAAACCAACCAGTCACTTCCCCAGGTGTCCTCACCATCTCTCTCATAGAGCCCTTTCACACAAAAGCAAGAGAGGATAGACTGGCATTAAGCATCATATCACAGGCCCTTAGAGATCATCTAATCCCAACTCTTCATTGCACAAATAAGGAGGCAGAGGAGACAATGCAGGACACCATGTGCCAGGCCTGGAGTCAAAAAGAACTGAGCTCAGATGTGACCTTAGATACTTAACTGTGTGACCCTAGGTAAGTGACATAACCCCTGTCTGCCTCAGTTCTTCACCTGTAAAATGAGATAACAGCACCTCTCTCAGTGGTGTTGTGAGAATCAAACAAGAGAATCTGCATAAGGCACTTTGCACACCATAAAGTACCATATAAATGTGCACTGTTATAAGGAAACTGAGGCCCAGAGACAGGAGGTCACCTGCCCGAGACCCCATATCCTGGGACTCCCCTATCTCATGCTGCCTCAGTACCAAGTGGAAGGAGATCCAAGCTGGGGAAGAGGAGGGTCTGGGGACAACACTCACCTTCTCTGTGACCAGGTCATAGAGCAGGGTGACCACACGCACAGCCAGCATCTCCATGCCTTTCTCATGGACCAAGCTCCTCAGGACCTGCAAGCCTCCCAGCTTCAGGAACTGCTGCTGGGCATAGGGAAAGTGCCGAAGGAGCGAGGACAGAGCAAACAGCACCTGCGGGGCAGGGGGCAGGGTGAGGCTGGGGGGTGCAATGCCAGGGCTCCAGGGCTGGTGGGGGAGTGACGACAGATCTCCTGACTGTGAGATCCTGCTGGGAAGAACCACCCCAGCTCCTCAACGGGCCCAGAGCAGCACCCTCTGAGCATACACCGAAAATCAGAGCAGGCCCAGACCCCCCAGCCCAATACCCCCAGCCCCACATCCTAAGCACATGTTGCTTATGCCAGCTGCCAGACCTTCCCCTCCTCACCAGTGAGGACACTGAGGACAAAGCCAGAAGGAGATACGGAGGAGGTACCTTTTTCTTCACAGTCACAGGATGGTCAGTTGCCAAGATGACCAGCAGCTTCTGGAGGGCACCACCTTCTACGGCCTCGACCTGGACCTTCGGGTTACTGTAAGTAGAGAACAGAGGAGAGGATGACCTCTCCCCTTCTTCACGTGTTCCCAGAGCAGCCCTCCCATCCAACTGGCTGTCAAGTAAACAAGGATCTAGTCAATTCGGCGACGAGTATTTAAGCCTCTAGTACATTCCAGGCACTGTTAGACCCAGGGACGCATAAAAGATTGACACAACCACTACTCACAAGGAGCAGACATTCTAATATAGACATGTATGTAGTTAAATTACACATGTAGACAACACAGCACAAACGTAGAACAAACACATACACATCCATACACGGCAGTTTGTGAAGGGAGGCCTTGGCTGTTCCTGCAGATGATGCAGGCCAGACTCTGTGAAGCAGATGTAAGGAAGGAGGGACTTGGGGCCACGTGGGAGGGATGGAGCGTGCAAAGCTTGGAGATGAGCGATGGACTGAGGAAGAGAGAGGCCGGTCAGGCTACTGTCGAGGCAGCCCCTAGATGCTTCATACTGTAACTTATGGGCCAAGGTCTGAAGAGACCAGGGCCCGGATGTGCTGGTGCCCACCAGGGGAGGCGGAAGGGAGGATGGGCCAAGCCACCCCGGCTTCCCTCTACTCCAATGAATCAAAAAGACCATGTGTTTAATCAAAGCAAGAGCTAATTGGGGCCCTCTTAGCCACCCTGGGCCTGAAAAATGCTCACCCGACACAAGTCAAGTCAGAAGGAGAGCAACCAGGCTGAGTGATTTACACAGGCATCAAACGCTATGTTCCAAGGAAGGGGCAAACCAGACCTTTGGAAATGCTACCAAGGAGCCTCATCATTTATTGTCCTTAGCAATAGAGAGGCAAAGAGAAGGCACTGTAAGAGACAGCACACACGGCTCTGTCCCAGCCTATAAATCTGCTAAGAATGAAACTCAGGGCAGAGGATAGGAGTTCTCAGAGAAGGGAAAATTGGTGTGGCATATCCTGAAAATGGGATTAGAGGACAGAAAGGGAGCTACTAGGGATTTTCTGCTTGGTGGGGATGGGGAAGGTTAGAAACCTAGCCCTTCGACTACAGTTTGGGGTCTCACTATCACACACACACGTATCCTTTTGGATCTCTGCTGTAAAATCAGTGATAAAAACGTTTTACATACCTCTCTCACAGGGTTCTTTTTGGGAATAAAAGGAAATAATATGGGAAAACATTTTGAAAATTATAAAATATCTCACAAATATCTACGGATCGGTCAGAGAATTATGGGAGGAAGATGGAGAAGGAATGGCACAAGACTTGTAATTTCTCTGGTCTGTGGAATGGTTGCTCACCTCTGTCCAGGCTGATTTCACAACCCTGAATGCCCCTCCCTGACACTTCCCCAAATCCTGTTTATCATGTAAGACCCAGTTTAAAAACCACCTCCTCTACAACGCTGGCCCTCTCCATCAAGAATGGCTGCTCCCTCTGGGTTCCCAGTGCACTTTGGTTTTACTTCTCCTCCAGCACACATCACACAGTCTTGTCACATAATTATTTATGTGTGTACAGGATCATAAAACGTTAGAACTTAAGAAATAGAATAACAACACCTTGCACTGTGCTTTAAGGCTCAAAACACACGTGTGAAATAGGGGTGCAAACAGAGTTTACTCATTTGTTGGAAAGCTCTGAGATAGGTAACTTGCCCCTCGGGAGTGGGTGAGCACTGACCTTCACAGGCCCCTCCACAGAGATCACCTGTTCCAGTGGAGGCCCAGCGTCACAGGACTAGGCCCCCAGTGTAAGTCTGACCAGGTCACTCTCCAGCTTCCCTTCACTAATACCAGGCATGGGGGTCAGCTTGCTGCTCCCTGTATATGGTGCTCCGTATCTCACGCAGGAATACGAGTGGATCCCAGAGGTGACAACAGGACTCCCCTCCCCGCCCCCATTCGTGACACCATCTCCTCTCTCTACACCACATTGCCACAGCCCAGTTCACAGATAAGCTGCAGCTGCCTTTGCCCAGGCCTGGAATGAAGACTGCCCTTCCTGGAATCACCACTGCTGTGCAGGCCCCAGCTCAGAGGTCACCTCTCCAACAAAGCCTTTCCTGACCCCCGCAGCTGTGATTCCCTTCCCTGTCTGTGTGCCCACGCACACTCACACATGGACAGGTACAGACATATATATACATATGGCAACGTCTTTAGATTAACTTACCTGAGTTCTTGTTTTTTCTGAAGAGAAGCTCCTCCAGGGCAGGGCTACCTTTATTTCTGTTTTGTAATCCCAGACCCTGTCACTCACCCAGACCCATGACAAGCACCACTGCCATCCAATGCTCACACCTACGCCTATGCTGCCAGGCCAGTCGGATCCTAACTTAAGACACACAAAAAGACTCTCTGTTCTTTTTAGGTCCAGAACTGGAAAAGACGTAATCTTCCAACCAAACTGCAGAGGAGAGGCAGGATGCAACTGCCCTCTAAAGAAAGAAGAGAAAAGGAGGGAGAGCAGTCCCGAGGCCAAGTGGCACATGAACTGATGTTGCCACCTACTTTCTTCTAACTATCTCAGAAGGGAGGACCTCTTGCCAAGACAGCACAGCTCACTGATCCCAAAGGCCTTAGTGAGGAGATCCCTGACCGGGCCAGGCCACATCTTCCCACCCTAGAACTCCCTTTCAAATCTGGATTCCTCAGTCCCAGACAGAACCAGCACAGAAGAAATTCAGAGGGGACAAACGTAATTAAGGAATTAGAGAAAGACTTAGGAAGATGGAGCAGCCAATTAGATGTGGCTAAAGGAAAGGGTGTGGTGGAAAAAAGGGGAGAGAAGAAAAAATATTATTTGGCTCTACAGTAATTCAAAGACTATGTTAAGAGTGATTTCCTCAGGTAATCTGAAGGGGAAAAAAATGGAAGTAAATAAATGGGAGTATGGGATTTTTACAATATTATCAAAATTATTAGAGCATACAGCAAGGGCTTTTTTAGTGACTTATCCTGCTTGGGCCAAAGGACCCAGAAAAACTAGTTGTCTGTTGTTGCTGGGATGGGGCACAGAGGTGACAGTGATGTGCTGGTTGCCTCCCAATAAGAAAAGGGATTCTGTGGCAGGAGCCGGCACAACTACTCCAAGGCACCAGTTGTGTTGAGCATCCTTCAAACCGGCCTTTTTTTGAGGCTGAGGAAAAACTGCCCCAACTTCCCCGGATCTTAGGTGGCATTTCCCAGCCCTCCGACTCCTGAGAGTCTGCGACACATGCTCAGTCCCTGAACAAGCAAAGCCAATGCAATTCAACAGTCTATTTAGTTCTTGACACACAACTGCAGAAATGTTTATGAATGAGGCATCTCTTCAACAGCAAACGGAAAAGCAACGATCGTGGGAAGGTCTAAGGCTGAAAATGACAACACTGAAATACTTAGTTTAAAGGACTTGGAAGTCATATAGACGACAGAATTTTTCTGCTGTAGAACACACATAATAAGTCCCCAAAATATCCTTTGTTTGCTTGGGTTTTGCTCAGACATTTAAGGATTTTGACAGTTTAAATATGGTGAACAATATGGTGAACCATCCAAATACTTCTATCGTTAGTATTTGCCATGATCTTTGTGAACAATTAGTTCTGAAAGGCAGGCGCTAACATTAAAGACGCCCCTTTTCCAATGGGGAAAGAGCAAAACAGTGGTTGGCTGGCTAATACGGTTATCACAGACTGTCTCATGTTGAAACCATAAATTTTTTCTGCTACCACACACTGCTTCTGGACACCACACCTACTAGACAAGTGGCTGAAATGGCCACGCAGATTTATCACCTCTGCTTGATTACAGGAATCTCTATTTGTACATGTTCCAAAGGGGGAAACTGAGGGGAGAAAATTTTTTTCCTTTCCTTCAGTATTGAAACATGAAGGCCAGATCTTGCTTTGTGCCCCTTGACCCACCACATAGGACAAGCTGGTTGAACAAGAGGAGTTAATGATTCACTGAGATCTCTAAGAACCACCACCTACCAAGATTTAACAAAGAACCTGGTATGAAGAGGCAGGCAGACAGATATCCTCTTTTCAGTTCTGAGACTGAGCAACATATACCAATTCAGTACATATGCCTCCATAGTCAGGTACTAGGCACTAAGGCTTAAAAACGGAGAAGGGGAAAAGTCTCTGTACTGAAGACTTGAAATATCTTGGGTTGCTAAAGGAACGCTTGTCCTTCTTAGAAAATGAGTACAAAGCAAACAGAGGACTCTGATGACTTGACTTGAAGGAAGAAATATTCAGCATGCTAGCTCATTTTGGCAGTAACCTTTTTCATGATGCAATTTTCTTTGCAAAAGTGGTTAGCCCGGGGAAAGTATTTATGAAGGAGTTTCAGTCTGATGGAAATAATGGGAATATAAAGGGAAAACGGAGATTATGTTTGGTCACTTCTAGTGACCATGACCTTCTTCAATCTCTTACAGTACTTATTTGGGGAATGCTAAAAATAATTCTCTATCAGTACAGATACCATTTCCATAAGCAGTGGAAGAATAAAATTTACAATAGTCACACACATTTAGTAAAAGTTAAGTAAAAGTTATAACCCAAGTGATAGACAGAATCAGTCAATAAGTATTTATTGAGCCCAGGATACAAAGAAAGGAAAAAAACACCACCACATTCTAGTGGGGAGACAAAATGCAAACAGCTACAGACATACAATACAGAGAATACCAATGGTATGGACGTAACCTCAGTGGGAGAACATTAGCAGTGGGGAGGACCAGGAAAGTCTTCTTGAAGAAGACGGCATCTAAGTGGAGCCTTGAAAGAAGCTAGAAGACTAGAGTTAAGGAGGGAGGGCACATTCTAGGCATGGAAAATGGCCAGTGAAAAGGTACTGAGGGATGTTTGAGATTGGGAGATTTCAGTGTCTGAGGAATACCAAGATATGGAGAGGGCAGCAAAATGTAAGAACAGGAAGGGGATAGTCTGTGAAGGCCTTTAAAAGTCAAACAGAGGATTTGATATTTGATCTTGAGGTAACAGGAAGCCACAGGAGTTTTACTGAGTTGGGGGCAGTGACACTGTCACAGCCATGTTTTTGGAAAATCCTCTTAGCAGCTAAGTGGGATCAGAGCAGGAGAAGTCCAGGCCAGGAGACCAACTGTTGCCTACACATAAGGTGAATGCCTGAAACGTGTGACAGCTGGGTAAGCTATGGTGCAGGCAGAAATGGCCAGACTGGCAACAAGCAGGGGATGTAACTAAAGACAAGTGGATGGAGCAGGGCTGGGTGATGGGCAGGATGACAGTAACAGGAAAGACAGGAAGACAGGAGGATTTAGGGGAAGAAAGAATGAGTTCTGTTTGAAATGGTGATTTCAAGATGTATATATCCAATCTGAAACATGCAAAAGGCAATTGTTTGATGCAACTGGGGAAAGGTGAGAGCTGGATAAACAACAAGATTTGAGAATCGTCTGCAGAGATGATGACTGAACCCATGAGGGCAATGAGATTTCCAAGTGAGATAGCATAAAGGACTCCCTTTGCACTAGTCTTCCCTTATGCCTGAAATGTACTGCCCCTCCTCACTTTCTGCAGAGAATCCCTCTCTTCCTTCCCATCAGCTCAAGCAGCACCTTCGACATAAGGCCTTCCTGATTCCCAACAGCTTGTGCCCTTCTCAAAATGCTGTGGATTTAACAGTTTTTTTATTTGTACTTCTTCTTGTTATAAGATTAGGCCTGGTGGTCTTAAGACCACCATGACAGTTTTCCCTTAAAGTAGGCTATAAGCATACAGAATATATTCGTGGAAAAATACTGACGATAATCTTTTTTGAAGGTTAGTACAACTGTGTCCCCCAAATAATATTTTGTCTACTGTCAGTTTGTTTTCCTCCCTGATGACAACTCCCCCAAAATACTATTTTGCCTTGACTCCTAACACGCAACTCAGCCAACTAGCACGGTGTGGGGGGAAAGGACGGGTTCCCCAAAATCACAGTGTTAAGAACCTCACCCTCAGAAGGGACTTTGGAGCACCCCCTTTCTGCTGAATAAGCCTGTGCCTTTGTGCTTCCTGAGGCAGCACCACCCTTTATGTGAGTAAAGTCTAGGTCCTCTTTCCTGTTTCCCGCCCCCCTTCTTCCCAGTTGCTTGCAATAAAGCTTTGCACTGAACTGACTGCTGTTGTTTTGTATGTTATTTTCAGCACCCAAACTCATTAAGGGGATGTTTCCCCCAAGATCTCTGCTGGCCAGGGGACTTTACTTACACATAAACTGGGTACTCGGATAAGGACTTAACCTACTGAGAGCCACACCTGTGCTGGGGGAGGAGGGCACTGCGAGCCCAGTTGTAGAAAGCAAGGGTCACTGGGGAACCCTATGTCCTCCCAGGAGGAATCCCCTTGTGCCAAACGGTGGTCTCAAAACAATTCTTTATAGATTTATTCTGAATATATTTATGTATATATCTGTTGTGTTTACCATTAACAGAGGACAAGCTTCTAGAAAGAATGGCTGTTTCATATATGTTTTGCGTGTCCCCAGTACAATGCCTAGCACATAGCAGAAGTGCTTAATAAATGATTATTGATAGGCTGTTCTGGTAAAGAAGACAAATTAAGACAAAGCTGAGAAGACCTGCTCTTCTAGAAAACCGAACAGATCAGTGACCAAGAGTAGCATCAAACAGGGGATGCTGACGCCTGCTTTCCACCCACTCAGAGGGGGGTGGACCGCAGGTGGAGAATGAGGGACACAACTTCAGAGGCGGTCAACAGACTGATTCATTTTCATCTGATTGTCCGTACTCTGTTACAAGGGAGAGAATTCTATAACAGTGTGGAGAGGAGGGGAGACATGTCATTGTGAAGTGAGAGCTTTCAAGAGATCTCAATAAAGCATTTCCCCGGAAAAACAGATCAAGAGGGAGGGGCAGGCCAGAGATTTTTACATTAATGGCCTAGAGAAGAAGTATATATCACTGGGAAGGCACTTCTTCGAGAAAAGGGCCTTAATGAGATCCAAATGTATTAGGATGGTGTGAGAGAGAGAGAATGTTAAATTTTATGATATTTTCCCCCAATGGGAGGCAAATAAAAACTTGTCATTTTCAAATAAAATATTGAGAATCATACTCTGCAGAACACCTATCATGTTTCTGAGATGGCATATAAATGGCCCACTGCTGAAATTATTCTGACACCAAATAATTAAAAAGTTACAATAGTAAAATAGTTGATGGCAAAATGTAAATACTTTGTTTAAGATTCAGTGATTGTTGCTTTTTTCAAAAGAGAAATCTCTACAGCTTGAATAGAGGGCAACAAAAGATTAGACAATTTAGTGCCAGGTAAAACCTGCCTGCCTGAATTTAAGATTGCAACTTAAAAGGAAAAAACATTAAAACAGTTCAAGTGCAAAGTGACAAATGCACAGCAGTTTTTGGCTGCCTGCAAATGGGGCCCAGATACAAACTAAAATGTGGCTCGGGGGTGGAGCTGGCTGGGCCAAGCAGACTCCACTGGAAGTACTGGGGCAGAGCCTCTGGTCCTGGGGCTTCACAAGGGCGCAAATACATTGCCCTGGGGCAGGGGAAGGATCCCGTCCTGGAGTCAGAGGGCTTGGCTTGGAGGGTTTCCAGCTCTCTGACACAGTACGTTGTAGGACCTCCGGGTCTGTTTTCCACATCTACAAAATGAGGGGTTGGAAGATCTCTTGCAACATTGGAAGGTTGGAAGATTGCCGAGTTCCCTTCCTGGCCTAAATCTAAGGTCCAGTAATATCTAGGAAAGGAAAAGATTTCATTTACATAAGCCAGGTAGAGAACTAACAGCCCGGAGTAAAAGTTCCTTGTGACCTCCTCACACGGTGTGTTTTTTGTCATCTGCTGCCTGGGTTAAGTCTCTCTCGCCTCCACTTTAGGTACTGGGGGAAGTTGTATTCACTCTAGTTTCTCAGGAACCATCCCTTTGTAAAAACTAAGTGATAACTGGATGACTGACATTAGGGAGGAGCACACAGAAGGGGGGACCTATGAGCAAGGAGCCTATGGAAACTGAGGACGCTCCTGCCAGCACAAGGAGTGGAGGGACGAGGGCCAGAACAGGTGCAATAAAGGATGCTCATCTTTCTGTGGACGCAGAGGGCTTCTCTTTCAATTCTAACTACTGTACCTGAACAAAATAACCTCTACAAAATTCCCAATTTGGGCTTCTGCTCAAAAACCTTTCCTGAGTGGGAGCCCACCAACTGCTAGGAAATCTTTAAATAATTCTAAAAGGAAAACACTGCAACAACCTTCAATGCACTCTTCCTCAGTCTGTCCTCTGAGGCCAAGCAGAATATGCCTGAAGACTTTTGTGATATCCCTAAACTCAAAGAGCGGTTGTAAAGATAAATGTATTAAAGGCTTCCAGGTTTCAGATGAACACCATCTGTTACAGGAGGGACATTCCTAGTGTCCATGGCTGAGGAAACGGTAGTCTCACTACACACTGACCTGGGGAGGCCACAGCAAGAGTACGGGGGGGCAGTTCTGAGAACACTGGAGGAAGGACAGGAGTAAGCTGGAGAGAGTCCAGAGATGAGTCCTCAGGGTGGTGAAAAGATCATGTTATATGGGAATGGCTTGGAGATGAAGGCTATCTTTGGTGAAAACTAAAGAGCTATCATGGGGAGAGGGATGAAGCTTCTGCTTGGCCCTGGGGGGCAGAACGAGAAGCAAAGTGTGTGAAGGAGCAGATATAAGCTTGATTCGAAGAAGACGTTCCTAACAATTAAAATTATCCCAAAGTGGAGAGAAAGGGGATTACCCCTCACTGGAAGTCCCTAAGCAAAGGCTGGATGGGAATACTGGAAAGAGACTACAGACTGGACTAGATGGTTAATCAAACCTAAATTCCTCATGTTAATTTCCAAGACCCTCTAACTGCCCTCCTTTCTCTTCGATTACTTCCTGACTAGGCTGTCCATTCCTGCCAGTCACACCCAACTTAATGTTACCTGAACATAGCTTTCTTTGCCCATCCTGTTCCTGAGCTTTATATATTTACACACACATACAAATAACAATTTATTTCAGTTTACATTCATCTATATTGTATCCTATTCTTCTAAACAAGGATCTAGGCCTTTCGTAATTAACCATTTATTTTTCCCTCTCAAAGTGTCAGTTTCCTCATGTATAAAATGAGGAGGACACAGTAAATTAGATCTACAGCCCCCTCTTACACTAGAGCCTTTCAGGAAATAAAGTACATGAATTTGTACTGTTAAATGTTTCTTTTCATATACTATGATGTCTTTTTGCATGTATCATGTCTTCTCAAATTAGCCCTCAAATCCCTACTATTTCTTGTGTAGTCTCAAAGATCCTGCACGTAGCGGTTTAGATTCCTGGTGCTGAAGGAGCAGCTGGGACAGCAAAACAGAGTAAGAAGAAAGCCAATCCCCAAGGCATGAGCACACCTGGGAGCTAGCCTGGCTCACACAGACCTCATAATCTTGGTTTCCCCACACAGGCTAATAGTAAGGATCCCATGACGTAATGGATGTGATGTGAAAATATTTTGAAAAAGTACAAAATGCTGCTACACCTAAGGGATCAAAATAACCATCTTTTTTTTTTTTTAAAATAGGCTAGGAAGCCTTTTTGTACCTCGGAGAAGGGCATGGGATCTGGTTTCTCCTTTCTTCATTTCCTGATAAACTGAATAGACTGATGTAAGATTATTTCAGAATATCCATATGGTACATATCTAGCCAAAATTTCTTCTGTCCCATCCAGGAAAAGTCTATTGGCAGTGGCCCGAGTCAGAACCGAGCCTCTTTAGACCAAGGCCTTGAGAATCACTGCCAGGAAGATAAAAGACCTCCCAATAAATCTGAGCCCTACATGGGCATGCTGATCAAAATACAATAAAGAAAAAAGCAAGAAATCTGACAAAAGGAAAATGAGGATTCAGTGGGGGGACAAAATACAACAATCTTCTACAGAAGATGAGAAGCATAAAAGGGATGTTAGATGTTCAAAAGAGCCAAATGTCAGAGAGACATAAAAATAAGTGAAGAGAGACAAAGTGTGGACATCAATGCCACAATGCCCTCAGTCTAACGATGGCGATGGCAAGGAACAGTAATGCCCTAAAGACTAAAGCCCACTAACCCATGACATGGCAGGCTAAAAAGGATTAAATTGAGAAACTCGGGGAGACAGTCAGTCAATAAGCATTTATTGAGAAAGAAAAAGGAGAAGAGGGAAGAAGAAACAGAGAGACAGGAGAATGAAGGAGGGAGAGAGAGAAAGAGAGAGAATGAACACTTGCAGACAAAGGAAATAATTAAGAAAAAAGCTACCTAGAGATGCTTTCAAGGTGTTTTCAATACCTGTATGAAGTAAATCCACAGGGTTTATATATAAACTTTGGCTAATGGGGAAGAAGAAAAGAGATTTTTGCTGCATGGGGGATATCTGTGTATTACACACATCTGGAAGGAAAGAGGCAACTTGAAAAGATTTCTAGTTTAGGGATACCAGGATCAGAGGGTAATAGATCTTAAAAAAAAAAAAAGGAATCAACAAATGTGAACATTTTCTTACTCAAAGAAGGCCATTAGATGATTTTATGTGGAACAATGAATCTATTACATACAGCTTGTTTTATGTGCATATTTAATTTAATGTAGCAGTACCAGCGCTGCTCTACTGAGGTATGTTCCCTTCTAAATTTCCACTGATGCTCTTTTTTCTTTCTTTTCTTCTTTTTTTATACCACCATCATTACGCAACTCATAATCCCCCCAAAGCCCTACCTTGTAACAAATATGCATAGTCAAGCAAAACAAATTTATGTTGTATTGCTCAAGTCTGAAATGTATGCTCCATTGTGTACCTATAATCTATCATTTCTCTGCTAAGAGACAGTTGGGATGCTTCTTCATTAGTCTGGTGGAGTTCTAATTGGTCATAGCGTGGATAAGAGTTCTGAAGCTCTTAGAGTTCCTGAGCATTTTTCCTTTACAATGTTATGACCATTGTGTAAATCTGTGTTCTGATTTTGCTCACCTCAGGATGCATCAGTTCATACAAGCCTTCTGGAGTTTCTCTGCCTTTTATTCTTCTACAATCACTTATGACAAAATATTATTCCATTACATTTTTATGTTATGATTTCCAATTGACAGGCAACAGTTCCAGTTCTTTGGTGCTATAAATATTTTTGTACAGAAAGGTCTTTTCAAAGATGCACGTCCTTCACCTCTTTGGAGCATGACAGCTTAAGGAATTTTGGTGTTTTAATTTTTGGTGTTCAATTCCAAATTTCTTCCCAAAACGTTGAATCAAATCACAGTCCCACTATCAGCATATTAGAGAGCTTGTCGTGCTACCTCCCATCCAATAACTGTCATTATCCTTTTTTTTGGTCATCTTGGCCAATTTCATGAGTATAAGGTAAACATGACAATGGTTTTAATTTGTATTTCTTTTTTAACTGGTGATCTGGAACATTTTTTCATGCGGTGTGGATAATATGGATTTATTCCCTTTACAACTACTTGTTCATACTCTTTTGACCACAATTCTACAGGAAATGAGTTTTGTTCTTAGATATCAGACCTCTGTCAATGGAAATTTGTGATAATTTTAAATGCATTGCTTTTGTTTGTGTAAAGACTTTTGAATTTTACATATTCAAAATTGTTAATTTTATCTCCTGTGATCCTCTCTGTGATTTTACCAAGATCTCCTCTCCTCCCCATACCTGTGAAACGTCTCCTTCCATTCTCTTCTCATCTGTTTATGCTTCACCTCTTCCATCTAGTCACATATACACTTAGAGATTATTGTGCTAGATGGCGAGATGTTCTAGGCCTTACCTCTCCCAGTCACACCTCCAATGTTCTGAGCACTTTTCGTGTTAGTGCCTGGTGAGTCCTTACACCAGGAGGGTGTCACACTGGGTATAGAGAACACTACACTACTGTGATCGTTTGCTTCTGGATCTTATGTAACTAATCTATTTCACTGGTCAACTTCTCTATTTCAACCAGTACCAAACAGCTTTGATGATTACTGCTTTGTAGTATATTTTGAGATGTGGTACTTACTCAGCCCTTTTTCTTTCCCTTCTTTTATTCCATTATTTTCTTTAAGATTCTGGACCTTTTGTACCTCTAGAGAATTTTGTTATAATATCATCCCATTCTATAAGCTTATACTTTGGTAGTCTGATTGGTATGGTACTGAATCTGCAAATTAATTTAAGTACTACTGTCATTTTTAATCGTATGAGCACAACCCTGCCACGAACAATTAATTTCTCTGCTATTATTTAAGTCTGTCTTTATTTCTGTAAAGAATGTTTTGTGGCTGTATTTATATTATTCCTGTGAGAGTCTTGGTAAGTAATTTTGAATGGAATTTCTTTTTTTTTAGTCTCTCTGTTGGGAGGCTGATTAATGGCCATGGACTTCCAACCCCTTCTCCTTCTAGGCCTCTAAAGACCAGACATAAGATTATGGATAACAAAAAAGTAAACTGAAAGCACTTAAAGGGCAGGGCCTATTTTTCAGATTGTTTTTATAGCCTTTACAAAGCCCTCCACTGCAGGCACAGTAAAGACATTTAGTACATGCTTGTCAAATGGAACACAAGTATCTCTTTTTTTACCTCCACATTACTATATTCTAAGATGACTATTAAAGTCCACATGGATTTAATATGAAGACAAGGTGCCCCAAACTGCCCACTCTCTAGGAGGCTTCTCTCATGATTTCCTTCTCAGCTTGGTCTATGCCTTGATCAGGTTCTAATCTTCACAACAAAAGACAGTGGCTCCCTATTTGCTTTTAGAATCAAATACAGACCCTTCTGTTTGACATTTAAAACCCAGCCCCAACCCAAGCAAGTGGCTTAAATAACTATTTCTGCCTCTTTCTGCACTCCCTAGTCCAGTCTGTCACTTCCTGTGATTTCTCACACACCTCCATCTTCCACCTGGATCCCTTGCCTGAAAGGCACTCTGTCCTTCCCTCTGATTCACAGAATCCCTGGTAGCCTTCAAATCCTGGCTAAATGGTCACTTCCTGCAGGAGGCATATCTCAATCCCCCCAGTTATGGGGACATTCCCCGCTCAATTACCTTGCAAACTTTTGTGTATGTTCCTATGCATGAAAGTTACTTGTCTCCCCGGTAGGATGTAAACTCCTTGACAGCAAGGGGGTGTTTCTCTTTTTTTTTGCTCTGCATCACCAGCCCCTAGCAGCAAGTAGTAGCTGAATAAATGCTTGCTGATAGATTGACTGATGGAAAATTATTATAGTATTATTATAATTATACCTAGGTATCATGACTTGTCACCCTCCTATTCTGAGAGTTCAGAGGACCTGACAAAGGAATTGGTAATGGACATGATCTATTTAGGCTGGGCACCGTACTTATCCTCAGTGGGGCTTGCAATCTTTTCTAAATAGCTCTTATACATTCTAGCAGCACAGACACCAACAGCTCCACCATGACTGGCCCTTGCCAAAATGGTACAGCTGGTAAAATTACTATCACACTATTTCCCCCATCTAAGCCACAGCAATGGCTTTCACATTGTTCTGGGATTTTCAGATCCAGTTTTTCTTTAGAAAGACTGACATAACCACCTAATTTATAATGTGTTAGTGACCACATGCTATCCATGGCAAGGGTAATTATATTTTCAAATTAACCCATATAGATGGAACAATGTATCTCAAGGGGTAGAATTTCAGATATATGTGACAGATGTTGGGGGATATATTTTTGGACATTTGGGGAATCCTAGTGTAGTTCTAAGTGCTCCTAAAATCACACCATATAAATATCTACACCCTCTCCCTCACTATAAAGTAAGACCTTAATTAAATCAAATTGGCCAAGCTTGGAGAACAGTTTTGGAATGATCTATGTATGTATTTTAAAAAACAAAACCAAAAACATAAGTGTTATTGATTTGGCACTATAACATAGTGGGAAACCAAAGCTCATGCAGAAGTTGGGTGAGTGTTTGTTTACTCAGGCTGTATGTAAGTGGCTCTTCTCTTTATCTGCCAGAAAAAGGTGTCCCTTATTCACTACAGCTTTTCCTCCCTTCAAACCGAGAGAGAGTTTCAGAACTGACAGGGAGAGCACCCAGGCTAGGATCATCCCTTTGAACCTCACCAACCAAACTGCCTGGGCATGTTAAGTTCATATCATGTCAAAGATAACCCCTCGAGAAGCCATAAAACACGTCATATAAAATTGGTACCAAGGGCAGGGCAGTTAGGGAGAGATCATGGGAAAAGTGATTGAAGGTAAAGACTAGATAACCTTGTGGGAACAGTCATGAGCAGCTACAGTCAAAAATGGGCACAACTTTGGCAGTGACGGGAGAGATTTCTCTTGGTGGCACACAGCCATAGGAAAGGAGAGAATTGCAGAAGAGGGCAAGGTCAAGTTGACAAATATCATACAATGAGAAAGAATTAACACAAACCGCAGTGCCATAATGTAGCATAACAGATGGATAATTAGATTTATTCTAAGAGCTATAAAAGTAAGTAATTAAATAAAAATATGGAACAATGAATCTGCCACCGAAAGACACCTAACAGCCGTAGAGGGCCCTAAAGCTGGCGGAAAGCACCCTACGAGAAGAGCAGCAAGGAAGCCGTAGTGTCGGTCACAAGGAAATTCAGCACCAGCTTAAGCCAAGAGGAAGACTCATTTAAGAGGGAGATAATCACTCCCATGTCAGCAAAGAGTTTTGCTGAAAAAGAAATGCTATCGTCATCTAGACCTGGTAAATAACCACTATCTGGTAAGACACCTACAAAGTTAGGTTAATGTGTTATGATTGTCTGGTTAAGACGCAAAGAATGGGATTAAAGAAAAATAAATTGTGCCCAAAATGACAGCACCAGTGCTAACTGAGGGGAGCCAAAAACCAGCAGTTACAGTCCCATCTCTACTGTTTCCCAGAGCTCAGTGCAAATGGGGACAGTGATTTATAGGATGCTAACTTTTGCTTGAATCAACAAAAAAGTCCAGGGACATGGGGGTGGGGGGTGGGGGAGAAGCAGGGTGACCATGCAGAAGTCAATAGTGCCATGACCCTAGATAATTTAAAAGCACTGGATTCTCTTTTGAAAATTAATGGCAAAACCCAAGGACACCAAGCATTCGACCAAAATTTCTGGGTTCACTGGAATGGCAGCTTAGCACAATTTACAGTTAGACTAATATCTGCTATCATATACCACAACAACCTGCAAATAGATATATGACCTAAATAACAAAAAAAAAATCATAATACCACAAACAAATGAGGAGAAAGGATAGAGTTACCTTTTACACCTATGGCTAGAGAGAAAATTCTTAAGTAAACAGGCAACTGAAGTGATCATAGAATAGAAAAGGTATAATTTTGTTACAGAAAACTGAAAAGCTTTTACACAGGCAAAATAAATGCAGTTAAAACTAGATGGGAGTTAACTGCAGCAAATTTCTGCACAGAAATACATAAGAAAAAGTGCCATTACCCAATAAATGGTCAAAGAACAGAAAGTTTTCAAATTTAAAAAAAAGTAAGCCATCAAGATATATCTAAAAACAAAAAAGATTCCTCTCATTAACAAGAGAAATGTAAATTATTACAATTCTAGGGGTATACTTTACACCCACAAGATTGGAAAGAATGACAGAAGGAAAACATGGCAATTAGTGAAGAGAATGTGGAAGGACAGGAACACAAAAGCAGTAGAGGCAGAGTTGTGAATTGGTCTGGTCATTCTGGAAAGCAGCTTGGACCCACACCCAAAGTCACTGAGCCTTACACGTACCCTGTGCCACCAAGATAACACGACCTGGTGCATACCCCCCAAAGAGGTCAAAGACAGAGAAAGAACCCACATGCACAGAAATATGAGCAGCAACACTGTCTGCTGCAGCAATCATCGACCGAGAAGTTGGAGTATTATTGTACCACAAGAAATGGAGATTAAGTTAACTTCAAAAGAGTCAGACAAACTAATGCCGAGTTAAATGAACAAAACAAGGAGACTTCATACAGCAATGGAAAGGAAAACACCTTTGTAATACTTGAGAACTCTGATCACTGCAGTGATCAATCAAAACTTCAGATGAATCACGATGAAGCACACCTCCCACCACTGAGCTAGACTAAAAGTGCAGGAGACAGACATTTTTCAGATACACATAATGTGCTTCTTTGTTTTGCTTGATTATACTCATTTTTTTTTTTTACACAGGAAACCTCTTGATAGGGTCAGGGACATGGGGCTGGGTAAAAATAGAGAGAGAAGAAGCAAGGGAGGGAGAAAGAGAAACAAGCATTTATTAAGTGTCTACCCCTTTTGGAGTTGAACAAATTGAGGCAGACAAAGCAAGTGACTTGCCCAGAGTCACACAGATAGTAAGGGTATGAGGCCAGCTTTGAATGATGTCAATAAAACATTAGAAGAATACACTGGGGGCACCTAGATGGAGCATCAGCCCTGGAGTCAGGAGGACCTGAGTTCAAATCTGGCCTCAGACACATAATATTCCTTAGCTGTGTGACGCTGGGCAGGTCACTTAACCCAACTGCCCTCACCAAAATAAAAAAAAAATACACTGAAGAAAACATAGAGATCTGTAGGGAACACAAAGAGGGTGATTTTGGTACTGAAAATTACTATCAATACACTTAAAGTATGGAATATAAATTCATGGCTTCACATGCAATCTTTGTTGTTTTTTGTATTTTATGTTCAGGTTTGTTGTTGAGATTTGCTAAGTTAATAAAAAAGAAGGAAAATGTTTTAAAAACAATATTAATGGCACAGAATTAGGTGAATTGTCATTGGGGAGGGGGTGGAGCAGGGATGAAGAACTAAAGTTGCCATTTCCCTTCATTCATAGTTCCCACTGCTAGGGATATACCCCAGGGCAGTCAAAGGCAAAAAAGGAAGGTCCCATACACACCAAAATATTTATAAAGGCACCTTTTGGGGAACAAGAGAATTGGAAACAAAATCGATGGCCATAAACTGGGTGCTGGCTAAACAAATTGTGGTAAATGAATGGAATATTTCATCAGTGTAAAAAATTATTAATACAAGGATTTCAGAGAAGAATGAGAAGAGAGAAAATGAAGTAAACAACCATACCAACATACAACCAACATACAACAGTCCTCTCATACTCCAGGTAAAGGACAAAACATTTGGATAAATTAAACTCGGCTCCCATACAGGGCAGCTAGATTCTCTAAACACGCCTAATACACCTGAACCACATCTGAAGGTCTAGTTCAGAAAGCGTTCATGCTGAGCCCAGATGCCAGAACACTGAGACAAAATGAAAAGGAGACAACTGATGGGACCTTTGGAGAGGGGCTCTTTGAGCTACTGTAGTTCAAGTTTAATAGAGCTATTTTAATAGCAAGAGCTATTAAAAGCCGCAGAAAAATTCTGAAAGCTGCTATCTCCTACTTCTCTGTCCTGCAGAATCTGAATTGGGAGGCACCTGTGAAGTAATCTAGATCAACCCATGGCTGAATGACAGTCCCCTCAACAAGAGTCCCACAAGTGAAGATGTCAAGAGATCCCAGGGCAGCCGAGGAATCCTTAGGGGGGCTCTCTGAATCTGAGGACGATTTCTGCTACCCTCATAGACTGCAACTTCCACCCATTGCTCTGAGCTCTGTCCTCTGGGTAAAAGGAGAATAAATCGAATCTTTCTTCCACGTGACTACCCTTAAAACACTTCAAAGCAGCTGTCCACACCCCCCCATTTTCTCTTCTTCCCCATTCCATCATCTGATCCTCATACTGCCTGACAACCTTGAGGCCCCCCTTCCACTATCCAGGTCTCATCTTCTCAGGAAAATTTCTAGTTTTATTAAATTCCTTCCTAAAATGTGGGATTCATAACTAAACACAACATTCCAATCTTAAGGAATAGCCCCTCTACACGTAGGACAAGTCACATTAGTTTTTGGCTACTATATACATTTGCCCTTACTTACAAAACACGAAAATACCCAGGTCTCAGTCTAATTGAACCTCTCCTATCTTGTACTTTGGTTCAAAAATCAAATTTACAGGTTTACATTTATTTCTTTTAAATCCCTTTTTACTAAATTTTGCCTCAAATTCTAGCTTAAAATATTTGTTTTGGATTGATCTATTATCCAACATGTTAACTAGTGCTCCAAGTTTTATGTTAACTATAAAATTGAGCTTTGCACTCCTTGCCTTTATCCAAATCACTGAAAAAAAAAATTAAATAGCACCACGTCAGGCACAAATCCCTAGAGAGGATCACTCACTTAGGGAGGCACTCATCTTTCCTATCAACATTAAGCCACGAATGACTGTCTGGATTTGGTCATTCAACCAGTTCAAAATGCACCTAACTCTATAATCGCCAAACCCACATGACTTTAATAAACAGTAAATTTTATTTACAGCAGTCTCCTAATTTACCCATCTAAAAACCTTATTAAAAAGAAATGTGGTTATTCTACTGGATTGTTGTAATTAACATTTCCTTTAAAAAAATTCTAAATGTAACCTCAAGAAAAGAAATTTTTTTATGGAAAAGAAGAGTGAAGCTGTGACTCATGATTATATGCAACTTGCCTTTTAAAAAAATGACATAATAAATTCAGCATGTTTATGATACTTTGTCAATGTCTCCCTTTGAACCTTCTATTTTCCAAGTGCATCCATTTTCCTCTTTTTGTTTGTTTGGGGATAAGGGAGGGAGAGAGAGCACAACACTATCACCAGTACCACCTTCCCCACCAAATAAAAAGGACACCAAAATTCTAGTGACAAATATATAAAATCAAGCAAAAAAAAATCTACATATATCTAAAAATGTTTACATGAACCTCAAGCCCATTAACCCTGTGTCAGGAAGAATGTAGCAGGTTTCATTAGCAGCACTCTGGAGCCACTAAGTCTTTCCAAGTTGTTTGTCTTCATGATGTTGGTGTTGTTATATAATTTGTTCTGATTCTACTCACTTCACATAGTGTCAATTTATACAAGTTTTCCCAGGTTCTTGCCATTTCTTCTCTTCTCCTTCTATTAATATTGAGTGCAATTATGATCTCTATGCAGATGATTGCCAGCCTTGCATTACCAACTGCCCACTGGACATCTCAAACTCGACATCTCTTAACCATTGCCAACTCAACATGTCCAAAACAGAACTTATCATCTTTGCACCAAATCCTCCCCGCTTTCCAATGCCAAAGGCATCACCATCCTTGCAGTCACCCAACCTCGCAACACTGATGTCAATATCAAATTGTCTATCATACTCACTCCTTCCACCCAGTCTGCTGCCAAGCCAAGTCTTGTTGCTTCCTTCACAACATCTCTCATGCAGGTTTGCTTCTCTCTCCTCACACTGCAGATACTCTGGTGCAGACTCTTATCTCCTTTCACCTAGACTACTGCAATAGCTCTTGGGTAGTGCAGGAGACTGCCCACCACAAATGTCAACCAACAGAGTGACAAAGGTATATGTTTATGTCCAATAGAGTTATAGAGTAAAATGTCCTTGTGGGGTGCAAAACAGATGCTTCTGGCTCTCTTGAAGATAGAAAGACTACTTTATGTCTTCTAGTTCAATCCCCTGACCGCAAGCATGACTGTAAACGGGAGAGAGCTGGCTCAACCTCTCACTTAACATTCTGTAGCCTAAAAAGCACATACAAATTTACGATGTAAATTCCCTCTGTTCCAATGTCAGCACAATTTCTCTCACTCTGCCCGAGGGGAAACAGAAATTATCCTTTGTATAACATCCCTTCATACCCTTTAAGACTATTATGTGGCCATCCCTCAGTTCTTTCTCTTCCAGGCTAGATCTTCCCATTTCTTCTTATCATTTTCTCCACATACCTTTCAAATCATCTCTGTCCTGTCTCTAATCCTGTTCTAAATTTTTCACGGCCCTCTTAACTACAGCACTCAGAGCTGGATATAATACTCCAGGCAAAGTAAGAGGAGGACAGAATAAAACAGCAAGATGACAGTTTTTCATATATTGCCAGCACCCAATTATTTGTGCTAATGAATAACTGAAAAAAGCAGAAAAACCCATTCAGCTAATTTGGAGGATGCAGCAGGCATGTACAGATTATTCCTAAACAGATTAGTCATAATGTGGAAAACTGGAAGCAGTATTTCAATTTACATTTCTGGTATCATGAGGGGAGGCAACATGGTATAGTCTGGACAGAGATGCCAACCTTAAAGACCATATGACCATGGAAAAGCCACGTAATTTCACTGTGCTTTAGACAACCATATAAATTTCAGTGGTGTCATGATCAGCAGGAAGGGGGTGGGAAAAGTGGGGAGAGGGAGCAAATCTTCCCACCATGGGAATTCCACTAATGAAGTAACTATTCTGGACAAATGCTCTGTAGTAAAACTTTAGGATGAAAATTACAAAAACAAAAAAGTTTCAGGATGTGGTAGAAAAGGTATTCACTTCCAGGGAGATAGAGACTTGGGCTCTAGTTCTACCTCCGTGAATACTGGGTGGTCTTGAACAAGTCAATAACCTTAGAATTTCAATTCACTCTTCTGTCTGGAGAGGGATGTGAAAAATTCTTATTTTCTCCTGATATCACCAGGATACAGATAAACATATAAGACCTTAGATGAGAAGCACCATCCAGATACGAACATTGTATTTCTAATAATAATGCCCTCTTTGCTATCTTCCTCTGAGGAGAGGGAAAGGTGAACCTTACCTAGCCACAAATACATAAAATTCAGATTTACGGTGGCCTAAATCACTTCAACTCTGAGCTTCAACTTCCCTACTTTGAGCCTGCTGGTTTCTGGGTTTTGCCAGTGAGGAGAAAGGTGGGGGAGCTGGTGCAGAGAAACTGGGCTACCTGTGTTGGGCTCTGCTAAAGGGCTACCTGTGTAAAATGGGAGGTCAGGTGACAGGCTCCAAACTTCCCTCTCTCCCTAACCCCCATCTCTCTAATTAAGAAGCGAGGAGGGAGCCAAGAAAAGGCTGTCTGCTCTCAAGTCAGGGCTTGTGCCAGCTACAGTGAATATGGCAGAAGTATAACTTATGAAGGTACAAGCCTCTGGCAGACTTCCAAACAAGCACAGGGTTTCCACCACTTCCTTTGTCACCTTGGAAAATGGACTGAAAGAAATCCCAGTCTTTACTGGCTCCACCCAATGCCTAAACCTCCTTTCCTGACATGACACTACTTGGCAAGGGTCAAGTCCTCTCTAGCATTCTCCAGGCTTCAATGTGATGACATGTCCACACCCTGATGAGATGCCATGTCGGTTCCATTTCACTCATTCTCTACATTTCTATCTATCTTGTTTAACAGGAATACATCTCTTGTGACTGGGTGTCTGGTATCTATAACAGTATTAATGGCATCAAAATGGGATGTGGATGGGGGGCATGACATATGAAAAAGATATGTTTGGCTGTTGTTTTAATTTTCCCCACGCAACATAAAAAATTAGTCTGGACAGAACAGGGATTCCCTTTTAATAGTGAGATGCTGCAGATGTTCCTGTCAGCAGATGACACTGTCCTGACTTCCAGGTCTCATTACTGAGATTCAAAAGTAGCTTTTCAGGTCATGTGACTAATAAGATGGAGGACTAGACATTTTTCCCTGATCCTCATGACTTCTCAAATCTCTTGAAAAAAGGAATTAAACACAGGAAATAAAGCAATTTCAGGTGTACCCATAGTGACACAAAGAACTCTAATGAGGTAACAAGTCAAAGAACTAACAACAGAGAAGGCAATTCACTAACCCTGAATTCCATCACTCTTCACTGCCTCCCCACTCCCCAACTCTACCCTGCCCCTTCCTCCGAGTGCTTTGGAAAATCAAAAGGCAGAAACAGCAGACCCACAGCTACAACAGAGCTCAACTAGAGAACTGAGGGAAATGGGACACAACAGGTTGTGTGATTGTAAGGTCATTTCATTAAGCTCAAGGAAAAGAGTCTAGCATGCAGTTGGGGCCAGTGAAATATGAATTGCCCAGCTTGGGAAAAGCTGAGATGGTTTTGATGTAACCACCATCAAATGGGAAAGAATCAGAAAGTGAATGATAGGGAACATAAGGGGAAAAAATGATTTAAACTACCAATGATCTCAGAAAGAAGAAAACCCAATTCAAGACCTGGGCCATGAACAGATAAATCAACAGGGAAGGGGTTAATAACAAATTTGAATATGAACTCCAGACCAACTAAGCAAGTCCAAACTATGAATAACTATTGCAAGACAAAGGAAAATAAATCAACACCTGATAAGGCAAGGAACTCAGTGGAGTTCCAAGAAAGCAAACAGCCACAGCAGGATGTTGCCAAATGGTTTAAAGGAGAAATAGGAATCACGAAAGCAGAATTTATGACCTACACGGCAGAAACAATCGGTAGAATAGAAAAGCTTGACACCATAGTGGCAAGTCTCACCAATGAAACAAAAGTGAGAATAGCTGGTTGGAAATGCAAATGCATAGGAGTGAAGAACAATCTAGAAAAAGAGAAGCAAAAAGCATATTGACCTCAAAGATAGTATTCATAGAGACAACTTAAGGATCTTGGGTCACCCTGAAGAATACAAACCAAAAATCCTGAATGTAATAATGCAAAAAAAAAAAAATACAAGAAAACATCCCCACAATTTTTGAACAAGGAAAACAAATTGCCAGTTCAAAGAATCCAGATATTCAAAAGTGAACATTCACATTCACTTGAGACAATCTAGCTATCCAACATGGGAAAATCAAAGCAGAAGAAAAAAAAATGTTCAAACCTAATTACAGCACATAGTTGGAAAGGCAGCTCAGTGAGTTAAAAGGACAATAAATGGTGCCCTGAAGTGAATGAAAGGAATCGATCAGGCCTGGCCCACATTTGGGAAATGACATAGTACTACTTTTAATGATCTGGAGCTACATATTTCCTTCAAAAAATTCACTACTTTAATATCAATGTTCATTTGATGAGAATATATACTTGACAAACATGGCACAACATAGTCTCTGCAGAATAGTATTTGCAATGACCCAAAGAGCAATGACAAGATAAGCTCAGTGTAAGTAGGAGGCAGCATATTTTCCAACAACAACCAGAGCACCATACAGGCATCAAATTGGCAAACACAGAAAAGGTAAATGTTAAAGAAGCTATAGGGAAAAAAAGATACCAACAATTAGGGAATATTTTAACACACTGTGGTATACGAATATAATAGAATATTATTGTATATTAAGGAACAACAAATATGAATGCTATAAAGAAATACTGGAAGACCTATATGAATTTCAACAGAGTGAAGTAAGAGAAACCCAATCTCAAACATGACTAGAACTGATGGGGGTGTGGGCCCAAGCCAAGATCTTAGCCCCTTGACCCAAAGGGAATCTGACTCCCATTTGTCTATAGGCCCCAGCCCCTCATCTCCCTTTGAAAGCCTTAGCCTTACCGTTTAATCTTATTTAGATGTGCCTTTGCCCCCCACCCTAATAGAATTTCGCTCCCTTGTGTCTACGGGCCCCAGAAAGCCCTTACTCTGGTCTCCAAGGGTTCCTTATCAACTCCTCTTATCTCCCTTTGAAAGCCCTAGCCCCACCTTTTGATCTTATGCAGATGCCTTTCACACCTTTCAGTTCCCTTCATTATCTATTCCCATTGTCCATTCAGTCTCTCAGACCTTCCAATGGGAATTCTCACCTAGTCTCTTCCCAGCCCCCTTCTCTGGCCACCCAAAGTTACTTCAGTGTATAAAAAATCCACCCAGGCCCCCATGCACACGCTGAGAATCTCATACCCAAAAGGCTGAGACTTTCTCATGCCCGCTCATCCCCACGGGCGTTACTAATGTTCAGATTCCTTAAGAGTCTGGCCTGTATCTCTAATACACTGAGAATCTCTCATGCCCCAAAGGCTGACCTTTTTTCATGCCCGCTCACCTGGCATCACCTGGTGTCACCTGGCCTATATGTTTTATCTCTAATAAACTTTTTCTCTGGCTGGAAGAAAATCTGAGTTGAATTCATTCAAGCAGGATCCGGCGTCACAATCTCGGGGGTTCCCAGCAGCACCCCAAATCTCTAGACCTCTTCAGAACCATGGAATTAAAAACAAGTAAATTCAGAATAGGGAGAGGGTTTTAAATTATTAAAGTACAAAGCCTTCATTTCTATTTAACAGAATTTTTTTAAAATGGAAAGTATCAATCACTTTCACTGTCAATCACAATCACTATGTATTAAGCAGTTTTGCTATACTGATTACATTTTGGGGTTGTTTTTTTTGACAAGAAATGTTGGGGAAGCATTCTTTGTTAGGAAGTTACTAATGTCAAAACAATAAAATATATGTTAAAAGAAAAACCAAAAGATATAGGAAGACCTCCAGTACACAGTGAAACACCCTCTCTAGAGGATTTAGAGAGAAATACAGACAAAAATCACTCAAGTTATGACTGCAGGGAATAGTTTTAAGGGAGGGTGCATGAGTGGAAAGAGACCTTATCACTGATAAGACGACAAATTTACTTAAGGATTCATAAACTTATTTAATGGAGGAGTTTGGCCTCAGAGCTAGGCCACTGATACTGTTTAGAATCATAGGATTTTTCCTGAAACCATTTTGTCACATAATTTTTTAACCGATATGAGAGAATATTTGGGTAACTAATAAGAAAATGAATGACATGAAAGGACTTATTAGAACTCAGCTATCTATGCAGAATCTGTCTACCAAATAAGGTATCCACACCCACCACCCTGCTTCTGTCTGCTGTCACAGATCAATGTGCCTGGCCAGTGAGACTTTTGTCATTTAAATTACATAGGAAAAAAATGCAAAAAACTGTGTGCCTCTGAGGCTGGCAAGGAAGCTGTATGCTATAGAACTGGAGAGGGTGATGAAAAGGGAGGAGAGAGGGGGAAATGGTCTTTGTGGTCAGAAATGTCTGGGTCAGGAATATGCTTGAAATGTGAGAAAGTACAAAGCTATAAAACATTTTAAAACCCACATTAAAGGACAGGAAGATCAACTCCACTAACAGCTATAACTGAGAAGCCACCAAAGGCCTTACTATGGTAAGAGGAGGTGGGGGTAGACAGAAATGACCGGTAGAAATCACCTCTTAGTGTCAGAAGCTTAATTAATCTGGGGCCAAGGATGCTGGGGAGAGGACAAGGCAATAAAGGGCCTTGGGGGATTTATCTTGGGCACCTGAGTTCTGGGCTCAGCCTAACCACAACCTACCACACCCTTACTCATTATTAATCAGGCAGTTTTCGCCTGTGGGGAAATAGGCAATACAATCTGTCCATTTTCATTTCCTCAGATGAAAAACGATGATCTTCCACAACTCTGAAAAGTTGTAACAGCTACTCTTCAGTGCTCCTCAGGGCCGGCAAAGAGCAGTGGGCTATTAAAGCCGGATGGATTTGAGCCAGACACTAGGAAATAATCGCGAGACAATGTGCAGTATGTGACAGACACTGAAATGAGAAACTATGGAAGTTCCTTCAATCACAATGTTTAATGGGAGGAGAAACATCCATTTGTCTGGGCTCCAGAAGAGGCCTTCACACTTGGAAGCAGGAAAAGAGGCAGAATGATCTTTGGGGTCCTTTTAGAGTGATAATAACACTATCTTCCCTTAAGGAGGCCAAAGAAAGTGTCTGAAATGCCTTCAGATGAAACACGCTCGCATAGTGGAAATCTGTATTCATAATAATCTCATTGCAAATGCCCAGCCTGTCAGTCTCTCCCTTCAGTCATCACCTGATCTCCAGGCAGGTCGAGGGGCTTGGCCACAGAGAGAAAACCTGCTCTGGGGAGCACACAGCTCAGTGAACATCCTCGAGGCAGGCTCCGGGCTCCTGCACTTTTCAAAGCTGCCAGTGCTTTCTTGTCAATGCAGCTGACAAGCAAAGACTTTGACGGGAAGGAGAAGAATCCCGAGGCCTGCTAGCTCTCTACAGCCACTGCAGAGAACACAGAATAGATCTTGAGAGATGAGTGCCCAAAACAGGATCCCCAGTCTGACAGGCTACAAAATGCCAGGTTTGGTCCCCAGAAAAGAAGTGATTACAAGGAAAGATGTCCAGGTATGGTGGCAAATGTGCACAGCTCAGGTCAAGTTCTCAGATGCCGAGATTATACAGAGACAGCCAAACCAACAAAGCAGGAAGGAATACAACTGGACAGGCTAGGGATAGGGGGAGGCAGATACCAGACTGAGGAACTGTCTGGCTGCAGCATCAAAGTAAAGCCTTCTGAGACAAGGACCCCTACCTTGTCCCAGGCTCCAGGCAAGTCAGCTTCCAGGAGAGAGAGACACACACAGAGATGCCTCCCAGAGGGTAAATAAATATTCATGAACAATGGTTCCATGTGTGAAAGGCAAGGATGGAGGATGACAAATGGTGCCAATTAGGAAGAGAGGGTGGTATATATTTTTAGAGTGGCTGAACAAACGGGAAAGGGTCACATGCTAAAAATACCACACTGGACCCACTCCCTGAAGAGCCTGGGCTGCACATGCTGGCTTTTCTTCCAAGCACAATGATGAGTACAGCTACTCCTCAGGGCCGGATAAATCACGTTGTGCTGCATTCATGCGTGTAAGTTACTTCATTACTCAAGAAATCAGTTTCTTCATCTATAAAATGTGGGGATTTTGCATTGCCTTATCTGTAGTCTCTATTCCTAAATCTACAACCCTATGCCTGCATGGGCACGATTGTTCTTGGGCAGATCCATGATGGGGGTACCCATTTCTGGCAACTTTTTTTGGAGGTTTCTCTTCTTTTAGGCTCAAACTGAGGGAGACCTTTGTACAAGGAAGCTCCTTCACTCTGAAAAGAAGTGGAAATCAACTCAGACAGAATTAAAGTTAAGACAAGGAGAATTCTATCAAGGAGAAGCAGAATTCAATCTATCAAAAGAAGAAACTCCTTATTTAATCCTATACAAACATGAATCCCAACCCAAGCCACAGAGCAAAGGTTGCAAACTCAAATGGAAACACATCCCAGCAGATTTCACCTGACTGACTTTGAAAGCCACAAATTAACATCATCTACATTGTACTGTATTTTTATTTATTTTGTTAAACACTTCCCAATTACATTTTAATCTCATCTCACTCACAGAGTTTCACAACTCCGAGTCAGATGAGAGACAAATGCCTTTTGAAATAACTAAGAAACAGTTTATTTCTTAATAAGGAACCTGAATTCCTGGATGAACGTTTAGCACCAAATTCTCCAACCAGCTTCCTCTTGCCTCCACCTTTTTCCAACTTCCTTTCATGTACTGTCTTCCCCCATTAGACTGTAAACTCCTTGAGGGGAGAGATTGTCTATCTTTTTCTTATTTGCATTATCAGAACTTAGTACACTGTCTGATTCACTGAAGGCACTTAACAAATGTTTCCTGAACTGAAGGAAGGAGGGTTATTTTCAATCCTATTTTAAGACTTTCCTCCTTGGAAGAAAAATAAAAGCTTTTTTCTGTACTAAGAAATATGGCCTTTGGACTGGAAAGGGTAGGACAAAAATGGCTATTAGGGCACCGAGAGCCAATATTAAAAGCAAGACAGTTAAGACAGCATCTAACTTTCTTTGATGAATGTGAAGGTACCAAGTCCAGATGAATTACATCTTTAGACATTGAAAGAACTTTCTGATGAGACTGTTGGGCAATCCTGAACAACCACAAAAAACAGGTACTGTGGGATTAGAGAACAAATGTTGGGTTGGTTTGTTTGGGATACATCTGGCAAACCAGCATGCCACAGAACTGATTCTGGCAAAATTCTAGAACTTAATAAAGAAACGACTAATGAATTCCTTCATTACAATCAGATGATTCCAGGCTAGACTTATTTTCATTTTTTGACAGGGTTACTAAACTGGTAGTTCAGGAGAATGCAATAAACATATTTTATTGAGATTCTGGCAAAGTATCTGATAAAGTTATGTCATGCTACTCTTGTGGAATATAAGTCAACACAATTATATTTTCAAACCATTCAGAACTGTGGTCGCTGGAATGTTCTGAGTCTCCAAGGTCATTCATGATTCTTTCCTCTTATAATCATCCTCTCTTCCCCAACTCCTGCCCTTACACTAGAGGACTTGAATGTCGATGCAGTGCTTTTGCAAACTTGCCAATTTCTCTTTTTTTTCACCTTTCATAAGTTCCACAACCAACTTTTCACTTCACCTCAGTTATACAGAGAGACCCATGAATGTTCCACTTTGTTAATTAGAAACTCTGGTATTCTCCTAACCGACCCTAACTTCCTAACTTCCAGGCCCCTCAATACTTTTTTAGGCCACTCATTATCCTCCTGACTTTATCTCCTCTCTCTCCAAGTTCAACACAATAGATAGCTATTTCAACTTCAGCCTCATCCTATTACTCTTCCTCTCTTGCTAATTTCAGTCCTGAATTACAGTAGCGACCATCTGTCTCCTCAGCTCCTGGTCATGAGCTGCTGAACAGAGCTGGAGAAAACCCACAATGGAGCTACACCGTAATGGTACATTACAAATTCATGTTATCCAACCTCAACGGGGCTCTCAATAGAGCAAGACAGTCCTCTTCTCCCTCTATTTGATTCCCTATCTCAATCTCCAGAGTTGTTCCAAACCTTTTCTTTACTCATTCATATCCCTTCACGTCCCCTAGTAACTAGCCCCTCAATAAGTGCACTTAACCCTATCCCCTCTGATCTCTACCAGACAATATCCTTCTCAAATTTTCAGTTTCCCTCCAACTGCTTTCAAACATGCTCGCGTCTTCCCCATCCTTAAAAAACCTCATCTAGACCATTTCATTCACTCAAACTATCATTCTAGATCTCTCTCTCTTCCTATTCTCGACCAAAATATTTGAAAAAGTTGTCTATACTCACTGTCCTCATTTCCTCTCCTCTCACTGACTCTTCAACCAACCCTTTACAATCTGACTTTCGATCTTATCACTCAACTCTCTCCCAAAAACCTCTTCGTTGCCAGATATAGTGGTCTTTACTCAGTCCTAATCCTTCTCAACCTATCTGCTACATTTGACTATTAACTAGTGACTACCCTCTTCTCCTGGATAATATTTTCTCTTGAGGTTTTTGTGATACCACTGTCCTGATTTGCTTCCTACCCATCTGACTGCTCATTCTCAGTCTACTTGGCTGTCTCATCATCTAATCTCACCCCATGTGTGTTCCGCAAGGAATCTCCTCTTCTTCTTCTTCTCTCCCTCTCTCTCTCTTCATCAGCTCCCATTGGTTTGACTGTCATTCCTATGCTGATGACTCCCAAACCTATATAGGCTACCTTAGTCTTTCCCCTAAGCTCCAGTCCCAGACCAGGAATTGCCTACTGGACATTTCAAATTGAATGTCCCAGAGATATCTCAAACTCAACTCATTAGCTTTTCCATTAAAACTTCCTGTCTTCCAAACTTGCTATTACTGTCAAAGGCACTACCATCTTTCTAAGTGCCTCAGGTTTGTAATCTTGGCAGTATCCTCAACTCCTCATTGTCCCTCACCTCAAATATCCAATTAATTGCCATTTCCAAAGGTCTGGTTGTCCCTTCCTTGGAAAACAGTATTTGCTGTTTAAATCATTCAGCCTTGCTTGACTTCCCCCGGGTAAGGTGAGCATTTCTCAAGACACAGGGTCAATAAGAGCACCCTAATTAACTCTTGCTCTGATTAAGCAGATGGTCTTCTTGATTCTGTGGAGTAAGGTAAAGCTACTGTGCCTCAGCTCATATGGCAGCCTAAATTAAGGACCATCTCTTTCCAATGACTCCCCCCCTCCTGGATTTTTTTCAGACATTGCCTCATTAAGTTACAATATGAAACATCCAGGCTCTTGCCTCAGGATTTCTTTCTGTGAGAGGTGAGAAAAAAACTTTTTTTTTTAACAATCTGCTTGGAGTTTTTATGATGAGCACATGAAGAGCTAAGTGCTCATCTTGAAAAACTGACTTATGGCTTGTTGCCTCTTGTTGGTTCAGTTTGCTCTGTTCTCTTGCACTTTCTTTGTAGCTGGCTATGATGGGAGAAAGGACTGGTTCTTTCCTTTCTACATGGTGAAAATTCCTGGGTAACATCATGCTATCTATCACTTACTTTTATTTTCAAGCTTCCCCTTTATTATTGTCTTACTTATATTGCTATCTAATTGATTCATGTATTTTAGTACTGTGTCCTTGAACAGCTTGAAAACTCTTCAATCACAGGCAGAGATCTTGCATCACTTCAGTTAAGAACTGTTTTATTCTTTATATTTGTATCCCTGGAGCCTAGCGTAGTGTCATGTGTGTCAGTGTATGTATATATGTATACACCCATATGTTTGTGTGTAAACACGTATACATATATAGACATACAGTCTAGACAACAATAACAATTATATAGAGTCAGATTTGGATGAATGGCCAGATTCAAACAGTTGTCATTAATGGTGCCATATCAACTTAGAAGATGTCTCCAGTGGGGTGCCTCAAGAATTTGTGGCCCTATTTACCAACGTCTTAGATGAAAGCATGAATTGAATGCTTATCAAATCTGCAAATGACACAAATTTGGGAATGACAGCTAATACAGAGGTCCTGAAACAATCTTGACAGATCAGAATACTAGGATGAATTGAATAGGATAAAATGTAACAGGGATAAATGTGAAGTCTTACATGTATACAAAAGAGCCATTACACAAGAACAAAACAGGGGTTACATTGTTAGGAAGCAAGTAGTCTGAAAAAGATCAAGGGGGTTTAGGGTTGCAAAATCACAGAACACAGTATGATATGGAAGCTGAAGAACATAATGTGATCTTGGGCTGCTCTATGAAAAGTCTAACGTATGGGAATATGGAGGTGATAAGATCACTGCCCCTACCACAATCAGAACACTGGAATATCTAGAATTCTTGGTTCAAGTCTGGGCACTACAGTCAAGGAAAGACATCGTTACGTTAATAGTTAGAAAGCTTCCAAAGGATAGCAACCAAGATGGTGAAAGGACATGTAGTCTTAGACCATAAGAGGTTTTTTTTCCTAAAGGAACTGGGAATATTTAGAATGGAGAAGAGAAAACTCAGGGGGCACATGACAGCTGGCTTGAAATATTTCAAATGCTACTGTAGGTATGAAGGATTAAACCTTTTCTATATCTTCACAGAAGAAATAACTAGGTACAAAGTGTGGAAGCTACGAGAAGGGAGAGTTAGTTCGTGCTTTTCAAAAGTGTATTAGGCAGGCATTCCCAGGACACTGTGAGTTAAAGAACTCTCACTTGAGGTCTTTAAGCAGGTTAGATCATCACTTATTGAATAAGCTTAGCGGAATTCTTTTTCCCATATGCATAACCCTTGATGATTACTGAGGTTGCCTTCTAACTCACTGAAGTTAAACACTAAGACTAAAATACTAATTCTGTTCCTGTGAAAAGCATTTCTCACATGTGATTGTGAAGGTATACTACTGTGCTATAAGAAATGATGAGCTCATTGATTTTAGAAAGACACAGAAAGATTTGTATGAAATAATGAAGAGCAAAATGAACAGAACCAAGAGAACGTTGTATATAGTAACAGCAATTTTGTTTTAAGAGCAACTTTGAGCAACTAAGTAATTTTATACCCAAATTAACTACAAAGAGCCTATGAAGGAAGATGCTATCTGCCTCCAAAGAAAAAACTGAGAAAGAAAAGCATGTATAGTATGGTTTTACACACACACACACACACACACACACACACACACACACACACACATACACGGATTTGTTGCTGATGGTAGCCATCTCTAGGACAGGCAGGAAAGAAGTGGAACACCAGAGAATACAAGAAAATGTAGAAGGTGGCACAGAAAGCAGAGTAGCTTTGAAAATGAAGAGTAGTACTTACTATATGGTTTTTGGAAAAAAGTAAACAGTGTGAAATGTAAATTCATGGTTTTACAGTGAATCCTCTTTTTAGATGGTGCTGTGTACATACAAATGTTCTTTTTTTGTCTATATTTAAGTTCAAAATGAATGTTTTTTACATTTTGTATTAATTTATTTTGATTTATCAACAATCATTTCTATAAGCTTTTGAGTTTTAAATTTTTCTCCCCCTCCATTCCCACCTCCCTCCCCAAGACAGCACACAATCTGATATATGTTATACATATATATTCCTATTAAACATATTTTCACATTAGTGATGGTGTAAGTAAGAATTAGAACCAATAGGAGGAACCACAAGAAAGAGAAAACAAAACAGAAGAAAAAAAATAGCAATGAATTTTTTTTTTAAAAAGCAGTTCTCATTCAGCTGGCCTAATGGTAATATTACCTGCCAATGGGCATGAAAAACAATGTGTAAAGTGATCACAAAACCCCAGAAGAGGGAGCGAAATTCTGTTCCTAGCCTTGCCTTTAACTCACTTTGTGACTTTAGACAAGTCAGTCAATCTCTTTGGGTTTTTGGATTCCACATCTCTAAGAGTGATAATACCATCTACTCCTCATCAGGAGATAACAAGAACAAAATAAAAAGCAAAATGGGGTGAAGAAAGCATTCTGAGCTCCTGAGAATGATGCCCTATCTATTTTTTCACGTGTCACTATTAATAACAACTGCCACAGATATAATGTGTTTCTCCCAAGACAAAGTGTTTTATGAGGATAATCACATTAATCCTCCCCATAGCCCCTAAAGTTACAAAAACAACAGATACTATGCTATGATCTCTATCTTCCATGCAGCAGCGTCACAAGAAGGACAAATGATTTGGCCCCCTTCACAACAAACTGGTACTGCAGCTAGGACAAGAACTCATGGCTCCTGGTTTCAGCCTCTGCTTGTACCCAGTACAAAAACATTTCTGTGATTTGCCCGGGTTGGCTGTCTCACAATGCTTTAGGAGACAGAATTGCCTCCAAAGGCAAGACTAAACAAGCTAGAGATAAAAAGGGCAGAAGCCCCAGTCTAGGCCTGGGGAGCCATAGGCCTCCCACCAGTTTGTACAGGGACCTCTCTGACATCTGTCACTCTGGTAAGGAAGCATTTAGCCATGATTCTGGTATTTACAAGGCCTCCGGGAAAAGAAGGGTAGCATCATTTTGTTAACAGCTCTCCTATTCATCATCAAGAATTATTATCAGCTGGGTTGCCTCTGAGGCCAAGGTACTGAATTACGGAGTCCACTTCCCTCCCAAAAGACATAAGGGGGATGTGTAACCAGCAAGACTTCTGCTCCAAGTGGTGCTTGGCTGTGCTCCCTCGAGCTCCTCTCTTCTTCCTGATGGACCCCGCAGACCTCTGTGATGTGGAGCTTAGCTCCTCTATCTGCACATATTTTTCAATCAAAATAAAAGAATCCTGGTTGTGGATGGATAGTAGAGGTGGCAGAGGAGCCCCAGGAAGACTTTGTATGTTAATCATGATGCAATTACAGACTGAGTCAGACACAAGCCAAGCAGGAGTCCTGTCTCATGGAAAACAAGGACAATTATTGACCTCCTTTTTCTTTACTCTCCACTGCTCCCCCTTTCTTACACCCTCGGGCAGATCAGCTGCTTTCTCCCTCCTAAGAACTCAGCCCACAGCTCTGGACATTGGAAAAATAGATGGGATAGGCAGAGTAGCAGGCAGCTCGTTATCATCCTGACAACTCCACTCGAGAAGAAGCTTCCTGACCAGTCTAGACTGAGTCAGTGAAAGAGCCACAGCTGAGCAGAATTGGAGGGAGGAGATAACCTCCGAATGCCACTCAAAATGGAAGATTAAGCTACGGATCGCCAAAGCTTCCCTCCCCATCCCAACCACTGACTCTAGTCTGTTTCATCCCTTGTCACATGAAGAAATGGTATTCCTCCACACAGCAATGAAGGCAGACGACCAAATAGAGGAAGGGAGCCCAAGCAAGAATGAGAGATGAACAAACAAGTGGATTATAAGATTCTCTCTTCTCCCAAACTGGCCTCCAAGGGTTATCTGCCCTAGCAAAAAAACTGTTCAAAGTCATCACACATCAAGGACTTTTGTCCTCTTGGAGATAAGGCAGTAAGGCAAGGACCAAGTACAAGAAGCAGAACAGGCCCCCCTGGGTTCTGGGGATGATATCTGTCTCTTCCAAACAAGGGATACACTCAGGGTGCAGAATGAAGCACAATTTTCTTTTAATATGGTCAATATTATTTTGCTTGACTATGCATATTTGTTTCAAGAGTTTTATCATTCCTTTTTTTTTCCCAACAGGGGAGAGGAAAAATAATTTTTATTCATTGAAAAAATAAGAATTAATTTAAAAAACAAAACACAAGCTAAAATGTAAGCTCCTTGAGGGTGGGACTATTTTCTTTGTTCTAAATCCTTAGAGCCTAGAATAATGCCTTGTATACAACTGACACTTAATAAATCCTTGCTCAACAAATAAATGCCAGATTGCAGAGCTCAACCAACTATCGCCCCTTTCCCAGTATTCCTTTTAGGGTGCTGGACAGGAAAGTGGCCCAGGTGAGGCTAAGGGAATTGTAGAGGAGGAGGAAAGACTTCCTAAAAATAACAAAGGTTAGATAAAATGCAGGGGAAATTAAGACACTTCTCTGTTTCTATTCTTCAATCCATCTCAAAAGCGGACAAAACAAGTAATCAGCTACCTTTGTGCCTAACACAATGGCAACCTCAGGCAGTTAGCTAGCTGTCACTCTCAAAGGAAGGAGGGAGGCAGTGTGAAAGCAAAGGGACTTCGGAGAGAAGACTAAGTAGGTGAAAGTCACCTAGGTGAAGGGACTTGAGAGGGCCCAGCTCTCTAAGTCAGGAAGTCTGGCTGTATTCTTTTCCATCTGGAGGGTGAGTGGGATTCCTCCAGAGCATCACAGTTTAACCTGGCTGATGAGGAATCTAACAGAAAAAACACAGCCCACCAAAAAAAAACGTTAAGTAGAGTAGAAGTATCTTTCCCCCTGGCTAATTTTAACGTGAACGAGATGCTCGACATGTGAAGTAGCTCATGGGGGGCCCAGATCTAATCTATTTTACCCGTGCTAGTGTAGTCACTTAACTAGCTCTGTGACCTTACGCATGATACCTTGTCTGTGCCATAGTCAAACAGGGAGAAGTCGATGTGCCCTGACTACCTCACAGAGAGGTCTTCAAGGTTTAAATAAAATAATGTGAGATAGAAACACAAGTGTAAGGGCGTGGTCTCATTTGGAGAATGATGCTTGGATGTTCTTGATATACCCAGAACACATTCCCACAATACAGAAGACAAAGAAAGACCTTCAGGGTACTTGCTCCCTTTAAGGATGTGGAGGGAGAAGTATGGCAGAACAAAGGCTGTTGTACTAGAATGAACTCTAGAGACAGACCTGATTGACTCATGTCTCGTGTGACCACTAACGCAGTCTGATTCTCCTGCCTCCTTGAAAAAGATCATGGTCTGGGAAGGAGCTTCCCAAGCACTTCAATACATGGCAATGACATTCTGCACTAAGAGAAATGTACTGGCAAGGGGCCAAGTGGCCTTTAAGGGGCACTGCCATTTTAATGGACTTGGTGATTAACATCATTCCACCCCTGCTAGCTCTCAGACTCTCTTTGCTCTCTTTCCTGGACTGCAGGGTCACTGCAAGCAGTGGCTACCCCGAGTGACCGTTTGATCCAAACATTAAAAAATAGATCCATCTATTTACCGTAGAAAAGAGACAGCCATTATAAGCCTATATATTACGTATTCCTTCTGGGGGGAAAAAAAAGATTGAGAGAAACTGAATTAAAATAGTGACTTGAAGAGGCTTGTCTTACTCTTCTAAGATATGGAAAGGACAGGAAAACGTCTTTGTATCTCACTCTACTGCGCAGCACCAAACAGTTCTCTCACTTCATTCTCCCCCCAAGGCAGGCTAGCCCCAGATGTGCCTCTACGGATTTTGATGATTCACTTTAATGATAAGACCACCTCCAGAACAAATCCGGCATTCAGACTGATTCAGAAGGCAACTGGCACAAATACCTGTAATCTGGGTCTAATCTTGTTTGTTTCCATTCCAATTATACTGCATCGATGGTTTAAAAATGGGAACCGTCTGCTGCGTACATCCAATCCATTTTGATAAAGAATAAATCTGTGTTACTGTGGACCTTTCTTTCATACAAGCTCAGGGTAGCACCAGCTATCTGAAGCCGCTGATTGGACAGGAGCAGTTCTAACTCTATTCAACTCTTCAAGGATTCAATTAATCATAAAGCCAATTCCATTTTGGGCTCCATCTGTCTTGCCTCCTTCAGGGACTAATAATCACTCACTGTGTGTTTTTTTACACACTAGTTGAACTGAAATTAAGACTGATTTCAGCATGGAACACTCAAGAAGAAAATGCATTTCTTGGAGGAAAATTTTTGAGCCATTCGAATGTTCAGTTTGAGTAAAGATATCTTTAAATAAACAGCAACATTATAGCGATTCAGATATTCCTAAGACTGAAATAACTCTCACAACACAAATCCCAGGAACACAGTATTCTCATAAGAAAAGCACCGAAAACTCCACTACAGGCTTCCTGCTCCCTACATATCACCAGCAGAGGGAAGAAAAAAAGACTAGGATTTCTGCTCTCTCAACACAGCAAAATTGTTAGAGAAGGTACAAAACAGCTGCTGAGGTAAACAACAGAGACCTAGGCCAAGATGGCCTATTCCAAGGGACAAGGGCAGTGAAAGAGCTATGGTTGTAGTGGCCTGATTCAGGTGTGGTCAATATCCTCAACATGTCAATAATTCCCGAAGGTGACAGTACAAATAGACAAGTTTTCATTTTAATTATTTTTATATTATATATATTTTATGTGTATATATATATATATATTAATATTTTTTAGTTTATTTCCAAAATCAGTGACTATAACCTTTCATTCAACCTAGCAGAAATGCATATATATGACTGATTCAAATACATTTTTTTTATCATGAAAAAGAAAATGAAATCTAGAAAAGAATAATCAGCACAAGGTGCTAGATTCTTTTTTCTTTATTTTTTTTTAAGACAATGGGGTTAAGTGACTTGCCCAGGGTCACACAGCTAGTAAAAAGTGTCATGTGTCTGAGGCTGGATTTGAACTCAGGTCTTCCTGAGTCCAGAGCCAGTGCTCTATCCACTGTGCCACCTAGCTGCCCCTTAGATTCTTTCTCCGTTAAATTTCATAGCCTTGACATGACTGTCTTGGCGCATGAAACTAAAATAATGAATTAAACCAAAACACTAGAAGCAATTAAAACCTAATCAGAACTAATGGCACACTCATTTCAAACTTAAAATCTAAGACATTTTGTGAGTCACAGTATTTATAAAAAAAACCCTATCAGTAAACATTTTTATTCATCTCAACAGGCATGTATACTTTTCATTTAAACAAGAAAATTCACTTAGCAATTAATTAATTGGGGGGAGATTGTTTAAAAGAAGAGAGTTGATAGAGTTTTAAAAGAAACAGTTTATTGAGTAGGTACGATGTATGTATTTTACCAATAGCTTTTATTTGAGGCATTCTATATTTGTCACTGTACAAATGATGATCTGGAAGGCGGAACCAAGATGATGGAGCAAAGGCAGGGACTTGCCTGAGCTTTCCCCCCAATCCCTCCAAAAACCTTTAAAGAATGACTCTAAACAAATTCTAGAGCAGCAGAACCCACAAAAAGATGAAGTGAAACAAATTTCTAGCCTAAGACAATTTGGAAGATCAGCAGGAAAGGTCTACCACACCCGGGAGAGAGTGGAGCACAGGCCAGCGCAGGCCTGGCCCCAGAACACCAGGAGCAGGTCTTGGGAGCCACTGAGTTAGCAGCAGCAGCAGCAGTGGTAGCGGTTGCTTCCCAAGCTCTCAGCCCACAGAGAGTAAGGGGGTCAACAACTGGTCTGAAGGAGATAACAGGCGTCTTTTTGCTAGTACTGAGGCGGGACTCTGTTGCTTTGCCCATTCTCAGATCCAGGTTGCAGTACTGGGTGGCAGTCCCAGGGAGAGAAGGAGCACTAGCATAGCAGAGCTTGTGGCCACAGTGGATGGGAAACCCTCCTCATGGTTCCAGGGCAGAAAAGAGTGCTTGTGGTCACTTAAATACCAGAGCACAGGCCAGGAGAATAGTAAACACCTCTTCTTAGATCATACCAACTTGGAAGAACTCTGAAAAGAGCTGCCCCAAACCCCTGAAGCTTGGGACAGTGTGCCCTCCACCCTGGAAGCAGAGCCCTACTTTAACAAAGACCCAAAAGTCAAGTAATGGGCTGGGAAAATGAGCAAACAATGGAAAAAATTTGACCATAGAAAGTTACTATGGAGACAAGGAAGATCAAAACACACACTCAGAAGACAACAAAGTCAAAGCTCTTACATCTGAAGCCTCCAAGAAAAATATGAATTGTTCTCAGGCGATGAAAGAGCTCAAAAAGGATCTTAAAAATCAAGTAAGAGAGGTAGAAGAAAAATTGGGAAGAGAAATGAGAGCGATGCAAGAAAATCATGAAGAATGAGTCGATAGCTTAGTAAAGGAGGCACAAAAAAATACTGAAGAAAATAACACCTTAAAAAACAGACTAGGCCAAATGATAAAAGAGATTCAAATAGTCAATGAGGAGAAGAATGCCTTACAAAGGATGATCTGGTCATTTATCAGTACTTGAATCTATCCAACATGTTGCCACACCTTTCCTTTCTACTTTTATCCTATCTTTTCAGGTAAAGAATTCCAAAGAGATAAAGATCCATGTTTCCAAGTGAGGTCTAATAGCCTCTGAGAGGCAGCTATGCAGGCCAGAAGGCTGTAATAGAAAAGGACAGAAAGGGAAATCAAAACAGAAAAAGATACAATAACAGGTAACATTACAAAGTGTTTTAAGGTTCACACACAGCCCTTCACATCCATTATTTCATCTGACCCTCACATTAAGCCTATGAAATGTAAATAAAGAAAAACGAAATGAAATAGTACCTTATATGATTATCCCCATTTTACAGCTGAGGAAACTGAGGCTCAGGGAAGATCAGGTCTTGCAAGAGACCACATTTGCCAATGGTCACATAGAGAATCAAACTCGGGTTTTCTCTGACTCCAAGTCTGCTTTTTTAACTGAACGACTGAGATAAGAATGGAAGCCCAGGCATCCCAAAGGCCCCCACATCTGCTTAACACAAGCCTAGCCTCAATGGCATCTTCTGGGCTTTCCATTCAATTCAACAAGCTTTAAATCATCACCAGCTATATGCAGGGCAATGGAAATACAAAGATAAACATTAAGTAGTCCCTGACCACAAGGAGTTTACACTCTATTCTACTAGGGGATGGGGAGATACAACTTATACTCAGGTCAAGTTATTTACTTAACCTCCAGAAGGAGAAGTACTAAAATGGAGGAGCATCCAGAGGCTCTTCTTCCAAGAGATGGCCCTGGCGCTAAGCCTTAAGAAGCCCTGCAGGAATAAAGGATGAGCCTAATAAGGCATGAGGCATGGCAAGGTGAGCAACAGGGAGGCAAGATGGACTAGAACGCAGACTGTAGAATGTATACAGGGGTATGATACAAAGATCCGGGAGAGAAATTATAGTGGGCATTAAATGCCAGGCAGGGAGTGAGGGGGTAAGAAGAAGTCACTCAAGATGTCTGAGTAGGGGATTAACTGTGGGTTAAGAACATAAATGTGGAAGAAGTGTGGAGTGTGAGTTGGAGATCAGAGAGGCTGGAATCAGGGAGACCAATTAGTAAGACTGTACTTACATGTGACTCTAGAAGCAACAGGGAGCCACTGAAGTTTACTGAGTAGGGAGGTGACTTGGCCAGACTTCAACTCTGCAAAAATCACTTTGGTGGCTCTGTGGGGAATGAACTGGGATAGGGAGAGACCAAATACAAAGACATTTGCAATAATGGATTACTGCAAGAAGTGATAAGTGCTAAAGCTAAGATGGTAGATACCTGAGTGGAAAGAAGGGGCTGTTTGCAAGAAATGTTGTGGAGACAGAAATGACAAGCTGTAGCAGCTGATTAGATATGTGGCATGTGTGTGAGAAATCAAGGAAGACACCAAGGCTGCAAGCCTACATGACTGGAAAGACAGTGGGGCCCTCAAGAGTAATAGGAAAGAGCAAAGGAAGCTGTGTTCTCTCTCAAATACCAGAGAAGAAAGGTGGTTGTGTCAGGAATCTGGAGATAGGCCCCCAAGAGTAGGCCTAAACTCACATTCAGCAGAAATTCCTTTGCGTTTGCCTCCCACCAAACCCGTAATAGATAATGCACAGTGAGAAGATACTCCAATAAGGGAAACATGTACTTGGCTCTTTGCTGGGTCCTGGCATGGAGAGGCCTGTGGTCTGGGCATTCAAAGATTAGTTAGGTCTGAGGCCTTGTAGCTTCAATCTTACATTTCAGTGACAAAATGTAGAGTATGGCAGGGAGCATCTCCACAAATGGCAGGAGCTTCAGACTTTCCAATCTAGTCCCTGGGGGTAAGGAGGAGCTGAAGTGTTGCTGTCCTGATGTAAGGTAGAAAGCAGCAGCAGGCTGGAAGGCAACAGATTCCCCTAATGTGAAAAAGGCCTCCAAATCAAATCTCTCATGAGGAATAGGGCTGGAACACTTGTATCTGTCAAGAAAGTGAAAGTCTGCCCTGGCCCCCAACAATTTTACCTCTACCTAGAAGATCCCCGGATTTCTATTCCAATCCCCAACCTGTCCTCAGAGCTCTACTCTCAAATGTCCTGACACCAGCTGACTATCTTTAATTCAACGTCCAGCCAAGTTCTTCAACTCAGCTGTCTAAAAAAGAACCTGAATAGTGAGAAGATTGGAGAACACAGCATATGAGGGTCAGCTGAAGAATAGTTAGATTTAGTCTAAAGAGAAAATTTCAGGTGACAATAGTCTTCAAATATATAAAGAGCTATTATGTCAAAGAAGAATAAGACTTGCTGTTTGACCTAGAAGGCCAGACGGTGGGAGAAGCTGCAGACAGGTAATGCTAATTTTCATATAAGGAAAAAAACTTCCTGACAATTAAAGACTGCCCAAAGTAGAATGGCTTCCTCACTGGGAAGTGAGCTTGCTCGTATGTGCTAGTAGATCCTCAAGAGAGGTAGAAGGGATATCTGGTCAGGTAACTGTTGGATTAGATGGCCTCTGAGAATTCCTCAACACATGCCTCCTCTCCTTACTTGTCTAGGTCTATTGATCATAGCCTCATCTTCATAAACCTGAAGCATCATTTCTTTCTTGCTCTTCTTCATCCCACGCATCCCAATCAATTGTCAATTCCTGTAGATCCTACCTGGACAATATCCTGAATTCATCCCCTCCTTTCTGCTTCTTGCTATAACCTCTCTAGTTCAGGGCCTCATCCCTACTCACTTAGATAATTAGAGCCATCACATATCTCCCTTTAACACTGTTGCCCAGAGAGGCTTCAGCATGATAAGCCTTAGGATCACATCACTCTTCAGGAGTTCCCCAACTTCCTATGGAATAAGGTATAAACTCTGAACTCTGATGCACAAAGCTTGCCACAATCTGGCTCCAACTTAACTTCCCAGCCTTATCTCTTACCCTACACCTTTACAAACTGGATGTCCTAGGCAATCAGGGCTGCCCATCCCAAGACCTCTCTCCCATCTCTTTACCTCTTCTCAGCATGCTTTCCCCCATGCCTAGAATGCCCCAGCTACACACTCCAGCTATGAATTCCTTCTTTGTCAAGGTCCAGTTCAGGTCTTCTTCCATGATTCCTTCTCTGAAGCATCCCTAACTTGAAAGTTGAAAGTGTATAGCTCACACCTCAATTTTCTCATAGTACTTGCCTTCGGATTTATCACATTCTCCCTATACTACTTGACTACGTGGTCTTTTTCTTCAATCAGACTGTAAACTCCTGGAGATCAAAGGCTATCTCCCTAGCATCTGGTACAACACTTTACACAGGTAGTTGTTGTTCCATCATTTTAGCTGTGTCTGACTCTGTTATCCCCTTTGGGTTTTCTGGGCAAAGATACTGAATGGTTTGCCATTTACCTCTCTAGCTCATTTTATAGATGAGGGAACTGAGGCAAACAGGGTTAAATGACATGCACAAGGTCACACAGTTAGTACGTGTTAGGCCACGTTTGAACTCAGGTATTCCTGACTCTGGGTTCAGTGCTCTATCCACTGTGTCACCTAGCTGCCCCCTACTTTACATATAATCAGTGCTTAATATGATTTTTAAAATTGGATTAACCAGAGATAGAATGCTAAATTTCAGCCATTCTCTTCTTTTGTCTTCAGTGCATCTATCTGGTAGATGCACGGGCCCTGGCTGACTCCTTGGCTGGATTGTGGGAATGGAGGCTAGTAATGAGTTTCTGAATATAAATTCATGGAATGCTGTATGTTAGTCATATACTAAGCCCATTCCTTGGCTAGGGCCTGCTGCTTCTTTTTGTGTAGATAAACAAATGCCCTCCCAGCTTTTCTCAGTGTCCCAACCTCATCTTCCATGAGTCCCTCCCCACTTCCACTTCCACCTGGTGGTATCAGCTGGTTTCTCACCATACAGAGCTGCCTTGGCTATTCTGGGCACTTAAATTTCCCAACTTTGAAATAACAATGGCAAAAAGACAAAAGTCCTAGATTCCATATCAACCAATGACAGGGAATTTTACATCTTATTACATGCCATCAGAATTCATAGTCTGATTTCAAGCACTAATTTTGATGCTGCCCATGTCAAAGTTGAATTTAATTTCCATTTTCAAGCTCTCTTCAGTTGGATGCAAGTCGGTAAAGTGGAAATGCCACTTTGTAACTAAGGGTAAAACTCCTGAGGGTAACACTTCTATTTTTCACGCCACATTTTTCTAGCCGGATTCTTTAAAAAATATGCATTCAACCTCCTTAATCCTTTTCATTTCAGGGTCCTCTGCAAAGAAAGTAATGACAAGGCTTCTGTCAGGAAACTCACACAATCTAATCCACCCTGACTTTGCCATCAAGGGAGACCAAGAGGACCTCTGAAAAAAAGCCTCAACGTGCTGGTAAGACGATCAGACACTCCAGCCAGAAGGCCGGTAGCCTAACCAAAGCGGTAGTGGGACCAAGGCAAATGATTAAATGCAATATAAAAGCAGAAAGAGGAATGGAATATCAGGAAAAACAAATTAACTTTAAACCTCAAGGTTATATAAGCTAGGAAAATACAGTAGTTGAGAAAGGGGATTGGCAGACAGCCTGAGCAAGCAGCTGATTTCTGAGATCTTTCTGAAACAGAATTACACACCCTCCAGGATGAGGAACTCTTCTGTTCCATAGCACTCAAGAGGCTGTTCTTTATTCCACACAGGCCATCACACACAACATCACTTATCATCTACGTCTGACACAAGCTAAAATAATGAACTGACATCTCTAACACTGTCTTCATTTAATCCGAGAATGCCATCCTGAGGTAGGTATCAACGGGTATTATTATCCCCATTTTATAGATGAGGAAAACGAGACTCAGACTGCCAGGCCCTTCATCCACGCAAGCCCCTCCTGATGGGTTCTTCCCACCGACTCACTGCTGCCCAATCCAGAGAAGCAATCACAAAAGCCCCAGAGTCCTGTCCTTCACCAAGAATCCATGGGGCACCTGAAGAGAGCTTTCAGTGCAGTCCTTTGTGGGAGGCAGAGAAAGCTAATACTGCTACAGCCTTTTGATCTCTTGCCCTTTCTCCATCCCTTGCTGTAAGTAATAGAAGAATCCACTACAGATAGGGAAAAGAGCAAACAAAAAAATTCTGATTTACTGGAGTTCAGTGAGAGGAAGGGAGGTAAAAGGAAGAAGGATCTCTCTACCATAGACCCTTTAGCTTAAACTTTACATAGAAAAAAAGCTACCTGAATGTTGCTTGATTGAGCTCACTAAGATTTTCTGAGAAATGAATCAAAGAGGTCCAGTTTCAAGATAGGCTTGCTCCTATTTGTCCAATATCTATTTCTGGCAAGAAGGGCAAGAGTAGAAAGTTCATGAAAAAACTTTTTCACTGATGCTGAGTGAAATGAGCAGGACCAAGAGAACACTGCACACGTAACAGCCACACTGTGTGATGTTGACTTTGACAGACCTAGCTCTTCTCAGCAATGCAATGATCTAAGACAACTCCAAAAGACAAAGGATGGAAAATGCTATCCACATCCCGAGAAAGAACTATGGAGTCTGAATGCAGATGGAAGTATACTCTTTGATCTTCTTTTCTTTAGTTATTTATTTCTTCTTTCTCAGTAGCTCTCCCAGTAGTTCTAAATCTTCTACACATCATGAACTAATGTGAAATTATGTAATACGAATGTCTAAGTACAGACTGCATGCCATCTTGGGGAGGGTGGAGGAGAGGGAAGGGGAGAAAATTTAAAACTCAAAATCTTATGGAAATGAACGTTGAAAAATGAGGCTATTTTCTCTGTTTTCGAAGACAGGCTGTAGCTTCTGGCGATTAAATTCTATTCAATTGAAATTTCAATCCATCAAGTATTTGCTGAACATTGAAATAGCTACCAAAGCATACTAAAAGAAAAGGAGCAGAAAGCTACTTTTTTTTCCCTCCTAGTTCCAGCTGAGATCATCTTTTAAATTAAGGGGAACTCTTTATCCACATCATAGAAGAAAACCTAATAAAAGCTGTCATAATGTCCTTACTTAGAGACGGTACCTTCCAGCTCTGCTCCTAGGCAATAGAAGGAAGCCTTCAGATGATGCAGATTTTCCTATATCCAGACTATAACCTGGTATTAATCAACCCAGATCTACTAGGTTATACTTTATTCAACACTTACTTTCCAATAAATGTTCTAAGGCCCACCCAAATTCACAGATTAAGAAAATGAGACTTGCTACCACGTATGAAGAAAGGTGAAATGAGCTAGATGAAATCAGGGAAAGACTTCAAAATGACTGCAATCCTGTCTGCCAACTTCTACATGCTCAGAGAAATTAACGGTTCTTTCCCATTAACTCTGACCTCCAAATGTTTAATAAAAAAGCTGGCAGACCTCAGGGCACCTCCATTTATTCTCTGTCCAGGACAATGTTTGACATTCTCTCACGAGTCTGATAAAACAGGCAGTTTGACAATGCAAATGAGGAAAGAAAAGAATACAGGTGTGTGAGGAAAGTGTGAGAATCTCATGACTATGCCCCTGCCAGGGAAGGATAGTTTATAGAGTAAAGCTATGCCCAGAGAACTCAACTCAATAAACATTTATTACATATCTTCAGCAATCAAGGTTCTGGTACCACTCACTAGGGATAAGACGACCAAAAATGAAAAATAAAAAACCACAACAATGGCTACCCTCAAAAGACTTATATTCGATTGGAAGAACACAAAGAAAGGAGGAAGAGTTCTGAAACAAGGGCTTGCATTCCATTTAGGAAGAAGGGACCAGTCCAAGAGAGGCAAACAAGGACCAGAGAATCACAGGCTTAGAGTTGGAAGTACTTTAGAGGCAGATCCCCCACTTTTGACATAGGAGGCGACTTCTGCACCTGAGTCACATGGTCACATGATTCACACTCATGGCCTCTGACTCCAAATCCAGCATCACTTCCCTCAGCCCAGGCTGCTTCTCTAACTGTGAAGATACGCAGTTGGATATCACAGGGAAGGAGCTTGTGGCCCTGGAAAAGTAGAACTGGATTTGGACTAAATAAATACAGGTTCCAGGATCCGGAGAAGCTTCAGAAGCTCAAGGATATTTCTTTTTCAGAGACCTGTCATAATTCCACCTGATGCTATATTTTGTCAGTCACAGTATCCCCATGGTGGCCGTTTCCAATTTCAGGGAGTGAATTCACCATCCACTTGAAAAGGAGTGGCAATACAAAAACTGATGCTCCTAGACTCTCATTTGTACACATATTTCACACCCTTGGTTCTAGGGTGCCTAGAACCCTTCATATGCCCTTCCCCCTATCCAAAAAGGATAGTCAAGGCAAGCATTTATTAAGCACCCACCACATGTCAGGTACTGCACTAAACATCAGCGATACAAAGAAAGGCACAAAACAGTCCCTGTCCCAGTTCACTGTCTAAATCATGACGCTGCATTTGCCACCAACATATTTTTAACAGCAGTCCAAGTCATAAGACAGCGGGCAAACTTTATGAATGACAGGGTGTTACACATGTGCCAGCACGCACAACGTCAGAGACTTCCAGACAAGTACAGCAAACAGTCATTCTAAAGCGACGCTCCAGCCCGAGTCAGCAGAAAAAACAGTCTGCTGAACTGATCTAACTCACAGCAAAGGCTCTGGAGGCAGAATTGTTCCCCAACGTCACGAGGCAAAGACTGAAATCTGAAGAGGTGGATAGGAAAATCAGAAATCCAAAAGGTGAAGAGGAATGTGGCCAGGAGATGGAAAATTCCCCAATGTTTTAACAAAGTCCGGACTACAAACTGAATTTCACAAGTATTAACTCTACTACACCATGTACACTCCTTTGCCTGGCACTATGGGGATCGAAAAGAAAAAGACCTATAATTCAACAGACATTTACTGGGACTGTAAGTAGACTGAAGAGAATAGTCAAGATATTTAACACATTCAATAGAACACTTAAGAAAACTACAAAAACTACAAAAATGAAAATGAACTAAAATCTTAAAAAAATAAACAATAAAGTGTATTACTATAATTTTTAAATTATATTGAATCAACTAAGGTGGCAGAAGCACCAGAAATGGGTAAAAGAAACTACTCAAGATATCCTGAAAGATAAACTCTTATGTGGATAAATTATACACACAAAGAAATTTAAACAAATCTTGACAATGCTAAGTAAAGAACAAGAATAAAAGAAAGTAAAAATTCACATGAGGAAATCAAGCAAGAATTAAAAGATACATCTCCCCCTCCCTTCCTTCTTAAAAAAAAAGATGAAACAATGAAAACAATGACTAACATGGAGAGTAGAAAACCATGAAAATTCAGAGAAACAAGCAACCAATTATAGTGAATTATACACAATGAACACAGTGCAATGGAAATACAATGCAGAAACTGTATACAGTGAGCTGGAAATATAGGCTCAGAAAAACACACTGAAATATTTAAAGGTCAAATCTAGAAGACAAGCCCAGGAATCTCAGAATTATTGATATCCCAGAGAATTTAGAAAAATATATTAATATGAATATTGTTTCAAGAGATTCTCAAAGACAATGTCCCAGAACTAGAAAAAAATCATTAGACAATACACATGATCCCCACAAAGAAAACCAAGGGGTTTTTTTCTAATTAATTAATTTTAGTTTTCAACAATCACTTCCATAAGCTTTTGAGTTTTAAATTTTCTCCCCTCCCCAAGATGGTGCACAATCTGACACAGGCTCTATATATCCATTCCTTTCAAACATATTTTCACATTAGTGATGTTGTAAGTAAGAATTAGAACCAACAGAAGAACCACCAGAAAGAGGAAACAAAACACAACAGAAGAAATAAAAATAGCAAATAGTGTACGCTTTGATCTGCATTCAAACTCCATAGTTCTTTCTCTGGATATGGATATCATTTTCTATCATGAGACTTTTGGAGATGTCTTAGATCCTTGCATTGCTGAGAAGAGATAAGTCTATCAAAGTTAGTCATTGCACAATGTGGCTGTTACTGTGTACAGCGTTCTCCTAGCTCTGCTCACTTCACTCGGCATCAGTCCATACAAGCCTTTCCAGGTTTTTCTGAAGTCTGCCTGCTCATCATTTCTTATAGCACAATAGTATTCCATTACATTCATATACACAACTTGTTCATCCATTCCCCAACTGATGGGCATTTCCTCACTTTCCAATTCTTTGCCACCACAATAAGAACTGCTATAAATATTTGTGTACATGTGGGTCCTTTGCCCATTTTTATGATCTCTTTGGGATACAGCTATTGCTATTGCTGGGTCAAGTCCTTTAGGCACAGTTCCAATTGCTCTCCAAAATTTTTGGTTGGATCAGTTTGCAATGCCACCAACAATGCATTAGTGTTGCAATTTTCCCACATCTTCTCCAACATTTATCATTTTCCTGTTTTGTCATGTTGGCCAATCTGATAGGTCTGATGTGGTAACTCAGAGTTGTTTTGATTTGCATTTCGCTCATCAATACTGAATTAGAGCATCTTTTCATATGACTATAGATGGCTTAAATTTCTTTATCTGAAAACTGCCTGTTCATATCCTTTGACCATTTATCAATTGGGGAATGACTTGTATTCTTATAAATTTGACTTAATTCTCTATATTTTAGAAATGAGGCCCTTATCAGAGACACTGGTTGTAAAAATTCTTTCCCACTTTTCTGTTTTCCTCCCAATCTTGATTGCATTGTCTCTGTGCAAAAACTTTTCAATTTAATGTAATCAAAATTATACATCTTGCATTTCACAATGTTCTCTATCTCGTTTGGTCATAAATTCTTCTGTTCTCCATAAATCTGACAGGTACACTACTCCTTACTCTCCCAGTCTGCTTATTAAAATATCAGCCTTTACATCTAAATCCTGAACCCATTTTGACTTTATTTTGGTATATGGTGTAAGATTTTGATTTATGCCTAGTTTCTGCCATACTCCTTTCCAGTTTTCCCAGCAGTTTTTGGTCAAATAGTGAGTTCTTATCCCAAAAGCTACTACCAAATAGTAGATTACTATAGTCATTGACTACTGTGTCTTGCCTACTTAACCTATTCCACTGATCCACCACTCTATTTCTTAGCCAGTACTAATTCATTTTGATGACTGCTGCTTTATAATACAATTTAAGATCTGGAATGGCTAGGCCACCTTCCCTAGCAATTCTTTTCATTAGTTCCCTTGATATTCTGTACCTTTTGTTCTTCAAAAACCAAGTTTCAATAGACCTACAAGCAGAAGAAATAAAGCTGACCCTTCCTCAGACTCTTTTTCTAGATCTTCATTCCAGATCAAGCCCTTTAACCTTAAGTATCCTACAGAGTCACCTGTCCCAGGGCTTCTTTTCTCTCTAGATGATCCCATCAAGTCCCATGGATTTAATTACCATCTCTATGATAATGACTCTCAAATCTACCACTCCAGTCCTAATCTCTCTGCTGACCTCCAACCTCCCATCTCTAACTACCTTTCAGACATCACAAAAAAAACCCCAAAACTGAACACATTCTCTCTTTCCTTAAACGCTGTCCCCCTAACTTCCCTATTACGGAAGAAGACAACAGTTTCTCAAAAACCCAGTGTGATCCCCACTCCTTACAGTGAGCCCCCAATTCTACACCTATATACCAAGGTCTGTCAATTTTTCAACATCTCCCACATATGTCCTCTTCTCTCCTCTGACTCTTCCTCCACTCTAGTGTAGACCCTCATACCTCATACTGGACTACCACAATACCTGCTGGAGGGTCCGCCTGTCTCAAGTCTCTCTCTCATCCAATCTTTCCTCCATTCAGGCAACAAACTGATTTTTCTAACAACATGGCTCCCTGTCTCCTTCAGGATCAAGTACAAAATTCTGTTTGGTGTTCAAAGGTCTTCATAACCTAGCCTCCTCCTACCTTTCCAGGCCTCCCTACCATTTACTTTTCCATTCAGTGACACTCCATTTCTTGGCTCTGAGCATATTCTCTGGCTGTCTCCATGCCTAGAATATTCTCATTCCTCACCATAACCCACTAGCTTCCTTGGTTTCATTTAAGTCCCAACTAAGACCCCACCTTCTACAGAAAGCCTTTTCTAACCTCTCCATTCTAGAGCCTTTCCTTCTTATTTATTTCTTATTTAACCTATATATAGATTGGATATACAGATTGGTTTGTTTGTTTCTTCCCCATTAGGATTATAAGCTCCTTGAAGACAGGGACTGTCTTTTGCCTCTTTTTGTATCCCTAGCACTTAAACACATAGCAGGCCTTTAATAAATGTTTACTGACTGACTGATGAACCCACTTGCAATGATAAAGAGAAAAAAAGGTGTCCAATAATGTTCTTTGGCACAAAAAACAAAAAAACTTAGGATGAAGAACACAAGGATTAGGTGAAGCCTTGAGGAGTATGGCTTACATTTTTGCTCCACATTCCAGCTTTTATTATGAATACCTGTCACAAGTAAATAATTGCTAATTGTTTGGGGTAGAGGGGCAGTGGCTAACTTCCTAAATTAATATTATGCTTCACAGACTTAGTCTATGTTCTAAAACAATGTGTTCCCTCTCTCTTGACAGGAAGAGGCTTACTAGCCACAACACCCCTGGTGTTGCTAGGTGGGACAGTGGATAGAGCACCAGGCCTGGTGTCACAATGAAATGAGTTCAAATCCAGACTCAGGTACTTACTAGTTATATGACCCTGGTCACTTAACCTCTGTCTGCCTCAGTTTCCTCTACTATAATATGGGGATAATAGCACCTACCTCCCAGAGTTAGATGATCAAATGAGCCACTCCCAGAACCTAGACCTCCTGATTCCCATACATCTTTCTGCCCTTCCCCACTAATTGTGTGGTAATCAGTAAAAGCATACCACAATATTTTATATACATGGGAGAAAATCTGTTCCTGTCACTTAATTTGCCATGGTATCTAATTAAATGTTTTTTGCTTAAATACATGGCATTGTGATACATATATGGTGAATACTTGGCTACAATTTTGAGTGGATGCTGTCTGCTACAAGATATACCCTGAACCTGCAGTAGCTTTCTGTCCTTAAGGAATATATCTGAACACAATTTCCACTTCTCAAATGGACAAAAAACAGTTGCTAATACAATGCAAAGTAAGCATAAGAAAATAGTATGCAACAACAATGTGACAATGGAAATAGAAACAATGAAAAAATGGAAAGAATGTACTACTACGCAATGATAATTAATGTTATGTAACATAATAACCAAGTTTAGCTGCTAAAAGAGATGCGAAAAGCGCATCTCCCTGCTTTTTTCCCTTCCAGAGACCGGAGACTATGGGTGTGGAACATTGTACACACATCGTCAAAGAGCTGAACATTTTTACTGAACGTTTTTGTTTCTAGTCTTAGCAACAAGGGATACCTCTCAAGGAGAAGGCAGATACACACATTTAGAAACAAATACGATATAAAATCCAGGGGAACAAAATTTTGAAAAAGATTAACGTTCTTAACAAAATGTGAGAACACACCAAACCAAACTACTTACCCACCCAGTGGTTATACAACTGGTTATACAATACTCTAAGAGCACAAGCTACAGAGAAGGGACATAAAAACCAGCTACGCTGGTCCATAAAAACTTGCATTGGTAGAGGGTTTCCTCACATGGGAGGTTGCCAATTGACATCACAGCCCTCTCCTGAGGTAACACATCCATCCCTTTCCCTACTTACATCTGTTGGTAATTGAAGTATTTTTTTTTCTTTTTAAAACGAGACCCTGAACTTGGTTTTAAGTGCATTAGCTAACCAACAGCATGGGACAACCATAAAGAGGGGTTAATAAGTAAGTTAGCACGTACAAATTGTTCCACAACTTTTCTTTTTCACCTATAAACAATGTCTATCACCTTGCCTACACCAGCAAGACAGAAGACAAGGGGGTCACATGCTAATTTTTACTAAAATGCCAATTTCCCCAAAGGATGACTTCTTTAAAACTACTGATGTCTTCCAGGGCCTCAATGGGGCTGAGCTTACTCCTCACTGCCAAATAAGGTGCAAACATGGCTTTAAATTTTAAATAGTCACAGGCTCATAAGAGGTAGAAGAAGTCACAAAGGTCAGTCATCCCACTCAATCACTACATTTTATGGAGGAGGAAGCTAAGGTGCATAAAAGTAAAGTGACCTGCCCAGGGTCCCACAGCTAACTCCAGATGCAGTCCTCTTTGCAATTCCACAAACTAGTTTTTGAATGTGAGACTAGCTGATAAACTATAAAAATGAGGAGAGAAGCAAGATGGGGTATTAGAGTAAGAGGTGGTCTTGGAATTAGGAAGCCACAGATTTCTACCGGACACATTGGCTTGTGACCCAGCACAAGTCACTAACTTTTCTCAGTCCTGGAGCAATTCTCAGTAAAACTCTCCATTGCAGAGCTGATATTGATCTGTGTTGTTAGAGGGAATTCATCACTTGGAGGTCCTTTCCCTTAAAAGGGGGGAATAAGATGGCACGGAGAGAACGATCTTCCAATTCTTTCCTCAAATTTAATCAGTTGTTTTGTTTGTTTGTTTGAACAGGTATAGTAGAAGCTGTGGGATGCCAAGTTATAAGAAGGTTGAAAAATAAGACTGCCAAAGAAGGATGGAGAGGAAGGCAAAAGCAGATGCTATAGGAACTACAGAAGGGTAGACATATCTAAGAGCTCAATCAGTAGAGACAGAAATGCACATAGGATTTGTAAGAGCATGTTCAACCTCAGGGCAGATACCACAACAGAGAGAAGGAAAGGGGGTGGGGGGAAAGGTTGTTGATTTCAAGCTCTGGGAGAGCATCAGGGGTATGAGACAGCATCTGCAAAAAGACCAAGGAGAAAGACTAAGGAGAGAGGTGAACAGTCAAATCCCATGCCTGGGGATCAGTTGTGCTCAATGTTCACCATAGTCAGATGATTAAAAGAAAGATCAACTTGGAGGGATATGGAGACCTTATATACACAATTAATCCAACCGTGCAAATAAAAACCCAGTGTCACTAATATTTAGATAGAAATAAACATAAAAATGTTACAATATTGTGTTCTGGTGGCAAACTACCACATGCAAAATGACCTGGCATGGCTTTTGACTGACCACTGGAGAGACATGAGGTGGATAATGAACAAGGGGCAAGCAGGGTCCCAACAAACTCAAAGTAGATTCTACTGACATAGGAAAACATATAACTTAACATAAGCACCTTTATAAATGACATAACAAATGTAAGACAACCAATGTAGAAATCACGATTTTGATTAAACCTAAGTGTAACCATCATGACAGTAAGTACACACCAAAAAGAAGACAGGAGATAGAGAGAGAGAATACAAGAAAGAGAACATGTGATTTCAACACTGCAAACAAGATATTAAAACTGCCCACATCCTGTATACTATGGACAGTAGATGTTTTGAGCCTTTACTGTGTGTGACATGACTCTTTGGCATGAATGATGCACAATTATTTACAAAAATTAGGTTAAGAAGTATCCTCTAGTCATGTTCCCTTCATCAATAAAACTGATCAAAAGCATTTATTATCTACTATGTGCATGGCCCTGTGGTAGAAACACTAAGTTTTTTTAAAAAGGAAAGAGCAACTACTCAATGAGTTTACAATCCATCGGGTGGCGGGAGGAGATGCCATGCACATGCATAAGTTTACAAAGACTGAACATACAATAAACATGAGGTAGTTATGGAATGAAGGCACTAGCAACAGGGAAGATATGGAAAGTTTCACCTCAGGGTGAAGGAAACAAGGTAGAGGTGCAGAGGGATTGCCTTTCAGGCATAGGAGTCAGTCAAAGGCACAAAGATAGGAAAGGAATAGAGAGAAGAAAACAGTTTTCTGAGAAAAGTAGCAATGTAAGATGACGCTAGATAGAAAGGTTGGGGTCAGTCTGTATTAAGGGGCAGCTGCTTATGTTGCCTACCTCTAGGTCCAGGTTCTGAACAAAGAACTGTGTGAGTTCAGGTGTACATTGGTCTATGATTTTAAAAAGGGAGAGGGAAGGGAAGGGGTACTAAATAACCTCTAGAGGATTTTTCCAGCCCTGGGCTGCTAAAATTCCAATAACTGAGCTTTATCAGACTAAATGCTATTCAACTATCCTGAATTAGCCTTGAGTGACTGTGCAATTTTGACATTTCTTCAGCATCATAACTATTTCCAAACCTATATCATACACACACACACACACACACACACACACACACACACACACACACACAGATAGATACGCTGTACCATATTCTAGGAAATGGTGCCCTAGAATGCCATGGAACATCCAATTTCACCTCAAAGTGCAGGTGGCTGAGGAGTCAATACTTGAGAAGAAATGTGTATTTTAACAAGATTCATCTGGAATAATAAAAAGTCTAGAATATCAAGGGAACTAATGAAAAGAAATGCAGGGGAAGGTGACCCAGCCATTCCAGATCTTAAATTGTATTATAAAGCAGCAATCATCAAAACTGCTTGGTACTGGCTAAGAAGTAGAGTGGTGGATCAGTAGAATAGGTTAAGTATGCAAGACACAGTAGTCAATGACTATAGGAAACTATTATTTGATAAACCCAAAGACCCCAGCTTCTGGGATAAGAACTCATTATTTCACCAAAAACAGCTCAGAAAACTGGAAAGGAGTATGGCAGAAACTAGGCATAGACCAAAATCTCACACCATGAACCAAAACAAAGTCAAAATGGGTTCAGGATTTAGATATAAAGGCAGACTGGGAGAGCAAGGAATAGTGTACCTATCAGATCTATGGAGAACAGAAGAATTCATGACCAAACAGGAGACAGAGAACATTACGAAATGCAAAATGGGTAACTCTGATTACATTAAACCGAAAAGTTTTTGCACAAACAAAGCCAATGCAACCAAGATGAGAAGGAAAGTAGAAAATTGGGAAAGAATTTTTACAAACAGTATCTCTGATAAGGGCCTCATTTCTAAAATACAGAGAATTAAGTCAAATTTATAAGAATATTAGTCATTCCCCAACTGATAAATGGTCAAAGGATATGAACAGGCAGTTCTCAGATGAAGAAATTAAAGCCATATATAGTCATATGAAAAAATGCTCTAAATCACTATTGATGAGCGAAATGCAAATCAAAACAACTCTGAGGTACCACATCACACCTATCAGATTGGTCAACATGAGAAAACAGGAAAATGATAAATGTTGGAGAAGATGTGGAAAAACTGGAACACTAATGCACTGTTGGTGGAGTTGTGGAATGATCCAACCATTCTGGAGAGCAATCTGGAACTATGCCCAAAGGGCTATAAAAATGTGTATACCCTTTGACCCAGCAATAGCACCTCTAGGTATATCCCAAAGAGATTATACAAATGGGAAAAGGACCCACATGCACAAAAATATTTATAGCAGCTCTTTTTGTGGTGGCAAAGAATTGGAAATTGAGAGGATGCTCATTAATCAGGGAATGGCTGAACAAGTTGTGGTATATGAATGTAATGGAATACTATTGTGCTATAAGAAATGATGAACAGGCTGACTTCAGAAAAACCTGGAAAGACCTATATGGTCTGATGCTGAGTGAAGTGAGCAGAACCAGGAGAATGTTGTACAATGACTAATATTGATAGACTTAACCCTTCTCAGCAATACAAGGATCTAAGACATCTCCAAAGGCCTCATGATGGAAAATGCTATCCACATCCAAAGAAAGAACTATAGAGTTTGAATGCGGATCGAAGCATACTATTTGCTATTTTTTTCTTCTGTTGTGCTTTGTTTCCTCTTTCTGGTAGTTCCTCCTATTAGTTCTAATTCTTACTTACAATATCACTAATGTGAAATTATGTTTAATAGGAATGTATATGTGTAGCCTATATCAAACTGAGCGCTGTCTTGGGGAGGGAGGTGGGAAGCGAGGGGAAGAAAAATTAAAAACTCAAAAGCTTATGGAATTGTCATAATTCAAAATAAGTTAATTCTTAAAAATAAATAAATAAATAAGTGATATTTTAAAGAAGAAATGTGTATTTTAAAAGAGGGGGTGGGGCTTCTTACAAATCACAAAAGAGCACTGAAGGTTTCCTTCTCTAGAGGAAACATTCTTACCATTCCAAAAGTTCCTGTTTGCATAAAACACTGACATTTTCAGGATATTGGGGACTCTGCCACCAGTATTCTGATGGCTTTGATGATATTGTGCTATCACCCTAATGACCCTCCAGCGGGCCATCAAAAGCAGTGCCAAATCATTTTGCAAGCAGCAATCTGTTACCACCAAAACATGAAATTGTAATATTTTATATTTATCTCTATTTAAATTTTAGCAACACTGAATAAATGTTAACATGGTCTTATGCTAATGCAATCACAGAAAAGTCCTAATAACACTGTGTACTCGCATAGCCCCTTGGTGAGTTAGAGAGATCAAAAGGCCCCATCCAGCTGCTGGTGCCTCTATGGGTTAAGCCCCCTTAAATCCACCATAAGAACAAGATGCTAGATATTTTTCTGTAAGAAATGTATTTCCACAAACAGGAACTTCTATGTTTTGAAACTGATGGCCTATAATAAGGGGCTTGGACTTACTGAAAAGGTTCTCAAAGAAGACCTAGGAAGAGACTGATAATGTTAGGCTTGGTCACATTTTAGTTAATGCAATGGGAGAAGAAATAATTGAAAGAGTCCAGGACTTCAGAAAGTTTAATGACTTTTAAAAGCCCCAAGAATAAGTTCTTCATTTACCAGAGGCTGAAGTGAGGCACTAGAAATTCCTTTAATCTCTCTCTCTCTCTGTGTCACACACACACACACACACATACACACTCTCTCTCTCTCTTCTCTCTCTCTCTCTCTCTCTCACACACACACACACGCACACACACACACACACACACACACACTCATTTTCCTTTTGTTTCATCATAAGAAATGATGATCCTGGGGTTAATGTGAGGTTAGAGTTACTTCCTTTATTGTGAACTATAGCTACCTATAAACTACAGTTTACCAAGTAAACTAAGGAAGAAGGAGCTACAAAGGGTAGGGAGTAAGTAACCTACAATCCTGAAGTGTGTAGTTTCAGTTACCCTTGAGAAATCTATCAACACATTTCAGAAGTCAAGTTCTCAGTGGCAGCCTGGGGATCAGCATTTGAGAGGGCTTCTTACAGCACTTCCTTCCCCATAACACTCCTACCCAGGATGTTCCAACACTGTTGCCCCATCATTAATAAGAAGATTCAGACTCTTGGTGGTTTTAATCAGAATCAAATTCTAATTAATCAGATTAAAGATGAGAAGTAAACACAAAGAAAATATTTTCCTATAAAATTCCCAACTGGTCAGATATCCAGAGCAGTTTCGCACCCAAAATGTTACTGTTGTGGCAGATAAGGATGCTCTGCTTCTGCAAAGGGCCAAAAGAAATTTATTCCTTGCCGGTTTCACAGGTATGAAGAATATGGTCCTGAATAACCAACTGTGGTATAAAAATAAACTGATCTCCCTCATGGGAGGAATAGTGGGATAGTCCCACAATTCTCAACAGTTCTTCCTGAGAAACTGCCAAGAAACTCACACCATGGCTTTTCCACCCTTTGATAAAAAATGAGGGATATCACATTTGCTGGCTTGCTACTGATTAAAGGACATATTCTATCCACATCCAGAGAAAGATCTCTGGAGTCTGGATGCAGACAGAAGCATACTATTTGCTCTCCTTTTCCTTTGCTGTTTCGTTTTATTGCTTCATTCTTGTGGTTCCTCCCATTAGTTCTAATTGTTCTTTACATCATGACTAATGGGAAAATGTTTAATATGAACATATAAGTAGAGCCTATATCAGACTGCATGACTTCTTTTGGGGGAGGGGGAGAAGAGAGAGGGGGAGAAATTTTAAAACTCAAAATCTTATGGAGGTGAATGTTGAAAAATAAAAATAAATTCATTATTAAAAAAAAAAGAGAGATTCTATAACAGCCCTCCCTGACCAGATGCTGATTACCTATCAAAAGAGAAATTTCTAGGAATTCATGCCCTCTTTCAACTCCTCATACTGCTATTGTAAATGCCTTACTCACTTTATGCCTTAGAAATGTGGTATAAAGTATCTATTATCTGAGATATGGGCTAGGAAATAGTCATGATGCAGAAGAAATGTCAAAAAATTCACAGCCACTTGAGGTTAATATGATAGTTAAAGAGCAGTTGTTCTACTCTGAAGTACCACATCACACCTATCAGATTGGTTAATATGACAAAACAGGAAAATGATAAATGTTGGAGAAGATGGGGGAAAATTGGAACACTAATGCATTGTTGGTGGAGTTGTGAAATGATCCAGCCATTCTGGAAAGCAATTTGAAAGTATGCCCAAAAGGCTATAAAACTGTGCATCCCTTTGATCCAGCAATGCCACTTCTAGGTCTGTATCCCAAAGAGATCATAAAAAAGGAAAAATGACTACATGTACAAAAATATTTATAGCAGCTTTTTTTGTGGTGGCAAAGAACTGGAAATTGAGGAAATGCCCATCCAATGGGGAATGGCTAAACAAGCTGTGGTATAGGAATAGAATGGAACACTGCTGTGTTATAAGAAATGATGAACAGGCAGATTTCAGAAAAACCTGGAAAGACTTACATGAACTGATACAGAGTGAAGTGAGCAGAAGCAGGAGAACATTGTACACAGTGACAACAACACTGTACACTGAACACCTATGACAGACTTAACTCTTCTCAGCAATACAATGATCCAAGACAATTCCAAAAGACTCATGATGCAAAATGCTATCCACGTCCAAAGAACTGATGGGAGTCTGAATGCAGATGAAAGCATCCTATTTTCACTTTCTTTGTTGTTGTTTTTTTGTCTCTTTTCTTCTTTCTTCTTTCACAAAATGACTAAGGTAGAAATATATTTAATACTATTGCACATGTATAACCTATATCACATTGCTTGCCATCTGGGGGGGTGGGAGGGAGAAAGGGAGAAAAATTTGGAACTCAAAATCTTATAAAAAGTGAATGCTGAAAACTATCTTTACATGCAATTGGAAAAAAATAAAATACTATTTACATTAAAAAGGGAAGTTGTTCTGAAAAAGATCTGGAGGCTAAAGAGAACTGAAAACTCAATGTGCATCAGCTATGTGATGTAGCAGGCCAATAAGTCAATGCAATATTGGGCTACATGAATAAAGGAATAAATCCCTCTGTGCCATATTCCGGTCACAAGATACTCAAAGCTCTCATGCAGTTCTGAAAGTACAAGAGGGGACCTGAAGAACTGTCCAGTGTCCAGGAAGGGATTATTACATTGTTGTTTATCCGTAGAGGGTATAATCAAATCTAATGGGTGAAAATTACAAAGGCAAATTTAGGTTTGATGTCAGGGAAAACTTCCCATTAAGTGCCTACTATGTACAAGGTACATATTAGATGCTGCGGATACAAGTAGAAAAAATTAAAAATGCCTACTTGCCAGAAGTTCATCTTTTAATGAAGACAAGAATATAAAAGGGAGGAAGGCTAGGAAAGAGGGAAGAAAAGAGAGAAGGAGGAAGGGAGGATTTATTAAGTGCCTACTCTGTGTCAGACACTGTGTTAAGTGCTTTGCAAATATTATCTTATTTGATAGTCACAACAACCCTAGGAAATAGGTATCCCCACTTTACAATCAAGGAAACTAAGGCAGACAAAGGTTAAGTGACCTGCCCAAGATCATACAGCTAATTAAGTATATGAGGCTGGATTAGAAATCAGATCTTCCTAACTCAAGACCCAATGGTCTATCCACTGTGCTGCTTCTAGGGTACATCAATACAAAGTTAATAAATGTGAATCTATACAAGGTAGTTAAATATAAGGTCATTCGGGAGACAGACACTAGCAGTGAGGGAATCAGGAAATACTTCCTGCAGAAGATGGTGCTTGACCCGTCTTTTTCTCTTTTTGACCCACATCTTAAAGGAAGAGAGGGAATCGATATTCTGCACGATTATGTAACAAAGGAAGGAACAGTTCTTCATTACCTTTCCCACAGGAATACCCAAAACTGTAGTCTGAAATGTGCCAATAAGAGGACTAGAGGACCTTCCCACAGATCTCTCCATCTCCCAGTTTGACAGGCATTTCAAAGGTGTGATTTTCATCCTGACCATCTAAATGGCAGAACCCCTGGCTTACCTGGAGAAAGCAGCACCCAACACAAAAGCAGAATACTCCTTCACCAAGTTCTCAGTACTGTTGAGCCCACTGATCACCACCTGAAGACCTCCAAAGGAGAGCAGGTCCTGGGCATTATCCATCTGCAAATGAAGACAGTGTTTAATAGGGAATCTCAACCACTCAAACGAGAACAATCCTTCTCACACCCATTTTCTTCTATATGGCCAAAAGTTAAAAATAGGGGACATGTAAATAAAAGGAAATGCAAACAATGACCTTTGGATTTACCAGAAAAGAATATTTATGTAACACCACACAAGTAATACTCTGTACCTGTGGGGAATTGATTCGAAATGAAAGCTATTTACTACCCAATGACAAATAAATTCTAAGGAATTTCAACAGTATGATTAGGGTTTAAACTTTATTCCTCATATGAATGAATTCCTCACACATATGCTATTAACACAAGAACTACACAATGCCAGGAAAAAAACAACAACATGTCACCATGCTTCCTGCCTCTGCCTGGCTCTTCTGGGGCACTAGACAGCATATAATGTAAAAGGCAGCACTAACTCTAAAATAAATAACTCAGGCTGGGAAAGGACCCTACTGGAGTAAAAAAAAATGTAAGAGCTTGGCAGAATCCAGTAAAGGACAAAATATTCATATCCTCTGAGATTCCATCAATAGGTTTATACTCCAAGGAATTCACTGATAAGAAAGTCTCCATACACCAAAATATTTATAGCAGCACAAGAATTGGAAACAAAGCACATGTCCACTGAATGGTCAATAGCTAAACAAATTATGACATATGAATGCAATGGAATGTGTTGTAAGAATTTGTGTATGTGACAAATACAGAGAAGCATAGAAAGACCTACATGAACTGATACAGAGTGAAGGACACAGACCCAGAAAAACAATGTATAAGGAATACAACAATGTAAATGGAAAGAACCACACACCCAAAACAAATCAAAAGTGACTGTAACCAGAGAAGCATGGAGAGATCTACAGGAAGGAAACAAAGTCAAGAAAATAATATATACAGTATCTACAACAATATAAACAGAAGGAACAACTACACACCACAAAATCAAAAGTGAATATAAAGAACCCACTCTTTGACAAAAACTGCTGGGAAAACTGGAAAAGAGTATGGCAGAAACTAGGCATAGATCAAAATCTCACACCATATACCAAAACAAAGTCAAAATGGGTTCAGGATTTAGATATAAAGGCTGATACTGTAAGCAAACTGGGAGAGCAAGGAATAGATTTATGGAGAACAGAAGAATTCATGACCAAACAGGAGACAGAGAACATTACGAAATGCAAAATGGGTAACTCTGATTACCTTAAACTGAAAAGTTTTTGCACAAACAAAGCCAATGCAACCAAGATGAGAAGGAAAGTAGAAAATTGGGAAAGAATTTTTACAAACAGTATCTCTGATAAGGGCCTCATTTCTAAAATACAGAGAATTAAGTCAAATTTATAAGAATATTAGTCATTCCCCAATTGATAAATGGTCAAAGGATATGAACAGGCAGTTCTCAGATGAAGAAATTAAAGCCATCTATAGTCATATGAAAAAATGCTCTAAATCACTATTGATGAGAGAAATGCAAATCAAAACAACTCTGAGGTACCACATCACACCTATCAGAGTGGCCAACATGAGAAAACAGGGAAGTGATAAATGTTGGAGAAGATGTGGGAAAACTGGAACACTAATGCACTGTTGGTGGAGTTGTGGAATGATCCAACCATTCTGGAGAACAATGACCAAAGGGCTATAAAAATGTGTATACCCATTGACCCAGCAATAGCACCTCTAGGGCTATATCCCAAAAAGAACATACAAATGGGAAAATGACCCACATGTACAAAAATATTTATAGCAGCTCTTTTTGTGGTGGCAAAGAATTGGAAATTGAGAGGATGCTCATTAATCAGGGAATGGCTGAACAAGTTGTGGTATATGAATGTAATGGAATACTATTGTGCTATAAGAAATGATGAACAGGCAGACTTCAGAAAAACCTGGAAAGACCTGTATGGTCTGATGCTGAGTGAAGTGAGCAGAACCAGGAGAACATGTACACAATAACAACCACGTTGTGTGATGATTAATATTGATAAACTTAACCCTTTCCCTCAATACAAGGATCTAAGACATCTCCAAAAGTCTCATGATGGAAAATGCTATCCACATCCAAAGAAAGAACTATGGAGTTTGAATGCAGATCAAAGTATACTATTTACTATTTTTTTTTCTTCTGTTGACTTGTGTTTTGTCTTTCTGGTGGTTCTTCCTAATGGTTCTAATTCTTACTTACAACATCACTAATGTGAAAATATGTTTAATAGGAATGTATATGTACAGCCTATATCAGACTGTGCATCGTCTTAGGGAGAGTGGTGAGGAGAAAGGGGGAGAAAAATTTTAAACTCAAAAGTATATGGAAGTGATTGTTGATAAATCATAATAAATTAAAGGAAAAAAAGTGAATATAAAAAATAATAAAGATCAAACAGGATGTGAATGAAGAGATATGGGAAGATAACCCAACCTTTCAAGGAGGTGAAAAGTCCACAGGTGTGCATGTTTTGGGGCTTTTTCCACGTTATCAATCAGGTATGCTGAATTTTTTTTTGTCTCTAAAAAATACTATATTATATGGGATGGCTCTCTGGGAGGGAAAAGGAGAGTGATCCTTGGGATAACCACAACAGAATGCATCAATAAAAACTTATTTTTCAAAAAGTAAATATAATAAAATTATAAAGATTAAACATGTCTCAAATGAACAGATGTGAGAGGATACCCCCCACCCCCAATCCACCTCTTCATGGAGGTAGATCTATAAGTGTTACCTACTGCATATGTTTTCACACTTTTCCAATGAATAGAAAAGTTGTGCTAATTTTTTTCTCTTCTTTCTTTTTTTTGGGGGGGGGTAGTGGCCAAGGTCTTTAAAAAATACTATTTGTTATAAGGGGTATCTCTCTGGGAACTCAAGGGGGAGGGAAACTGGGTATAATTATAATGATGTAAAAAATAGAATACCAATAAAAATTTATGTATATTAAAAAAAAGAAAAGAAAAAGAAGGCAGACACCATTTTGTCTCCAGGAAAGAAATGCACACAATAACATGAAGCTAACTGACACTATTAGTGTTCCTGGAAAGCACACAAAAATTAAATTCTAATGAAACAAACAAAAATTATTTCAATGAGGAAGAAAAGGATAAACTATGTGAAAAAACCGATATCTGAGTGTAGAAGTAATTTAATGACCAGCTAAGATTTTTTTAAAATCTCAGAAGGAAACAAAGGTAAGTAAAAAGGGTGGCACAGTGGATAAAGTACCAGGCCTGCAATCAGGAAGACTCATCTTCCTGATTTCAGATATGGCCTCAGATACTTACTAGCTGTGTGACCCTGGGAAAGTCACTTAACCCTGTTTGTCTCAGTTTTCTCATACATAAAATGAGGTAGAAAAGGAAATGGCAAATCACTCCAGCATCTCGTCCCAAAAAAAAAAAACCCAAATGGGGTCACAAAGAGTCAGACACGACTGAAAATGACTAAAGAAGCAGATGGAAACAGGAGTGCCACACACCTATAAGAAAATATCAAATAATGAGCATAACTGTAGCTCAGGGTAGATAGAGCGATAACAATGCATAATGGAGGATAAAAACAAACTGCCACCTTACCTGGCTTCTTTTGTTCTCTGCCAAGGAGAAAGATCAGCCAGAGATGGGCAGGGAAAAAAAAAAAAGAATTAACAGGGAGGTAAAGTTAAAAAAAAGTGAGGCGGTGGTAGATTCATCCTAGTTGCATTCAATGAGTTCAAATCATCAGACCTAGATAGAGCACAGGGTAGAGAACAGAGAAAGAACTGGCAGAGGTGACAGCTGAGCTAAGACCTGATGTAATTTTTCGCCTAGAATGGGTCATGCCAGACTGACCTCGTTCCATTTTTTGAAAGAACTATTAGACTAGAGAAGTACAGATTCAGAAAGGTGGATTCTCAATTATTTGAATTAATCAGAATTGAAGAGAAGTCATTGTTGGATCAATGTCCTCTTGGAGGGAGCTTTCTAATGATGTGTCCCAGGATCTGTACTTAGCCTTTTGCTATTCAACACTTTTATCAATGATTTAAGAGTGGCAGTGGAGGATTGTGGAAAATATTTTCGACTCATAGCCAGGAGAAACATTTACTAGTTGTTTAAGCTAGTAAACTAGAAAAAAAAATTCATGCAAGTTTTTCTGATGAAAGGATATAAACAGGCAATTTCCAAAGAAACAGTCATATGACAAAAAAACTCCTCCAAATTACTAATAGAGAAATACAACTGAAACAACTCTGAAATTCTACCTCACGCCCATCAGATTGGCAAAAATTGCAATAAATTAAAATGACAAAGTTAGAGGGGGTGTAAGAAAACAGTCACATTAATTTACTGTTGGTGGAGCTGTGAAATGGTACATTTCTTCTGGAAGCAATTTGGAAATATGTCCAAAAAGTCACTAAATTGCACGGCCTTAGACCCATTAATATCACTACTAGGCCTATACCTAAAAGAAATCAAAGAAAAGAGAAAAAAGGACCAACATGTATAAAAGTATTTGTAGTAGTTCTTTCTATAGTGGCAAAGACCTGGAAACTCAAGGGGCTATCCCTCCATAATTAGCTAGATAAATTATGGTAAATGAATATAATGGAATTTTGTCATGATATAAGAAAAGACTAAAGGGACAATTTCAGAGAAATCTAGGAAGACAAGACCCAGAAATAATGCAGAGTGAAATGAGAGGAACCAGGAGAATAATTTATACAATAAACACAATACTGTAAAAATAAACAACTTTAATAGATTTAATAATAATAATTGACTTAATAACCATGGTTATTAATACTGACTTCATAACTATGGTTATTAATACTGACTTAATAACCATGATTCCAGAATGCAGATGAGGATGTATGCTATTCACCTCCTGACAGATGTGACAGATTCAAGTTACAGAATGAGACTATGCAGTAATTTGTTTTGTTAAACACACATTTTTGTTATAAGAGCTGTGTGTGTGTGTGTGTGTGTGTGTGTGTGTGTGTGTGTGTGTATTTCCATTTGCGAAGAGGATGGAGGAAATAAAATAAATGCTTGTTAATTGAAAAATTAAATTAATAAAGATTTTAGAATGTTGATCAATGCAATGAACAAGTAGAATTCCAAAGAATGCAATCCAACTCCTGACAGGAGGTACTGGACTCAAGATGCAAAATGCGACATACACAGCAAACAAAGGAATTCATTGCTGTTGATCATACATATGAGTTTCTTTTTTCAATGTGCAAAGGGAGATGGGAGAGCAAAAATGCTTGTTAGTTGGGAAAAAAAATGAACATTTTTAAAGAGCTAAGTATCTGGCCCAGGATAAGTCACTTAGCATTAATTTCCTCAACTACGACATGTGGTTACCAATACTTGCTTTAACAGCCCTCATGGGGTTGTTATGCTGAGGAAAATGCTTCAGGTGCTGCATCCAAGTAGGCTATCATTATGAAGGTATGGATAGCATGTTTATCAAAACTACAAGTGACATGAAGTTGGGGAAAAGAACTAAGAAAATGGAATAACAGAAATAGGGATCCAAAAGGTTCTAGATGCACAATGTACGAAATCTAACAAGAAAATATTTAACGTGAGAATGAACGGAAAGCCCTACACTTAGGTTCAAAAAAATCATATGTACAAGTAAAGGGTGGGACAAGTTTTATGTCTGTACAGTAATTCATGTGAAGATGATCTTGAGGTTTTAGCAGACCAAGTCCAGTCAATAGCAACCAAAAAAAAAAAGTGAATTTAGGTTGCATTAAAGGCTAGAATAAACAAAATTAAGGGTTAGTTGTCTAGTACTGCCCTGGTCAGACCATACAGGAATATCGTGCTCAGATCTGAATGCCACCAGGTTTGACATACCAAACCATAGCATGTCCAAAGAAAAGAGAACAGAATGAAAAGGGAAAAATATGATAACTCTGTTCACGTATCTGAAAGACATTTGTTATTTTCTGCCTGGTCTCACAGAGATAGGAGGAGAAACAACGGGTATAAATTGCAGAGAGGTCAATCTAAGTTTGATTTCAGGAAGAATCTCCTGAGAATTAGAGGTGCCCACAAGTAAAATGGACTACACTGGAATGAAGACATTCTCCTTCTGTGGAGATCTTCAAGCAGAGCAGAGTCTGGAACTTGTAAAGCAGATCCACGTTGAGGTCCAGGTTGGAATAGGTAACATCCAGGATTCTGAGTATCTCTCTGCTAATGCAGAACAACTGGAAGCTGACTCCAATCTAAACACAGGCTGCTTCTCAGCATAACTGAGGCCAGGCTCAAGTCTTTCGAACAGAGGCTTTTTAGTTTTCAGTGTTCACTTCCACAAGATTTTAAGTTCCAAGTTTTCTCCCCATCTCTTCCCTCCTCCTACCTCAAGAAGGAGTGCATTCTGAATACTCCTTCCCTAATCTGCCCTCCCTTCTATCACCCCCCTCCCTTCTCTTATCCCCTTCCCCTTCTATTTTCCTGCAGGGCAGGATAGATTTCTATACCCCACTGCCTGTATATCTTATTTCCCAGCTGCATTGTTTTTAATCGGCTGTACTGATTTTTTTCCTCTCTAAAAAATACTATTTGTTATATAGGATGGCTCTCTGGGAAGGGGACAGAGGGAAGAGAGAGGGAAACTTAGGATAACTAGGGTGATGTAATAAACAGAAAATAATCAATAAAAACTTATTATTAAGGAAGTACCTGGGGCCATCCATGGCTCACTTCTTTCCCTACTCTGTTTGTCACTCCTCAGCCTTTTGTACCTTGTCACCTTCTTCTTTCTTTGTCCCTTCCTCCCTCCAAGCTTTCCAGCTTCTTTATATGTGTCATAAATTAGTAAGTAAGCCCCTTGAGGATACAGACCATACTCCTTTTTTGCCTATATTTGTATATTTTATCATGCTTAGCAACATACCTGGTGCAGAACAGGTGTTTAATAAATGCCTATTGAATTGACTTGTGACAAAATCTAAACGGAAGCAACAACAGTAATAATAAGTAAGATTTATAGAGTGCTTTATGATTTGCAAAATGCTTCACGTGCTATTTCATTTGATCCTCATACCAGCCACATGAGCTAGGTACTCTTATTAATCCGAGGTATAAAAACACATGAGGAAGCTAAGGCTGAAACAAGTTAGGTGATTTGCCCAGAGTCACACAGGATCTGACAGGAGAATGAACTAGGAACCAAACTTCAGGTTCTCTATCACAGTTTTTTTTTTAATGCCTTTAGTCAAACAAGAAACCATGAGCCATGGAGGGAGTTTATCCATCCTTGAAGAATCTACTAACAAAATTCTGAATCCACAATCATCATTTTCATCAGCCCAAGCTGCTCTTTTCAACTGAGTTTAATTGCAGCTGTTTGACTTTCTGGGTCACCATGTCTCCTTTTGGTTAACAAAACTTCACAGTGTGGGTGGCAATGTCCTAGAATAGAAGCCCAGGGCCCCACTACCCTCCGGAACTCTTCCAGAACAGATGAGAAAATGGGCTTGCCCAAGGTCAGGAAGATTACAAGTGGCAGATGCAAACACTGCTCTCCTCATTCCAAATGCGGCAATCTCTGTACTACACCCCTGCTCCCTTCCTTCAGCATCATAGAGTGTTAACTTCCAGGCCTTTTAATCACTCTGGTCACTCTTCTCTAGACATGATTTGATTCATCAGGGTCTTTCAGGAATGAATACAGTATTCTGCATATGGTCTAACCAGGGCAGAGTATAATGAAATACACATCAATACAGTGTTAAACTTCCACCTGTAGGCTTAACGACAAGACTGACTTTCTAGTTTGCAGGGCTGCTAAAAGCAGTATTTTCTTAATCGAATTAACTGATCTGTGCTAGCTGAACAACGAGATCCAAACCGCTCCCCATACTGTCTGAAAATCTCTCCTCTTTTGGTGACTGACAATGAGTTACCTATTATCCTGTTTCTCTCCCTTGTGGTCAGTCTCTTTGGCTGACTCTTCTTTCCCTAGAGCGTAAATGCGAATACTAGCTAAATTTTGTTCCTCAGCTCTTTCCTCTCCCAGCATTTCCTCTTTCAGCAATCTGATTCTGCCTGAGACTTCCAATTCATCCATGGGACTCACCAACTACCTACCTAGCTCTAGTCACGGACTGTCCACTGCCTAGTGGACATCTCCACTCTGATTACAGGTTAAAGGCCCCTGGCTCCCTGTGGAACCTTGAAGGAATCCAAATCCTTCAAGATCTGGAAAGAATCTGTATTTGTCTGATTGCAAGGAGCTCCTCTGAAACCAGTTCTGCTGAGAGTCAAACCGACAGGTACCTTTGTGTCTGTCATTGACCTTTCAACTCCCCCTAGCCCATCCCACACAAAGCAGAGTACTAAAAGACTAACAAAATGGGGGACTATGATGAAACCCTTGTCAATCTATCCTCTTTCTAGATCTCCTATGCTTAGATTAAACACCACAAGCTTACTGGCCCCATTCTTCCTCTCACTGTTCTTTCTGATTTTCCTGACATAAAAGAAAGCTTACGTCCACAGGGTGACATCCTGGGGAAGACGGGTATTGTTGGGGGTAGTACATATGTGTAGAGTGCTTTAAGGTTTGCAGAAGTTCACTGACGTAATCTCATCTGGTCCTTATTACCTTCCCTAAACAGGTTTAAATTCTTGGCCATCTATCTGCAGGGCAGCTGCGACCTTTGTTTTAAACTAACAACAGCGAGACAACCACCACCCTCCAGGAGAGGGTCTACCTCAGAAAGGGTCATCAAATTCACTGCTGACTAAAATAAACTCAAGACTGTCAAAACTGCTCACATTTGTACACGGCTCATTTTTATCCTCAAACCAATGCTGTGAGAGAGGGTAGAGCAGGGATTATTCTGCTCCTGAATAATAACAATAATCCTGAATGTTGTGTTTTTCCCAAAGTTACATCTGGAAGAGGCAAAAGTAAATTCCACGTGGCTTGCTTCTACTCTTCTTTTATTAAAAAAAAATTAAGCAAAAAGAATTAAGGGCAGAGAGATACGAAACAAGCAAAGAGAGAACAACAGCCAGAGGAAAGGATAATAATTTCATCATTCAAGAGATAAAGGAAACAACCAGGTTCCTGCTAACCGGACCTGAGGCTGGGCAAGGAAAAAATGAATGCCAAAGTAGAAATTATGGTAACCTTGGTTTCAGTCAGTCGGACATGTATCCTCATTTTAAAGGGAGAGATTTTAAAGGGATCAAGCAATGATCTTTCTAGAAGAGAAGTCAGCAGAAGTATAGATAGCTCCCAAGAATCAAATTCTAAAGATAGAAACAGAAATGATTTTAGAGAGGGATGAAAATGCCTCAAGAAAGATAAGTGAACATAAAGAGAATCTCACAACCAGCTTAAAATTACAAGTATGTATAACCTTTGACCTGGGCAATACCATTACTAAGCCTGTATTCCAAGGAGGTAAAATGACAGACAGAAAGGTCTCATATACACCAAAATATCCATAGCAGTCTTCCTGGTAAAAGCCAAAAACCAAAAACAAGACAGTTTCCAAATAACTAGTAAACAACAGATCAAATCACAGTATATAAACATAATAGACTATTATTACACACACAAAAATGTGAAAATGAGGAATTCAGAGAAACATTGAAAGACTCATATTAAATAGTGGAAAATGTAGAAGGATGAAACGAGAACTGTATGTACAAGGATTATAATAACATCAAAAGAAACAGTAAAAAAAGAAATAAAATTCAGATTATTCACAGTGTCTAAACTTAGTTCCAGGAAAATGATGATTAAACACCCTCCCTCCTTTCCAATAGAGGGGTAGACTGTCCCATGTGCCATCAGTTTTCACTGCTATGTTAGTTTTGCTTGCTTTGTTATAAAAAAATGGTCTCTGAGGAGAGATGGTTATTGGAAAAGGACACAAATGTAAAACAAAATGAAACAAAACAAAAAGAATCAGTAAAACATTTTTCTTAAGAGAGAAATGGAAATATAAATTTTATAGCTAAATAAGATCATGTATTGAGATGGCAAATTACAATACGATAAAATAGTACTCTACTTAGCTTCCTACCCCTCACCCCCTAAAAAGGCAAGTATAAAAGACAAAATGGCAGCTAACTGAAAATTAATACAAAAGAACAGAAAGTGCTGCAAGAATATGAGGAAGAGCTATTCCACAATACTTAGATTGTCACAGACTAGAAAGTTTCAAAAGATGAAGTGCAAACAACTAAATGAAAAAACTACTCCAAATCACAATGATGTTGTTGTTGTTAAGTCATTTTTCAGTTGCGTATGACACTTCATGACCCCATTTGGGGTTTTCTTGGCAAGTGGTTTGCCATTTCCTTTCCCAGCTCATTTGACAAATGAGGAAACTGAGGCAGTGTTAAATGACTTGTCCAGGGTCACACAGCTAGTAAGTCTATGAGGCTAGATCTGAACTCAGGAGGATATGACTTCTTGACTCCAAGCCCGGCACTCTATCCACTACACCACCTAACTGTTCCAGCAGGTGTAATAACAAATAAAGGCAAATTTGAAGTTCTCACTTCACATTCATCAAACTGGCAAACATGAGAAAGGACAGAAATAGTCAATGTGGTAAGAAATCGGCACATTAAAACACTGTTGAAGGAAGAATTGGATTGATCTAACTTTTCTGGAAAACTATTTGAAATCATGTCAGAAAACACTCTAAATTCTTTATACCTTTTGCACCAATAATCCCATTAATTGGAAAATGCCCAAATAAATTCAATGACAGAAACAGAAGTTCCATGTATACCAAAATCTAAGAAGCAGTATTTTTTCCTGTGGTAGCCAAAAATTGTAAATAAGGTACCCACAGACTTGGGAATAGCTGAACAAATAGTGGTATAATATTCAGGTAAGATAATTGTCACACCAGCTTAATCCTGTTAAAGTCAAGCAGAAATACAACATCCTCTGAAATCCTTCTTAACCAAGGGCTTGAGGTTTTCCCAGCACACAGCCCAGTGTCCCTTGGGCCACAGATTTTTAGCCCTGATAGTAGGTTGAGTCATAGGGTACGCCTGCACAGGTTGGCAATGGATAGGGGCCAAAACTAAAATAGGCTAAACTTCTGCAGGCCACATACAGGTTTTTAGAGCCAGACTGACAATGGTTGATTTCCACAGGTCACATTACAAACAGGTGAGAGTGCACAGTGGCAACCCACCCCGCCAAGTTACATGACAGGCACAATAGTGACTAATAGAAGGCGGGTTAAGTGAGCACGGACAAAGCACTAGTTACATCTTTACTTCCTTTTATATCCTCTACATTTTCTGCGGTCCACCCAAAATCCTTTAGTAGGCCACAAGAGGCCCACGGGCCACATGTTGCACAGGCCTGTTATAGTTTCCCTTCAACTTCTGTTTAGCCTTCTTTGGGAAAATGGTCATTATTATATCAAATGAACAAGGAATTCAGAGAAACATGGCAAAGCAGAATTGCATACAATTAATAAATACTTATTAAATGTCTACTATATGCAAGGGACTATTATAGGTGCTAGGGATACAAAATGCAATCCCAACTTATGGGGAGTTTCCATTCTAGAAGGAAAGACAAGTAATATGTGTGTATTCAGACTAAATATACAGCAAATAAATATAAATGAATACAAAGTAGTAGAATACAAGGTTGAGGGGAAATGGTGCAGAAAGTAGTACTTGGGCTATGCCTTGAAGGGAAAGAAGGATTCTATGAGGAAGAAGTGAGAACAAAGTATATTACAGGTTTGGAGAACAGCCTATGCACAGACAAAAAGCTGGGAGTTAGAGAGAGAAGAGGGAGAGAGAGAAACAGAGTTTGGCTGGATACCCAGTGTGGAGTGGAAATAACATACAACGAAGCCATAAAGTCAGGTTGTGGAAAGGTTCTGAAGGATTTTAAAAGGTAAACAAAGTTTATACCCACTTAAACTTACTGAGGAGGGGAGTAAAATCATCATACTTGTGCTTAAGGAAAATCCCTTTGGTAGCTGTAGGGAGAATAGCACGACTCAGAAAGAGCCCTGCAGCAGGACACCAATGAGAAGGCTATTGTAATAATCAAGGCAGGAGCTGGTTTGAATCAAAGTGTCAACAGTGCGAGCAGAAAGAGGCCAAATGCAAGTGTTAATGTAGAAATGGAGAGAAATAGACATGTGAAGCAAGGAAGAATGAGGAATGAAGGAAAACAAGATTAGAAATCTGGGCAACTGGAACAAGCATGGTGCCTTCAATAGAGATACAGTTATCCCTTCCACATCATTACTTTCCCCATTGAGGTTCTGATATATTATGGGTGGACATAAGAAATTAAATGGGAATTTTTTTGGAGTTTTGTGGAAACCACAGACGACACAGAAAAAGTTTAGAAACTCAGAAATGCATAAAATATATGCACAGTATTGTACAATATTATCATATTTTATCTTTTAATACCATAATAATTCAGACTTCTTCTTTGGTACAAAGGGAGGGCTGAAGAGTTTTATGAGGACTTTCCAGATTGTGGTGGCACTGCGCCCCTAACACCCCATGATGTGGAAGGGAAAACTACAGTAAAGTTTGGAAGAAGAATGAGTTCTCTTTTGAACATTTTGGGCTTGGGATATATCTCTGGGCTATATATATCCAATGCCTATAAACACTAAAAGCCCACCAAACTCTGATTAAGTGCAATGACTAATCCAGTCTCCAAAAGAACAGATAATGAAACACACTCTCTTCTCTTCCTAGAGATGTGGGAGACTGCATGCACACAATATCACAGGAGTTGTCAGACAGTTGCATTGTCAGTCAGGGTGACAATTTTTTTTTCTACACGGAGTATTCAATGGTGGAGATGGAAGGTGGGTGTTGTAAAGGACAGACTGGAAAAAGGAGAGATTTGAAGACCAATTAAACAGGTGATAAGGACATGAACTAGGGTAGTGGCATTTAAGGGGAGAGAATAGCACTGATGTGCCAGATATTTCAAAGAGAGAGAACATTAAGCTTTGGCGATGGACCGGTTTTAGGGAAGGAGGTTAAAGAACAGTGGAAAACGCCTCCAAATTCTACTTCATTATTTCAAGCCAATCTTTTCTTTTTTTTTTTAAATATTTTTTTCTAATTACATGTAAAAATAACTTTTAAAAAAATGTTGAATTCTAAACGCTCTACCTCCCTTCTCTCCTCTCTGAGACAGCAAGCATTTTGATTCAGGTTATACATGTTCAAACAAATCTTTGATTGGGATCACATATCCTAAGTGTGACTTCTTCTTGGCCAGCTCTTCGCATACCCCATGACAGCCTGAGTAACAAGGAGGCCACACTTGTCTCTGACCTTTCTGACTAAAAACGTGCTACATATTTGGACAGTAGTAATGACACAGGCCTTTTCAGGAAAGACTGTGGAGTCTCCTTCAGAGGTTACCATTCAATACATTTTGCTTCTTCACCTGATGGACATAATATTCCAAATCGTAGAGAGCCATTATCTTCTCTTCCAGGGTGGTGCTGGAGCTATTGAACTGGCTGATCAGTCGAACCATAATCTGGAGGTCACTCTCAATGACTACATTCAAGGCTTCAAAGTCCTTCTTCAGATCCTCAATAGGGCGGAAACGTCGCCTGACCTCTTCCTGTCGGGCCTAGGGAAAAAAAATAAGGACAGAGACAAGCTGAAGGAGAATTAGTTCAAACTCATCAGTCCCCTTGGGGTCCTGCATGTTGGTGTGAGAGAGGGAACAAGAAAGTACGTGAGAGCATGAGGAAAGAAAGGCTGGGAGGGAAGATGGCAGAGGGCAGGTAGGGAAGGGGGTAAAACCGTAACAGACAATGGGAATCTAAGGGTATGTATCTGAGAGCTCCTGAACCTTTACTACTCGCAGTTAAGAAAGTAATTGCTTAGATAAAAGTAAAAAGTTAATGCTGTGTAAGTAAAATGACCAGACTTGGCCCTGGAGAAGAGTTAAGAAAATGTGCCCTTCTCCCTTCATTGCAGGATGGGGGACAACGGGCATGGAATACTACATATACTGTCTGCTACAATCACTGTGTTGGTTAAATTTACCAAACTGCTTTTTTTCTGCCTTCTTTTTCAATCTCTTACAAGGGATGGTTCTCTTGATAGGGGGAAGGAGGATATATTTGGAAACAGATGTGACATTTTTTAAAAGGTATAAATTATCTTGTCAAGTTTTCCTTCAAAACAACCCATGATGCCCACGAAGTTCAGGACCTGCCTGATTCTACACTTTCTAAAACTCTAAATCTTTCCACTATGTCCAGACAAGAGGACCCCGGGAACCAACCTCATATACTTAGACACTTATAATATATTTGGAAGAACTTCCAAAAAGGGCCTCTAATTTGTAGGCTCAAAAAGCAGCAACGATGTCCTTATGCAAGTCTTCTTGGGCAGAGAATGGAACCTTCCCATTCCTGCAGTTGCCAGCATATGATTTCCAAGTGTAAATGGTTCATCAGACCTGGGATTAGCACACTGGGCTCTTCCTGAGACATCTGGGATGCCAATGGTCAGCAAGTCTGAACTTCAGTCTCTGCTCCATAGCTGTGTACCTACCTGACACAAGAAGTTTTTAGGGGAGCCTGGGAAAGAAAAAAACTGTGGGCAGAGAGAGCTGTCAAGAGTGGGAACAATTTACGGATGAAAAATAAATCACTGTCATTACTGTCACAGGTGTACAATTTGTAGGACTGTTTGAAATGGTTAACTTACTGCATGTACTGTACCCAAATCCCTAATAATCTACACTCACCTCTCCCCATATATGCACACAAAATGTTTCCGAGATCAAGCTATGCTGTTATGTGGGGAAAGGCCTTTAATTGAATATTTCAAACTTCTGATAGTCCCTATTTTTCATTCCAATTGCAGAACATAGCATTCACAAATTCTGAAAGGACACAGGAGGTTTTGTCTCAAATAACAGGGTGTCTATGATCCAAGACAAATTAAAAGCCTTAGATATTTAGAAAATCAGGATGACGAGAAGCAATCAGCTACAAAATGCTCATCTATTACCTATGAGCTTTTCTCCCACCTACTACAAGCACCTTCTGGGAGCAGCATCCAAAGGGAATGAAAGAGCCCAAATGAAAAAAAGACCATGCTCTTTGCAGGAAAAAAAAAAAAGACTCTGCAGAGTTCCACATTTTTTCTTCTCCGAGCCCAAAAAGGGAGATACTGTCATAGCATCCAGTCTTAAGGATTGTCAATAACAATGCTGAGTCACAGGTGGACAGGTTGGATAGGGAACTGGACACCTCTCCTGGGTCATATGCCAAGCCATGAGCTGCAATTGCTTAGCTTTAAAAACTAAGGTCCTCATGACAGCAATCAACTCCCTTGGGGGGAAAAAACAGCTAACAACGATAAAATACTCCCAAAACATAAAGCCAACCAAATAACAGAGACAAAGATATTAAGAGTATAAAAGGTAAGACTTAATATTAACAATCCAGAATCCTCCTGGGAAGTGAGAATCTTTGGAAGGAAGGATAATTATTTTAGCATGTTAAAATTCTACAGAACGAAATTAAGCTCATGACTTTTCTCAAAATCATATTGAGAAGTAACCTCCTTTTTTTGGCAAGATGTTAACATAATCACAGTTAATGGCAAATACAAACTTGTATTTGACCATGTATGCTCCAAAAACTCTTTACACTGGGATAAGGACACGGTTCTATAACCCACTCAACCCATTTAGTTAATTAGCTATGTGACTTTGGGTAAACCACTTTCTCTTTCTGAGTCAGCTAGATAGCACAGCAGATTAGAGTATGCATTGGGTCTGGAGTCAAGAAGAACGGAGTTCAAATCCAGCCTCCTGTACTTACGAGTTGTGCGACACTGGACAAGTAATTTAAGTTCTGTCTGCCTCAGATTCATCTGTCAAATGGAGATAATAATAGTAGCTACTTCCCAGGGTTGTGAGATCAAGAGAGATAATATCTGCAAAGTACTTAGCACAGGGGATAGCACATAACAAGTACTTAATAAATGCTCTCTCTTTCCCCTTCTGTACCTCATTTTCTGTAAAGTAACATACTGTTCTCTAAGATATAAAGTTTTATGGTTCTATGAACCAGTTTTGAGAAAGTGAAAATAAAAGATTGGAGTTCAAATCCTGATGCCATAAGAATCCTGGGAATAGGCAGCATAACCTATCCCCAATAGAGATTACTGTTTTCTCACTCTCAGAGCCAAAGCAGACAAATTCTGATGTTCAATGATTAAGAAAAAGAGAAATGAGACCTGGCTCAGCACAAACCCTAGAAATACCTGGTCAGATGAAGTAAAATGTTGAAAAGAAACCAAGAGGAGTAGATCTTATTTTTAAGGAGGTCATCTTCAATTGGGAAAACAGCAACAGAAATGTTTAAGACTTTAAAAAAAAATGTGAACTTCTTGATAAATACTAAAACCTCCCAGCCATGAGTGGAATATATGAAGTAGGCAAGGGAGAAATCATTCCCAAGGAAGAAGATATTTGGATACCGGAAAGGATGCAACAGACGGCCAAGTTCTTGATTTATATGACAGGCCTAATTCAGGTATAATTCATTCATCTTCTCAACTGCGAGGGAGTGAAAGTATGGAGGCGGAAGAGAGTCTGAAGAGCAAGATCAAGCTCAGGCCTTTGGTTTGGGATCAACCTGCAGGTTCTCAGGATCTTATGCAGCCTTTCTCAGTACTGACAGCCTGTTTCCTTTAGCAGCTGCACAACCGGCCTGCTGAGGTTACTGCTACCAGGTGGAATTCACAGGCTCTCAATAAGAAGTCCACCTTAGAGAACTGTCCAGGATACTGACAGGTTAAGTGACTTATCCACAATGCCAGTGTGTCCTGAGGCCAACTGCCTCAAGAACACACTGACTCATTTCTTACTGTTGTTGCTCTTGTTAGCGATAGGGGTGGGAGCAGCGGTGGTAGTTGCAACCCATGGAGATTACAAAGGCTTGGGGAGAATCATGAGAACCCTGTTTCCAAAACAAAATCAGAATGAGCAACAATGGAATGTGTGGGAAAAATACGTACCTTATCTTCCTTTGCACCACCTGCTCCCTCCTTGAATTTTTCAAGAGCAATCTTGAGTTCCTGAGTTGTGAAACCATGTGTGTTGAGGTCCAACCTAATAAAATACAATTCCAAACTTAGTCAGAAGGGGCCATTTCCCTGTGCAAAGGAGGCCCACTGGGGAGCTGTGCCAGGCTTCATTTGCTACACATCATACCCAAGGGTTCAAAGGCAAGGAGGAGGGGAAGAGCCAAGAGACCAGTTCTGTCTGGGAGACACCCAGTGTACACTTCACATTACATGCTATTGCATTAGAGATGATCAGCCATAGTCAATGAGTACAAAATAGCTAACTGCACAAAGGGAGTTATGTGTACCCCCTTATGTTGGCATTAAGTACTACATAAATCAGTCCATAGTTATTGTTTACGAATAGCACAGACTAGTAACCCCTTAATGGCAAGTGCATATGTGGCAAATGTTAAACTGTCTAACAATGACCCTGATATCAACTTCCAAATGGTTTTATGACTTTTTGTTTCCCTTTTTATTTGTGAAGCACATATTCTCAATTGCTAAAAGGCCTACTCCCAAAAAATAAAGAGCTGACTGAAAACGTGACAAGCATTCATGTGCACAAGACTGGATCTTGATTACCAGAGTTCTGGGAATAAAAGGAAAGCAAATCTGATTCCAGGTTTAACCCGGAGGAATTTTTTCAAATATACTTTTTTCTTGACACTCTTCATTATTTTATAAGAAGATAACGTTCATTGATACATATTAAGTCAGATCCTTCTTTTTTTTTTTCTTAAGCGGCTTATATTCTAATGGGTGAGCCTATGTATACAAATCAATTACGTCAAATGTATTTCTAGTACATTCTACTAGCTAGAAATTTAGTTTAGAAGGTTCTTTAATTCCTTCACAAGCTACCAGAACCCCATCACTTTCACTCATGAACCCTGCCATGAAATAAGTGGGATGGGGTCATAGAAAAGGAGACATAAGGAAGAGTATATTTAATAAGGAAAGAAGAAAGGATGGAAACAGGTGAAAAATTACATTAGACACAGATGGATATAGTCTTAAACCGCTTCCTGCTATTACTTCCAGACATTCCTAAGTTCTATTTCTCCAAGGAAATGCTTCCAAGAACCTACGGTAAGACTACCCAGAGGGCAATGGGTCAAGATGGTGATCTATACAATTTACATTCCTCTAGGACAGAAGCAACAGACCAAGTCCTGACTCTGGCTCTCCCCAGTGATATGAAATCTTAGGGATACCCATGGCCTTCATTTGTGGGGAAGGAGATCACAAAAGTGAGATGGAGTCATTCAAGAAACAATAGCTATTACTGGACTATACCCCAAGCAATCTTCATATGCACCAAAATATTAATAGCAGCACTTTCTGTAAGAGCTAAGAATGGGAGACAAAGCAGATGCCTGTCAATTGGGAAATGGTTAAACAAGCTGTGGTACACACATGTAACAGAATATTACTGTACTACAAGAAATGAGAAAAAGCAGTAACTTGCTTGAGCTCTCCCCCCAAACCCCTCCAAATACCTGTAAAAAATGGCTCTTAACAAAATTCTAGAGCAGCAGAACACACAAAACAGAGTGAAACAAATTTCAGCCCAAGACAACCTCAAAGGTCGGCAGGAAAGGTCTACTGCACCAGGCTGGGAGAAGAGTGCAGTTCAACATGGGTCCTGCAGGCAAAGACTGGGCCTCAGCAATCCTAGAGCAGGTACAGAGGACTGAATCAAGGAGAGCTATGGTGGTTTCCAGACTTCTCAATCCACAAACGCCAAAGACAACTTAGAAGGTCAGTAGGAAAGGTCTGTCAGACCTCAGTGAGAGAGAAGAGCTTGGTCCAGCCCCAGTTCTGGCACAGCCCCAGGGTGGCAGCTGCTTCCAGAGCTCTAGGTTCACAGACAGAGGGGGGATCAAGCAGCTGATCAGAGGGGGACTGCAGGGATCTCTTTGCTGGCACTAAGGCAGGATTATCTTGATTTGCCCCTGCTTGGATCTGGGCACAGTCCTGGAGTGAACAGGAGCACTGGTGTGGTGCACCTGGTGGTGGTGGTAGAGAGGAAATACCCCTCACAGCTCCAAGGCAGAAAAGAGTGCTTGTGGTCACTCACAGACCAGGGTACAGGCCAGGAAGGAGTAAACACTTTGCCCTTAATCATACCACCTTGGAAGAACTGAAAATTTACAGGTCCCTAGAAGTATCTCTGAAAACAGCTGCACAAAACCCCAGAAGCCTGGGACAATACATTCTCCACATTGGAAGCAAACCTACCTTAAAAAAGTTTAATAGCCAAGTAATTAGCTGGGATCATAAGCAAACAGCACACAAAAAAGTCAGACCATAGAATTTTACCTTGGTGACAAAGAAGATCAAAACATGCAAGCAGAAGAAGACAATAAAGTCAAAGCTCCTACATGCAAAGCCTCCAAGAAAAATATGAATCAGTTCCAGACCATGGAACAGCTCAAAAAGGATTTTGAAAAGCAAGTAAGAGAAGTAGAGGGAAAACTGGGAAGAGAAATGAGAGTAATGAAGAAAATCATGAAAAACAAATTAATAGCTTGATAAAGCAGACCCAAAAAAATACCGAAGAAAATAATACCTTAAAAAATAGACTAACCCAAATGGCAAAAGAGGTCCAAAAAGCCAATCAGGAGAAGAGTGCTTACAAAAGCAGAACTGGCCAAATGGAAAAGGAAGTCCAAAAGCTCACCGAAGAAAAGACTTCCTTAAAAATTAGAAGGAGCAATGGAAGCTAGTGACTTTATGAAAATCAAGATATTGTAAAAAAAAAAAAAGAATGAAAAAATAGAAGACAATGTGAAATATCTCATTGGAAAAACAACTGACCTGGAAAATAGATCCAGGAGAGAAATTTAAAAATTATTGAACTATGGAAAGTCATGATCAAAAAAAGAGTCTAGACATCATCTATCAAGAAATTATCAAAGAAAACTGCCCTGATATTCTAGAACCAGAGGGTAAAATAGAAATGGAAAGAATCCACAGATCTCCTGAAAGAGATCTCCAAAGGAAAACACCTAGGAATATTGTAGCCAAATTCCAGAGTTCCATGGTCAAGGAGAAAATATTGCAAGCAGCCAGAAAGAAACAATTCAAGTACTGTGGAAACACAATCAGGATAACACAAGATTTAGCAGCTTCTACATTAAGGGACCAGAGGCTTGAATATGATATTCCAGAGGCAAAGGATTACAACCAAGAATCACCTACCCAGCAAAACTGAGTAATCCTTCAGGGGAAAAAATGGTATTCAGTGAAATAGAGGACTTTCAAGCATTCTTGATGAAAAGACCAGAGCTGAATAGAAAATTTGACTTTCAAATACAAGACTCAAGAGAAGCATGAAAAGGTAAAAAGGAAAGAGAAATCATAAGGGACTTATTAAAGTTGAACTATTTACATTTCTACATGGAAAGATGATATTTGTAATTCATGAGACCTTTGTCAGTACTAGGTAGTTGGAGGGAGAAAAAAATAGATAGATAGATAGATAGATAGATAGATAGATAGATAGATAGACAGACAGATAGATAGATAGATAGATAGAGGGCACAAGGTGAGTTGAAGATGAAGGGGTAATACCTAAAAAATAAAATTAATGGGTGAGAGAGGATTATACTGGGAGAGGGAGAAAGGGAGAGGCAGAATGGGGCAAATTATCTCACATAAAACAGACAAGAAAAAGCTTTTATAGTGGAGGGGAAGTGGGGGAAGGTGAGAGGGAATGAATGAATCTTATTCTCATTGGATTTGGCTTAAGGAGGTAGTAACATACAAACTCAGCTATGCATGGAAATCTATCTTATCCCACAAGAAAATAGGGAGAAAGGGGATGGGGGGGGGAAACGGTAGAAGAGAGGGAAGATTAGGGGACGGCGTAATCAGAAGCAAACACTTCTGAGGAGGGACAGGGTCAAAAGAGAGAATAGAATAAATGGGGGGTGGGATAGGATGAAGGGAAATATAATTAGTTTTTCACAACATGACTACTATGGAAGTGTTTTACATGACTACACATGTATAACCTGTATCAAGTTGCTTACCTTCTCAATGAGGGTAGGTGGGAAGGGAAGAAGGGAGAGATTTTAGAACCCAAAGTTTTAAAAACAAATGTTAAAAATCGTTTTTTATGTGCAACTGGGAAATAAGGTATACAGGCAATGGGGTACAGAAATCTATCCTGCCCTACAGGAAAACAGAAGGGGAAAGGAATAAGAAAAGGGGGGAGGGTGATACAAGGGAGGGCAGATTAGGGGAAAGGGTATTCAGAATGGACGCTGTCTTGGTGTGGGAGGAGTAGAGGCATGGGGAGAAAATTTGGAACTCAAAATCTTGTGGAAGTGAATGTTGAAAATTAAAAATAAATATTCAAATAAAAAAAGAAATGATGAATATGATGAATACAGAGAAGCATCAAAATGTCAATATGAACTGATGCAGAATGAAGCAAGCAGTGCCAAGAAAACAGCGTACAAAATAAGTATGACAATGGAGAGAAAAACAACACACACACAATCAAAAGTCAACACAGCTAGGGGTGCAGTGGATAGAGCACCGCCCCTGGAGTCAGGAGGACCTGAGTTCAAATCCGGCCTCAGACACATAACACTCACTAGCTGTGTGATTCTGGGCAAGTCACTTAACCCCAACTGCCTCACCAAAAACAAAAGTCAACATAGCAAAATTATAAAGATCAAGCATGACTCAAAAGAAAAGATATCCATTTGTAGAAGTGGGAGATCCACAGAGGTTACATGTGTTTTCAGACTTTTTCATTGTATTGATCAATTGTGCTGATTTTTTTTCTCTTCTTTATCTTTTTAAAAATCTTTTTAAAAATAATATTTATTATATGGGACAGCTCTGTAGGAGAAAAGGGAGAGATACTAGGGAAAACAATGATGACGTAAAAAAACAAATCAATAAAAACTTATTTAAAAGAAAGAAACAATGTTGGAAGAGACCCTATTAGACATCATGAAAAATACTCTCCACAGAAAAGTGCCCTGGAGCTGAGCCAAGCTATGACCATTCAACTCTGAAGGGAAGAGGCATCCATCAGAGAGGCAGAGACAATAGATTTGCCAAACAGTTCTCATTTGTGTTAAATGGACAGATGGCAGATTTGTCTAACGGAGGAATGAAGGAAAATTTAGCAACAAGGATAACATATTAGCTTGGGAAAGTCTGAAAACTACATCACAAGCTAATTCCCATTTAACAATTCTCAAAGGATGGGGAAGTAATCCACAGACTCACTGTCCTCATAATCCAATAATCTTGGCCACAGCTGATGACCGAGAGAAAGCCCCTCGTGATTGGCCGGAGCAGCAGGACTCTAATCTAGGCTCCAGTACTCACTCAATGTGCCACGCCTCAAATCCATTCCCTAGCAAAATGAGGAACATGCATGTGGTAATGGTCGATGTTCCTTCCAACTCCAAGATACCATGATTCCTCTCACTGCACTAAACTTGGAAATAAGAAAGCTGAATCCTGAAATCACACCAGTCTTGTCTTGCTTCCCATCTTTAAGAAGAATATTTAACCGTTATGGCTTTCATTTTCCTCTGCCTCCAATTTCCACGGGAATTTTCAGGGTCTAGGCAAGAAACAAACATCAGGAGCAAAGCCACAGAGTCAGGAAAATACACTGCTTTTACATGTGTGGGTTGATGATTCAGAAACACAGTCTTAGGTGAGGATGACTATGTCTAGTTTCATCTTAAATCTTTTCCTGTCACACTTCGTCCACCTTCTGGCTCCCTCCTGATGGCACCATTTCTTTGACTCCCCTTTACAACACTGGCTGCAATACCTCCCATCTCCCTGATGCTTCCTATCCATGGTGGAGGAGTTAGTGTATTCCTCACTCCCCGATGTCCTTCCAGACTCTCCCTCAACCACTATCACTCAGGAACCTCCCCTCCTTGAAGGCTTACTCAATCCAAGACTGGGTTTACCCAATGGAAATTCTAGTAGTAGATGGTCACTGACCTTCAGGATACTCTCCTCCTCTCCTCAGTGAGTTCAGTGCCTGGCTCACAGTCTTTCTCTCCTCCCCAACTCCTGTTCTCATGCTAGGGGACTTAAATATACAACCTACATACATGACCCTAACCTTCAACAACCTAATCTTCCAGCTCAATTTACTCATTTCCCATGATCTAGTCTTCCATCCTACCTTAGCTAGGGGATACTCTTGATCTGCTCATCTTTCACAAATGTACCACCATTTCCATGCTTATGGAAATGAACTCTAAAATTGGCTAGCCTAAGACAATTTGTTGTCATCTACCTCTATCTGCATTGCAAAGATGACCGATAATTCCTTAACCTCTAAGTTCCTTCTCAGGTCAACAAGTCCTACACTGACCATAATCTCCTCTTTAACTATCTTGAACCTTGGGTAAAACAGCTCAACTCTACACCACCCTCTCCTCTCAAGCCCTTTTACTCCTTTAAACTACCATCCATACTGCTCTAACAAGCCTCAGTTTCAGACTATTCTCACCACTGCCATCCTGCCCCGGCACATGCTGCTGAACGAAGATGGAGAAAATCAAATGCCACAGTAAGTGGCTCCACTACAAATGTTTATATTACATATCCTCAACTGGGTTCATACATGGTAAGGCAATCCTTAACACCTCTCCAGACCTCTCCTACTCAGCATGGTAGCTTTGCCAAATCTTTTCATCCTTCCTCAAGCCTCCCACAGCTGGCTCCCTCTCCATCTCAACTGAAAATCTTGGCACGTATTTCACTTAAAAATTCACTGAGGACGTTCACTAAGAGCTATCTCTTCTCTTCTTCATTTCACATCACTCTGATGCCTTTCACACTTTCTCCTCCTTCACTCCTGTAACACATGAAGAGATGGTCCTTCTCCTCTACATGCACATGATCCAATTCCATCCCATCTTCTCCAACAATATTTGTCCCTCTATCATCCAGACCCTTTCACTTATCTTCTATCTCTCCCAGTTTACTGGCTGCTTGCTGACTGCTTACAAACATGCCTATGTCTCACCCATCCTCAAAAAGCCCCCACCTAATCTATCAATCCTGGCTCATTATCATCCTATATCTCTTCACCCCTTTGTGGAAAAACTCTTTGAGAAGGCCATTCTATAGTGAGTACCTTCATTTCCTTTCTTCTCACTTTCTTATCTCCACAGTCTGAGTTTCAATCTTATCATGAGACCTAAACTTCTCTCAAAAGTTACCAGCAGTTATATCTTATTTGCCAAATCTAGTGGCCTCTTGTCAATCCTCATCCTTTTCAACTCCTCTCTGGCCTTTGATAATACTGACCACCCTCTATTCCTTGACATTCTCTTCTTTTTAGGCTTTTGGAACACTATTACCCTGGTTCTCCTCCACTCATTATTAGTCTCTTTGGCTAGATCTTTAAGTAGGCTGGGACTACTAAAGGTGGATCTGGCCTAACACTCTATCCTGGCCTCTCTTCTCTCTGACTTCTCTATTATTTTACTTGGAAATCACTTCAGTTCCCATGGATTCAATTCCAAGTAGGTGATTCTCAATTCTACTTATCTAGAACTAAACTCTCCAATCTCATATCTTCAACTGCCACTTATACATCTTAAATTAGACATCCTCAAAGATATCTTAAATTCAACACGTCCAAAACCGAACCTACTCTCTCTTCCCCAAACCCTCTCCCATCTTCCAAACTTCCCTATTTACTGTCAAGGGCACCACCATCCTCTCAGTCACCCAGGATCACAATTCAGATGTCAACCTCAACTCCTAACTCTCTCTTCTCACCACCACCCATTTAACAAATATGCCCCCTTCTCTCCTTTGACAATGCCATCACCATGTTACCTCATGCCTGAACTACTGCAATAGCCTTCTAGTTGGTCTCCCTGCCTCAAATCTCTCCCCTCTTTGATCTATCAGTTATCAATCTGATCCTCCTAAAACATAAGTCTGACCATAGATCACTCCCCTATTCAATAAACCCTAGTGATTCCTTATTATCTCCAGGAAACTCTCTGTTTGGCATTCAAAGCACTTCATAACCTGGCCCCTTCCTAACTTTCTGGTCTTCTTATATTCTACAATCCAGTAAGACTGGCCTCCTCACCATTTCTCCCAGGAGATACACTATCTCCTAACACTGGACATTTATTTTCATTGGCTGCCCCGTGCTCTCTCTTCATCTCCATCTCCAGGATTCTGTGGCTTGAAGTACCAGTTTAAATCCCATCTTCTACAAGAGACCTTTCTTGTTCATCTTTAATGTTAATGTGTTCCCTCTGTTGATTAACATCAATTTTTCCAGCATATGTATCATGCTTGTACATAGTTTTCACATTGTCCTTCCATAAGACTATGAACTTCTACAGAGCAGGGACTGTCTTTTGTCACACTTTGTATCCACAGGACTTAATACAATGCCTCCTACACAGTAGGCACTTACTATGCCTGCTGACTTAGAGGCTGATCTGTGCTTTGAATGGTAATTGTGAGTGTAATACCTTTTGGGCTGCTATAGAAAACTGATACCTATTCTGCTTTCTGAATACAACTACTATAAAATGTCAAAACTGGTAGATAAATGGAAAGCTTTTTTCATGTAAGATACATTTAACTGGATTAATGTTTTTTGACTGGCAGTAAGTGCTGTTGGTATTTCCTGTGATATTTCTATGATACTGGTTTTCGGTTAATCTTTATAGTGCCTTGCATTATAAATTTAGAAAATATTGCATGATACAATGATCCATGACAATTCCAAAGGACTTATGATGAAAAATGTTATCCACCTCCAGAGAAAGAACCAATGAAGTCTGAATGCAGATTAAAGTATACTTTTTTTAAAAAATCTTCTTTATTATTCTTGCTTTTTTATTTTTGGTCTGCGTTTTCTTTTGCAACATGGCTAATATGGAAATGTTTTGCATCACTGCACATGTATAACCTATATCAAATTGTTTGCCTTCTCAGGGACAGGGGAAGCCAAAGGGAAGAACGAGGGAGTGAAAGAATTTGGGACTGAAAATTTTTTAAAATGAATGTTTCAAAGGATATGAACAGGCAGTTTTTCAATGAAGAAATCAAAGTTATATATAGCCATATGAAAAATGCTCTAAATCATTATCGATTAAAGAAATGCAAATTAACACAACTTTCAGATATCATCTCACACCTATCAGATTGGCTAAAATGACAGAAGAAGAAAATGACAAATGTTGGAGGGGATATGGAAAAACTGGGACATTAATACAATGTTGGTGGAACTATGAACTGATCCAACTATTTTGGGGAGCAATCTGGAATTATGCCCAAAGAGTTTTATAAGTCTTATGACTGTATACCCGTTAGCTCAGCAATCCAACTATTGGGTCTGTCTCCCAAAGTGATTAGGGAAAAAGAAAAAGAACCTATATGTCCTAAAATATTTATAGCAGCTCTCCTTGTGGTGGCAAAGAAGTGAACATTGAGGGGATGCCCATCAATTGGGGAATGGCTAAACAACTTGTGGTAAATGATTGCAATGAAACACTACAGTGCTGTAAGAAATGATGAACAGGTTGATTTTAGAAAAACATGGAAAGACTTGCATGAAATAATGAAGAATAAAATGAGCAGAACGAAAAGAACATTGTATACAGTGACAGCAATACTGTTCAAAGAATAACTGTGAATGACTAACTATTCTAGGTATTACAAATACTTAAATGTAACTATAAAGGACCTATAAGGGAAGAGGCTATCTACCTCCAGAGAAAAAACTGATAAATAGATGTATAGTATGGATTTATATACATATACACATACACAGGTGTGCACATGTGTGTACATGCACATGGGTGTGTCAAATGGTGGCCTTCTCCACTGCAGGGTGAAGAGGGAGTGAGGGAAAGAATCTGGAGCTTAAAATATAACAAAAGAAAACTTAAATTTTAAAAATATGCTTAAAATGTTTGTTTACATGTAATTAAGGAAAAATACAATAAAAATTAACTGTAGAAAATACTGCATGGAAATACTGTTGATTTCTGGAATAATACCTATAATGTGATGCACTGTTTGTATAATTAAGTTAGCTCCTCTTTCGATCTGAATACTGTGATTTTATAAATGTGAGCCATTACTTCTTAGAGACTTTTGTCTGGAAACTTTCTAAAAGAGCTTTAAACAAAAGAATAACTTTGCATAAAGCAAAAGATACAACAATGTGGAGATGTTCAAAGAGCAGCTTTAACACAAGTATGGATGAAAAATCAGGAAAGAAAATACAGCCAGAATATTCAGGCAAGGCGCACTGAACCAAGAAGACGCCCACTGCAAAAGGCAGGCCAGAAAAATTCAAGGTCAAGGGTCTCAGCATTCTAGGTCCTCACATCACTCTCTTTCATTAAGGAGCTGCTGGTGGAGTAGCTTCTGTAGAAAAGGTAATAAGACCCATTGGGAAACCAATGGAAAGACAAGGATGAGTCTCGGTGGCCTCCACTTTATTCACAATCTATTTCCTCAGGCCACTTCTATGCTCTGGAGCCAACAAGTATTTATTTTTGTGTCTATGTGTCACTGTGCAAGATTCTGGGGATACAAGGAAGGGCAACCCTGCACAAGGTGAGGGGAAAAAAACATGCAAATATTTCTGTTCAAGAGATTAAAATTAAAGAGGACTAGGAAAGGCTTCCTGCAGACACTAGGACTTGAAGGAAGCCAGGAAACAGAGATGGAGAGCATTCCTGGAATGGGAAAGAGCCAGTGAAGAGATGGAGTGTTTCATTCAAGGAACTGCAAAGTCAGTGTCACAGAAAATTAGGTATAAGAAAACTGCAAAGGTAGGAAGGGGGTCGAATTATTTATTTATTCATTTATTTATTTATGCATTCATGCAATGGGGTGAAGTGACTCACCCAGGGTCACACAGCTAGTTAAGTGTCAAGTGTCTAAGGCCAGATCTGAAGTCAAGTCTTCCTGAATCCAGGGCCAGTGCTCTATCCACTGCACCATCTAGCTGCCCTGGAAAAGGTCAAGTTATGAAGGTCTTTAAAAAGCCAGAGTTATGAAAGTGCCAGAGAATGAACATGCAAGAAGCATGGAATTGCTGAGCTCCCTCAGGGAAGAATCAGGTGTCAAACAGGGCCATGACCACAGAGGTATCCCTCCAAAAATGAGATACTGCTCAAGTTCAAAACACTGGATACTAGCAACAGCCCTATAAATGGCACTGGGCTTCCAAAGGCTTAGGAGTATAGTGCCTATGAGGGGGCAGAAGCAGAGAGTAGAGTCTGCTGTGAAGAGTAAACTAAAGATGAGCTGGTGAAAGACTGTGGCAGGCTTTGGATGGCAAGTGGAGGAGGCTGAATTTTAATTCAAAGACAACTAGATGCCACTGAAGACGTCTGAACACACAGACTAGAAAAAAAGATCTTTGCATAAGACCATTGGTCTGGCAATGGTATGAATGGAGGAATGGAAAAAGAAAGAGAATGCAGACAGAGATATCTGTAAGGAGGAAAAAGCCCAGAGAAGGCAATGATGGCATCCTGTACTGGGCTGATGACAAGAGGAAAAGAGAAGAAGAGACAGATATGAGATGCTGCTGAGAACTCAACATCATCTGATATAACAGGTAAAGGAACACAGAGAATTACCAACAGATACACAGCTAGGAGATAGGGCAAATGGTGATGCCACAGGTAGAAATAACCAAGTCAAGAGAAGTAGATTTAGGGGAAGAGAAGCTCAGTTTCAGATAAAAGTTTGAGGCATCAATGAAACATGCAGGTACAAATGTCTTACAGGAAGATGCGGGTCTAGAGCTCAGAAGAAGATCAGGCCTAAAGACAGAGATTTAGTAGTCATCTGCTTAGAGATTTTAGTTGAAACTACAGTGACAAAACAAGACTGCTAAAGTGATAGGGCAAAAGCAGAACCCTCAAATGACACACCCACAACAAGGAGCTTAGGAGAAAAGGAGGTAGAAGTGGCTAGAGAAATACAAAGAAAATAAAGAAACTATGGCACCTCTGCCAAGAGAAAAAAAAGTATCTAGGAGGAGAGGATCATCAACAGTGGCAAAACTTCATAGAGTTTGAGGATAAAGGGTTGTTGTGTTTGTTTGTTTAATTTTTTTTTTTGGCTAGGCAATGGGATTAAGAGACTCGCCCAGGGTCACACAGCTAGTAAGTGTGTCTGAAGCCACATTTGAATTCAGGTCTTCCTGACTTCAGGGCTAGTGCTCCATCCACTGTGCCATCTAGCTGTCCCTAAATCTAGTAATTTCAAGAGGTCACTGGTTGACAAAGAAGTACAGACTGAATAGGATGCCTGTGGAGAGGAGGTGGGGGGTGGGGAAGAAATTAGATTAAACAGGATCAATTAGAAAGGAAATCTGAGGCATATATAAATTTTTTCAAGAAGTTAACAATGAGGGGGCAACTCGGTGGTAGTGGATAGAGCACAAGCCCTGGAATCAGGAGGACTCGAGTTCAAATCCAGCTTCAGACACATAACACTCACTAGCTGTGTGACTCTGGGCAAGTCATTTAACCCCAATAAGAGGAGGAGGAGGAGGAGGAGGAGGAGGAGGAGGAGGAAGAAGAAGAAGAAGAAGAAGAAGAAGAAGAAGAAGAAGAAGAAGAAGAAGAAGAAGAAGAAGAAGAAGAAGAAGTAGTTATCAATGAAAGGGAGGAAAGTTGTAGCTGGACCAGATAGAAGAAAGGTTTTTTAGGACTGGGAAAAATATTTCAATATTTTTTGGCTGATGGGAGGAGCTGGTGGAAGGAGAGAAAAGGAAAATGAACAAAAGAAAGATGAATACCAAGATCTGATGTAAAGAGACAGAAGACAATAGGATTACAATGGCACACAGTTAGAAGGATTAGGGTTAAAAAAAAAAAGCAGGGACACCTATTCTGTGACCAGAGGGAATTAAAAGAATGTTAATGAAAAATTAATTCCGATTATCTCAATCTAGTCAGTGAAACAGGAGACAAGGTTATCAGATATAGGTTATAAACAAGCTTACAAAGCCCAATCAATTATCCAACTGAAGAAAAGTGCCATGAATTTGTGGGAAATAACCCTGGAGTGCCACAGGAGCAACTGTGCCTGTAGGTGAGGGCTAAATAAAATTATTTTTTCCAGTTAATCAGTTCAGTTGTGTCCAACTCTTCATGACCCCATTTCAGGTTTTCTTGGCAAAGATACTGGAGTAGTTTGCCACTGTTTTTTTCTGTTTGTTTGTTTTTTGGTTTTTGGTGAGGCAACTGGGGGTAAGTGACTTGCCCAGAGTCATACAGCTACTAAGTATTATGTGTCTGAGGCCAGATTCGAACTCAGGTCCTCCTGACTCCAGGACAAGATACTCTATCTACTGCGCCACCTTGCTGCCCCAGTTTGCCATTTTCTTCCCGAGTTCATTTGACAGATGAGGAAACTGAGGCAAACAGGGTTAAGTGATTTGCCCAGGGTCACACAGCTAGTAAGTGTCTGAGGCTGGATTTGAACTAACAAAGATGGGTCGTCACTATGTTAAGCTCATCAGAGGTTTCCAACCAAAAACCTTGACTTCGCAAACTCAATCACACATCTATATTAGCTATTCAAAATGAAATCCACTCAGATACGAGAAACACACACACACAACACAAGAGAGACAGAGAGAGACACAGAGAGAGAGATACACTAAACCCCATACAAAGGGACACACTGTGGAAGGATAACGTATTCATTCAAAATACAAAGAACAGAGTACAAATGAATTATTTGGATTCAAGTTACCTAATATTATATAGCTCACATTTAAATATCGCTTTAAGGCTTTCCATACAACACTTTTGAGGTAGGCAGTACAAGTGTTCTTATTTCCACTGTCCAGATGTTCAACATTAAACAACAGGGTAAGCTAACCGCTAAAATAGTACTTTAATTTCTAGACTACATAAAGCTGCTGTAATTTAAACAAACTGGAGGTTTTGTGAATTAGTGAAAATTCTGAATTATAACTTTTTTTAATGCAGATTTTTTTGCTTTCTAAAAAAAGAGCACTGATTAAAAAAAATAGAAGGGCTGCTAGACCTGCTTTAATGAATAAATAAGGCTCATCTATAATCAGCTCATTAACTGTTGGGATGCAAATAGTTAGTTCATCTTTAAGTTCTTAGGAACAGCTGTGTTTTGTTAAAGGTTAAACCCTTCTAAAATCTTGCTCAAACTATTCATTTGCTTTGTGATGCTAGTACAAAGGTAAACTTCAGTCCATTCCTAGGTGCTTTAACACAAATTCTAAATCAGTGAGTATTGGATTCATGAGGCTTTTTATTGTACTTTGAATTAAGGAATATTACTGTAGTTAATGTCAGAAATATTACAGAAACCAACGCCATAAACCAGGTCCCCTTGGGTCTTATACTTTTACCTTTGGCCTTTTTTTTGCTCTTTCAAGTTATTCTGGTATTTTTCCCCATCTGGGAGCTTTACTTCTCTCTCTCCAGTCTGTAGATTCAGACGCACATGGGAACCAGCAGGGACAGCTTGACCTAAAAGCCAAAAGGAGGGACACTACATTAAACCTAGGGTAGAAAGTAGGGAATTCTGGGTTCAGACAAACCCTGAAAGAGTTTTATCTCACCCACACAAACTTGTGTGACATAAGACTGCTCCTGCTGGTGAGAAGCTCCAGCCTCTCACTCAGGGGAGAGTGACAAGTGCCAAAAAAGCTGAATTTAAGCACTAAAAATGCCAAACCCTTTAGATACATGTCTTCCAGATGCACCCTTAAATGGGCTCCTCCACTCTTGCCTACACACATACCTGTGGCCCCATGCCTATAGTAAGGAACAGGTGAATCCCTGCATCTGAAACAATCAATGTGATGCCAATAAGAACCTAAGCATTCACTCCTTGGGTGAACTAGTTATCAAACAATAGGATTTATTTCATGTTTTAATGCTTAGAAGCCCTGTACTAGAATCTTCTGTGGGTGAGCATAAAAGAAAGAGTCGTACCTGCTTTAAGAAGCTTATTATACAGTTAGGAAAACAAAATATACACAGCATACAAAATAACTCCAACACAATTACAAAGCAACAAGTCAGTAAATGAAAAATAAGACACTGTAAACTGAATGCTTAAGTGTTCCAGAGATGTACAGTACAGGTGTGATTGGTGTTAGGAGGTGTGTTGGCTCTAGGGAGGCTACGTGGAAAGAGGCCAGAGACACAAATTGGCAGAGTGGAGGCAAAGGACTACCCAGACAGAGGACAGAGTAAGTGCAAAAACAGAGAAACGGAAATCAACATGCTCAGGATAAGAGCTAGCCTGCAGAGCAGCTTAGGCAGGGAAATCCAGGGAAGGGTTCAATGCTGAGAAGACGGGGCTGGGCTGCAGCAAAGAGTCATTGCCAAAGATTATATAATAAAAAACAGCACCGGAATAAGATCTTCCCAAGCTGGTTTGACCCTAAGCATATACGGTGGGAACAAATGGACAAGCAGTGAACTGTGCCTTATTAGCTTCTCTCCAGTCTCTACCACCTTATCCTTTTGGCTCAGCCTCATTATCTATAAAAGGGAGACCAATTCCCTGCCTTCAACAGAAGACTAAAGAAGGACACGGACTCCATAACCTCTTTCCTAAGAAAATGTTTACCAATCACAAAGATGGAGGGGAGGACAGAATGGTGCACTTTGCAAAGTAATGAATGACAGATCCTTAAGACAACTTTCTCAAGTGACGATAACTGTTTTAACAGCTTTTTCAAAAATTAATTATTAATAATTAGTATTGTTTCATATATCATGGATTAGCCATCCTGCTGTCAGTTCATCCAGCAGCTAACTTATTAAGGTTCTTGCTGTCTTACAGAAGGATGCATTATATAAATGGAGATGTACTCTTAACCAAAGGATAAAGATAAAACTGAAAAGCTTTAGCAAAAGATAATTAATGCACCTAGGATAAGAATGGAAGAGTAGAATGCGAAAAAATCTTTATCAAATTTATCTAATAAAGGTTATCCAAGGTATAAAAACAATTAACAGACATATGATATACAATGCACCTAGGATAAAAAGGGAAGCACTAGACTGGGAAAAAAATCTTTAACAAATTTATCTGATAAAGGTTTCATATCCAATAGATAAGTGGTCAAAGGATATGAACAAATAGTTCTCAAAAGAACTGCAAAGAATTCACAACCATATGAAAGAATGCTCAAAATCACTAATAATAAGAGAAACGCAAATCAAAACAACTCTGAGGTTTCACCTAACATCCTGCAAACTGGCAACGTTAGCAAAATGTGGAAATAGTTAATGTTGGAGGGGCTGTGGGAAGTTAGGCACACTAGTAAAAAGTATTGTAGAGCTGTGAGTCAATAAAAAAAAATTCTGGAAAGTACTTGGAATTATGCAAATAAAATGACTAAAATTTCCATATACTTTGATCAGGAGATTATACTACTAGGCTTATACCCAAAGGAGGCCACTGCTAAGAAAAATGTTCCCATATACACCTATATATTTACAGCAACATTTTTGCATTAGCAAAAAAAAAAAATTAGAAACAAAGTAGATACCTATCAATTAGAGAAGAAACAAATTGTAGTACATGAATTTCCAAAATTATTCCTTTCACATGACTCCGCACAGAAGGTATGAACCAAATAATACTCATTTTAAAATACAGGATATGGTCATTTAAAACAAAACTAAAACATGAAAGAAAAAAAGACTTCATGGTAGTAGAGGTAAGAACGACTGCCACTGGTCATCTCCGGCCCTCACTCTGGCTCAGCTCACACACCTAATAAGGTGCGCATTGTATGTGTAGGCCCTATCCTAAGAGACAGGCACACAGACAGAAAAATCTGTACCTGCTCTCCAAAAACCCACATTTCACTGGGGCTTACAACACGTACAAAAATAAGTCATTATTACATAATCTGAGGAAGGCTTCTCAGAAGAAATGGCAAAGTTGCTGAACCTTAAGAGGAGGTAAGGATTTTGAGAGGAAGAGAAGACAATGGAGGTCATTACAGGAAGTCGGGATAGCTCTGGCAAATGCACAGTGGTGGGATAACCTGACATTACCTTCTATACCTAAGAACGTAAGAAAGAGCCAGAAGTTCAGTATGGCAGGAAACTGGAGTAAGCCAAAGGAAATAACATGAGGTAATAAGGGAAAGATAGTTTAGAGTAAGATTGTGGAGGGCCTTAAATGTCAGGTTAAGTAGTTTCTATTTTATCCCATACATAATAGGGACACCCTGTGGGCTTTTAGATAATGGAATGATGTGGAATATTTTAGGAGCCATGTGAAGGATGAATTAGAGAAGGGAGAGCCTGAAAACTGGCAGATCGATTAGAACACAGTCTGCACTTAAGCAAAAATGTGCTGCCGCTCCCTCTTGACTTTATTAATGTTATTGTAGTTGGGGGGTTTTTTTGCCCTCCCTTCTTCTTTCTGTATCATTTCATGAAAGCCTACATTTCATGGAGCTTCCCAAGTGAATTTTTCACATTTATATTTCTTATGGCAAAATAAGATTCCATTAATTGTTATACCATAATTTGCTCAACTACTCCCTTACTGTTGGGCACATATATTGATTCCAACTTTTTAATTATCATTAATAATGTTGCTGTGTACATTTTTGTACAAAGAGCTCTTTCCTTACTATCAATAACCTCACTGGGATAGTACCAGAGCTATAATTTTGGGGTGAAAAGGCATGAGCAATTTTGTAAGTGTTCCTGCATAATTCCAAGTTGTTTTCCAGAATTACTGAATCAATTCAAAGTTCAATCAGTATTGATCTGATACGCCTATCTTCTGACTGCCCCTCCAAAACTGATTACAGAACCACAGATTGAGATCTAGAAGGGATCTCAGAAGCCATTTAGTCCATTTGGTCTTTCTACCTGAGACTACCATCTTAATGCCAATATTTCCCATATTATTCAAATGGCGGCAACAAACATCTAAACCTAAGATAATGAAATTAATCATTCAATCAACAGGCATTTATTAAGAGCTTTACTATGTGCCTGATACTGTGGTATACACTGAGGATACAAAGCCAAAAATTAACTAGTCTTTGACCTCGAGAATCTTATATTTTATCTGGAAAGACAATATTTACACTATATAATTATGCATAAAATAAATATCAAACAATATAATCAATATCAAATATAATATATAATATACAATCAAAATCAACACAATAATTTATTAGGGGAGGACACTTAAAGCTGGGGGCAGAAGGGACAGAGTTTATATCTGACCCTAAATGCAACAGGATCTCCCTAGAGTTGGAGGGTAACATGGTCAAACCTACAATTTACCTAAGAAGATAAGAAGACAGGTTGGGATGCACACCATCCCAGGTGCCATATCAATGAGATCAAAAAATAACAGCAAACATACTCAAAAGATACCTACGCTGACCCACAAGGCTGACCTTGCAAGGGATGAGAAGATCAAAAGAAAGACACCAGGCACGAGAGCTAATTATGCCAATTTTCCAGCGAATCAAGGGGCTACAGTTTATTTTAGGGAAAAAGGATGGATTCCAGAGACTATCAGGAGCCCAGTATGTCAACCTTTGCCACAAAAGCATAATTTCATTAGCGGCTTGTTAGCAACAGTGGTGCAAACCATTTCTAGCTCCCACACTTTCATTATGTTTACCGATCAGTGAATTCTTTGAACATAGGTTGACTGAGAACCAAATAAAGCAATAAAAATTTCTCATTAGCCAAATCTGAAACCGAGATTGTATGCTAAAGGTACTCTTTTGTCCTTGTTATTTTTTTGTTATTTTTTTAGGCGACTGGGGTTAAGTGACTTGCCTAGGGTCACACAGCTAGTATGTCAAGTGTTTGGTTTGAAGCTGGATTTGAACTCAGGTCCTCCTGACTTCAGGGCTGCTGCTCTATCCACTGCGCCACCTAACTGTCCCCCTTGTTATTTTTTTCAAAACAATAGTCACAACTGAAGGGGGGGGCAAACAAAGGGGCAGACATTACTTAATTTCTCCCCCCCCCCAATCTTACAAATCCCTTGGGACCCTGCAATAACTGGCTATTTGTTCACTTTGATGAACACTTGTTACCTTCACAGCCAAGCAAGCAAAATGATATATAGGGTGTCCAAAAAGTCTCAGAGTAGTACTAAGCTATCAAAACTTAAAACTTCTGTGGTATATGAATGTAATGGAATACTATTGTGCTATAAGAAATGATGAGCAGGCAGACTTCAGAAAAACCTGGAAAGCCTCGTATGGACTGATGCTGAGTGAAGTGAGCAGAACCAGGAGAACACTGCACGATGACTAACTTTGATAGACTTAACCCTTCTTAGCAATGCAAGGATCTAAGACATCTCCAAAGGTCTCATGATGGAAAATGCTATCCACATCCAAAGAAAGAACTATGGAGTTTAAATGCAGATCGAAGCATAATATTTGCTATTTTTTTTCTCTTTTGCTTTGTTTTCTCTTTCTGGTGGTTCCTCCTATTGGTTCTAATTCTTCTTACAACATCACTAATATGAAAATGTTTAATAGGAATGTATATGTATAGCCTATATCAGATTGCGTGCTGTTTTGGGGAGGAAAGGGGAGCAAAATTTAAAACTCAAAGGCTTATGGAAGTGATTGTTGATAAATCAAAATAAACTAATAAAAAATTTAAAAAAACTTAAAACTTCACTAAGACTTTTAGGACACTGTGTATATGGTTTTATTTACAAAGCAATACTCCTGGTAGTTGGGACAGGACCTTTCCAAACTTCTCAAATTTCCTCCCCAAGGAGATCCTCCATTAAGCACAGAAAAAGGAGTGGAGGAACCCTTGGGTAGTTAAGGCTTATTTCACTTTCCTTCCTCCTACTCCCATGCAACCATAAAATAGCATTAAGTGCTTATATAAATGATACTCATTTGGTGGCATTTGACTCTGAGAATAAGTACTGGATTAGTACAAAGGAATAGCATACTTGGGTGACTTCCTCTTCAATAAGGGCTTCCCTCGAAGCAACAGCATTCAGTACAAATAGTACTGGACTGGTGAAGGCCTCAGTTCTTCATAACTATTCACACATACATAGTGCAAGATAATGTCAGCACATAACCTTTGTTGTTTTTCACAATAAATGAGGCAGATACTACAGCTATATTTTCCCTGTTTTACAGATGAGGAAACTGAGGCTCAGAAAAGTTAAGTGTCTCCCTAAAAAAATCACATAGCTACTAACTGGTAAAGTCAGGACCAAATCCTAAGCTTCTTATTCCAAGTCCAATGCTGCTCTTGTCCTGGTCCCCCATAGATCCCTTGAATTGCTTAGTTCTCCTGTCTAGAAAATATGAAACCAAAATTGCCTGCCTTATTTGTAGGGACATTATTTCCTAAGTATAAACAAAAATGAATAATGAGAAAACACTTTGGGGTGCTGAGTATATAGTAGGCACCAGAAAAATTTCTTTCATCCTTCTTCCCTGAAAAACTCAATCAAATGTTTTAAAGAATTATCACCTTCTGTTCCAATATAAAGATTGCTAAATTACGTCCTTTTAAAGCTCAGTGTGAACAAAGGCCGCAGGGAGTCCAATCTGAGAAGAGCAGAAAACATGCAAGTTAAGCTAGACTTGGGTCATATGAAAAACATCCATCCACCGCATCTATTATAAACTCCAACCTCCTGTAGGCTTTGACAGCACTCACTAACAAAACACATTTAAACATGGGACAGTATCTCTCTGGTTCCCTGAGATACCAGAATGCAAATCAATCATCCCAAATCCAGCAGGGCAGGCAATGCAAACCCAGAGTATTTAAATGAGAACAGCTTCCATCAGGCAACAAGGGAAAACAGCTTTGGGATTTTTTGATAAAAATTAGCTCAATCATGGGCTTAAGCCAATTTGTCAATAATGCACTAGAGAGCTAGCTTATAAAAGCGGCCACTAGGCTACAGGCTCCCCACTTCCACTGACATCAACCCAATGCCGACCTCCCCCATTCCCTACCTCCCACAATTAGGACCCTGGCTTCTTCCTCTGGGGCTATGGTGACAAATGCCTGCCCAAGCATTCAAAAAGGGGCTTGGGTAGGGATGCTAATTAAAAGATTGGTATTTCTGCAAAATTTGACATAACAGGTATACTTAAAGCAACCAACCTGATAATTCCAAGTGGGCAGTGAAGCTTTCTAGACTGTCTATACTGCTGTCTTCCTTCTGTGATCCTCTACATGTCTAGACTGCGTCAAATAATTTCACACTTGATTACAGACATAAAATCTCAGTAAGATTATAACCATGTTGTTGGAGGTAAATCATCCCTAATCAGATTATAAATCCCACAGTGTGTAACAAAGTCACAGTGTTAGACTTATAAAATAGCTGCTCAATAAAATCTGTTGAACTGATAAACAATTTTATCATGCCATCTCAACCCTGTTTTTCATCTTGCATTTCAACTTTCTAAGTCAGAGCGTAAACCCTAGACACTGACTTTTAGGTTAAAATAGGAGTGAGAGATTTCAGGAAAGGGGGAAGATTCATATGAACTAATAAAGAATGAAATCCACAGGTTAAAAATAAGAACAATGACCACAGTAACATAAAGGAAAACAAAAGTGAAAGTCTTCAGAATTCTGTTCAATGTTCAATCATGACTCTAGGAATCTAATTGTGAGGCGAACCTCCTGCCTCTCAAGCAGAGGGGGGCTGGACTAGAGGTGCAGAACGAAGAAGACATCTGCAGGTAGGGCCACTGTGTTCATCCATTTTACTTGACTGTATCTGATAGAAGTGAGAAGTGAGGACAGAATCAATAGGAAGTGACATTGATTTTTTTTATTTAAAAAACAAAGAAAAAGCATCAGGAAAATATGCTTTAAAATAAAGCAGGAGTAGGAAATGTTTCTTTCTATTAAGTCACTAACCTACCCAAAAACCATACAAGCATAGGGGGCAAGACATGGCCCAGAAAAATGAAAATACATCTAGCTATAGATTTATTGGGTTTATAAGAGAAGTCTTTTAAAAGTTCAAAGTCAAAAAACAAATGAGGGACAATATACACAAAACTTCATTCAAAAATATTAACAACTATGTCAAAATGTATTTCAATTTTGTAATACAGAGAATTAAAAGAGGTAAAGGGGACTGAGAGCAAAAAATGGAGGGAGAGAAGAGATCTGCCACTTAGCAGAAATAGAAGCAGGGGCCACTAGCTTGTAGGATCCCTCCAAGATCTCCAGGGCCTTCTTGAGGCTCATCTAAACTTCTAGGCTAGTTCTTATCATTAGTTCTACCTACCAAGTACAAAACTAGAACTGAAAGAGCAAATTTAAAAAGTAAGGAAGGCAGAGAAGAGGTGAATGGAATTCAATAACCCTAACTCTGCTCAAATTAAGGGTTAGAGACCTTCTACTGGAAAGCACAACTGGACTAGTCCTCTAGTATGTCAGATAGAGAAATTTTAACTAACAATAAAACCAAAAACGTGTTGACCAGCTCTGAATCGCATCTAATCTCAGTCTAAAAATATCATGAATACAGGGCAACAGAAGAATTAGCAGAAGTGAACAGCAGTATCATGGCCAGAGAAGCAGCAATGGAGACCTTAAGAATAATGGGTGGGGCTCTAGCAAATAGCAGGAAAAATTGTCCCAAGACAGGGCTTCGAGAGCTCAAGCAAGAATAGACTTTAAGAAGATGTAAGAGGGGGGCAGCTAAATGGTACAGTGGATAGAGCACTGGCCCTGGAGTCAGGAGGACCTGAGTTCAAATCTGGTCTCAGACCAGACACTTGACACTAGCTATGCTACCCTGGGGAAGTCATTTAACCCCAATTGCCTCATCAAAAAAAACAAAACACAACAACAACAAAGAAGATATAAGGAAAGGTTCAACCCATCCACCGTAATACTTTTTGGAAGGAGCAAAAAAAAAGTGGGAAACAAAAGGATTATTCCAATACATCAATGAACAAGTAATTTTTTAAAAAGAAATTCAAGCAAATAACAACTATACCAAAATGCCCCAAATCACAAATGACAGGAGAAATGCAAACTGAAACAACTCAGTGTTTTCATCTCACACTTATCTGATTGGCAAGAATAACAAAAAGGGAAAGCAACAATTGTTGTTAATGAACTTATTGGTAGAGCTGGCAAATGACTCAACCATTCTGAATGGGAATTTGAAATCATATCTCAAAGTCACTAAACTAGTGACCCAATGATACCCCCATGTACACAAGAATTTATAGTAGCACTTTTTATTATAACAAAAAAACTAGAAACAAAGTGTGTACACATTAATCAGCAAATGGTTGAACAAGCTACCACACGTTAATGAATAGTATTAAGGAATAAGTATTGTGCCATAAGAAATGATAAAAAGGACGGATACAGAGAAATAAAGGACAACGTGTATGAACTGATAATAAGTAAAATAGGAAGAACCAGGAGAAAATAGTATATAAAGACTACAATAATAAAAGCAGGAGAAATAAACAACTGGTAATAGTATTCTGGATATGACTCACTAACAAGGAGGAAATGATTGCTGGGGTAGAAATTATGAGAACTTTGGAAGAAAGCAACCACTCTAACCTACTAGTATGAAAAAAGAGAAGAAAACTGGACATAGAGTCCAACATGCAGCCCAGATAATGAGAAAACAGATTTAAATGAGTTCAGAAAGAAAACAGGATCACATTGACTAAAGTGCTTCAGGAGAAGTCAGCCCAGGAAAGATGAGAGATTCGCACACGGAAACAATTCCAAAAAGGAGAAAAAATCAGATGTCTTAAGAGACCAATGTGAATGTACACGAAATTCACCAATTTAAGTTTAAAAAACTAAATGTACAGAAGATGGAAGCAAGGCCAGGTAACTAGAGATGATTCTAAGAGTACGGCACGGCGCTACAAAAATAGCGCTGCCAATGAGCTATGGCTGGCAAGGCAATCTAAGGACAACAAACAGAGCATTTTCAGTTATGTTGGAAGAAAAAGGAGGTTCAAAGAAGGGATAAGACCCTTGCTCAAGCTGGATGGAAAGATGAAAACTAACAGCAGAGAGAAGGCAGAGGTACTAATGTTTCATCTTCTGTTTCTGTTTTCTCTACAATACATAATGGCTTTTATTTTGGAAACGACAAAATAAAAATGATTAGGAAAGAGGATACTCAAGAAAAGGGATGGTAAGAAAGTACTTAGCTGCTTCATCTTAGATGCACCAATAGTAGCAGGGGCCACTAGCTTGTAGGATCCCTCCAAGATCTCCAGGGCCTTCTTGAGGCTCATCTAAACTTCTAGGCTGGCTCTTAACATTAGTCCTACCTACCAAGTACATAACTAGAACTGAAAGAGCAAATTAAAAAGTAAGGAAGGCAGAGAAGAGGTGAATGGAATTCAATAACCCTAACTCTGCTCAAATTAAGGGTTAGAGACCTTCTACTGGAAAGGACAACTGGACTAGTCCTCTAGTATGTCAGATAGAGAAATTTTAACTAACAATAAAGCCGAAAACGTGTTGACCAGCTCTGAATCGCATCTAATCTCAGTCTAATAAAATCATAAATACAAGGCAACAGAATTAGCAGAAGTGAACAGCAGTATCATAGCCAGAGAAGCAGCAATGGGGACCTTAAGAATAGTGAGTGGGGTTATATGGAACTCAAGTCACTTAGCTCAGATGAACTACATTCTTGGTCCTGAAACTGGCAGATGGGATTGCTAAGCCACTGTCACTACCATCTGGAAAACAGGAGAGAGCCACAAGATCTTACTGGTTTTCAAAAGAGGGAGGAGAATAGTCTGCAAATAAAAGACCAGTGAGAATGACTTTGATTCTTGGGAAATTTCTAGAATGAATCATTAAAGAGATGGTTATGAACATCTAGAAGGGGAGGTACTAATTTAAAAGAACCAGCAAGGCTTCAAGAACTCAGGACAGACTAACCTCATTTTCTGTTGACAAGATTATTCTACTAGTAAATAAAGGGAATGCTGTGGATATGGTTTATCTACAGGTTAGCAAAGCTTTTGATAAAGCATCTCATACCATCTCTGGGAGAAGATGGAGAAACAGGAATTAGACGATAATATAATTCACAACTGGATGGATGGCTAAATTCAAAGAGTTAGTTGGTTCAGTATCAATGTGGTAGGAAGTCTCTCCAGTGGTTCTGTGCTTGGTCCTGTGCTGTTCAACATTTTGACCAATGAACTGGATAAGGACACTGACAGTATGCACATTGATTTTGCAAATAACACAAAACTGCAAGGGACAGTTAAGTGCATAAAGGCAGGATCCAAAAAGACTTTGACAGTCTATAGGAGCTAACCAAGATGAAATTCAATCGGGATAAATGCAAAGTCTTATAATATTTGCATACCAAAAACAAACAAACAAAAAAACCACTCCGCAATTGTAAGGAGAAGGTATGAGTTATATTTTCATTTGTTCTGAAAAGGATCTTCAGGGTTTTAGCGAACTGTAATATGAGCTGGCAAGATGGTACAGCACACTAAAAAGTTAATTCCATCTTGGGCTGCATTAAAAAAGAATACAACTTGCAAGAATAGGGACATGATAGTCTAATAGTATTCCACTCTTATAAGACCTCATCTAGAGCACTATGGTCAGTTGTGGTCATCATGGTTAAAAAAAAACACTGATAAGCTGAACAACTGTTCCAACGGGGGAAAACCAGGATGAATAAAGGGCTTTGAAAGCATGACTTAGGATCTTTGGTTGAAGGAACAGGCCTTATTTAGCCTGGAGAAAAGACAACTCATAGAGACATGATGGTAATGTTAAATATATCAAAGACCATCTTAGAAGAAGAATGACACTTATTTTATTTGTCCCCAGAGGGCCATACCAGGAGCAATTTGTGGAAGACTCAAAGAGGCAGCAAATATTTCCAAACAATTACATCTGTCCGAGAGAGAAATGGACTGCCTCAAAAGATGGCGATTTTCACCTGCTTGGAAGTCAAGCACTGGAAAATGATTTGTTCAGTCCATTATACTAGGGATTCCTTCATATGGGGGTTGGACCAGGTGGCCACTGGGCGCCCCTCAAGCTTTGTGATTTTTAAGAGAAGATAAAAATTAAACAACAAGAAAAGGCTTCAGAATTGTGTACCGTGTGTCAGCAATCAAACAGAACATGGTACAATGGAAAGTGCTGAATGTGATCTGTGCACAAATTCCATTTCTTGACATCCCTTATTTATTACCTAGGTGACCCTAAGGGACCTTTCTGTCCGTATCTGTAAAATGAAAGGGCTGGGCTGTTTACCAACTGCTGGACCAGAGATAGAGAATAAGACACACATTTTCAGACACAGCCAATCTGTTCCTTTGTTTAACAAAATACGATTTATGTTATAAGGATAGGTTTCTGTTGGGACCCAGGGAAGTTGATGGGCAACGATAGTAATGCATTGATGGAGAATGGATAAATAAACAGATGAATGGATGAACAATGAATGAGAAAAGAGCATCCGTGAACAATTTTTAAAATTCATATAAGAGAGCAGAAGGAAATTCAGAAGAGAACACAAGACAAGCTGGGCAGTTTTGATACTGTCCTGCTAAATATAATAAGTTAATGAAAAGGCATTTATTAAATATTCAGTATGTGCCAAGCACTGCATTAAGCACTGGGAATACATGAAGTCTCTACTCTCACATTCTAACTGAGGAGACAACACATAAAGAGAAGCCATGTCTATATAGAAGAGGGAGTAAAGAAACAGTCACAAATGCAAAGAGGAAAAAGGCAGAAAGAAAGAAACTCAGTAGATTCAACTACTGTCATGAATACACGTGGACTGAGTTTTAGGATACTATTCTTTGTTTTATTTTTTTAACTTTATTAATTTATTTTGATTTATCAACAATCACTTCCATAAGCTTTTGAGTTTTAAATTTTTCTCCTGCTCCCACTCCACCTCCCTCCCCAAGACAGCACACAATCTGATATAGGCTATGCATATACATTCCTATTAAATATATTTTCACATTAGTAATGTTGTAAGTAAGAATTAGAACCATTAGGAAGAACCACCAGAAAGAGTAAACAAAACACAACAGAAGGAAAAAAAAAGCAAATAGTATGTGTCGATCCTCATTCAAACTTCACAGTTCTTTCTTCGGATGTGGATAGCATTTTTCATCATGAGACTTTTGGAGAAGTCTTAGATCCTTGCATTGCTGAGAAGAGCTAAGTCTATCAACATTAGTCATCGCACAACATGGCTGTTACTATGTACAACGTTCTCCTGGTCCTACTCACTTCACTCAGCATCAGACCATATAAGTCCTTCCAGGTTTTTCTGAAGTCTGCTTGCCCATAATTTCTTATCGCACAATAGTATTCCATTACATTCAAATACCACAACTTGTTCAACCATTCCCCAAATGATGGGCATTCCTCTCAATTTCCAATTCTTTGCCACCACAAAAAGAGTTGCTATAAACATTCTTGTACATGTGGGTCCTTTTCCCATTTGTATGATCTCTTTGGGATACAGTCCTAGGGATACTATTCTTTAATGCATAAATGTAGTCAGGACACTCATTTCCCCCCTGAAAACCTTCAGTGGTTCCCCCTATTGTTGAGTAAACTATTAAAGGCCCCCAATAATATATCACTCTATCCTCCCAGTTTTGTCTCATATTTTTCCCCTCCACATACTCTACACTCCACCCAAATTAAACTACTCTCCCCTATACACATACCTGACACTAACCACAAACACACCAAGCACTTACTGGTTCTCTGCACCTGTCTCATGCTTTTCCTTATGCCTGAAATGTCCATCATCGAAGTACTTCTTGGCCAGTAGATTTCCTACTATCCTTTAAAATACAACTGAGCTGCTACCTCCTACACAAATCCTTCCACCACAATGATATTTTCTATCTTCTAGCACCACAAAGCACTCTCTAAATGACCTATCATATACTATGGAACAATTATTTGCACATTCATCTAATCTCTCTACCTTACCTAAACTATGTCACACACACTCATACACACACACACACACACACACACACACATATATACACAACAGAGCTCTATAAATGACAGTAAATAAATAAATAAATACCTTTTAAAAAAATTCTGTTGAATAAAGAAAGTCATGTGAAATACCAGCCTAATCACATTCAGCTCAACTGCATCAAAATAAGACATCAAAAAAAGTCAATTATCAACTTTACATTTTCAAATGTTAATTGCTGGGTTAAATGATTCCCAGCTCTTCAACTATTTTCTATGCTTAAACTCTGATACTCTCACCTTAATGAAATAGATATGGCAGAAATAATTCTCTGGACTTGAAGTGGAAGTGTGACCACAGCTTTCCAGAACACATTCATCTGTTCAGATGGAATCATCTTTAAGGTCATGTTTAGGCAAGGGGTCATAAACTCCACTCCTTCGTTTAAATCAGGAACAATGGAAAAAGAAACTGGCAAAACTCAGAACCTCATTCTAAATCAAGACTTTCAATCTCTTTTCTCCACCAAAACTTCAAACTATGCTACTCACAAACAGTTTGAAATTTCTCTTAAATGGAAGTCTTAAATTATGCCTTTTTAAAGCTGGTGCCCATTTGGAAGAGAATTTATATACATGTTTTCAAATAGACTTTATGACAGAAAGAGTATGTATGCCTCAGAGATTAGATTTCTAAGGAATATATAGGCAGTATATATCTGGGTTATTTCCTTTTCTACCACTACTACCCCAATAGTACTAAGCATGTCCCTTACCCAAGCTTAAGCCCATCCATTCATCAATTTCTTTGGGCTTAGGAGAGAAATGGGAGAAGAGCATTTCAGAAGGGTCTATACCCACCTGGAAAAGGAAGAGAGGAATTCAACTGGTCACAATAGGAACCATTTCCCTTCCTCCTTTTCCACTCCAAGCACAAAGCTCTCTCATCCCTGTAGTATTTCAGTGGGTCTCTGAAGAAGATACTAATTACATACAAAGCAACAGAATGAATGCTTGCTCACCATGTGCTAAGAAAGATACCAGCTCAGAAGAAGTAGTGCTGATAATCAATCTTTATAGGCTCCTTCAATAAAGACCTTTAAGAATTGGATCCTGGTATATGTATAGCCTATATCAGATTGCACGCCATCTTGGGGAGGGAGGCAGGGAGAAAGGGGGAGAAAAATTTAAAACTCAAAACCTTATGGAAGTGATTGTTGATAAATCAAAATAAATTAATTTTTAAAAAAAGGAAAAAAATTGGATTCTGCAACTACCCTGACCCAGATTCAGTACAGTTCTACCTAAAGGTAAGAAAATTCATACCATGGTTTGACCTGAAAAGTCTGAAATTTGGTAACAATTATCTTTTCCTATCTAGAACTTTATTTTCCTTGTAGACTGAAGAATCCCCAAACAAAGTGCCACCAACCCAAACTCTCTTCCATTTAAAAAAAGCAAAACAAAAAAAAAAAAAACAAAAAAAACACATAATGAGTTAGGCTAACAAGGAAATAAAATAAAATAAACACAGTCTCTCTTCTTTCCAAATCTCTCTGTATAGCATCCTAATGAAAGCTAAAACACAAAGCATTCCAAATTATTCAAAGAAATGCTCAATAAAGGAGGTGGTAGGAAGATCGCAACAAGGACTTAGGACCACCATAACAGATGGTAGTCACGAATGCCTTGTAGCCCATTAAGTCAATATATTTGGCCCCAAAATGAAATCCGTTCAGTAAAAACCAGTGAGTGCCCTAAAAATCCTGCCTGATGCCACTTGCTTCTCTGGTTCTGCAGACATCAATAATCAAGCACGTCACTGAGAATAAAACATGATCACAGAATAATGCTACATAAACGCTAGCGCATTTATGGGGAATAAATGTCAAGGTAAAGCAGGAATATTTATTTTCAACTCGGGAGATGGCGATCTTGTGACGATGCCCTATTATATTGGATTGATTTTTGTTTCACCAAATCACTAAAATATTTTGCAATCAGCATTTCAAACAGCTGCAGCTGCCATGGAAACAGCGTTTGTACTGACCTCCCCGCTAAGTCCATGGTACCAGACCTAATGTGTATAATGAACCCATCAGATGGACAAGAGGTACCATAAACAATGATGTACTTCCCAGGCTCTCTTGGGCACAGCACCTGATGGTGCTCCTTTACAACACAGATCTATGGGAGCAGTTAAGCAGATATTCAGCCATGAGACACAGATAAGATAGGGGATTATGATCTTCCACACCACCTCAAAAATGGTCCTTCCCAGGGCACAAGTATCCCGTTTGGTCTAGTCACTTCTAAAAACTTCTTTAAAGTAATATAAAAGAGACAGCTAATTTATAACCCCATTCTTTTAATCTTGGTCAGCCAGATTTTCTCAGACATCAGTTTATTTCTTCTTATAATATATTAGATGAAGTAACAGCACCAGAGTCAGCTCCAAGGCAGCAACTCACTCTCAGGGGTTCTGCTGACATTTATAAACTGATCCTATTTCTCTCTTGTGTTTTATGTTATCAGCTAAACCTGTCTACTTAAATTATTGCCTTGTAACCAAATCAGAGTTATCTATTATTCTGGTATGTGTACACTTCTGAAGCTTTGTACCTATATCAAGTTTTGCAAGGGTAGAAAACAAGACCATAAATAAACAAATGGAAAACAGAATATGTTACCATTACTTTAGAAACAGAAGCTAAAAGTCAGATGTATTACACTGGAAACTACTAAAATAGCTGAATACACAGACTTCAGAAAAACAGAAAAACCTCCTGTAGCCCCTTTACCTATCCTCCATAATCTCCAAGGTTCAGCGTCATAGGATACTGTTAGTCCGGCTATGTCAGATTCACAGGACGCTGAAAAGTAAACACTTAATTCTAGGGTGAAGTTAGCCTAAAACTAGGGGATATCAGAGTGAAGATAGTCACATTTTAAATCCACTCTACTGTTATGTGTCAGTATGATGCCAGGAGAGGCCAATTTCCACTCAACTAGCAACCCAAAAGTTTAATTTTATTCAATGATCAGATGGTAACAAGTAGAGATGTGAAACCTGAGAAAATCAAGAATAAAAATACACAAAAAAGTTCAGGGGGAAAAGTTCCCTCTCTTCCAAGCCATTTTTTGGTTTTCCTAAGAAATCAGAAGGGAAAAAGATGTTTTTTAAGGTGCTTTTTTCTTTTGAATTGTTCTGGGTTCTCCCCCCCCCATCTTTCACAGCTCAAAATAGACTAAACATTATAATTTTATGAGAAATTATACATAATACATTTTTATGTTCCAAAACCAACTGTGTCTTTAGAACTGTAGAACATGAAAAATTTTTTCTATCCATAGCTTTGAAATTTCGTATCTGTAGCCACAAAGACATTAGTATTGTGCTGTCTTTGACTTTTTAATATAAGTCCTCAAGGGACGAGTGTTCTGGTTTCCTAGCTTTGAATTTCTGGAGTCTCCATAGAATTACATCCCCAGGAAAAGAAAAAAATCTGTTGATTGTATCTAGGCTAAATAGAACAGAGGGAAAGTTCTGCTTTGGGAAGAGATTTTTAGGCTTAAAAAAAAATCCTTTTCAGAGAGTACATACTGAGTGAGACTGGTTTATCTCTGAGCTGTCATCAGTTTCCTCTATCAATCCCATTCCTCTGCACATGTGAAACCACAAGGCCAACTTGATGAGAAAGCAAGAATTCAAATCTAGGGCCAAGTTCACCTCTCCAAACTGGCTCCTATTCTAATCAACAATCTCTTCTTTTCTGAGGAATGTTTTTACACCACACCGGAGTTTCTTTAGTAAACCATGCTTCACCAAGTACAAACTACTAATTCTCAGTGCAGAGTCTTAAAAAAGCTTCAACTGTGAAAGTTCTGATAAACTTACAGTGAGAGAGTGCAATGGGTCTGCCCTTATGGGAGGATGTAGCTGAAAAGGCATCCTGTTTAGAGGTGTACACACACAAACATATACACACAAGGGTGAACCGATACACAGAGTGATGGGTAATTATTTATGTGGTGTTATGTGAGGAGTCCGAACAGTCCCTCCTCTCCAATCCAGCTCTCATGCAGTATTATTTAATGCTTATATGAGAGCTGGGTGAAGGGGAACACCAAAGGCAGAGAAGCGCCCTGAAAAGAGCTGGGCAAGCCACCATACCAGAGATGCTGGTCTTCCCTAAACACCCCACATACCTTCATCCAACTCTCACCTGTAGCTCCAAGAAGTCTGTAGCAGGCACAGTGGCCATCTTGGCAGACCATCTTGTCACAGAGCCTAAACCAGGTTGAGGGTAAACAACTGCCATCAAACTTCAGTGATTTAGGGGGATGTGAAGACTTTCCCCAGTGGAAAATGGGCAGATAAGAACAACTTGTTTTAAACATGGTGGATGCAGGCACTGTGGAACGCTTATCGAGTCTGGTCAGGCAGCAAAGATGCCAAGGTCATCCAGTGCATCTTGGGCCATCACCAGTTGTCTTGACTTTTGTCCTGCCTGACTCAGGAAAAGGGAGTGAAGTTGAAACTTTGTGAAACTCTGCCTCACTCAAATCCAGTTCACATGCAAGACATTACCCTGTGACAAAGGACCAACGACAACAATGTTTATATTGAAGATTCCCCATTAGGGAGGTGTTACACTTGGCATTAATTGTGCCAAGAAATTTTGCTCTTATGTTATTGAAGATCAAAGAAAATCTGGGGGTGGGGGAAGAAGAGGGAGAAAAAGGGGAAGGGGAAAAGGAAGAGAGGAAGCTTTACAAATATCCCACTTAAGCCCTTTACAAATATCTCATCTGATCCTCACAAAAACTCTAGGAGGTAGATGCTATTATTATTACCATTTTACAGTTGAAGAAATTGGGGAAAACAGGGGCTAAGTGACTTGCCCAGAGTAACAAAGCTAGTAAATAGCTGAGGTCCTCAGTCCAGGCTCTGTTCTCTATCCACTGAGCCACCTAGCTGCCTCAATACACTGTTGTTGTTGTTTTTTTAATTTTTTTTTTTTGGCTTTTAGGCAATTGGGGTTAAGTGACTTGCCCAGGGTCACACAGCTAGTGTCAAGTGTTTGGTCTGAGGCCGTATTTGAACTCAGGTCTGCCTGACTTCAGGGCCGGTGCTCTCTCCACTGCGCCACCTAGCTGCCCCTTCAATACACTGTTGACAATGACTTTCACTAACCTGAATACAACACCTTACACCTAAAGATTTCAAAGTTCTTAAACAAAGCAGCTAGGAAGAAGAAAGCCGGAGGCAGGTTCCAGGGACCTTTAGAACCAATCTCACAGGGCTATTGAAAGGATCAAATGAATATCAGATGCAAATGCACTTTACACATACAAAGCAGAATGATTCAATTCAAAACCTGGCAAACAGTAGCAAAGGCTCTCTCTGGGGGAACCCACACCCACAGCTGCCATAGTCCCAGCACTTCCTGCCAGCTCCAAGTCAGGAAACCTGAAGCCAACAAGCAAACACAAAATGCTGCTCTCCTGAGGAAGCCAAAGAGAGACTCGGGATCTATTAGCACTGCATCTCTTCTGAGAGCTAGAATTATTGGCAATTCCCCTCTCTCCAAAGGTAATTGTTATAACAGATACACACTCCCTGAGACAAAAAAATACTCAAGGGTCATCTCCATAATTGAAAGGAAGGCTAACTCTAATTGAATGCAAACATAAATTATGGATAAAAACCAGAAACAGAAGGCATTGCCCTCCCCCAAAACACTCTAGGTAACTCATTCTAAGCTCCAGTGGGCAGAGAACTTCTCTCTTTCATAAAATAACCTACCAAAAAGAAAAAAGGGATGGTGTCTACTGGGGATTTTCTTTAGCTCAACTATTTCAAACCAAAAAGTAAAACGAAATCAGGACACCATTTCAGTAAAGATGGTATTTGTGCACTTTATCTATTGTATCTAAATACTTTAACTGATTTCATCAACATAGAAAGCAACTGTTTTTGATGCCTCAAGAGGACAGTCTACATAAATTACTATGGCTGAAAAAATTCACCACTCAGTTACTACCAACCTTGTGCTGACTTGTCTCCAATTACAGATTTTCAGTGCAGCGTTGAGCCCTTTCTCCAAACATATCCTACTAGGCAGGACCCGCCAGCACTTGGGTTCAACGGCACAGCCTCAAACAACCTGGGATCACATTTGTACCATCAAGGGGCATGTGTGCAGGACATGAGGGAGATATTCAGATACCTCTTTTTGTACATAGTTCTCCCAAATCATAAAACTTAAAGAACTCTTTTTTTTTTTTTGGCTAGGTAATGGGGTTAAGTGACTTGCCCAGGGTCACACAGCTAGTAAATGTTACGTGTCTGAGGCTGGACTTGAACTCAGGCCCTGTGCTATATACACTGCACCACCTAGCTGTCCCTAAGAATTCTTATAATTCAGCCAAACCTTATGTTGGTTTGCTTCATGTTTTCCCATGTCACCTTTACTCTATTCCTCCTCCCAAGTCAACTATTCCTGGAACTTAAACCACACACTACCTCCACCTGCAACATAAAGAGCTGTCATCCCAGAAAAAGACCCAGGAAGCATCAGGAACTAACACCTAACTTTATTATCAAAATCAGCTGGAGAGATACGAAGAGAAAGGAAAAACCTGAGGGAGACCTCTACTGCTTCCCTATGGAACCCTGGCTAACATCCACCAACAGTTTGCAAACTGCCTTCCTGACAATTCTCTTCTCAACCTAAATGCTCAGTTATTTGCAAATGCCCCTTCAGCGGTGCTTAGCACATCAAAATAGTATTTTTCAGGCTTGGCAAAGTGATAATTTGTCCTTAGGTTTATACTTGCAAGGAAAGCCAAAAAATAAATACAAAGATTGTTGAATTTACATGATATTACTCTTTGAATATGCTAAATACCCCTAGGGAAGGTTGTTAAAACGATAGATTGAAACTCTAAATATCAACCAGTCTAATTTGCTAACTGCTTATGGATTAAGTCCTATTACATACACTACATACCCACAGATCATATTTACACAAATAAGGTAAGCTTTTCCAAACTGTACACATGTGGAAAATAGCGCTCAGTTCAGGAATTAGCTATTTGCTGAAACTGGTAATATGTTTGGACCATACATCTTTCTTTTTTTTAATTAATTTATTTTGATTTATCAGCAATCACTTCCATATGCTTTTGAGTTTAAAATTTTTCTCCTTCCTCCTCTCCACCCTCCCCAAGACGGAGCACAATCTGATATAGACTATACATATACATTCCTATTAATTCACATTAGTAAGTAAGAATTAGAACCAATAGGAGGAACCACCAGAAAAAGGAAACAAAACTCAAGAGAAGAGAAAAAAAATAGCAACTAGTCTGCTTCAATGTGCATTCAAACTCCATAGTTCTTTCTTTGGATGTGGATAGCATTTTCCATCATGAGGCCCTTGGAGATGTCTTAGATCCTCGTATTGCTGAGAAGGGTTAAGTCTATCAACGTTAGTCATCCCACAACGTGGCTGTTACTGGGTACAACGTTCTTTTGGTTCCATACATCTTTCTATATACTGTCACGACTGTTAAAGGCACACAAAGAACAGAGGCCCTTGCTTAGGAAAAGAGGTCTTTCCCCTTCCATCTTCTATATACCTGCCCCCTTCCACTCCTTCACATACCATAGACAGAAGAATAAGAAGTCATACTGTACAGGGGCAGCCAGGCAATAGGCAGTAATGTGGGGGTATCTGCCACAAGCTCATGCAGAAAAAAAACAAGATACACCTGGAGATTCTTCTCTACCCAAATTCAAATCTAGCCTTATCTGCATTTCTCAACTGTGCTTCTCAGTGGGAATGGTCCAAGCATTCTGGAGAACAATGTGGAACTATGTCCAAAGGGCTAAAAAACTGTACATACCCTTTGACCAAGCAATACCATTAACTAGATCTATAACCCAAAGAAATTTTTTTTTAAAGGGAGAGGGACCTACATGTATAGATGTATCTATAATAGCTTTCTTTTTTTGTGGAATTGGAAATTGAGGAGATGCACAGTTATTTGGGAATGGCTGAACAAATTGTGGTATGTGATTGGAATAGAAAACTATTGTGCTATAAAAAATGATGAGGGGGGTGGTTTCAGAAAAAAAGACTTATGTGAACTAATGCAAAGTGAAGTGAGTAGAACCAGGAGAACATTGTACAGATTATTATAACGATAATCAACTATGAAAGATTTATCTATTCTGATCAATAAAACAATCCACATGAATACCAAAGGACTCATAATGAAAAACATCATCCAACTCCAGAGAGAGAACTGATGAACTCTGAGTGTGGACTGAAGATCATTCTTTTCACTTTATTTTTCTGGTTTTTATTTTTTTTCAAACATGTAATATGGAAGTATGTTTTGTATGACTTCTCATGAATAATGAATTTCTTACTGCTTGCCTTCTCAACAGGTTAGGAAGGGGCTAGAAGGAGGGAGAGAATTATGGAACTCAAAATTGAAAAAGTAAATTAGAAAAGAATTAAGCATATATAATATAAAGTTACTGTTTCTTTTGAAGCTCTCTCCAAAAAGCTTCTCCTGATTCTTTGTTCCCATCAAACTGGACTTTGAGATGTTCCTCATACATGACATGCCATCTAATCTCCGTGCTTTCCATTCATAACTCCCCTCCACCTCTTAGAATCCAAATCCTTCTAACAACTAATGGTAAGTGAAATAAACAGAGCAAGAAAGTAATACACAAAATGACAAAAATATAAATAGAAAGGAAAAACCTAAATGTCGTGACCAAACCTGGCTCCAAAAAAATAGCTTTTTAAAATGTATCTCATTGCCCTTTTTGTAGACCCAAAGGATTATTATCCATATTTCTAAGTGTACCTATCCCCCAAGACTTAGGAACCAGATTGAAATGCAGTTGGGAAATGTTTAACAAGTAAATAAAGATACAATACAACCTAAATAGTGTAGATTCGTGGTTTTTTAAGTCAATATGTAGTGATAATACTGATCTACACTGTCAGACTAACCACTTAATTACTTCTTCTGGGTTTAATTATCATCTCTCTGCAGATAACCCCCAAATCTAAATATATTTGGCCCTGGTTTCTATCATAAATTCTAATAGCAGACACCATGAATTGCCTACTATCAATTCTGACCTCACTATCCCACAGACAACTTAAACTCAGCATATTCAGAATAGAACTTACATCTTTCCCCTTCCTATCTACCCTTCTTCTGTATTTCTCTATTTTTGTCAAGGGCACCAACATCCTTTGTTCCCAATCTCAATGTCATTCACTACTCCGCATTCTCCCTCATCTCACATATCTAATCTGTTGCCAAATACTATTATTTCTACATGTACAACAATGGTCACACTCATCAGCTATCACCTCCCACTTGGAATATTGAAAAATCCTCTTCACAGATTTCCCAGCCTCAAGTCTCTATCCTTTCCAATTGATCCTTCACTCAGCTGCCAAAGTGATTTTCCTAAAAGCATAGGTCTGACCATGTCATTCCCCTGATCAACTGAAACTGGAATTAGAGTTACTTCTGAGAGCTGGAAAGGACTTATCAGTTTGTTTAGTCCAACCCCTTTGTTTTACAGATGAGGAAACTCATTTCATAAGGCAAGTGACTTGCCCAAGGGGCACACGTAGGAAGCAGCAGCATTAGTGGGATTTTAATCCAAAGCCTGACTCCAAACTTAGCATCCTTTACAATGAATCACATTGATTCCCAAATCCCAGTTTAGCATCTGATGCCCTTTGCCACCTACAAGCCAACTTTCTAGCCTTATTCCCCTCTACACAGAAAAACCGGCCTTCCTGCTGCTCCTCAATACAGAACCCTCCATCTTTTCACATTTGTTGTTTTGTGACTCATTCCTAGAATGCACTCTTTCCTCCTCACTGCCTTGGTTTTTGTTTTTGTTGTTCAGTCGTTATCAGTCACGTCCAACTCTTCACGATCCTATTTGGAGTTTTCTTGACAAAGATACTGGAGTGGTTTTCCATTTACTTCTCCAGTTCATTTTACAGACGAGGAAACTGGGGCAAACAGAGTTGAGTGATTTGCCCAGTCACACAACTAGTAAGTATCTGAGGCCAGATTTGAATTCATGAAGATGAGTCTTCCCGACGGTCAGGCCCCGCACTCTATCCACTGTGCCACCAAGCTGCCCTCACACTTTCCTTCAAAATTCTGCTCAAACACAACTTTCTACAAAAAACCTTTACTGATCCTCTCAGTGAAAGTACTTTTCCCTTAAAACTATATTGTTCTAATTTTGTATGTGTAACTATATACGTATCTGTCCTCTCTTAAAACAGAATATAAGCTCCTGGAGGACAGGGCCAGTTTTTGTCTTGGGATCCCTGATTCCAGGTACACAGGCTCTCACTTGAGTCAAATAAGCACCCAACCCAACCTACCTTTTGTCTTCCTCCATTTCGTGCCCAAAAATAGCAGAAAGAAAACAAACTGTTAAAAAGGGACAAATGGGGCATTTCTGGGGTGTCTGCTCCAGACAATCTGAACAAAAAGAGGATGTCCTGGGTTGTGTACAGTACTACAGGCAGCACCCAATAGCTGCACAGCATCCACAACAGAATGGAGAGCTTAACCACAGCCACGACAATTTGATATACATATCCTGAATAAAAGAGTCTGAGAACTTTCTGAATGGGAAGGTCTATAGACCATGATGCATCCATACCATGAAAGTGAATATGGCATCAGCAGTGAGAGATTTCAGGAGATCCTGAAGATCACAGGCACCCTGAAGGAACACTGGGACAGAAAGAAAACACTCTTACAGAAAGGCAGGGTTGGCTATAGATCATGTTTTTCGGTTTGGGGTTTTGTTTTTTTTAATAGCTATAAAGAAATGGCCTAGCTAAGTATGTGAAATCAGCAGGGACAGACAAACAGGGAGCTGGAAAGAGTATCATATATATAAGTGGTATCAATCTCAAAGACAAATAGGGCCAGTAAACTGTACAATCTTTGTGGGCTGGTATATAGTGACTTAGAAAACTCCATATTAACATTTTCTTATTAAATATTTCCCAATTACATTTTAATCTGGTTCCAGCAGAACTCTCAGGAGCATTGCTGGCCAGCTACATGTCTGATACCTTTGAACCTTAAACCTGGTGATTCATATATGTGTAAAATGTCAGAATTGGAAGGTCCCTTAAAGATCTTTATTTATTCTCCACAATCACAACAGTAATGCAGCATATATGAAATATCTAGAAGATCTAAAGTATGTTACCCTGACAATCTGAAAGACAAGCACAGATTTGAAGTAGGCCTGAGTCACCTTAGCCTATTGGCAACCAGCCAATTAATCAATACTAGGTGCCTTGATATTCAAATGACAACAAAATAGGCAGACAAAGGTAGCTTTACACAGTACAAGTTTTTGTGGCCACATGGTATATGAACTAAAGGAAACAAGGAAGGACTCCATACCCATGATGCTTAATGAGACTTGTTTTAGAAAAAAAATATATAAATATAAATATTGTACTCTGTGTTTTTAGGCTCATCTACCAAGGAGAAAAAAATTGTTTATTCTAACATTAACCTAAAATACAAGCATTTCTAGCTTGGAGATACGTCCAAACTGGCATACCTGTCCATCTCCTTGGAGGTGATTCTGCCCCGAAGAGCATTTCACGTAATGACTATAGGAATCTTAAACAAAGAAGAAAAATCACAATATGTAAAAATACAGTTTAAGTCACATTTCATAACTTTTGAATAGCCAAGCTACCACCCCATTCCTTCTTTCCTAGATATAGCTAACTTTTCTCAAAGAAGAAGAGGTGGTGGTGGGACTCAATACTTTAGGAGGGTAGAAAAGCAAAGGTATCAAGGAGGTAAGGGTTCCTCTAGGTTAAAAGCTCAGGCACCGCCTGAATTCCATTCATTAAATAAAGCCTTTTTGCCCTTGACCTAGTGAACACCCACTTTTCCAAGGGACTTTTTTCCAAGAGTCTGGAAAGGGATGTGGAGGAAAATATTTTTAGTTTTACTAAAATATTTTAAGAATATGTTTCTACATACCTGAAATTAGACGACAAAGCTTTTCATTCCACAATGGAAGCTTAAAAAACAATTTTCCCAGGGAAAAGGAACAGAGGGGCTTCTGTTCACACTAAACTAAAGTTTAACTGATACTACCCATCTTGCTTAGTTAAGCCAAATAACCTTAGGATCTGCCCCATTGGTCCTGGTTAATCAGTGGCTTATCAAACTTGGTACAGTTACAATTCTAATCCAATCCAAAAAGCATCTGAGTGCCTACTATGCATAACAGCACGTGCTGAGCAGGAAAGAAATAAAGAGAAAATGAAAAAGAGTATTCAAAGACAAAAAGAAAGGTATAATATATCAAAATATTCCTGAGAGCCCTTTTTGTGATAGCAAAAACACTGGAAATAAAAGTGGATGCTCATCAAATGAGGAATGTCAAATAATTTGTTATATGAAAGTAAGGAAATATTGTTATGCTATAAGAAATGAAGACTATAAGGAATTCAGAGAAACAAGAGAAGACATGAATTGTAAAGTAGAAATGGAATGGATACAACTATGGTGCAATTAAAAAAAAAAACAGAAAAGGAAACTGGACCCAGCAGAAATGCAATGACCAGTTTATAATCCAGAGGCCTGATGACTACAAATGAAGAGGAAGACAAACAGTTGCTATATAGTGTTTTTTGCTTGACCATTTTTCTTTGCTGAAGGGAGGCCAAGGTATATAGGGAAATGATAGTTGTTCAAAAAAGAGAGAGACATTATTAAAACAAAAAATATTTTAGAAGAAATAAGTCCCTACCCTCAAGAAGCTTATAGTCCACTAGAGAGACATAATACACAAAGACACCCTGCTTCCCAAGTGTTCCCCAATACATCAGTCACAGCATCATATTCAACAGCAACAAGCAATAAGAAAGTAAGGCTGCAGCCAGGCTGTGAAGAACTTAAATGCCAAGCTGAGGAATATATATTTAATCCTAGAGATATTCTTCAACAGGGGACTGATGGGGTCAAACTTAGGTTTTAGGAATTTGAATTTGGCAGCTGTTGGGAGAATGGGTTATTAAAGAGGGGAGAAACTGGAAGCCAGGGTAGCAATTAGGGAGCAGTTGCAATACTACAAGTCAAAGATGGGAGTCAAACTAATTGTCAGGAGAAAAAAAGGGGATCCATGCAAAGCATATTGTAGAAGCAAAATCAAAAAGGCTTAGCAACTTATTCAACAGAATGGATGAAGGAAAGGGAAAAAGTGAGTATGCTTCTGAGGTTAACAAACCTGAATGAACTGAAAGAGAAATCTGTAGGAAAGTAGGGTTTTGGTAACAAGATAATGGGTTCTATTTTGGACATACTGAACTTAAGATGCATAGAGATATCCAAAAGGCAGTTGGTGATGAAAAACAGGATAATGGGGAACTGACATGGGCAAATATGCAGATCTGAGAATGGTCTCTAAAGAGATAACTGAGCCCAAAACATCTGCTGAGATCAGCAAGGGAGGGAGTGAAGGGAAAAGATAAGACAGCCTTGGGACAGCCAAGGTGATAAGGCAAGAAATGGAGGTCAGAAATCCAGCAAAGGAAACTAAGAAGCAGTGAAAGAAGTATTAAGAAAAACAGAAAAGAGAAGTCTCATGAAAAACCAAGGAGGAAAAAATTAAGACGAAAATGTGGTCACAAATGCCAAATACTACCGAAAAGTCAAGAAGTACAAAGACTGAAAAAATATAGGCAAGATAAAACTCACAATGGGACAAGGAGGCAAGAGATTTGATGGTAGAGAATGGTGTGCAGTTGAAATGGTTTAATTTTAGGATCATAGTACAAACAAATACTAGCTGATCACAGAAGGAGTGGGGCACTAGGAGAGATGGAAGGCAAACAGAGAAGCTAAGGAAGCCTGTTACAAACAGCAGACCTGTCTTAGAAGGAACTGTTATCTTTCAGGAGAGTATGCTGAGACAGGAAATACTGAAGTTCTGGAGTACAGAGGAAGAACATTTATGGGTGATAGTAAGGTCAAGGGCATGACACCCTTCTAAGTGTCACTGAGGTGGAATGAAAGTGTAGGTCATGAAAGCTGAGAAAGTGAATGAACTAAGAAGACAGAAAATTTGAAGAGACATTAACATGGTTACTAAATTCCCAGGTATTAGAGCAGAGGTTAATGTTGATATTAAGACTGTGAAGGTGCTAAACTATCTTTACCACAAGCCCAACAGGTCATCAATTCCTTGAGAAATGGTGATGGGGAGTCAAATGGAAAAGCTTCTTACTCTGTGATATTAAGTCTGTTGATCCAAGTGTCAGACTCTACACCAATGCAATTTCTTATTTTTGGCTTATAGATCAAGCACTGGAGACTGGGCCACTGTGTGGCAGGCATCTTTAGATTATTCTATTCTTCCATGCCTGACAGGGGCCAAATTTTAATTACTTTACTTGATAATAGGCAGTTGAATTAGATTTTCTAATTCTAGGTTACAGTCTAGACTACCACAAGTGGAAAAAATTCCTCCTGAGATTAGTAAAGAATACACACAAGCCTTCCAGAGAAAATCCTGATCAACTGTAAATCAATAAGATCCTAGTCAGGAAGCCAATTATGAATGAAAGGCCAATTACCAGGCTCATCATTCAGCTGAGGTCCTTGTCTGGAAGGAACTGTTATTTCCATCCTTTCAGAAAAATGGACACTCTGCTTCCTAAGTGTTCCCCAATACATCATTCACAGTATCAAGGCTCTGAAGTAAAACAGATTTTCTCCCATCATTTAAAAAAAAATCAATTGTGAAACTCCGGCAATGGACAAGCACTTCATAAATTACATGGATGATATCAGATCAACAGACTAAGAATCAGAAGACTTAGCTTTGCATTCTTATCTTCACAGTACCAGGTCAGCACATTCCAGAGCCTTGACCTTGACCCACCAATCTGCCTATTCACATAATCAACCAGGCAGCAGTTTAGTGGTCAGAAGTATATTTACTCACAGCATCACTCCACCATTCTAATTACTGTGAAAATAAGTATTTCCAATAACTAGAACTTTCCTGCCCACTATCTCTATCATGTCTTTCTAACTCATTTACTGAGGGCATTTAAGGATGAAACAGAAAAGACAACAAACATAAAAGGTGGATCAATCAAGATCTAGAAAGATTTTTATAACAAACTTTTCACCATCCAGTGACAGCAAGTTTACCACCGTTAGACTCTAACATCACAGTGCTGGATATGCCACTTTGCAGATGAAGAGCAGACAGATCAGACCTACTACATATAGGAGGTCTCTGATGGAGGCAACAATGCTGAAGGCATTGAAGGACTGATTCTCAAGATAATAGTCCTTGAAAGAAGTGAGGACAGCAAAGTTTGGGGGATGGCAAGGTAGATACAGACCTTATATTATTAACTAAAAGAAGGTACAGCTATGATAATGAGGAGGAGGACTACTATGTCTACTAGTAATATGCTTTTTCCAAAAGAATTTCTCTAGGTTTTAAACTTATTTACTACATGCTTAAAGACTTTCTATATCATGGCTAATATGGAAACGTTTTATATGATTTCACATGTATAACTGATATGCTGACTGTCTTTCAGTGGCAGAAAGAGAAGAAAATAATTTGGAACTCAATTTAAAAAGAAAAGAATGTTAAAAATAAATAACAAAAATTTTTAAAAGGAAAAAATTTCTATATAGATTCTCTTTCTGCAAGTTTCATCTTGCTAAAGTTGCCCACATCATGGTGGGCCCTGTGTTTTGTTAACATTGTACAGGGGCTTGTTTTGTTTTGTTTTTATTTTAATATTTTCCAAATCTGTAAGTGGTCCATGCACGGTTCAAAAAGGGCAGTTTAAGACTGACACAGCCTGGAGGCAGAGCCAAGATGGCGGAGTGAAAGCAGTGACTTGCTTGAGCTCTCCTCCAAACCCCTCCAAATACTCATAAAAAATGGCTTTAAACAAATTCTGAAGCAGCAGAACACACAAAAAGACGGAGTGAAACAAATTTCCAGCCCAAGACAACCTGGATGATTGATCAGAAAGGTGTATCGTGCCGGGCTGGGAGCGCAGCGCAGTGCGGCGTGGGTGCACAGTCCGCCGCATGGGGCGCGCAAGCTGCAGCAAACCTGGAGCAGACCTCAGAGGACTGAATGGCAGGCAGCTGTGGAGGTTTCCAGACTCCTCAATCCACAAATGCCAAAGACAATTTAGAAGGTCAGTGGGAAAAGTCTGTTTCTGTCGGTGCTGAGACAGGAAGGGGGGGTTTCAGCTCCATTCCCCAAGAGTGAGGCCCTGGGGGGGGGGCTCCAGCTGCTTCCCGAGCTTCCCGCCCACAGATTGAGGCAGAATCCAGTGGCTGATCAGAGAGGGATTGCAGCGATCTCTTTGCCAGTGTGGACGCAGAAATCTCTTGCTTTGCCTGTGTTTGGATCTGGGTCACAGTTCTGGGTGGCGGTGCTGGGGGGAGGAGGAGCGCTGGCGTGGTGGAGCTTGGAGTGGCTGTGGAGAGGAAGCCTTCCTCACAGTTAAAGGACAGAAAGGACTACTTGTGGTCAAAGGGAGTAAACACATTGCCCCTTATCATACCAGCTTGCAAGAACTGAAAATTTACAGGTCCCTACAAGTATCTCTGAAAACAGCTGTACAAACTCCTGAAGCTTGGGACAGTACATTCTCCACATTGGAAGCAGACTCTGGTAATTGGCCGGGATCATGAGCAAGCAGTGCAAAAAGAGTCAGACTATATTGTTACTTTGGTGACAAAGAAGATCAAAACACATACAACCAGAAGAAGACAACCAAGTCAAAGCTCCTACATCCAAAGCCTCCAAGAAAAACATGAATCAGTCCCAGGCCTTGGAAGGGCTCAAAAGGGATTTTAAGAAGCAAGTAAGAGAAGTAGAGGAAAAACTGGGAAGAGAAATGAGAGTGATGCAAGAAAATCATGAAAAACAAGTCAACAGCTTGCTAAAGGAGACCCAAAAAAATACTGAAGAAAATAACACCTTAAAAAATAGACTAACCAAAATGGCAAAAGAGGTCCAAAAAGCCAATGAGGAGAAAAATGCCCTAAAAAGCAAAATTGGCCAAATGGAAAAGGAAATCCAAAAGATTACTGAAGAAAATACTTCCTTAAAAATTAGAATAGAGCAATTGGAAGATAGTGACTTTATGAGAAATCAAGACACTGTAAAACAAATCCAAAAGAATGAAAAATAGAAACAATGTGAAATATCTCATTGGAAAAACAACTGACCTGGATAATAGATCCAGGAGAGAGAATTTAAAAATTATTGGACTATCTGAAAGCCATGATCAAAAAAAAGAGCCTAGACATCATCTTTCAAGAAATTATCAAGGAAAACTGCCCTGATATTTTAGAACCAGAGGGCAAAATAGAAATTGAAAGAATCCACAGATCTCCTCCTGAAAGAGATCCCCAAAGGAAAACTCCTAGGAATATTGTAGCCAAATTCCAGAGTTCCCAGGTCAAGGAGAAAATATTACAAGCTCCCAGAAAGAAATAATTCAATGTTGTGGAAACACAATCAGGATAACACAAGATTTAGCAGCTTCTACATTAAAGGACCGTAGGGCATGGAACATAATATTCCTGAGGACAAAGGAGATAGGATTACAGCCAAGAATCACCTACCCAGCAAAACTGAAAAATGGTCATTCAGTGAAATAGAGGATTTTCAAGCATTCTTGATGAAAAGACCATAGCTGAATAGAAAATCTGACTTTCAAATACAAGACTCAAGTGAAACATGAAGAGGTAAACAGGAAAGAGAAATCATAAGAGACTTATTAAGGTTGAACTGTTTACATTCCTGCATGGAAAGATGATATTTATAACTCATGAGACCTTTGTCAGTATTAGGGTAGTTGGAGGGGGAAAAATTACATGTATGTAGATAGATAGATAGATAGATAGATAGACAGACAGACAGATAGATAGATAGATAGATGGCACAGGGTGAGTTGAAGATTAAGGGGTCATATCTGGAGAATAAAATTAAGGGATAAGAGAGCATTATACTAGGAGAAAAAGGAAGGGAGAGGTAGAATGGGTAAATTATCTCACAAAAACAAAAAGAAAAGGCTCTTACAGTGGAGGGGCAATGGGGGAAGGTGAGAGGGAATGAGTGAATCTTATTCTCATAGGATTTGGCTTAAGGAGGGAATAACATACACATTCAATTGGGTATGGAAATCTGTCTTACCCTACAGGAAAATAGGGGAGAAGGGACAAGAGAGCAGGGGGATGATAGAGAGGAGGGCAGATTGGGAAAGGGAGTAATCAGAAGCAAATACTTCTGAGGAGGGACAGGGTCAAAAAAAAGAATAGAATAAATTGGGCAGGATAGGATTAAGGGAAATAGAGTTAGTTTTTCATAACATGTCTACTATGGAAGTGTTCTGCATAACTGCACATGTATAACCTATGTTGAGTTGCTTGCCTTTTCAGTAAGGGTGGGTGGGGAGGGAGGAAGGGAGAAAATTTGGAACCCAAAGTTTTAAAAACACATGTTTTAAAAAAATGTTTTCACATGCAACTGGGAAATAAGAAATACAGGAAATAGGGTACAGAAGTCTATCTTGCCCTACAGGAAAACAGAAGGGGAAGCGGATAAAAGAAGGGGGGGGAGATAGAAGAGAGGGCAGACTAGGGGAAGGGGTATTCAGAATGCAGGCCATCTTGGGGTGGGGGGAGGGGTGAGATAGGGTGAAAATTTGGAACTCAAAATCTTGTGGAAGTAAATGTTGAAAACTAAAAATAAATTTATATTTAAAAAAAGAAAAATTAAAATTAAAATATAGATATAGATATATATAAACCAAGACTCACAATGAAGGTGTCATCCTCAACTCCTCACTCTAACAACCATATCCAATCTAATTCAAATCCTGTCATCTTACCTGCATGGCATCTACTGTATGTCCCCTTCTTTCCACTGACACTGCCAGCACTCAGGTGCTGGCTCTGATCACCTCAAGTTTGGATTGCTGTACAACATGCTGGTTGGTCTCCTTGCCTTGGCTCTCCCCACTCCAATCTACCCTCCACTTAGCCACCAAAGTGATCTTCCTAAAGTCTAAGTCTGTCACCGCCCTCTTTGCGCAGCTCCCTATCACCTCCAGGATCAAGTGTAAAATCCCCTATTTGGCTTTTGAAATCTTGTATAAACTGACTTCTTCCTACTTTCCTTCCTTCTTACACTTGCCTCCCCTCATTGCTGCTGCTTACACCAGACACTCCATCCTCCCAACTCTAGTCATTTTCACCAGCGGGATGTGGAGCCCCTCCCTTTGTTCTTCATTGTGGCCTCTCTGGCTTCCTCCAAGTCTCAATTCAGATTTTACCTTCTATGGGAGGCCTTTCAGGTCACCTTTAATGCTAATATATTCTCCCCAAGATTATCTCCAATATATATTTATGAATAACTGTTTCCATGTTGTCTCCAGTATAATACGTGAACTACTTGAGGGAAGGGACTATTTTTTTCTTTCTTTATATCACAAATTGGCAAAAAGCAAGCACTTACTGTTTGTTGATTGACTACAGGTATTATTATTCATTGAGGTACAAGAGGTTAAATGACTAAGGGTCAGAGGCAGGGACTGAACCCATGGGTTTGGTATGTGGTTTTTTTTCCTTATGGCCTAGGACTTTATTCCAGGGAGTCAGCAAACTACAGCCAGAGAGCCAAATCTAGCTTGCTGCATGTTTTTAATCCCTTGAGCTAAGAATGGTTTTTACAATCTTAAGTATAATAAAAACTTAATTTAAAAATGTAAAAACCATTCTTAGCTGGGGACTACATAAAAACAGCTATTATTTGGGCTGCAGACTGTAGTTTGATCACCCCTACCTATTCACTGCAAACTACCCACCTGTGCCTACTTACTACTTCTGCATAATTGTCATATAAAAAATATTCTACACATTCATCAAGAACATCATCTTTTTAAAAGTTTCAATGATGTCATTTGTTTTTACATCACAGACACTTCCAGAAAAAGCAAGCATGTTACAACGAAGACCTACACAAGCTGTGTATAACATGCTATCAAGGGCATTCAAGAATGAAACATGGTTCACTCATATAACAGGAGCAAGCTAGAACTGAGAAAGTCTCTGGAATGTTGTCTATACCCCCTATGAAAGGTGAAATATTTATGGAAGACATGGACAGAACACATTGGGACCTATCAGCATGGTTCAAGTATTCATACAAATGCAATTACAGATATATTCAACTAATTTGTCTTCTACTTCTCATCTGTCATCTACAGTGATTGAAACCGGAACAGACACCTACCCTTCACCCTCTCCTTCTCAAAGTCTCAATTCCTTCTTGGAAATTGGTGCACTTCTTGACTCATGGGATTGTTGTAAGAAAAGTGCAACTCTAAAATTCCTACATAAATGTGAACTGTATCTTCCTTGTACTCATTCAATCATAACAACTCCATTTATTGGACTCTTCCATTGTGTCCTATCAAACGCCTATTTTATTCTAAGTAAACTCCCTACATTATTGATTTGGTTCACAATCACACCTTCTACCTCCTGGCTCCAAGTGAAACCTGGTTTTCTCCAAAGACATCTTTGCTTTTGCAATCCTCCCCCAAGAAAGAAACTCTTCACTTTCCCACTAGCACTAACTCATAAAATAAAAGGAAGATAAGACGATATAACAAATTGCCCTTCACTGATACTTCCAGACCAAAACTCCCATTACCATTCAAAAATCTGTTTTTAAAATCCTTTCATCTGATGACACCACCCTCTTGCAATCCTATAGACTATAATTTGAACTCTAAATTATATTTTATAAAATTGGATCAAAATACCAAGCAAAGAATAGTAGTAGTAAGAATCAACAGAAATGAAATCAACAAATTGCACATAGCCCCAGACCACCACAAAGCTGGCTAAGAAAAATAAGTGGCCTATGTGCAGGGAAAGATATCAAGTTTAATTAAGACCTAGTTAGGCCCTACCCTCAGGAAGCTTACTTTCTAGTACAGTGATGATGCCTATAGAGAGCTACAATTTAAAATATCACTTAAGTGTATTAGAGAATAACAAAACAAAGAACTCTGTGAGGTCTAAAGGAGGTTGTTACTGATGAACAATGTAAAAGAAATTATCCATAAATCACTCAAAAAATAAAGGGGATGAAATATATACTGACCTGCAATATAGAAGAGTACTTTAAGCCACCCTTATCTAAAATATATAGTGGATGAAAACCCATATTACCCTGAGGAGAAGTAGACCATGGAATTAATCCATCAACAGGTTTATCTTGGGGAAGTACTACAAATGTATATAATAAATCAAGTCTGAAATTGAGGAAGGGAGGGAAATAGAAATAAATTGGTGCAGTGTTTTCAAAAATACTCCTGAACTGCCCATTACAAATGTCCCTACTTGTTTTTTAATACTGAGATTTTCCTAGGCACGTCACACAGATCTGAAACATGGACACCACATTTTCAGAACAAGTAACAATTACAAATAACCCAAAAGGCAACTGAAGACAACAGGCTCTAGCATATTACCAATAACTATTTGGAACTAAGAAGGAGAATAATGTTATTGAAGATATATATCACCAGAAATAGATGTGGTCCCAGTCAAGTAGTAAAAAAATAAGCAACAAAAGATGGCCAATTCAAGTAATCCTTTGGTACTATTAAGATACTAGAAAATCAAAATGAAAACTTCCAGTAAGTTACATAGATTCTCTATGGGGAATTTACAGAAAATAAGATCAAGAATCACAGGTGGCAATTTACCTCCAAGTATTGATAAAATAAAAAAATAGCTTTCTTTACATAGCACTTTTTTTTTAACAAAAGCTCTTTATAGGCACTTTTCATCTATCTTCACCACAACCCTATGCAGTACATTACAAACATAACTGCTTCTTTTTTGAAGATGAAGAAACTGAGGCTCCATGAGATTAAGTGACTTGCCCAAAGTCACAAAGCTCCTGACTCAACCCAGTTTGTACAGGCTCCATTACGCCATGTTGCCCAACAGAAACTTGGATCAGATCCCACGGGTCAAGTCCCTTTTCAAAACTTAGGTTGAAAAGTTTACAGGACATATATGAGAAATTCAAGCAAAGGTTGGCATTTCTTATATATAAAAGATGTGAGATTTCCCTTCTGGATAAGAAGCTCTGTGGCAAACACAAACCATTATCCTTCAACTCAGCCAAAAAACCTACTGAATTGCCAATAATGAAAATTCCTTAAGAAATGACACCCTGGGTGACAACTTTACTGTGTATTATAGAGGGTTTCTTTTGATGCCATACTAAATAGATGATGAAGTCTTTTCCTATTCTCAAATTCTTTGATTCTGAGGCTTTTCCATGGTGTCCAAGATGGAAATGTGGCCTATCTCATTCACAAGCCTCTAAACTCATGTAACTGGCTTTAATAAACACTTGAATACAAAGTCTGAAGAAGAGAAGGATTAACTTCCACTTTAGTTAAGATACATGAAAAAACTTTAAATACTATCATAAATCTATAGTCCTACAAAAGTAATACAATACAGTACAAACTGCATAAAGACCTTTATTAACTGAAACTTTCAAATAACTGGAATCTCTACCCTCTCACTTTTAACAAAGTGCAGAAAATGACAACACCCTCTCCTTCACAAAAGTAAAACAAAAGTCATTCTACTAATCTCCTATACTACCTACATGGAAAGTTTGAGCCCTATGACAACTGACCTTCACAATAATTTTTTATAACTCTAAAGAAGATCCTAAAGAGCCTTCTGAATTGTTTTGGCTTTTTTAAAAAAACTGTATTTATTAAAGCAAAAATGTAGACTGAATCTTCAATAAGGATAGAAACAAAATGTTTCACCATTCACCAGAATATTAAGTTAATTGAAATGCTGCTGTTTCAAGTCACTTGAGGAAGCAAAGCCCAGAAGTAATCACTCAGGTGAAGTTGAGCAATGAAGATCTTGTGATAAAATTTTGGAAGGTCATAAGACATGAGATAAGTAAGAGAAATAAGGAGGTTATTATAGGGGTAGAAAAGAGCAGGGAGGTTGGGGTTAGAGGAGAGATGACAGATGCCCAGATGTGGACAGAAACAAGTTGTATATAGGAAAAAAATAAGCAGAATAGTGTAAATAGAATAGGATTAAAGCTGTGTTACAATGAATAATGTGGCTCCAAAGACTAGATTACATTGACTGGCTAACTTAGGGTCAAGAAGATTTGAGAAGAGGAAAGGGAGCAGCGAGGAGGCCATTTACTGGTTGCATTTCTGGTCAGGAGTACTGAAAATGAAGAAAAATGAGAAATCAGATTTACCTTCTATAAGTACTAAGGGTTTTTTCTTGCTTTTATTCTATTTCTTGGACACTGTGAGAGGGGTAACTTAACAAAAAGGTAACATGTTATTTGGTATGATTTTTCCCCTTTGTAAATTCTTCTTTCATATAAGTCTATTTCTGCAGATAATTGAGCCCAACTGTGATATCTGAATAGTCTGGGAAAGGACATTCTGTTCACCTTTCAAAAGAAAGGGACCCTTGGCCTCTTCACTGGGACAAGAAGAATAGAAAGGACGCAAAGAACCTTGTTTACCTGTACCCACAAAGAAATAAGAACCCCAGGCCCAACCTAAGTCCTATGCTTAACACAGAGCACATTTTTATTCAGTTAAGCTCACACAGTGTGATGAGCAACAAATGGAAATAGAAATTGCTGCTGCACTGGTCCAGGGGCCTCAAAAACATTTTAAGGTAAGACAAATATAACCTGAAGACAACGGAAAATAAGAAATGATATGCACATCAGGTTTCACAAAATTTCTGGACTGGCTTTCCTCTTGTAACTATGGTCAGACCCACTTCCTCTAAGGGAAACTCTCAAGAAGCCATACCGTAATAGTGAAAAAGAAAAGAATTGTGGAATAATTACGTTTAAACATTACACTTCAGGTACAACTGAACAAAAAGACCTGCCCTGTAGCCCTTCAGACCAAGCCAAGTCCATTTTGAGAAGGTCAGAACCTAGGGGATCAAGTGTCCTGGAGCTCTGAACACTAAAGTATCTTTACCACAGTATTCCTAGGAAAATACAAGAATATTTCAATTGCCAAAAATGCTCAAACTCTTATTCCATCTAATTCAATGTCTTTGAGAGGGCAAGAAAGACGGTATGTAGTGTGTACTACATAAGGATTAAAAAGGCCCTACAAACCTACAAAAACGCACGGCTGCCCTGTCCTATGCCACATGCACCTTTGTCACTTTTTTAATCAGAGAATTCAACAAATGATTATATATACCTAGAGCAATACATTTTAAGCCCCTTGAGTCGGTCTGTCAATAAACACTTATTAAGCACCTATATGTGCCAGGCACTGAACTAAGGGCTGGAGGTACAAAAAAAAAAAAAACAACCCAGTCCCTGCCCTGGAGGAGCCCACCGTCAGTTTTTTCATCCATAAAATAATCACTCCCTGCAAGTAAATAATATTACACTGAGTAGATACAACATGTACCCAAGTAAGGTGGATAAACATGCAAAACAATAAAGAGTAATTTCAAGAGGAATAGTGTGCTACAGAGAGAGAAACTCAGCTGGACGGTGGTTGGTTACCTCAGCTTTCTTCTGAAGGAAGCTGGGGATTCTTTGAGTTAGAGGTGAGGCCATAGGGATCAACAACAGATTTTTAAGTAGGAAGGTGGGTATGATCAGATCTGTGCTTTGAAATTAACAATCTGCTTTAGGAAAGATAGATTGGGGGCAGCTAGGTGTCGCAGTGGACAGAACACTGGCCCTGGAGTCAGGAGGACCTGAGTTCAAATCCAGCCTCAGACACTTGACACTAACTAGCTATGTGACCTTGGGTGAGTCACTTAACCCCACTGCCTACAAAAAAAAAAAGACAAATTGGTAAAGATAGGGTAGAATGAAGGTAATAGCAACACTGTGTGATGACCAACTTTGACAGACTTAGCTCTTCTCAGCATTATAATGATCTTAAACAATTCTAAAAGACTCAAAATGGAAAATGCTATCCACATCCAGAGAAAGAACTATGCAGTCTGAATGCAGATCAAAGTACACTATTTTTATTTTTTTTTCCTTCTCATGGTTTTTCTCCTTTTGTTCTGATTCTTCTTTCACGTGACTAATGTGGAAATATGTTTAATAAGATTGTACATGTATAATTTACATCAGAATGCTTGCCATCTTGGGTAGAAGGGAGGGAGAAAATGTGGAACTCAAAATCTTATAAAAGTGAATACTGAAAACAACAAAAAAAGTTTTTTTTTAATTTTAAAAAGAACCATATTTGTCTCACAGAAGGATTCTGGTAGGGTGCTTTCTTTCTTAGTGTTTGAGAATGATTTCTGTAGCATTAGTATTAAAAGTTTGACAGAATTCTCCTAGAAATACAGCAAGAAGAAGAGTTTATTTTTTTGGTAGTTCCTTTACAGATAGTTCTGTTTCTTCTTCTGAGATGGATTATTCAAGATCTCTATTTGAAGCTCTGTCAATCTGGTTATTTTATATTTGAAGATACTCCTTTATTTATTTTGTATTTTAGTTTTGTTAGCACATACCTATGCACTAGAAAATTCTGATATTTTTTAATCTGGTTTTGTTGTGATTTTACCTTAAATTATTTTGTTATCAATTTAGTTAGTCTCTTCTAAGAATAAACTTTCATGTTATTTCCTATAGTCATTTTGGTTTGCAGTTGATCTATTTCTCCTCTAATTTTGTTGTGTTCATTAAATTCACAATAAAAAAAATTTTTTTTAAAAGACCACACATAGAGAGGGGCTTTCTTTGACTTTGGAAAAGGTCAATCAAAGCAGCAGTAACAGCCTAAAAAAGGACTGAGGGGAGGTTCTCAAGAAGGATGAAGAATAGATTTAGGCAGGGTGAATCACCTCTCCCCTAGGAGGAGAGAAATGAAATGAGAGGTTATAGGATCTCCTAAATTTCTGAAACCCTAAGGATTGAGGAAGAATGAGTTGGTAATTTAAGTCCCTGTGTGCCGAACAGAATTTATATTCCCCACCAGTTCCAGAATCTCATGCCAAAATGGCAGGAAATGAGATACATCCAAGGGATAACCTATTTGTGACAAAGGCACTCAGCTCTAAATTTCTGAAAAATCAGAAAACCTCCACAGTCAATATATTAGGTACTCAGTGATCAGTATCTAGGAGAATCATGAGTACTCTTCAGAGCAAGCCACTTCCTTTCCCTATGCTTAGGGGATAAGGCCTGTGATGTTTGGAGTACTCTTTCAAATAAATGTTTTACTGCCCTCCATACCTAGATGCTAAGCCTTAAGATGGCTTAGAATCGCCTTCAAAGTAGGCCCTTTACCTAGATCAGGGTTCTTAACCTGGCATCCAAGAACTCAGTGGTTTTTATTTAATATTTTGGTAACTACGTTTCAATGTAAATGATTAGTTTCCTTGTAATCATATTTATTTTATGCATTTAAAAATTATATTCTGAAAAGAGGTCTACAGAATTCCCCAGACTCCATAATACAAAAAAGATCCATAATACAAAAAAAAAAAAAGTAAATCCCTCCCCGATCTAGATCAGAGCTTCTTAAACTGGGGGTCACAACCCCATATGGGATCGTGAAAAATTTGGCAATAATAAAAGCTTTCTGAACGCACAATGACCAAAAATTAATTAAAAATCAAACACATAATGCATCCGAGGTGCTTCTGGCAGTGCTTGCCCATGGTGCATTCTGCAACTTCACTGCAGCCTTGGTTCTGAATACAAAGCATGCACACTTTGCACTATGCGTGCCATCATGCCACGAAATGCTAACGAATTCTGCTGAAACACAAAAAAGGGGCCCTGAGTGGAAAAAGTTTAAGAAGCACTAATCTGGATGATCTCTAAGGTCCATTTCTGCTCTGTCATTCTATGTACTATGAATTTAGCACCCTACAACTTAATTAGGCATTTTTCCTACCACTCAGATGTGTTTATATGAAATGAGAGAAAATACTATGTACTTTTCATACCATATTCATTTCTGTTTCTAAGGTAATAATCCCATATCTAATGCCCTCCATTTCACTTAGGCTAAACTTACTCATCCAGTTCAAGTCCCAACTTCTTCACAAAGTCTACTCCAACCTCTCAATGACCTATCTCTTCCTTTTTTTTTTTTTAGGCAATTGGGGTTAAGTGACTTGCCCAGGGTCACACAGCTAGTAAGTGTCAAGTGTTTGGTCTGAGGCCGAATTTGAACTCAGGTCCTCCTGACTTCAGGGCCAGTGCTATATCCACTGTGCCACCTAGCTGCCCCTCCTATCTCTTCTCTTAACAGTTATTATTATAGTTTAGAACCAAGACATATCTAAATGAAACAATGAGATAACCTATTTTCAGTGTTCTGTCTCAAAATAATCTATTATCTCATCTGTGAGGAGGTTATAAGAAAAAGCCCAGAGAGGCTAGGATATACTGGGCTACAGATAGCCGTGGTAAGACAAACATAACATATGCTTGCTATAAAGCAAATAAACCAGAAAAAAGGACACCTTGGGCTAGCCTGGCCTAGAGAAACCAAACCCTGATTCTTCCTTAAAACACCATAGGCAGCAACTGAAATGGACCAGTTGGCAAGAATCAAGTTCTCACCATCCTCTGTTTCCATATGCTAGTGCGCTCTCCTACCACTAAATGTATGAGCACCTAATTTCCTGCCACAGAAACAGCGAGAAAAGTTGAATGTAATCTCCCTGAGAGTAGACACCATTACTTCATTATTTTGTATCCTCAACAGTAATTTGAGCCTAGTAGGTACATAATAAGAGTGTTAAATGAATAGGAACTAACAGATACGACCCTGGAAGTACCCAATCTATAATATAGACGCCACTTGACTGAAGTCAACGCTCTACGACATACTTCACACAGTCCTCTATTCTTCCTTTTCCACTTCTTCCTTATTTTCTTCCCTTTTTTCTTTCTCTTCCGCTTCTGCTTTCAGGCTATCAGTAACAATCCTTTCTTAGTTGACCCTCTTGGCACACAGGTCAAAGAAACTGCTGGTCCATCATATCACATCATTTCTCCTGTTCCCTTTTCTACCTTTCTCCTGTCTTAAAAATTGATCTTGGCTTTCAGCATCCAGACTAAAGCATTGTACTAAACCAGTGCGCCAGTCTGCTGCGAAATACTGAGATGATGAATTTGAATAATAAAAGACAGAAAAAGGTAATACCTCAGAGATAGACTTGGTATAGCATACCTTCAATTTAGAACCTCATTTGAGTAGCTAATGTAATGGTCAGAGACATTAGCCTAATTTTTGCCAAGAGAGCCTGGCAACACAAAGGTACTAAAAGATGGGCACTGAGGATTCAGCTCATTTCAGACAGAGAGTGCAAAGAATGAAATTAGCAAGTGCTACACTTATGGTGCAGAGAAAAGCAAATCCCCATCCCCCTAAAATTAATCACCAACCAAATTTCAAATGAATACTACATGAATGACTGAAGAATCTGACACGCACAGAGTTTACCCACTCTGCGGCCCCTAGGCCATAAGGACACACCCTACAAGGAGACATTTTTAGAATACAATAAAGTCTGTTTCAAAGGGCATCCATAAAATGCAGACCCCAGCGTGTCAGTTCAAGTGCCCTTTACACTGTAAGCCTGGGACACCTCTAGAAATAGCTTGAAGGTCAATCAGACAGTCAACAACAAAAAAAAAGCCACAGAGCCAAGCCCTGAGGAGGTAAAGATAAAGGCATCTACGGGGGATCAAAAGTACCCATGATGGTCCACCAATCTTGGAGGAGCGCTCTCTCACTCTCTCTCTCAAAAAAGGGTCACTGTCCATTGGGGTACTGTATTTTTTAAGGGCTAGGACACTCTGATTAGGTAGTTTGTTGTTTTCTCAGTAATAGCAAGATGCCTCTAAATGAGCCTTCTAAGTATACAGAACATTTTCCTACCCAGTCATTAGCATGGCTCTGCCTCAGGGTACAATTCAGCTAGGTAGGACAGTGGATAGTGCCCTGAGCCTGGAGTCAGGAAGACTCATCTTCCTGAGTTCAAATCTGGCCTCAGACATCTACTGGCTGTGTGACCCTGAACAAGTCACTTAACCCTGCTTGCCTCAGCTCCTCATCTGTAAAATGATCTGGAGAAGGAAATGGCAAACCACTCCAGCGTCTTTGCCAAGAAAACTCCAAATGAGGTCACAGCATGACTGAAAAAGACTGAACAATAATGTAAATCCTTATCCTAACACATCTGCACAACCCAAGAAGGCCCCAACCTATAAATATCAGCACTTTCTAAAGGAAATAACATTTTTTATGGGACATGGGTGTATTCTAATGACAAAGAGCTTAAAAAATCCTTTGGATTACAGAAAATCTATCTTAGGACTCTATTCATAAATGTATTTGCTCACATGTTCCAGCCCTTCTCTAACTCTGGTTAGATATAGAGATAGAGATAGAGATAGAAGTTAGACAGAGATAGAACTGGTTGGTAGAGGGCAGGAAAGGGATGAAGGGTAGGGGGTGAGGGATGGGGTACTGGGGAATGGTAGTAGGTAGTGGTAGGGGAATGAACTGCAATTGAAACAGAGATCACCATCTCAAAGTAGTATTTTTGAGAACTAATCCCAGAGAGGGTCAATGTCATGGGCAGCCATCATTGCACATCACTGTCTTGGACACTACCTGGATTAACAAAATTTAGGAAAAAATTCAATGACTACACCCAAAAGAAGGGTTGTCTCCAAAGGAAAACTAGGAAAAAATGGTCCCATGACGATGTTAGTTTAATGAAATTCTATCATGGAAGCTCATGAAATGCAAGGTGGAAGAGGTTGTTCTCTCTATAGTTATGTGCTAAAATGTCTCAGATAGCAAGAATCCTTAATTTGTGAGTGGAGACAGATCAAGTAACTTTACATGTCTCTGTTCTCTAACTCTTCTAGGAAACAAAACAACTTTGAGAGGGAAAAGGGCAAAGAAGAGAGGACAGAAGTTGTTGGTTTCTACTGTAGGACCAGATCTAGCTCAGATCCCCACACTTCCTCACCACATTACAAGAGGACTGAATCTCTAAGTGGCTGGCCTGGTTTAGGAGGCCATACTACTGCCTCAGTAAGAACAGGAACCTCAGCACTATGACACTGAATCATCCCTAAGTTGGTAACTTCCCACTCAGAAGCGTATCTTCCAAAATAATAAATCAGCTGTTCTCTGCAATTTAAAAAATCTATGCCCCTTCTCCACCCCCCCCCCAAAAGGCTGTTATCACATATCCTAAACGTTCTGCAATGAAAGTTGAGCTCTGGTATAATTAGGGCAGAATCTGAACTGTACCCTGAGGCAGAGCCATGCTAAGAACTGGGTAGAAAAAGTTCTGTATACTTAGAAGGCTCATTTAAGTGAATGTGAAAACTCAGCTGTGAATAATGCATACAAGAGCTGCAGTAGAGACACTTCCTTCCAGCCCAGCCAAGAGTCAGGCTCCAAAGGCAGATGGCCAAACCAGTGGCAGTTTTGTGCTCTAAGATGATTGCCTCCTTATGTCTATCCTCAAGCAGTATAGACTGACAAATACACCAACCTGGGAAGAAGAAAAACAGATAAGGTACGGGGGAAGGGGGGGATGTACACAAGCAGCATTACCTGAGACATTTCCAGTCCCCAGGCAAGGTAAACATTTCTGTTTAAAAAAAAGAAAAACAGCAGTGTAATTTCTCTCAGTGGAGGAAAAGAAGCCTCAAACATATAAAGTTGCTCATTCAGAAAAGACGGATGATATTTCTAAGTAGAATGATACCAAACCATCTGCAAAAGGTTTATACATCCATCAGCCCAAGTGGTTCCACACAGTACACAGCTGGGGAAAAGACAAGGAAAGGGAACCAGACCTATTTGCTCCCAGAATAGTCACCTAACCCTGCTTGCCTCAGCTCAGAGGCAAGATTTTTAATGACCAGAAGCTCAGAGAGGGGTAACCAGTCATGCCTCTAGCTGCTCTGCACAAATCAAGCCCAGGGAGCTTTTTCAGAGAGAATTCTCCAAAGCCCAGCCCAACTCAACATTAAGAGTTCTGTCAGAGCTCCACACAGATGGGTTTGCACAGCTGATATTCAGTTCCATTTTGAATGTACACACACAAATGCACACATGCACACACACTTTTAAGTCATAAGGAAGAAATGACAGCTCACTAGTCTTGTGTTTAAAGTAATCTCTGGAGAAATACAGTTCATGAACTCACTATAATACCATACATAATTCAGAGCCCAGCCATTTGTCACACTGAGTAATCCATATGCATCCTTAGAGCTTGACAATAAAATTTATAAATCAATAGCAAAAGCAGCATACCACAGCTACAGAGTTAAGATACAAAGAACACTTTTAGCATTGATTTTTTTTTATTTTGGGGGGAGAGAGGGGACTTAAAAAACAGCCTTGAGAGAGTAAACACTTGTAAGGGATTTAAGTGCTGGAACAGAAGAGACTTTAGGCTTCCTTTATATATTCCTTTCTGAGTAGTTTTCATTGTGAAGTTTCACATTGTCCCCATGATAATAATGGTTGTCTCCTGCAGACCCTGCTATTAGTGTAACAGGGATGTCCACATCAATCAAAAAAATAAATAAAGTACGTTTACCTTCTGAGCTCAAGGGGAGCCAGCAAAGCACCTGCTTTGTGCAAGAGAGGGTCTTAAAAGAGGAAAGAAAAAAAATTATTTCAAGATTGTGTTTGAACTTACTTTTCTTCCTCCTGGATGATCAAATAGTGAGCATAGGGGGAGGCATCACCATCCACAAACCTACTGCCATAGTGATTTATGTTAGATAGATGAAACAGGCAGGATTTTGTTTATGTTATAAGAAAACCAGACAGTAACCCTGACCACTCAGCATCTATTGTTGGACATAATGCCATATAAGACATTCCCTCCACTTTTCTTAAGCAGAGGAAACAGTCAAGTCCTGGAGTGTGAATCCACATTTTCATCTACCCCAATTATTTGGATGAAGAGGACTGCAGCTCCATACCATTAACACACAGGCAATTTTGCAGGTCCCTTAAATGGAGCAATATTTCTTTGGCACCGAAATACATGCATGAGACAGGTTAGAACCTGCTTCACATGGAGACTCTGCTCACTTCAGACCATGTCCCCAAGCATCTAAAATTCCACTGCGTAGTAACAACTGAACGCGCTAAACATGAAATGTAACTGACTAGGGCCCTATCCTTAAAAGACCAGCAAATAAATTCTGTTCTGTTTCCTTCTTTGCTGACAAAGACTGAACCATTTTCTATCTGCTAATTCTCTTTGTTTTCCTAATGACTAACAGAATATTATACTATCTATCTATACACACATATATTCATGGATACTGTATGTTACTATGTATCAAATACAATTTATATATACATACATATATGTACATACATGTGTATATATATACATATATATATATATTATAAAGATGTGATGCTAATATACAACCAGGACATTCATTTCTCTTACTGAAAGTTGCCTCCCCAGCCTGAGGGGACTTGACTGACTGCCTGGGATCTCACTTAGGGCTGAACCAAGCAAGCAACAAACGTGAAAGTAGAGTAAGCAAACCCCCAGGTCTTAGTTAAATGAGATAGCTTATACCCAGGGGGCACTGTCAGGAAATCCAAAACTGAGGAGCAGAGAGCATGATCTATATAAAGATCCCCTAGCAGTTCTTTTCCTTGTCACTTCCAAAAACATCCACAGAAAATCAACACAATCTTAAGACCTCCATCAGAATACAAAGGCTCATCCAGATGCTAATGACTATGCCAATCTATAAGCAGAGCTGAGACTCAACTGTTCATGCAACAGAACATGTATGTCGAGGGACAAGAAAGTGAGAGATTGGCTGACAAAAATGGTCATGCAGAAGAACTCCTCAATTCGTTTTTAATACTTCAGAGAGATCATTTAGTTTCAAAGACCTGATTTCCCCCAAATCCCCTCTCTAGTGATGCCAATGAGTTTTTCCTATTGCTCTAACTTGAACAACACAAAATGCAGCTGGAAGAACCAAGTTCTGGAAGTCATTTTTTTTGACGCTGGCAGAACTGAAAAAAATATTCCACCTAGCCACACACACAGGAATCATCCATCCTTGCCAAATGCCACTCTACTGCAGGTAAAAGATCATTTATTTCAACTGGAGCTAGCAAAGCAAGAAGAAAGAGCTTAAAGTCCATTATATTCTGATTACAACAATGGGCACTCATCCCCTAAGTCAGGGGTGGAGAACATGTGGCCTCGAGGCCACGTGTGGCCCTCTAGGTTCTCAAGTGTGGCCCCCTGACTGAATCCAAACCTCACAGAACAAACCCCCTTCATAAAAGGACTTGTTCTATAAAATTCGGACTCAGTCAAAAGGCCACACCTAGAAGGCCACGCGTGGCCTTGAGGCCGCAGGTTCCCCACCCCTGCCCTAAGTAATACCCATGACCATAGTCAGCCTAGAACAAAATTATGAAGTAAGTAAGGTTTGTCTTTGGTGTCCCCTCTTCAGTCAGTCTAACCCCATAGCATAAACAAATCTGAATGCTCATCCCGCTACGCTAAGCCAGCCACTTCCCACAAAAAAGACACAACCATAGAGCACCAGCCCTGAAGTCAGGAGGAACTGAGTTCAAGTCTGGCCTCAGACCAAACACTTGACACTTACTAGCTGTGTGACCCTGGGCAAGTCGCTTAACCCCAATTGCCTAAAAACAAAAACAAAACAAAAAAAAGGCACAACCTGATCCTTTCCTAATTCCTTCATGATCCAAGGAGTCAAAGAGCTAATAGGCAAAAGCACTAAAAAGAACTTGAGGGCTTCTGGACAGTGTTTAATTTTGTCATTCTTGTGAGAACAGATGATTGCAGTTTAACTTTCCAGTAAGTACCCTTAGTGCTTCTTTAGGCAATCACAGACCAGTGAAGTAAAAAAATGAGAGGAGACGGACTAGCCTTGGATTGCCCTCAACAAGGAACAATCCTTGCCCATAAGTTTGCGGACTAGGTGCCAAGAGACATAAAAGCCTTCAGAGTCATTCAAAATGAGCCTAAAAGAAACCCATCTTCCACTCCCATTTTGCTATCTTCTCTAATACACCTACAAAATGCAACTTACACTGCTCTACTGGGTGCACCTGAATGGTTTATGAGATGTGAACCCCAATATGTTTATTACAAACAAAACTGGGGTATATGTGTCCACGGTTTAATTTCTCTCAAGCTGGTTTGACATGCATTGCATGGGAGTTTAGTCCAAAACTGGGCTCCCTAAGGGGGCCCATTCAGAACTGGCTCCAAAGGGATTTTGAGGTACAGCATTACCTACCCTTTCAACAGGGGCTCATATCAACCTGCCATCATTCCAGACCACACCCAGCCTCGGTCTATCTGGGCAGTAGTATCTGTCTCCACCCAAGCCTGAGTAGGATAACATCAATTCAGGTTTGGAGTTTGACCAGGACAAGAAGATTCCACGCAATCTCATTATCAGTGATGTCCTTCTGAAGAACTTTGAAGCAGAAGACTGGCAGGGTGGAGCTCTGAGTCTCCAGGACACAGATTACCAAGAGAAATCATTTTTTACATTCCCCTATCTGATTCTAATGAGAGGCACAGCCTTCTTAATCACTAACATATGGTCAACACTTCCTCAACGAGTTTTGGGGACTTATAACAATATGGGAGAGGGAAGGGAGAAACTGATCGATGCACTGACAAATCAAAAGGGGGCAGTTCCCTTAGTAAGTACAGATACACAGACCCAAAGGGAAAAAGTAATGATAAATGGTCCATTTAAGGCTTCAGAAGTCTCCTCTCATACAGCTGTCTGTGTTCAGGACCTCATCTGGTGAAATTTCCTGGTTGGAGTGCTGCCAAGCAATCTCCAACAGACTGTCTTCTTAAAACTTCTTGTAGAGAAAGAGATCCTCGTTCTTTGTTAAAATCTCCTACAAAATTGATCTTAACAGAACTGTAAATTACCTTGCCAATAACCAGGTCAAATAATGAAAGGTAACTCAGCCCTTATGTCTCTATTATTATAAGATCAAAATTAGAACCTTGGTGAATTGACATGTTTAAGAAACTCAATTAGAAAAGTAACACAAAAATTAGAACCTAGTTTTTATACTTTGCGTTAATTCCAGTTTTTATATTTTATATTTTGCATTAATTCATTATTCATTCCCCCACAAGATTCCACTAAGGAATTGATAACAGACTACGATACATACATAAATACATTGAGTAATAAATTTTAAAACAGTACATATCAAGTCATAAAACAACTCCAAATTCTAGTCAGGTACAAATAAATAACCCTTAATTAAAGCGGATGCTTCTTTTACGGCATTTACAATATAGACCATAAGCCATTCTTCTTTTAACATTAACTAATTGTAACAAACTGAGACAGGTAAGATATTAACTAAGTAACAGAATAATAACCCTGGTTTCACAAGCCCTTGGCCTAATTATCCCCATACCATTACGAGGAATTAAAGGACCCTAACTTATACAGGACTATCCTAGTAACCGATGTCAAGGCTAAATACTTAATTCTAAAATTCTAGGCCAAATAGCTCAATCTTATACTTGCATCTCACTATAACAACCTCAGATGTCCTACCATCAATCTATTATTTAATAGATTTAATATTGTGCTTACAAAACTTTCGATCATAGAAATTTGCCATAAAAAAAAAATGGGAACATGGGGCAGCTAGGTGGCACAGTTGATAGAGCACTGGCCCTGGAGCCAGGAGGACCTGAGTTCAAATCCGGCCTCAGACACGCACTAACTGTGTGACCCTGGGCAAGTCACTTAACCCCACTGCCTAGCCAAAAAACAAAAACAAAAAAGAATAGGGACATAAGGGAACAACATTTCCCTAACTTCATGTCAATTCCAGGCAGAAGTTATGTAACATCCAACTGCAATGGGCCAGGCTTTAAGTTTGCCAGGTGTCACAGTGGGGAAATTGAGTCAGGAGAATCCTACTTCAGCTCATACAGAATACTTGTTCTCCTGACCTTCCTATGAGAACACCCTCTGTAGTTAACCCCTAACAGGGTTGCTGGGATCATGGATCACTGGCTTACCTTGATAACCACACCTGGAGTTAGACTCAGAATAAAGTCAGTTAGCAGTCCCATAAGGTCTTGAATAGCAAGTTCCAAAATCAGGGTGTCAGATGTGACTATGATCTCACATCAGTTAGGGAACATCTTTAAAGTGAGCTTTAAGCAATTTGCACACATTCCTACATACGTTTTAGTTCCTGATTAAATAACATCATAAGTAAAATCAAATTTAAGTTCAAACATAATTTTAACCCTTACTCAGCCATGGAATGAATTCCGATCAAAACAGCAAGATTCTTCCCACTTACAGCTCATTGCAGTAATTGCTTTAGTATTAATACCTCTGATGCTGCTCCCATTGAGCTGCTGACTCTGACTCTGTGTTTCAGAAAGCACCCATTAAGGCCAGTCCAAGGACACAACAAACCTAGGAAATTCAAACCTAAGAAAACAAACTCAAAATTCTCAGTAGGTTTGGACACAATTGTCATCAATATCAAATTATTACTATAACAAATTAGCTTGCAAATGGAAATTTAGTAGGCCTTCTAAAAATCACACAAAAGATTCTGCAAAACATTTTTTAATAAAAGTATTTCCCTTTCTTAAAAACAGCTTACAATTTATCCTGTTTCTATAACAAACTAAATTAATTACAAGAAGATTTTACAAGGTCCTTTCTTTGCATAATTACCAAGTTTCCTTTCACAAAAAGACTTTTGTGAATATTTGATTTAAACAATAACTCCAAATAGCTTCGTTAACAATCTTAATTTTTAAAAGTGAGAACCAAATAATTTTAACTGAAACGTCCTTTAAAATGTAGACAAAACTTAGAAGTTTATGATTTCTTAAACTACAGTACTTCAAAATGTTATAACACATGGCCAGAGAGAATAACCTAACAACTTGCTAACCCATCCATTTTTTTCCTCTGACTGTACAATTCTTAATCTGACAACATCTAGATTATAAGAGAAATGGCTTTTCTAACAACACAGGTGATACAATTATTTACCAAACTGCACAATTTAGAATGTAACAATACCCTACCATTATAATGTGTTTAAAACTTGAAACATCCCATTATCAATTTAGATAAATGCATTTCTAAATCACCTTGCACAGATAATCATCCATCTCTACAACCTGAAACCACCTTATATATTTTCATAGTAGCCAAGGTTTCAAATGAAAAATCTGTTCTCGTAGTAAATATGAGTATTATTATTACTTGTTTATAACCAAACATATTTTGTTAAATGTTAACAGTTTTCAAAAAAATTTTTTGTCACATCCTTTTTTTTTAAAAGGCCAAATTCATATGCAACAAAATCCAGATTAAAAATTGAGGAATACAGTACTAACACAAATAATAAACTTCAACTGATATCAATTGCATTTTCAGATTATCACATATAGAAATTATTGATCTTATTAGTTTTGGTATTTTAAAACTACTTCAAAGTTATCAGGTATGGAACAATTACATTAAATTAGAGAGATAATAACAATGTCATGTCTAGCATAAGTCATTCATTTTATAATCATGTGATCCTCACAATATTCCTGGGAAGCGGGTTCCACTTTTATCCCTTTACAGAACAGTAAACTGAGGTAAACAGACTTAAACAAAATCAAATCTGGATTTATAATCGCTAAGGATGAACAGTAAAAAAAAAATTTAATCCAATATGCTTGGCCCTTTAAAACGAAATATTATCCACAAATTCATATATTCCCTTAAGAAGACACATGGTGGTAATTCCCAGCTCTGAATAACTTTTTTTTCTCTCTACTTCCTTAAGAAAGCTGAAAAGTCTCCTTTTTGATGCTTATCAGATAAACACTATCCTAAGCATTTCATCTTCCTGGGAGCTTCAAGCTGATTTGTAAGAATCACCTGTAATCATTCAGGTTAGCTAAGAGTTTGGCTCAGACAAAGAGACCTGAGCAATTTGAATCAATGTTGACAGGTTGTGGTCAGCTCCCCCTAATCATAAAACCTCCAGAGCTCCAATAATTAATTGAACAGTACAAGGAAACATCTCAAAATTTTATGTAATAATTGCAAATCACAATATCTTTACCATAGCCAACATTTATATAAAGTTAGATTTAATAAGGCCTTTCTATAGGTTTATCCTGAAAAGCAGGTAGACAAATTTCTTCTATAACTTCATTGTTTTCAAATCAAGCTACTAAATTTTATTTTCAATCCTACTTAAAACAAAATCAAACTTCCTCACACCTTCTCAACATGCTTAAACCATCTGAAGATGGCACAAAGGCACCCAGAACAACTATCCAAGGATGGGAGGTGCTTAGAGCATACAGGCTTGCTTTGGACCCCTCACCCCTATCTGTTCCCAAACCATTTTTTTTTCTACTCATCGTATTTTCACTCAAACCTTTATTCCTCTTTCCTAATCTTTCAAACTCATTACTCAGACACACTAGCTCTACTTTTCTGTTACATTTCAAATAAATTTAAAAAGCATGCTTACCCCACTTTTTGTCCTGCTTCTCTTCACCCTGTTAGAATCTGGAGGAAATTAACGCCTAACAGCTTACAAATCAAGAGAGCTGTATTCCTTCCACGCCTTTCACAAACAGCTTTTATAATGTTAATGTCTAAAAGGCAGGAAAACCCTTATTTTAGCAGTTTTAGACACACTGCTGTGATATCAGATATACTGGCAGGAAGGGGTACAAAGATAGCTTTCTATCTTAACCTACAAACTTTAGCTTTGGGATCCTATTAAACCTGAATTCAAATCCTTAGCTTTTTCCTCTCTCAGCCTTTGCTGTCTTGGCTGTATATTCTAGATCCTTATCAGTAAAGGCTGCTTGCTGCTCTGATTTCACCTTCCGCTAACTTCTGGGAGAGTCTCTCCCTGCTTTTTTATTCCATTACTCATTATAAAACTTTATTCTGCTATCCCAACTTGGCCAGTGTTGGGATCCCCCCCTCAAAAAAAAAAAAGAATCTTAATCTCCCACTAAAAGCCTACAGTGGGAGTATTTTCCCAATGTTCTCCCTCTAATCACAGACCTTCATTTTAAATCTTTCACCACAAGCATGAAACATTTTACAAACACACACAGAGACAGAAACAGCTTGACAACACAAAGTGAGCACAAACCTTATTTTCTTGTTGGCTTTTTAGGCTTATTTTAAGATAAACTAATTTAGCCTTCAACCAATTCAAATTACAACACAATTTATCAGTCAAAACTCAGAGTTATCATATGCCAATTTATTCTGACTGACTTCTAGCCAGTTACAGAAGATATCCATCAGAGGAGATTTTTCTTTTTTAGGTCCCCGACCCCAAAGCCAGGTGGAGAAAAAAGAAAACAGACTACAACCTAAAAAAGAGAGGACTAATAGATAAGGAACAGGTTTTTGGGATAGGACTTACCCACCCTTCAGAGCTGGGACTTCAGGAAAAAGTCCTGTGGGCACCCAGACACCAGCACTATTGGGGTGAAAAAGAGCCTACTCCAAGAATCTAAGTCCAAATCCAAGTCACAGCACCAATAATGTGAACCCCAATTTATCTATTACAAACAAAACTGGGGTACATGTGTCCACAGTATAATTTCTCTCAAACTGGCTTGACATGTATTACATGGGAGTTCAGTCTAAAACTGGGCCCCCCCAAGGGGGCCAGTTTAGAACTAGCTCAAAAGGGATTTTAGGGTACAGCATTATATACTCTTCCAACAGGGTCTCATATCAACCTGCCATCATTCTAAACCACTCCCAGCCTCTGTTTATCTGGGCAGTAGTATCTATCTCCACCCAAAACTGAGTAGGATAAAATAAATTCAAGTTTGGGTAGAGTTTGACCAGGATAAGAAGATTCCATGCAGTCTCATTATCAGTGAAGAACTTTGAAGCAGAAGGCTGGCAGGGTGGAGCTCTGAGCCTCCAAGACACAGATTACTAAGAGAAATAATTTTTCACAGAGATAACACTTTAGATGCTTTAGGCACCCTTCATCTCTAGGTGGATAAAGAATTACATTATTAATTCAGTCACATTCTGCTGGTTTCCCTTAAATTCCCCAGCATTCTCCACCTAAGCAATTGAAAGTTATATAAAGAAGGATCTGACCCAAGGATACTTTACTTCCTCTCAGAGTGGCTAATACTGGACTGGGAGCCAATCCTACTGGGGCCTATTCCATGACCATTCATTTTTCTTGCTTTGTGGCAACTAAGCAAGATCCGAACCCACTTTATGCCAACAGTTTGACTATGTAAAAGGAGGATGTTGGTATAGAAATTAATGAGATAGGGTCTGCATTGCATTTAGAGTTTTATTCAGGCCAAAGGCCCTCTATAAATATGGCATATTATTATTCCATTAAAAAAAAAAAACCTACTTCTGCCTACATAAACTAATTATGGCCAAAGATAATCAAATCTTCAAACTTTTTAATTTAGAAAAATGGTTCCCTTAGTTCACAAACAATTGAAAAATACAAACAATAAAGAGACTGCTCTGTAGACTAAGGAAATTAAAATACAATTGGATTCTTATTTGCCAAAATCAACATATAAGACAAGACTAACAACCTATTAGTTTATGAACAATAACAAAATACCAATTTGAACAAAAGAAAGACAATCAGTTTGATTACAACTCAAAAGACAAAAGGTTCTTACAAACCACTACACAATTCAAATGTTTTGTAGGATTTTGTTCTCCTAAGCCTTTACCTACATTGACCTTCTTTAGGTTAATGCTATCTGGGTGCCAAGTTTACTCTGGTCATCTTTATCCACCAGCCTCGAGAGCCCCATTTTCAGAGAATAGGAGAAAATTGAAGGAATTTCCAAAACAGCCTCCCTGACCTCTAATAATCCCATCATCACAAACCCCTGCCCAGACAGAATAAAGGAGACTGCTTTCACTAATACCCAAGACTCCCATTGGAAGGACTAGGCCAATGTTGCACAGTCCCTTGCTAATCCTTTGATGATCTTTAGCAGATTCCCTAACATCATTCTACAGTGACTCAAAGTCATCTCCATTTTCAAATTCCCTAATCCCTCACCACAGATAAGAAAGATAATTAAAGGCAACTTGATGGTACAGAGGCAATTAGCAGGAGCAGTGGATAGAGCACTGGGTCTGAAGTCAAGATGACCTGAGATCAAATCCTGCATCAGACACTAAGCAGCTGTGTGATCATTTAACCTCTTATCTGACTTAGTTTCCTCAACTGTAAAATGGGAACAATAACAACACCTGTCTCACAGAGTTGCTGTAAGGATCCAATGAGCTAATACTTGTAAAGAACTCAGCACAACGCCTGGCAAATAGGAAGTGCGTAATAAAAGCTTTGTTCCCTTTGCCTCTCCCCTCCCTCACCTAGACAATTACCTGCCCAAGAACACATATGAGGAGGAGAATCACTTGGCCTCTCTGGGCATCCGTTATGTTATCTGAGTGATGGACGGCTTGGTCTAGATATCCATGGGGTCTCTTCCGATCATATTATTCTCTATTACTTGAGGCTATGACCACCTAGGCTCTACAGGTTATATCCCAGTACAGAATAAGTGAACTAACTAATCCCTGTCTTGGGCAGGTAGCACCATATTCAGCTTCCCTAAACTGCCTGTTTAGATGGCAATGTGGTATAGTAGAAAATAGTCAAGAGACCTGGTTTCTAAAACCTGCTCTACACTGACTTGCCATGGCTCTCTGGGCCTCAGTTAATGAAGAGTTTGCAACAGACAAATGGTCAAAGGATATGAATACATGAATGAATGGGGAAAAGGCATTTATTAAGCGACATGCTCATCACTACAGAAACAAATGGAAAAAGCAAGACAGTGCTGGCTTTTAAGAAGTTCATATTCTAATAAGGAGAGACAACTTGTAGATTTCAACTGCAAGCCAGATGGAAAGGCTCCATGGTCCTTAGGGTGCATAAGATAACAATAGATGATAGGAATACATTTTATGTCATTGGTTTTTAATTGACATGAACAGCTTTCAAAAGAAGAAATACAAACTATCAACAACCATCTTGAAGATTATTCAAAATCTAAATCAAAATAACCATGAGGTCCTATCTTATATCCAATCTAGCCAAGTTGAGAAGTGGAGGAAAAAACTTATGTTGGAAGACCTGAAGACAGGTCCCACAATTCACCACTGGTATCACGAAAGAAAAGTTACTAAATTATTCATACCCTGTGACCCAGTGATCCCACTACTAGACTTAAACCCTAAGGGAAGTTACTAACAGTGACAAAATGCCCATATATAACAACATTCAAAGAATAATTTTTTGTCTAGCAACCATAAGCCAGATACAAAATATCTGCCTGATTTAATTCAATAAGCATTTTTAAGAACCTATGCCTCTGCATTTCCCAACTGATACATGGTCAAAGGATATAAATAGGCAGTTTTCAGAGGAAGAAATTAAAGCCATCTATAATCATTTGAAAAAAATGTTCTAAATCACTACTGACTAGAGAAATGCAAATTAAAAAACCTCACACCTATCAGATTGGCTAATATGACAAAAAAGGAAAACGATAAAGGCTGGAGAAGATGTGGGGAAATTGGAACACTAATGCATTGTTGGTGGAGTTGTGAACTGATCCAACCATTCTGGAGAGCAATATAGAAGTATGCCAAAAGGCAACCAAACCCTGCACACCCTTTCACCCAGAAATACCACTACTAGGTCTGTATCCCAAAGAGATCATAGAAAAGAGAAAAGACTCCACATTTACAAAAATACTTAGAGCAACGATTTTTGTAGTGACAAAGAATTGGAAAGTGAGGGGACACCCATCAATTGAGAAATGGCTGAACAAGTTGTGATATATGAATGTAACAGAATACTACTGTGCTATAAGAAATGATAAGTGGATTTCAGAAAAACCTGGAAAGCATCACAAAATGATGCTGAGCGAAGTGAGCAGACCCAGGGGAACACTGTACACAGCAGCAGCAACATTGTGTGATGACTAATCTAAGACAATTCCAAAAGACTCATGACGGAAAATGCTAACCACATCCAGAGAAAGAACTATGGAGTCTGAATGCAGATCGAAGCAGACTATTTGCTCTTTTTTTTGCTTCTGTTTTGTTTCCTCTTTCTGGTGGTTCCTCCTATTGGTTCTAATTCTTCCTTACAACATGACTAATGCGAAAATATGTTTAACAGGAATGTATATGTAGAGCTTCTATCGGATTACATACTATCTTGGAGAGGAAGATGGGGAGGTAGGGAAAGAAAAATTTAAAACTCAAAAGCTTATGGAAGTGATTGTTGGAAACTAAAAATAAATTATTACTAAAAAAAAGAACTATGGAGTCTGAATGCAGATCAAAGCATACTATTTTCACTTTTTTGGTTTGGTTTTTCTTTCTTGAGATTTTTCCTTTTTGTTCTAATTCTTCTTTCACAACATGACTATTGTGGAAATATGTTTAACATGATTGTACACGTATAACCTTTATCATATTGCTTGCTGTCTTGGAGGGGGGGAAAGGGAGCAAAATTTGGAAATCAAAAGTTTACAAAAATGAATGTGGAAAACCATCTTCATATGTAATTGGAAAAAAATAAAATACTATTAAGGAAAAAGTTTTTTAAAAAAAGAACCTATGACTGTGCTCAGCGCTGGGGATAGGATAGGGAAGGTGGGAAGGTGGATACAAAGACAAAAAATGAAACAGTCCTTGCCCTCAAGGACCACATGTACAAAAATAATAAAAAAACATATAAAGAAATTTTTTTATATTGAGGGAAGGGAATGTTAACTAAGGAAGTAATAGGGGAAAAAAAACTTAAAGGAAAACTATGAGTGAAATCTTAAAGGGAAGTAGAGGTCATAAAAGACAGACATAAGAAGGGAGGACTTCACACATGTCAACAGCAAAGGAAAGTACAGGAATACAGACTTAAGGACTAAAAAAGACCACAGAACTTAGCAAGTCCAATCAACTGATTCTACAGATAAGGAAACTGAGGCCCAAGGGCTGCTGAATGAAACACAGCTAGTATATATTTGAGAAAGGATTCAAATCCAAATCCTATATTCTACCCACTATACCACAATGCCTCTGTAAGAGAAGCAAGAAATGGAATGTAGTACATGAGGAACAGCAAGTAGGTAGGAGTTTGGCTGGAATATGGATTATATGAGGGTTAATACAGACCATTTTTGCTCTACATAAATAAGCATTACACAAATTTGACTTTAGGTAAAGCAGTCTGAAAAAAATCCACATGCCAAAAAAAACCAATCTGTTAACTTTACTGTACAGTACTGTGATCTCTCTCTCTACTCCTGCCCCTCAGCTTGGTGCTCTGCAGCCTTTCACACTTCCACCAAAACAAAAAGAAAAACTTAAGGAAAAAAATCCCTCCAAGTAAAAGCAGAACAGACATGTGGAGAAACCACTATCACTACTACCACCATCACTGAACGGCAGAGAGCTTGGCTTGAGACCTCCAGCTCTGAGAAAGGAAACCTTTGACTTTTTCTCCACTTCACCCACCTACCCCTGTGTCCAGCCCTCTGGTTGTCTGCCTTCCGTCCATCTGTGCTTGGGTACCGAATGTCTGTCCCTGGCCCCTTGCGTGTCAACCATCCTCTCCTGTCTATTGTGTTCTTCCTCTCAATTCCAGCCAGGCACCAATGACTAGCCCTGGCTTCTGTTCTAGCTTCTCTGTCCCCAGCCCCCTACATGTCCCTGAACCAAGTGTCAACCCTCCGCCACTGGTCCATGGCCCCCTTCCTGTTTCTCTCCTTCCTCAGGGCCATGGACAAATTCCAATTACATAAAAATCACTTGACATAGAAGTCTACAGAGCATTTAATTGACATAAAAAAAGAATTGTCTGTAATATGAAATGAGTCAGGAAAGGTGAGTTCAATCTAACCTGTGAAGGGCTTTCAGTGCCAAACAGAGGAATTTATATTTTATTTCAGAAGCAATATGGAGCCACTAGAACTTCTAGAATTAGGGAGTGACATGGATAGACCTGTACTTGAAGAATACCAATTTGGGTACTTTATATTATTATTATTATTATTATTATTATTATTATTATTATTATTATTATTATTATATTATTATTATTATTTTGGTGAGGCAATTGGGGTTAAGTGACTTGCCCAGAGTCACACAGCTAGTGAGTGTTATATGTCTGAGGCCAGATTTGAACTCAGGTTCTCCTAACTCCAGGGCCAGTGCTCTATCCACTGTACCATCTAGCTGCCCCTACTTGAGTACTTTATAGAAGATGGAATGGAAATAAGAGACTGGAAGCAAAAAGATCAATTAGACAGAAGAATCAGATAGCCCAGTCAACAAAGGTATAGTATTTAAGAGGTGGTCATGTAAAAACACTGTTAACTAGAGATACCTGAGGGAAAAGGAAGCAAAGGCAATACCATAAGGGTAATAGGACAACATTCACCACACACGGCCCCGCCCCAAAAAACCCCCAAAAAACTAAAGCCATAGAAGCAAATACTTTCCAAATTAGGGCAGCCTGGCAACCCCCTCCCCATCAACACATACACTTGAGCCACAACCAATACCACCAAAGCAGGGAAAGACAAAGACATGACACAACCAGATAGATCAAGAGTGTCTTAGGCACAATAACCTCCAGACCATGAAAGGAGAGATCACTGAAAAGTGAAGGGAATGGGAAGAGAACAAGCATTTATTAACCCCCTACACAAGCCACACACTGTGCTAACGGCATGACTGATATAATCTGTTACTGGAAAGAGCTACTCCCAAGACTTCGTACATTGTAAAAATGAAACTCTCCCAGATAAATTCTTGCTCTAGCTACTCGGATACCTCTGGCATCAGGGATTAGATCAATTCAGGACAACTGAAAAAAAGCCAGGTGTTTTACAGGGAGAGGTGGAGTATGGCTCTGATGCCTATGGCTGGTATTTTGCCACCTTGGAGATTATAGGCAAGGGGGTGGTGCCAGCTAGCTGGACTGCTGGAACTACCTAGTCTGTAAGGTTCCAAGCACTGCAGAGTCAAGATATGGAGGAGTTAGCAGAGCCTAAAAAAGAGTAGGAGGCAGTATCAGACAGAAAGAGAAAGAGCATGGTATGAAAAGTGACAGCCTGTAAGATGAATCAATCAATTAATCAACAAGAATTTATTCAGCACCAAAAAAGAATTTATTTAGCACCTACTAAATAGGCCATTAAGACTAGGTTCACTGCTATAGAGATTTTTCTAGATTACAACATTCAAGCACACAAATAATTGCTATAAGACAGTATCAGAGAAACGCAAAGGAGAAGATCATTCTTGTATAGCTATTTTGTTAAGTTAAATGTGGGGTTTTAGATTTATTCCCATAAAATTCTATCTTACTAGATTTAGTGATAGCCTATTAAGATCTTTTTGTGTTTATTTTGTTTAAAACTTTTCCTTTATCAAAAAATCCAGGCTCTCCATAAGATTTCCATTCTGTTGAGCTCTTTTAGGGATCCTGACTGTCAGATACTGTAATACAAACTACAAGTAGGTCTACTTGCTGGGACTGGATTGACACTTGGCAAGTATGTATGTCACAGGTGAGGATACCTTTTTTTAAGAGTTGTGGGTTGGACTCCGATATTAGCTCATATTCTAAAATTCTGTGATCCTGTATCATCACTATCCCTCACCACTCTGAATCATTTGCAGACTTAAAAACCATGCCATTTTTTACTACATCCAAGGTTGAGCAGAATAAGTCCAACAGTGAAGGTTGGAGAAATTGTGCCATATAACTAAGTAGCCCTGATTGCCTTAAGAGAAAAGGCTAAAGGAAATTGGATAAGCAAGACTAGAAAGGGACCTCCTGACTTTAAGCACATATGCCACAGAAATAAAAATGTTTCATTATTAGAAAGAGGATGGTAAACAGCTGCTCTCCATTTCCACCAAAGTTTCCAGCTTACAAACTGGAGCATGGCCCACCCCATTAGGACAAATGGTGAATAAAAACCTGGGTAGGTGTATTCCAGTGCCAAATGACAATAGGCTGCTGTTCACTCTGAGAACCACAGCCAGACAGTCTCAAATCAGAATTGGCTTTGGCTCCCAACACAATCATAGGGGTCCTTGCCTTCCTGAGCTGGTCACTGCCAGCCTGGATTTGTTCCCCTTTAGGACTACTGAGTGGACTTAACAGTAGAATGTTGAGTGGCTAACTATGCTTAAAAATTGGCAACAGGTTGGGGGCAGCTAGGTGGCACAGTGGATAGAGCACCGGCCCTGAATTCAGAAGGGACCTGAGGTCAAATCCAGCCGCAGACACATAACACTTACTAGCTATGTGACCCTGGGCAAGTCACTTAACCCCATTGCCTAGCCAAAAAAATTTTTTAAAAAATTGGCAACAGGCACTCAACATGAATGTAGCGTCTGATTTTTTGAGGGTGAACAAGGACATGTGGGCTGATAGACAGATACACTACCCAATGGTTAGTATAAATTCTGTCCCCTCTTTTTTCAGGCTATCACACATTTAGTACCACATAACCCTCTTCTCTCCCAGAGCAGCCAAAGCAAAAATTGTATAATTACAATAATTATAACCATCACCACCTCACCTTTATCGAAAGTTTTGTGGTTTACCAAGCTCTTCTCTCACAAGAACAAGAGAGAAGGAGGAGGAAGAGACTGGAGGGAGAGGAAGTGGGAAGAGAAAGTGGACCTGGGAGGGGAAGGAGGACTTATAGGAAGAAGAGGAAGAGGAGAAGGAGAGTTGATATCCATATGCTCTATAAGACTTAAAGACTTATCATGTGATCATTTGCTCATTTCAATAATCTGTGAGATAGACATGATTATACCTATCTTCCAAATGAGGACATTGAAGGTCAAAGAAGTTAAGTGACTTGCTCATGGTCACCTCCTCATAAAAGACAAGTTTCAACCCAGGTTTCTCTTGTCTCCTCATCCAACGCCACTGCCACTGCACCACTACCTGTCAAGTCCCCAGGAAGAAACCAAGGCTCAAAGAGAGAAGTGATTCGGTAAGGGTCAAGCAGTTCAAAAGTATTAGAGCCAGGGCTCAGAAGCTTACGATCTGGCCACAGCTCACTAACATTCAGACTCCTTGAGAGTCTGCCCAATATGGCAGATGTTCTAATAAACCTTGTCTTTGGCTGAAAGACTGCTGGCGTTGAATTCTTTTGGGGTCCCAGCACCTCTAAACCCCTAAACCTCAACATTTTGGTGGCCCGTACAGGGAAACTGCCTAACCCCAACTTCTTTTTGAGCCAAGACTGGAAGGTATGTACGCCTCCCCCCCCCCCCCTCACCCTTCTTGCTCTGCAGTTAGGGCTGCTCTCCAAGCACCAAGGCTTAGAGGTGCTTTTAGGGCAGACAGTTATGGGACTGTCTCAAATTTGGCCTGATGCTTTCAGGCTCTCGGTCCACTGGGCCAGTTCAAGGCCATGGACCTGGGTATGCCTTCCGCAGCATAGAGGACAAGGAAGGATGCCCTATCTGGAAGTGTATGGCCAATTCTGTCAATTCTCTCAGCGCTAGGGAATTGGAGAAAACTGCAGTTGCCTTTTGGTCCCCTGAGGCTTCCTTCCTCCCTTCCCTCTACACTCCTCAATCCTCCTTCCTGGAGGTTACAGGGAGAAGTCAGAACAGCTAAAAATATCTTGGCAGATTCTGGAGGTTTTGTGATTGATCATTAAGCAGTTTTGAAACTCCTCCTTACAACCCTGGTCACTCCTTTCTCCCACTCCCTTCCTTTAAGTCAAGAGGGTATCCATTAATACCTCTCAGAGGAGAAGAGAGTTTCACCCTTTCCTCCTCACCTTTGATTTTGCCCTCCCCCACCTGGGGAAAGGAAGGAGAGGGAGGGGCAGTAAAAACAGCACTGGCCCCACTGGCAACCTTTGCCTGGAAGCATCACCAGGTTCAGCACATCCTACTCGAGGTAAAGAAGCTAGCCTCCAAACTTGGGTAAGCAGACTCTTTTAAAAATTGTAGTTTTAACTGTTAATAATGAGATGCTGATTCTCTGTGTAAAATAATTTGGAAATAAATTTAACAAAACTGAAGTCACCTGATTAGTAACGGGTTTGTTTCAAGTTTCAAATTCGTGAACTTTTTCTATCAGTTATGTCAAGCAACTTTTCATAATTTAGTTCCTGCTAAAATAATTTGACTATTGTTGGTTATTGTTTTAATGTATAAACTAGCCAAAAAGCTTGTTTGGGTTATGGCTTGCTGAGAATTTGAAAGTGTATAGAAATCTCTAAAGATGGGCTTTTTACACCAGGACAAATTTAAGTTTGAGATGTAAACCTGGAAAAGTTTTTCCTAAGCTGTGATTAGTGAAACTTGCTGTTTGAGGTAAAAGCTCATAGAATTTTATTTTGAGTTGTCTAATGGGTCATAATCCATTAATAATCAATCCACCATCTGAGAGAAATGCTATAAGCTACTCAGAGAATGTGGGAAATCAGCATCGGGAAAAGCTGAGGACAATTTTAGCCTCAGTCTAAGAATGGGAGCCTCCTGGCTCAGTTTCCCCATTATGTTCCTTTGAAAAGGAATGTTACCCACCTGGCTATTCCTGAGTCTGGCTATGAGGTGGATTTGATACGCATGGTTGGAAAACTGAATTATCTGAATCCAAACAGAGATAAGGATATTTTATCCTGTCATATCTGGGCCCTGTAGCCTTTTCTGACAGATTTGTGTTTTCCAGACTATAGGCCATTACATACAGACTACCAACCTACAGTTGATAGCAAACAGTGGGTACCAGCCAATGTCCCCCCATCATTCCCTGGATGCAGCCTGTGCTCAGCTCCAGTCAACCTCCTCTTTGGGACCCCCTCGAGGTAGGGACAGCTCTACCGAGGGGACAGCTCTACTTCCCTTGCCAGCAGGAAGCAGTTTCAGAAGCCAAGACCTTCACCTATTACCTCAAAAGAATTTGGGTCCCATCTGTTTGAGGGAAGAATGATGAGGATGGGAGCTAGACCCCCAAAAGAAACCACCCTGGACTTTCCCAGGAGGCCAAATTCTCTGGTGTTTGCCTGAGGCTATAATCCCATCAACTGGCCTTTCACTGTGGCTACATCCAATCTCCCAACTCTCACCAGTTTACTGGCCATTCCCATCCAGATCCTCCTTAGACCCCTCCTCCAGTCACCCCAAACTACATCTAGTAGATCTAGGCACTCCTAGATCCCTCCCACAGTCTTTCTGTATATACGGTCCACCTTGTCTCCATTAAGGTGCTCAGATTCTTACAATCTGGCCACAGCTTAGATTCTTATAATCTAGCCAATAGCTCACTAACATTCAGACTCCTTAAGAGCCTGCCCAATATGGCAGATGTTCTAATAAACCTTGTCTTTGGCTGGGGAAAAAAAAAAATTAGAACCAGGATGCAAACCCAAATGTCTTGACTCCAACTCCAGGGCTACAGCCCCAGAGATCACGCTCATTCCCCCACGTTGCACTAGCTTCCAAAGTCCTAAGCCCTAAAGTATCAAGGATGAAAAAGTCTCTGCAGACAATATCTAACAAATGTTTGGAAGCTGAGGAATGAACAATAAAACCAAAAATGCCAGAATGCAGAAATAATGTTTTTAATTCCTTTTTTTTTCATTTTGAGCTCTAAATTCTCTCCTTCCCTCCCAGCCCCTCCCCTACACACTTAGAAGACAATATGATATCCATTATACATGTGAATTCATTTAAAACACATTTCTGTATCAGCCCTGTTGAAAAAAAAAGGAAGAAAAATAAAGAAAGGGGGGGAAACATACTTCAGTCTACACAGGGTGCAGATTTATTAAAGGATTTACTTGTTCTCCCTAGTCCACTACAGAGAACAAAACAGTCTGGCTGAGGTCAGAGAAGAGCATTAGGACAGAATGAAAGACTGATAGGAGTTTTTTCCTACCTGCTTTCCCAGGGTTCACCTGAAATGCAGATTGGAATATAGAATTACCTAAAATTATACAATGTTAGTATTGGAAGAGACCTTAAAAGTTATCCATCCTACATAGTCTAATTTCAAAAATGCTAAGAAGGCTTCCTTTCCTCCACTCAATTACTAGCCAACTTGTTTCAAGATACCTGAGAGTTCTTGAACAAAGCCTAAGGTCTTTCATTACAGACAAGACAAGGTTTAAGATGGAATTCTGAAAGGTAACAGTGACAAATTCATACAAAGGAAATATATAAATAACACATTATTTCTTGAGGACAGAGTTTATAATCAAGAGACTATTACAGTACTAGATAACAGGAAAAAAGAATGGTAGCACTACAAGGTGGGGAAAATTGGTGCCAAAGACTAATTCTACTGATCTTACCAAACTTTCCCAGAAGGGATCCCACTTCAACACCATAAGCAATGTGCCTATCAAGGACAATGACTGTGTCTAAATAAGGAACTAGGCCTTCTTGGTTATAGAAACAGATACAAGGACATCCCTATGACCTCTGGATAAATGGAAAGGAGATTCCTGGGGGTAGAAGTAAGGAAAAACACTGCAGCACTTCCCTATTACTATCAAGGACACCACCATCCTCCCAACTTGCTCACCACCCATACCTGAGCAGCTGCTAAGCCCTATCAATTATCCAGAGGTGGGGAACCTGTGGCCTTGGGGCCACATGTGGCTCTCTAGGTCCTCAAGTGCAGCCCTTTGATTGAATTCAAATTTCACAGCACAAATCCTCTTACAAGAATTTGTTCTGTAAAAATTGTACTCAGTCAAAAGGCCACACCCAAGGACCAAGAAGGTCCTCTAGGACTACATATAGGAGCTTGATCGATCCCTGTGAGTGGGTCATAAAAGCTGATCTGAATGGCCAAATCAGACTATGGAGTGGAGAAGCTATGGGAAGACTCCATCTTGGGGAGCTGGCAAAAGACCAAGGTACATCATATGACTGACGAAGTATCAATAAAGTCAGGTTCATAAAAATCTTTGTGGCACCCTTCACACCTAAATAGTCAAATGTCTTTAACAAATAAAAATTCCCTCTGGCCTTGTACATATAGCCTCTGTCTGCAGTTTGAGAAATCTGAACCAAGCAAACAAACAAGAAATAAAACAAAACAAAAAACTCATCATGGTCATTTGCCTCAAAGCCACAGGTGAACCAGAAGCAACACTGTGGATTACAATATCTAAGTTTCATCTTACTTCCTCTCTTTGTTATTGTTCAGTCATTTTCAGTCATGTCTGACTTTTTGTGACCCAATTTGGGGTTTTCTTGGCAGAGATACTAAAGTGGTTTGCCATTTCCTTCTCTAGCTCATTTTACGGGTGAGGAAAATTGAGGCAAATAGCATTAGGTCACAGGGTTACCAGAGTGTCACAGCCAGTAAGTGTCTGAGGGCCAGATCTGAACTCAGGAAGGTGATGAATATTCCTGAATCCAGGCCTGACACTCTAGCTGCCTACTTCCTATCTACCTTATTCTCTACCCGCTCAGGCTCAGAAACCCCCCAGTTATCACCAGGCCCCTTTTTCACAATATTTAAAATTTTTTCCCTTGACCCTTCCATCCTCTCAAGCTATGATCCTCTAACTCCCTCCCCCTCCCCCATTCATTGAGAAGCTCTTAGGAAGTCATTTACTTTCAGTGTCTCATAATCTCCTCCCTTAGAACCTGGCTTGCAAACCTAATCACTCAACTGAAACTGCCCTCTCCAGTTTACTATCAATCTCTTAACTACTAAACATAACGACCTCCCTCAGTCCCATTCTCTTTAGTCTCTCTATATCAGGGGCTCTTCACCTGGGCTCTGTGAACTTGTCTCTTTAAAATATTTTGATACTTGTATTTCAATATAATTGCTTTTCTTTACAAATTTATATATTTTATTCTATGCATTTAAAAATATTCTGAGAAATCCAGTCTTCATCAGACTGCCAAACGGATCCATGACACAAAAAATGTTTCAAATCCTTCACTATTCCTCCTGAAACTAACCACCAGTCCCTACCTTTACTTCCCTGACCCTTCGGCTTCTCCTCTGACCCATCTGACTACTCCTCCTCACTCTTCTCTGCTGAATTATCAACCTATCATCTAAGTGTAAATAATCCCTCATCAATCTACCCTGGGCCTCCTTCTATCCTATTCTATGACGACAATCTTATCAGTTCATCTGAACTGTGATAATCTGTAGACAAATGAGTAAAAAAAACCCCTATAAATCCAACACTAATCTCTCTCCTGAACACAGTCTCTCATAGCCAACTGCCTGTTGCAGCTCTACCTGAATGTCCAGTTGGCACACCAAAGTCAACAAGTCTACAACTGAGTTCTTAAATCTGAAGCTTTTCAAACTTCCCAATTTCTGGCAAGGTCACTACCATCCTCCTAGTCACCCAAATTTAGAACCTTGGCGTCATCCACAACTCTCCCCTTTCCCCAATTCTCTATATCCAATCAGGTGCCAAATCTTGTCAATTTTACTTCCAAATTACCTGTCTGTACCTTTCTCAGCAAGCACACAGCCACTAGCACACTACTGGGTCTTATCAATTCTCACTTGGATTACTTCAAGTTTTCTAACTGGCTTTCCTGCTTCCATCCTCTCCAGCTCTCCAATCACTTTGTCCTGCATGAAAGATACTCTGTTGCTAAAGTCACAACCTGTTAAAAACCTTCTTCAAAACCCTACTGGCCTTAGGATACAACACAAACTTCTTATCCTGGCATTTAAAGGCCTCCACACTAGATCCAAACCCTGTCTTTTCAGCCTTATTTCTTAGTAGTCTCCCCTAGACACTGAAAAATACTAACCCAAGTGAATCAATGAATTGTTCCCCCATGCTGACATTCCAAATACTGCCGCTGCACATTTTTATATGTCATTTGCCTGAACTCAAACCCTTTATATCATTTATCTTCTTTCAAGGGTCAGCTCAGGCTGCCACCACTTCTGCAAAAACTTTCCCTGATCTCCCTAGTTATTAAAGTTATCTCCCTTCTCAAATTACCCTGCATTTAATTATCTATGTATACATACACTGTATCTGAGAAATAGAACGCATGCTCCTGGAGAAGAGGAACTGTTGTTCTTGTCTTTGCATCTCCAGTGCCTTGTCTATAGTAAGCAAGAGACTGATTTATAAATACTGCTATATATGTAGCATACCATAATCATCCTCAATGTCTGGCGAATTGAATTGAATGGCAGCCCATTAGTTAAGAGACTTATAGATGAATGCCTCCACCCATAATTGCTCCCCTTAAAAGGTTGCCTAGGGCCTACATGCAGAAGTCTCTTATCCTAAATACTTGAAATTAGTGTAGTTCCTTTAATATAAATGATGTTTTTAAACTTCGGTTTCCTCCTCATTCCCATGCAAATCTGCAATGATCTGACCAGATGGCTAGAGCTCTATAATTCTTGGATTGCTCACATCAGTTGTTGGTGATTTGGGTTTGTTTTTTTTTTTTTAATTTTATTTCAAATGAACATGTTCCTCCAAGGGCTGAGTGCTTCTATCTTGCTGGTTCTTTCTGCTAAAGTCAATATTTCACAAGTTCTCTCAGTCACTTTGAAATGATATGGGTCAATAAGAAAAGCCAGGCCTGCGCCCATCAATAATTTCCATAAATAAATAAATGCTAGGAAACATTGCTAATCTCCTTTCAGCCAACACAGTAGCAGTAGCAGATATGGCTAAATGGTATAGAGAAGTGCCTCATTTTATGCTAACCCCTAGGCATTTCACAAGCAAAGAAAACTGGTTCATTAAAAGGGTAGACCTTAAAGTAGGATAAGGGACATATTCAGCCTAAAGAAAGGAAGCAAGAGGAGATTCTGGAGGGTATCTACCACCATGAGACCAATTTATAAAATGAGCTACAGGGGAAGAAATAGACAGAATCATCTTTGACCAAAAATCTTAATTCCTTCTTAAATCTTTTGGTGCTTTCTAGTTCTAGACCTGATGATAGCATAATGGGGACCTTACCTGAAAGAGGAAGGGGAGCCAAGATGTTTTTCCACCCTCCAAGCAATTTTGTGTAGTAGAAAACACCCTGGATTTGGAATAAGAAGCCCTCCGATCAAATCCTAGCTGTTTTATTGACATGACCTATGTGACCCTGACCAAAGGACTTAGCTTCTCTGGACCTCAGTAGCCTCATCAGTAAAATAAGGTGCTTGGACAAAATGACAGTTGGACTTAGGTAACTTCTAACCCTAGAGCAGAAGTTCTTAACCTTTTAAATCACAGACTCCTTTGGCAGTCTGGTGAAGCCAATGGACCCCTTCTCAGAAAGTTTTAAAATGCTTTTATATAAGACAAAATACATATGATTACAAGGGAGACTAATTTAATTAAAGATATTTTTTCCCGTCAAAATCATAGACACCTTGAAATTTATCTAGAGACCCTTGGGGGTCCACAGACCTGCATAACCAAGCAGGTTAAGAACTTCTATTTTGGAGGTTATGATTTTATGAAACCTCATCGTTCAAATCCACCTACACAGCAAACACATACACAACGTATGGCATCATATTTTATGATAGCAAAGAACTGGATACAAAATAGATGCCTGCTGATTGGAGAACTGTTAATGGCTAAACAAACTGTGATATATGAATGTGATCAAATATTACTCTATCATAAGAAATAACGAATACAAAAAGCATGGAAAGTTCTACATGAATTGATTATAGAATAAAGTAAGTAGAGACAACAAAAACAATATATGCATAAGCACTACAACAATACGAATAGGAAGAATAACCACCAAAAATATCCAAAGTGAATGTAGCAAAGTTACGAGCACAAGCATGGGAGGCTTCAAAGGAGAGTTCAGAGTCCAAAAGAGATTTCCCCACTGTGCCCACCCCTCTGCAGAAGCAGGAGGCCCACAGTCAGGGAACATGGCACATATTATACATTTTCAGTATGCTGATAAGTTTGGTTGCTGGGTTTTTTCCACTTTTTTTTTCTCTTATGGCTCCAAAAATATTATTTGTTACACAGGATGGCTATCTGGAAGGAAAAGGGAAGAGAAATACTGCAGGAAATTTTGGCAATGTGGAAAACAAAAGCTAACAAAAAATTTATTAAAAAAAAAAATAAATGGAAGGAACCTTAGATATCCCCCTAGTCCAATCTCTCATATTATAAAGAGGAAATGTAGGCAAGAATGGTTAGGAGATCTGCCCAAGGTCATACAGGTCATAAACAAACAAGTGAAAGAATGTGAGGTAGGGGATCAAGGAAAGAAATCCTGAATTCTGAAACAGAGCTTAGAAGGGGTGGGTGGGTGTGTGTGTGTCAGAGACAATAATGGTCAGAGGAAATAGAGATTAGAAGCAGAGTACTCAGAGTACCTCTGAAGGGTACTGAGCTATTTGTAGACTTCACATTAACAACAAAGAGGTCTAACATCTCACACTATGCATTACAAGCACAAAATGGATGTGACTCAAATTCTGAAGGCTAGTCTAAAAATTAGAAGTGCCTTTCACAGTTACAGAGAAAGAGGAAGGGAATAAGCATTTATTAAGCACCTACTAAGTGCCAGGCACTATGCTAAGTACTGTAACAAATATTATCTCATTTGATCCTCGTAACAACCTAAGGAGGTAGATAATATTATAATCTCCATTTTACAATAAAAGAAACCAAGGCAGACAGAGGGTTAAGTGACTTGAGGCTCAGCACTCTCTCTGTTGAACCTAGACAGCTGCCCCTTGCTTCAGTGTTGGGATGAATTCTTAATCAAACAAGGCCTAAAGGTGGTCACAAAAGATAAAGCAGATAAATTGGACTACTGTGACATTCAAAAAGGTTCCAGAGACATGGTTTCTGGGTAATTTAATCATTTTATTAACAAGGCCAGCAGGTTACTAATAAAAGGATGGTCATCTGGGTGTCTCTTAGACCAAAGACAATCCTGGGCTGGGGCTCAGGGTTTATATACCCTTGGAACAGTGGGTGTTCCATCAAACAGCAACCAAATCTAATTGATTAATCTGGAGGTGGGCTATATTAAAATGAAGGGCTAAGTATCTCTTGAATGGGGAAAGCATCTCTATACCAGACCACCCATAACTTTAGACTATCAATTCAAAGAATATTTACCCTACCCAAGCCTGAGCAGAACACAGTATCTTCCTCCAGGGTGGGACTTTGAACCGAAAATAAGCCCAATCTCATCATCAGCAATGTTCTTAAAAACTGAACTTAAAATCAGGACTTTGAAAGAAGGGGGGAAAGCTCTGATTCTCACTGAGATGCTGGTTATTAATAATCATTTCTCACACTACATGAAATTGAAAATTTTGGCAAGAACAAAATTAAGACAACTCAGATAAAAAGAGTAGCAGTAGATTCATACCAAATCTCTGATAAGAGTATGATAATCAAAATAAATAGGCAACTAACACAAACACACACAATACATAAGTGGTCCAAGGAGATAGATAGATAGATAGATAGATAGATAGATAGATAGAAAACAGTTCTCAAAAGAATTAGAAATTACTAAACACATAAAACACTATTCCCAATCACTAATAATAAAAGAAATGCCAACCAAAGCAACTCTTGAGGTTTTACCTCATACCCAGCAAATTGGTAAAGACAGGAATAAGCAATGTTGTAGGAGCTGTGAAAGACAAGAACACCAATGAACTGTTGCCAGAGCTACGAAATGGCTTATCCATTCTGGAAAGCAATTTGGAATTATTCTTTGAAAAGTGACTAACGTGTTAATGTCCCTCAAGCCAGAGAGCCCAGTGCTAAACATATTTCCCAAAGATTGTTGTTGTTGTTTGTCCTTCATTCAAAGAGGACCAAATGACATCAGGAGGGTGATGTCTTGACTTGCAAGTGAACTGGATTTAAGTGAGGCAGGGTTGTACAATGTCGTCAGCCTCACTCTCTTCCCTAGCCATCTGGGCCAGGGGCAGTCTTCCTGATCTATATTCCAAAGAGGTCAATGATGAAAGCAAAGGTCCCATGTGGCCCCAAAAAAGGGACGGAAAACAAAATAGAGAAGTCCACTGCCTGAGGGAATGGCAAACCAATACATAAATGTAATGAATACTGATGAGTATAAGATGATTTATATGAATTGATCAAACTGGAGTAAGCAGAACCAGGAAAACAATATAAAGACTGCAGAAACAAAAGTGAAGAGATAGCACTTATATATGGCTCTGATGTTTGTAAAGCAACATAAATGTTATTTTATCCTCACAATAACCCTGTAAGATGGAGGCTAAGAGGTTAAACTAAACACTAGCCACACAGCTATTAACTGTCAGAAGAGGAGAGCAGAGCCAAGATGGCAGAGTAAAAGCAGTGACTTGCTTGAGCTCTCCCCCAAACCCCTCCAAATACCTGTAAAAAATGGCTCTAAATAAATTCTAGAGCAGCAGAACCAACAAAAAGACAGAGTGAGACAAATTTCCAGTCTGAGACAACCTGGATGGCTGATTGGAAAGGTCTGTTGCTCCAGGCTGGGAGAGGAGCATAGTTCAGTGTGGACCACGCCCTCTACTACCAGGCCTCAGCTAACCAGGAGCAGGTCCCAGGGCATCACAGGCAGCTCTTTCGATTTCCAGACTTCTCAACCCACAAACGCCAAGACAGCTTACAAGGTCAGTAGGAAAGGTCTGTCAGACCTCAGGGAGGGAGGACCTTGGTCCAGCCCCAGTCCCAGTGCAGCCCCAGGGCAGCCGCTACTTCCAGAGCTCTCGGCCCAAACACGGAGGGGGGGATGAAGCAGCTGATCAGAGGGGGACTGCAGGGATCTCTCTCCTGGAACTGAGGCAGAATTCTCTTGATTTGCCCCTGCTTGGATCTGGGGCAAGGAGGAGTATTGGTGTGGTGGAGCTTGTGGTGGCAGTGGAGAGAGACTCCCGCTCACAGTTCCAAGGGAGAAAAGAGTGATTGTGGTCACTCATAGATGAGAGCCCAGGTCAGGAAAGGAGAAAACACGTCGCCCTTGATCATACTACTTTGGAAGAACTGAAAATTTACAGTTCCTTAGAATTATCTCTGAAAACAGCTGCACAAAACCCCAGAAGCTTGAGATAGTACATTCTCCACATTGGAAGCAAACCTACCTTAACAAAGAGTTTAAAAGACAAATAATTGGCTGGAATCATGAGCAAGCAGTGCAAAAAAAGTCGGACCACAGAATCTTACTTTGGTGACAAAGAAGAGCAAAACATAAAACCAGAAGATGACAACAAAGTCTAACCTCCTACATCCAAAGCCTCCAAGAAAAATATGAATTAGTCCCAGGCAATGGAGTAGCTCAAAAAGGATTCTGAGAAGCAAGTAAAAGAAGTAGAGGAAAAACTGAGAAAAAGAAATGAGAGTGATGCAAGAAAATCAAGAAAAACAAGTCAACAGCTTGACAAAGCAGACCCAAAAAAATACTGAAGAAAATAACACCTTAAAAAATAGACTAACCCAAATGGCAAAAGAGGTCCAAAAAGTCAATCAGAAGAATGCCCTAAAAAGAAAAACTGGCCAAATGGAAAAGAAAGTCCAAAATCTCACCGAAGAAAAGACTTCCTTAAAAATTAGAACGGAGCACATGGAAGCTAATGTGACTTCACGAAAAATCAAGATATTGTAAAACAAAAGAAAAAGAATGAAAAAATAGAAGACAATGTGAAATATCTCACTGGAAAAACAACCGACCTGGAAAATAGATCCAGGAGAGATAATTTTAAAATTATTGAACTATGGAAAGTCATGATCAAAAAAAGAGTCTAGACATCATCTATCAAGAAATTATCAAAGAAAACTGCCCTGATATTCTAGAACCAGAGGGTAAAATAGAAATGGAAAGAATCCACAGATCTCCTCCTGAAAGAGATCTCCAAAGGAAAACACCTAGGAATATTATAGCCAAATTCCAGAGTTCCTAGGTCAAGGAGAAAATACTGCATGCAGCCAGAAAGAAACAATTCAAGTACTGTGGAAACACAATCAGGATAACACAAGATTTAGCAGCTTCTACATTAAGGGACCAGAGGCTTTGAATATGATATTCCAGAGGTCAAAGGATTACAACCAAGAATCACCTACCCAGCAAAACTGAGTGTAATCCTTCAGGGGAAAAAAATGGATATTCAGTGAAATAGAGGACTTTCAAGCATTCTTGATGAAAAGACCAGAGCTGAATAGAAAATTTGACTTTCAAATACAAGACTCAAGAGAAGCATGAAAAAAAGTAAAAAGGAAAGAGAAATCATAAGGAACTTATTAAAGTTGAACTGTTTACATTCTTACATGGAAAGATGATATTAGTAACTCATGAGACCTTTGTCAGTATTAGGGCAGTTGGAAGGAAAAAAATATATATATGGATAGATAGACAGATGGATGGATAGACAGATAGAGGGCACAGGGCGAGTTGAAGAGGAAGGGATGATGTCTAAAAAATAAAATTAAGGGGTGAAAAAGGATTATGCTGGGAGAAGGAGAAAGGGAGAGGTAGAATGGGGTAAATTATCTCACATAAAACAGACAAGAGAAAGCTTTTACAATGGAATGGAAGTGGGAGAAAGTGAGAGGGAATGAGTGAATCTTATTCTCACTGGATTTGGCTTAAGGAGGGAATAACACACACACTCAATTGGGTACGGAAATCTATCTTGTCCTACAGGAAAATAGGGGGAAAGAGGATAAGAAAAGGGGGAGGGATGATAGATGGGAGGATAGATTGGGGGAGGAGGTAATCAGAAATAAACACTTCTGAGGAGAGACAGGGTCAAAAGAGAGAATAGAATAAATGGGGGGGGATAGGATGAAGGGAAATATAGTTAGTTTTTCACAACATGACTATCATGAAAGTGTTTTGCGTGACTACACATGTATAAACTGTATCGGGTTGCTTGATTTCTCAATGAGGGTGGGGAGGGAGAAAGGGAGAGAATTTGTAACCCAAAGTTTTAAAAACAAATGTTAAAAATTATTTTTACATGCAACTGGGAAATAAGATATACAGGCAATGTGATATAGAAATCTATCCTACCCTACAGGTAAACAGAAGGGGAAGGAGATAAGAGAAGGGGGCGGGGGGAGGTGATAGAAGGGAGGACAGATTACGGGAAGAGTACACACCGTCCATCTTGGGGTGGGGGAAGGGGTGAGAAGGGGAGAAAATTTGTAACTCAAAATCTTGTGGAAGTAAATGTTGAAAATGAAAAATAAATATTTAAATAAATTGTAAAAAAATAACAATCTATAAAAAAAATCAAAAATTAAAAAAAAACTTTAAAAAAGTATCAGAAGCAAGACTGGAACTGAGGTCTTCCTGACTCCAAGTCCAACACACTAGGTGTTGGAATGCCAGCACCTAAAATCTTTGAAACAAAATCCAAAACAAGCAAAGTGAATGCTGTGAAATTATAAAGACCAAGGTTGGCTTAGGAAGAGCTATAAAAATGCACTTCTTCCCACCCACTCCCTTTCTCTGAAGAAGTAGGAGGACTATGGGTCCAGGAACAATATACCTACTGTCAATTTGGTCGATGTGTTGGTTAGTTTTGCTGAGCTCTTTTATCATTCTTTGTTACTTAGCTCTCTGGGATTGGGAGAGGTCATTTTGAAAAATGTAAGTGATATTTTTTTTAAAAGACGTCAATAAAAATTTTTTTGTTTTTTTTTAAATTTTTTTATTAATTTATTTTGATTTATCAACAATCACTTCCATAAGCTTTTGAGTTATACATTTTTCTCCCCCTCCCTTCCCACCTCCCTCCCCAAGACGGTGCACAATCTGATATAGGCTATACCTATACATTCCTATTAAACATATTTTCAGTGATGTTGTAAGGAAAAGTTAGAACCAATAGGACAAATCACCAGAAAGAGGAAGAAACAAAACAACAGAAGAAAAAAAGTAGCAAACAGTATGCTTCAATCTGCATTCAAACTCCACAGTTCTTTCTTTGGATGTGGATAGCATTTTCCATCACGAAGCTTTTATAGATGTCTTAGATCCTTGCATTGCTGAGAAGAGCTAAATCTACCAATATTAGTCTTCGCACAACATGGCTGTTACTGTGTACAACGTTCTCCTGGTTCTGCTCACTTCACTCAGCATCAGACCATACAAGTCTTTCCAGGTTTTTCTGAAGTCAGCCTGTTCATCATTTCTTACAGCACAATAGTATTCCATTACATTCATATACCACAACTTGTTCAGCCATTCCCTGATTAATGAGCGTCCTCTCAATTTCCAATTCTTTGCCACCACAAAAAGAGCTGCTATAAATATTTTTGTACATGTGGGTCCTTTTCCCATTTGTATGTTCTTTTGGGGGATATAGCCCTAGAGGTGCTATTGCTGGGTCAATGGGTATGCACATTTTTATAGCCCTTTGGGCATAGTTCCAAATTGTTCTCCAGAATGGTTGGATCATTCCACAACTCCACCAACAGTGCATTAGTGTTCCAGTTTTCCCACATCTTCTCCAACATTTATCATTTTCCTGTTTTGTCATGTTGGCCACTCTGATAGGTGTGATGTGGTACCTCAGAGTTGTTTTGATTTGCATTTCTCTAATCAATAGTGATTTAGAGCATTTTTTCATATGGCTTTAATTTCTTCTTTTAATTTCAGATGGCTTTATTTTCTTCATCTGAGAACTGCCTGTCCATATCCTTTGACCATTTATCAACTGGGGAATCATTTGTATTCTTATAAATTTGACTTAATTCTCTAAATATTTTAGAAATGAAGAGCTTATCAGAAACACTGGTTGCAAAAATTCTTTCCCAGTTTTCTACTTCCCTCCTACTCTTGGTTGCATTGGCTTTGTTTGTGCAAAAAGTTTTCAATGTAATGTAATCAAAACTATCCATTTTACATTTTGTAATGTTCTCTATCTCCTGTTTGGTCATGAATTCTTCTGTTCTCCATAAATCTGACAGGTAATCTATTCCTTGCTCTTCCAGTTTGCTTATAGTATCAGCCTTTATATCTAAATCATGAACTCATTTTGACTTGAAGTGAGAGGTCTGCTGTTTTTCCAAGTCATTTATGTGGAACAAGATAAACAACATCCCAAACAAATCAACAAATCAATAAGCATTTTTAAAATACTTACTGTGTTCCTGACACTGTGCTAACTGCAAAAGATACAAAGAAAAAACTGTAACAGGGCCTACCTGCAAGGAGCTTATATCCTAATGCAGGAAACAACATGTACATAAATTAGTGCACATAAGATACCTACATAAAAGACATGAGGTAGCCTTACAGGGGAAGGCACCAGAAACTTGAAAGCCTAGGAAAGGCCTCCAGTAGAAGGTTTTGCTGAAGTTGTCTTAAAGGAAGCCACGTCTTCTAAGAGGTGAGGATAGAAGGGAGAGCCTTCTGAGTTTGACAAAAAGCTAGTCCCAAAAAACACAGACAGAGGGCCTGAGCTAACAGGTGCGGAGCACCAAGTATGCCAGTATAGCTGGAACACAACCTGCATGAAGGAGAGTTATGTATAACATGACTGAAAAAAGAAGGGGCCAAGAAGTTTAAGAGTTTCAAGTGACAAAGGAGCTCCTATTTAAAGGTGCTAAGGAACCACTGAAGTTCGGGGGGGGGGGGGGGAGAGACACAATATGGCCTGACCTATATTCTAGGAAATTCATAATGGCAGCTATCATGGAAGACAGACTGTCATGGACAGAAATTTGAGGTTGGGAGTTGAATAAGAAGACAAATGCAAAATGGTACAGGCAAAAGGGAGTGAGGGTTTAAACTAGGGCAGTGATGAAGGAAATGGAAAGAAGGGGATGTTGTGAAGAAGGAAATCACAAGATCTGTGCACTGATGGGATTTGTGGCAGCAGAAGTTAGTATAGCAAGGCTGCAATTAGGGAGTGGGAGGAGGAGTTTAAGGTGAGATCCTCAGGGAGGGATGTTGTTGAATTGGATAGGGAATCAAATAGGAAGAAGTTGCAGGACTGCCTTTTATTGTGAGGGCCCAATTGTGATTAGACCGCATAAATCTATAGTGGGTTCTTATGGGCAGTAGAGATGAAAAATACCACTTACGTCACTAATATTTTCACTCTCTTGCCCAGTAGCTCATAATCTCTAAGACTGCTTTTGAAATTCCTCAGGGCAATATGATTTGTAAGCATGCAAACTGCCAAAAGGACAGTAGGAGTTATCAGGACTGACAAGTCTTGCTAAAAGACCAGCAGGCTTTACTAGTGCTCACCCAAGGCTGAGCTGAGGGACAAAGCAGCTGCTGCCCCTGACCATGAACTTACCACATCACGCTTGTGCCTGCAAAGAGGCTTTGAATACAAAATGCGGCCAATACTCTGTGTAAGATAATGCTAGAAATACTAAATCTCAGGTTGAACTGAAGCTTGCAAAATATGCTAAGGCAACAACAAAAACAAGGGCTTTTAATAGCTATGTTGGAAATTATTGATAGATACATATATATAGGGGTGTATATATGCATGTATATATATATATATTTTTGTTTTTTGTTTTTTAAAACAAGGATAATCAAAGAGACAAGACCACTACTCAGGACATATGGGACAATGATAATGAATGATTGTTTCTGTTTTCTCTAAGAAGAATCATCTTTTGACTGTAAAGGACAGAAGAAAAATAGCTAATAGGAAGTTAAAACCCAATACATAAGAAGATAAAAGAATTAATTGCCCTTGATGAATTCAAGTCATCAGACCCAGATGAAATACATCCTAAAGTACTAACTGCTAAGTCTCTGTTAGTAGGCTTTAAAAGGATTTTTTAATAACTTTTTTATAACATCAGCTCACTTCCCAATGATACCCCCTCACTCCTCAATAGAACTCTCCCTAGCAAAAAGGAGAGTTAATCAAAATAAATCAACACATTACAGCAAGCACTTATTCATCATTTTTCAAAGATGATGAAGAATAGTATAGGAGCCACTAGAATATGGATACGGGCAAGTGTTCCATTTTTTCCAAAGAGGGAAGTCAAACAAACATTTATTAAGCACCTACTATGTGTCAGGCACTGCACTAAGTTCTATGGACACAAAGAAATGCAAAAAAGCAGCCCCTGCTCTCAATGAGTTCATATTCTAATAGGAAGAGTGAAATGTGCAAAATCGAAGCCAGTTAGTGTGAATCTGATTTTTGGTAAAAATTTTAGAATATATTATTAAAGGGATAATTAGTGAACAGCTAGAAAAGAAAGCAGTGAAAACAAAGAACCACCATGGCTTCGTCAAGAAGAAGACAAGACAGAAGACTAATTTGATTACATTTCTGGACAGGTAATTAGACTGATAGATCAGGAAATGCTGTAAATATGTACAGTAGCTTATCTAGATCTGAGTAAAGCATTTGACAAAATCTCTCGAGCTACCCTTGTGGACAAGATGGATATATATGGGCTAGAAGTACAGTGAGAAAAATTCAAAATCTGGTGAATGACTAGATCCAAACAGTAGTTGTTAATGGCTCAATGTCAGCATGTAAGGAAGTCTCTCTAGTTGAATGCACCCAAAGATCTGTCCTTGGCTCGGAGCTGTTTAATACTTTTATCCATGACTTAAGATGATAAAGGCATGCTTATCAAATCTGCAAAAGACAAACCACTGAGAGGAAAAGCTAACCCAAAGGATGAACATATGGATCCAAAAAAGACCAAGAGGCTAGAATGTTGGACTAAATATATTTAGATGGATTTAACAGGAATAAATGTAAAACCCATGTTCAAAACAAAATTAATGTCAAAGTACAAGACAGGAAGGACCACCAAACAGAAAGCAGTTCATCTGAAAAAAAAAACTGTGTTTTTTAGAGGACAGCAAGACTCAGTGAGCCAACTATGTAATTCGGCAACCAAAAACAAAAAAACCCGCAAATTTAGGCTTCATTGAAAGGTACGGTAACTAATAATCCCATTATACTCTACACCATGGTAAGACCCCAGCTGGCATGTCAAGTCTTGGGACAAATGTCATTCAGGCTGCTACTCTATACTCAGCACCCCTTGAAAGTAAGCACTACACAGTCCTTCCTCATGACTGTGAATGTCTCACACTCTATCTACACTCAAACACTTTCTGTTAGGTGAGACAGCTCCCAAAATAAACCAGAAAAGTAAGGAAAATCACTTCCAGGAACAAGAAAAAACAGGAGGAGGCTGCTTACTTGAATGTCAGAAATTGTTTTTCAGAAGTGTTCTGGTGATACAATGACAAGGGGAATGGATGGGGGAAGATTTCCAGGTATACCCTCTGAAGGGTGATGCTGCAGGTTGTTGGAGTCTCTGAGGTTTGGGGCCACAGGAAGTATGGTGAGGTTCTTCCCCATGAACATAACACTGACCACAGCCTACCTCTATTTCTCATATCTAGTCTTTATTTTCCAGGGAAATCAGCTTTCTTAGACTGTGGCATAGTAGGAGCAACTATTTGCTTCAGTATGTCCTCAGGCTATTATAATAGGCTTAGAGATACAAAGTTAGAACTAAATTCATGGAATAATAGAACTGACAGAAACCTCAGGAGGTCATCCAGTTGAATCCCTAGCCTTCTGGCAATACTACACACCAGTCATTTACTCTTTTAAAAATCATTTAATAAGACTCCTTCAACAACAGACTCAGTAACCTGAGTCTCACAACCACTGCAAGAAGAGTCCTTTGTAGAATCTAAAAACAGCCTGAATTTTTCCTGCTTACATTTAACCCTATTCTTTCATTCTCCCCTCAGGGAAAGAAAGAATAACTGATGACCACCACACACGTTTTTACCTCTATGCCACAGAACTCACTGACCCTCATGTTTCCTTGAAAGTTTCAGATCACATGACCATCTTCTGGGATCCCTAAATTGAGAGTGAAGCCTGAGGATTAAGCAGGAGAAAATTTCCCTACTTAGTCCATCAAGCATGGAGTTTACAGTGGTCTCCAGTGGGATGAGCTATTCTCCTTCACTTGAGTCAGTTCCACTTCCCCAGAGGAAGACAGTTCTGTTGATCGCTGCCAAGAAGATTTCTGAATGTAAAGTTCATAATTACATTTTGATTACAGAGAAGGGGGGGGCCACATAGAGTGAATGCACATATAAGAGGTTCCAATTTACTGCAAATTTATGTCCCCAATGGACCTCACAGCTTGTTACCCACCTCAAATATGCTCTTACTTAAAAGGACCTTTCTTTATTAGCACGCTTCCATCTGTAAACACTGAGACCCTCCCAAGGTAACACAGACACTGAGAGTGTCCCAAGGCTATGCGCTCTCCAGCTTCATCCACTGCCTCTACTTTTCTCCGTACAGCTAAAGAACTCTTCAGGATGGGCAGACAGCAAGGTAAGATCACGCCAGGCATGACAGGAATAGGAAGACACAAAATGAAGAGTGCTTCACCTCTGTGATTCTAGAGTTCATACTTCAATCCCTAACTTCTGAGGATCCCGGTAAAAATAAAGGCCTGTAGCCTATTAGAAAGCTGTAAAGAAAACCACAGAAAGGAAAAGTTGTTAAGGACTTCTGAGAAATTAGAACACAAGAGTGTAGGGTCAAGGTGGCACAAAGCTCCAGACTAAATGAAAAACAGGGTTTGGATCAACTTTTTATAAGACTGAAGGAAATAGATAGACCCCAGATGTTAAAGCTGACATGTTATAAGGGCACAATGAGGCTGTTTCCTATTTCTCTGTTATAAAGCCACCTTGTATTCCTGAGGGGCAGAGAAGAGATATTCATTTCTATTTCTTCAAGGTATTCAACTCTTTGGACAAAATATGACCTTGTCATTTGCATTTGCAGGAACATCACGCTGTTGTCCAGCTATGATCCAAGAGTCCCCTTCATTCCCCTCCTGCCCCCAACTGAAAATCAGCACCACAAAAAGCAGGGAATATAAAGTCAGAGGAGCTCCAGGATCCAACATGTTAGTTCCTGAAACATGACCTCACCCAGCATTAGCTCTGTCCTCAATTGTCTGGGCTTGCTGCTTCATCATTGCTCCATTATAAGAATTGCCTGTAGGCTCAGCATGAGCTATATTCTTACAAATGTAACAAGATGGCAAAGTAAACACTGATGACTGCTATGGCACAGAGAATTATAGTAAGCAAGGACTCAACAAGAACCAGGGACAATGGACCACTGGCTAGACTACATTGTTGCCACCATAAGGGCTCTCAACTCAACCTCGCTCCAGCTGAGAGGAAGAGTCTACACAGGACACTGAGAATTATAGCAAAGTATCAACCATAGGGGTGAAAAATGAGAGCCGAAGAGGGATCCTTCTACAATACTGCAACTGCCCCTTATTACCTGCAGAATATAATTTCCATGGCTGAATCAACAGTTCCTACATATAGTGTTCTCATTCCCGTTTCAAAAGAGCATACAAAGGGAAACTCGGGACAAAGAGGAAAATTAAATCGGCACTAATAAATAATGTTTACACAGATTCTCATATACTACTTACTACAAGTGCCAGTGAGAAAGAGCTCAAAGTCACACACACACAAAGGCACGCACACACCTGCATCACACTTAATGGATAAGTACAACCCTTCTCTACAGAACTACAAAAAAGCTACCATCTATCCAACTGGGCCCAACCACGACACTTCCCCATCCAACAGATAACGATATAGCAGACCAGACACACCACCAGTTCCAGATGAGAAATGGCAACTTACTTTTTCCTCTTCCTCCTCAAAGTCCAACTATTCACACTAAATTGGAAGTAGGGGGAAAAAAACCAATTCTTTTTCTCTGGGTAAATATTCTATACAATGAAAAAAAGACAAAAAAAAGATTGAGTTGTCATCCTAGGGGGTCGCTTACCCCTAAGTGCGGGGATGATCCCTAAACCCATTTCCTGAAGATTAAAGGGAACTTGAGGGTGCTTCCCTCCCCCTAGATCCACAGTCCTGTTAAAAGGTAAAAAGAGCTAGAAGAGACAGAAGTTGAACTTTTTAGTTTCAGTCTCACTATGTGATTTTCTCTGGGCCCTGGGCACAGGCCAGGTTGAAGGTCGAGGCCTCCTCTACCTCAGGGGATGCCTTCCAACTAAAAACAATGTCCACCTCAAAGGTGGAATCCGCCTTTTCACCTAAAACAGGTGAAAGACACAGGTCCCTTTAACCGCAGAACAATCCTGCCCTGCACCAATGCTCAGGACTCTCCAGTGAACAATATTTCGGCAGCAAAGAGCTGAACAGCAGAGACCAAAATAGCATTTGCGAAGAGAGGCACATGTCCTTGCCTCTCCTGTGCTTTAGAACTGCAAGGAAAGAAAGTTTTCAATCACTTGCTCAGAAAGCATAGCCCACCCACCACCTGCCTGCCAGGGCACTTAAACACTGGAATTTCTGTTCTGCTGGATAACGAACCTCCCCTCAACCTCCCCTGAACCTCCCCCCTGCCACGCCCCCCCTCACCAGCACCCGCCTCACACCCAGCATCATTCCCCTCCTGCAGGCCAAAGAGAAACTGTTCCTTTCAAAACTGGACTCTCAAGATCAAAAAGAATACACAGGCTCAATTCGAAGTATATTTTTAGGGTTTGGTTTTTTGGGGGTTTGGGTTTTTTTTTTGTGTGTGAGATCTCTTTGCCTAGGCCTGGAATTAAGCCCATTACCTGGCTGAAGGGTCTGCCATTGGTTTGTGGGATAAAACACATTCAGGTCTTCACTGTCAAGTTCTTCCTCTGACACTGCCTCTTTCTTTTCTTCCTGGATATTGCTCTTCTCTGGACTGGACAGTGAGAAATGTTTCTGTATTTAAAAAAAATATATAATTTGTGACCCACTATAATTGGGTGGCAGAGAGAACATGACTCTAGGGTTCTACTGGATCATGTTTTCCATACCGGCGATGAAACATGTCGAGGATGAGTAGAAAGAATATGGTTGAGTGGCTGAGACGTGGTGTGAATTCAAACACCCAGTGCCTCCAGTAAGGAATACAGTCATAAAAGGTATATCCAGAACCAAAGAGAGATGTTTGTTCAAAAGCCATGTCACCTTTCGAGGTGACGCTCCCCCTGCTTATGCCCTCTCTCATAAGGAGACACTGGCCTCCTGGCTGTTCCCTCCACAAGACATCAACATCTCAGCTCTAGGCATGTCCTCTGGCTAGCCTCCATTCCTCTCTCTCCCTCCTCACTGCCACCTCTCGGTTTCCCTGGCTTCCTTCAAGTTCGAACTAAAATCCCATCTTCTTCTTCTTCCAAACCTTTCCAAATCCTTCTTAATTCTAGTGCCTTCCCTCTCTTAGTCATTTTCTATTTATCATAAATCTACAGTTTCTATGTATACTTGTTTGCTTATTGTCTTCGCCACTGGATTGTGAACTCCTGGAGGGTATCCTCAGTGCCTACCAGAGGCCTGGCACATGGTAGGTATTAATAAACTGACTGACTATAAGGAGGGTAGGAGGCTAATCACATTGAAGAGGAAAAAACAGCCAGGTTAAAATCAGTTTTGTGACACTTTATTCCTTTTCTCCCCTGGAAAGTTAGAAAAGATTAATGAGAAAGGATCAGCAGCACTTCTGAGTTAGAGACAGAGATTTGAAATAAAAAATACTATTTTTTTTCCTCTTTTCAAGCCTTCTCCCTCCCCCCATAGAATTTTTTTCCTGTCCTAATCTGAGGCTTGCAGCAAAGAGGCAGAAAGAGATTGGATTCAGTGATTTTCAGTCCAAACCTGGGGGAGCAAGTTATTGTGAATGGGCTCACAAGTATATCTCTAAGTTGGTTTACTTGAGGAAAAACCAGCCCGCCTCAAACACAAGTAACTGAAACTGACCACTCTATGAAGCACCACTCATGGTGCCCCGGACACAAAACTAGATCTGGAGTTCTAAGCTTTGGGGTCAGATCCCAGCTCTGTCATTTACTATAATCAGTGTGACCTGGATCAGCCACTTTGATGTCTGTGGGCTTTCAATCTCCTCTACTGACAAAGAAGAGGGAGAGAGGGGTTGAACTAGATGAATCACCTCCAAGGTCTCTTCCATCTCACCAACTATGACCCTGCAGTCACAGCGTAGTTAGTATAACAGACCAGCTCTAGAGCCAGGAGGTCCTACCAAGGACTCCCAACTCTGTCACAAACCAGCATGAGCCTGCAGAAAGTAACCTTTCTGAGACTGTCTCCTCCTCTATAAAACTAGGGTACAATTCGCACTAACCACTTCACAGGATTATCATGGGACTCTGACAAGGTAATGTAAGTAAAAGCACTTTGTAAATAACCTAGTACTCATAAGCAAACAAGGGGAACACAGAAAAATTACCTGCCAGATCTATAAGGAAGAATTCTTGACCAAACATGAGACAGAGAATATCACGGGAGGTAAAATGGATAATTTTGATTACATTAAATTAAAAGGTTTTTGCACAAACAAAACCAATGTGGCCCAAAAAAAGAGCAAGAAACGGGGAAATTTTTATAGCAAATTTCTCTGATAAAGATCTCATTTCTCAAACATTTAGGGAATTGAGTTAAATTTATAAAAATAAGAGCCATTCCCCAATTGAAAAATGTTCAAAGGATATGAACAGGCAGTTTTCAGAAGAAGAAATCATATGAAAAATACTATCTACCTCCAGAGAAAGAACTGATAGAGTTTCAATGCAAATTGAAGCAAATTTTTTTCACATTATTTTTCTTGTTTTTGTTTTTGATTTTTTTTTTGTTACAACATGGCTAACCTGGAAATATGTTTTGCACAATTTCATATGTATAACTGATACCACATTTTTTCCTTCACAATGGGTGGAACAGGGGTGAGGAGAAAATTCAAAACTAAAAAAATTTTTAATTAATGTTAAAAATGAATAAATGATAAATTTTTAGAACTCACAGCTATCAATAGTCATATGAAAAACTGCACTATATCTCTAATTAGAGAAATGCAAATTAAAAGAACTCTGAGGTACTCTGCAGTGAACAGAATCAAGAGAACATTGTACACAATAATAGCCATGTTGTGAGATGACTAATATTGGTAAACTTAACCCTTCCCAGCAATACAAGGATCTAAGACATCTCCAAAGGCCTCATGATAGAAAACGCTATCCACATCCAAAGAAAGAACTATGGAGTTTGAATGCAGATCGAAGCATACTATTTGCTATTTTTTTTCTTCTGCTGAGCTTTGTTTCCTTTTCTAGTGGTTCCTCCTATTAGTTCTAATTCTTACTTACAACATCACTAATGTGAAAGTATGTTTAATAAAAATACGTATAGCCTATATCAGATTGTATGCCGTCTTGGGGAGAGTGGTGGGGAGGAAGGCAGAGAGAAATTTGAAACTCAAAAGCATATGGAAGTGATTTTGATAAATCAAAATTAATTAAAAAAGAAAGAAAGAAAGAAAGAAAGAAAGAAAGAAAGAAAGAAAGAAAGAAAGAAAGAAAGAAAGAAAGAAAGAAAGAAAGAAAGAAAGAAAGAAAGAAATGATGAACAGGCTGACTTCAGAAAAACCTGGGGAGACTTGTAATGGATTGATGCAAAGTGAACAGAACCAGGAGAACATCGTACACAATAATAGCAATACTATAATGATAATCAATTGCAAAAGACTTAGCTACTCAGATCAATACAATGATCCATGATCGATCCAAAGGACTCACAATGAAAAATGCTATCCACCTCCAGAAAGAAAACTCATGGACTCAAAATGCAAAATGAAATAAATGTATTTATTTTTCTTGCCATTTTTTCCCCACAATGCACTAACGTGGGGATGTTTTGCATGACTTCATATGTATTAAAGATATCATATTTCTTGCTTTTTCAATGGGTTGGGAGAGGGACAGAGGATTTGGAACTGAAAATAAACACACACACACACACACACACACACACACTCCAGTACTATTTCCTCATCTATAAGATTTGATGGCTAGAACAGATTATCTCTACTGTCCTTTCTAACACAGAATGTATGTTCTATGTGAATGTAAGTTCTATGTGAATGTAATGATAACCCTCTATCCCCTCTACTGACTATCTGGTTTCCAAAATCCCCCCACTCAGACATGCCCTCTCGCCTGTTTCTTATACTCTCCAGGCCCAGCTTTCAACTAGCAGTGAGAAGAAAAGTAATCAGATAAACTACTCTTTATGAAGTTAAGGGATGATAATGGCTTAATACTTTCCAGACCTCCAAGGACATTCACATTTTAACAGGGGACCAAGCTTTCATTTAAAGGAATAAATCTCTCCTGGTGGAATAATAGGCCAAATATGAAACCAATCAAAGAGATACTTAAGTATGGAAACCTCTTAGATTACAATATTCAGGCAGCTGCCAATTTATAAACCTGAACTTTGTATCAGTGGGCAGTCCCTTCACCATGGATGACAACATTCAGACACAATTGTATTCTCACTGGGCTAACTCTCCACTTTCCATCAGCAGTTCTACTTGGTCTGAACTCCAGAAGATGATGCCCTCTTCCCCCCCACCCCATTGGGTATCTCTCCCCTCAGGCCCCACCCTCCCCACACACCCCCACCTCATTTTCCATTCCTTTTGTGTGTGTTGTCTTCCTACATTAGACCCCAAGCTCCTGGAGGACAGAAACAGTCTTTTTTCTTACTTATATCCCCAGGGCTTATTATCCCAGTGCCTGGCACAAAGCAGGCACTTAAATATATATTTTATTATATTGTATTCTACACTCCTCTATACTACCTGACCATCCTTCAAGGATCAGATTTGTAGGATTTCACCCAGCCCCCAGAAGGTGTGAGAAAGGGAGGCTAGGGCCATTGAGGAACAAGAAGCAGAAGCCTTCCTTAATCTGCACACTCAGCCTTTCTGAAAGGTTTTCAACGGTTTGCACAAATGCCTTTGGGAAAGTGCAATTTCAGGTTGTTGGTACTGTTAGCCTGGGCTCTGGGCACCCATGAATATATCATTAACAATCCATTTTTACTGTTGTGAAGGTGGCTGACTGCATAATTTGGATTTTAAATGCCACCAGGACAGCAATTTTTATGGTATGAGAGAAAAGACACTTCAACTCCTACTTGTGCTTAGCACATGATGAAAGATTATGACAAATGGATACAGCTTAGGAACAGCCATAAGGATAAAAGCAGCTTCTGTTGATGAAAGTCAGTATTAACATTTTTTCTGAGACTAGACTCAATAGAGCTAATATAAATGGGCCAGAATAATTATTGCTCTGAGAGCTCATCTATTTGGTTGGACTATTATCCAAAAGGGACTTAATAACACGAAGTCCTTAAGTAAATTCATCAGCACGCCTTTGTTAATTGTGCATCTGTTAAAGCTCAGAGAGGAGGGAGGGAATCCTCACAAACCTGGGAAACATAAAACTAACTCATTTTCAAGAGGGCAAGAACAGGGAAACAACCCCATCTCCGTCCTTCAATATCCTTCCCGTGGGCATCCAAAGGCCAGCTAGGCCAGGCACTCCATAGCTAGGACTCCTATCCTATGACCACACACACACACACACACACACACACAAAATCACACTGCATAGACAATTCTCAGAACAGGGACACTGTAATCCCATTTCTATTCCCCTTTAAGGATGATAATGAAAATGACTCTGAAAGGATCTTCATGAGACAGCATTCAAAGTTCAAAGGGACAAATGAGTCTGGAGAACACATTTTCTCTCTAGCTTAACTACAAAGCAGGGGTGAGAGACAAAGGAGAAAACAAATGATTTCAGAAGCAAGGAGAAAATCTGCCATGAGCCAAAGGTGAACCTTGGCAGCACTAAAGATTTTTATTACTTTGATCACAATTGTCATTTGTACTTTAAGGGCCTCTCACTGGAAAGCCTGGAAGCACTTTACCCAGTGCTTAGAAGATGGAGCCTCAGGAGGACTCCATGTGGGTGGACCCAAGTTGGCAAGGGAGGGTGAGACTATCAGAGAAATAACAATAAAGGCTTCACTCTAAGGCAGTGGCATGGTCAAGGGCAGAAAGTAAATTGTAAAGGAAAAGTAAGCCCAAGAGAATACTGTGTTTCGTGTGCTATTTCCCAGGGTAATGGGATGCCAGCTGTGGTGGAAGCTACGTCAGTGAAGAAAGGACAGAAGAAAGGGAGAGAAAACAGAAGGAAAAAAAGAGACAAAAAGAAAGGGACAGAAGAGAAATAGAGTCTTTCCTTGAATTTGAAGGACCTCTATCTGCAGTCTTTCACCTCCATTAGAATCATGAGCTTCCTCATCTTTGGATTTTAAGATACAACTTTCAGAAACTTCTCATCAGACAAAAGCTATATATACATTTACATACACAAATATATACATATATATTTGTATATGTATATGTGTGTATGTGTGTGTGCACATGCCACAGGCAAGCAGCAACGAACTGTACCCACCCAATGTTGTCTCAACCATTTAAGTTAGTAGAAATAAAGGTAATTCTCTCCTCTAGCAGCCCCAAGAAATGCCAGTGATTTCTCTAGCCCAGTTCTAGGTTTCTTCTTGTTCATAAATCAAACACTTACCTGGACCTGATTATTATGGCATGAAGAGATGTACGCAGATGCCAGCAGCCAAAGCACTATGCCCAGTAGGAATACCTTTGATGGGAGGAGGACCTGGTATGCCATGGTCACCAGCCTAGTGACACAGAAAAGAGAAGGTTAGCATGGATTTAATGACATCTCTGTTTCATTTAACTGCACGCCAACCAACCCCATTATTCCCAGTATCCCTGCCATACATGGATCAGCAGCTCACACTTAGAACTAGCTTGGGGGCTAATGAGGAGGAAGGGGGAGGGGAGCTAATGTCAACTCTGGTGTCACTTCTGGCTTTTCAGACATGCTGCAGCTGTTCAAACTATAGTAAGTACCCCTCCGCTGCCCAGCTCTCCAATATGTTTTACTTGCTTTGCCATCCAGGTAAAAATTAGCTCCAGAACTTTCCAGTCTTATATCTTCTTAGACAAAATGGGCAAATCAAGAACAAAAGGCCTTTAGAAAGTAAAAGACTAATATCATGGCTTTCTCTTCCTCTTTCTCCTCAGCCTGGTGATTGGGTTATTGAGACACCTAAGGAAGTCCCCTAACAACAATAATTGCCCCCAGGATATAGAACAATCCACTTGATACCATTCACAAAGGATTAAGATATTGATCTAGAACCTCAGAAACTCAGTAGTTCTAGTTGAAGAGTAAGTGACTACAATTCTGGAACGTTTAATCCCAAACTGTAATTTACTATAACCTTTTCCTGGTTAAAAATTCCTATAAAAGTTACCTCAAATGGTCTTGGGATAGAGATGTAGAGGATGGGATGTAGCTGGCATGAGAATTATGCCAATTTTGATATTTCTCTATTCTAGAAATGCTTCATATAGAATGTTCAGTTAATCATTGTCTATGGCAAATTTGCACTAAAATACAGAGTACAGAACTAATATTTTTCTTCCAACAAGAGGAAAAGCTACTTGGCTGTTCACACTACTTGTATAAATTAGGAGTCACAAGACTTCCAGTGAGATGGAGGATCACCAGGACTTAGCATTCTGGCCTGACCCTAAGTCATCCAGGACTTACTATATGGTCCATCCCTATCTCCTACATACCCCTGGACACTATTTATCTGACCTTCTGGTGACCCTAAAGATTCCTGAGCCTTACCATCTCATAGCACAAAGTTTCAAAATGTTGTCTTCTCAACTGGAATCTGAGTTCCTGGGAAGTAGAAACTAACTCATTTTTTTCTATTTGTGTTCCCAGAGTTTAGCACAGTGTTTAGGACATAGTAAGAGCTCGTTTTTAAATTCATTCATATAATTCACTAAGGTGATACAAAGATGAATTCAACAAATTAAACTTTCCAGCCATTAAGGCCCTCACTTCACTCACCACAATAGCTTTTCCCAAAGTTTTCAACCCTCCTCAAACCTCTCACAGCTTCCCTTCCCCATACCCTAGGCTGAGAATCTGGCCTCATATTTTACAGAAAAAAATTACTACAATTTCCTAAGACTTCCCTCTCCTCGTGTCACATAACTCAGATATCTTCCCCCACCATCTCTTCCTTCAACCAAGTTCCACAAGAAGCAGCTCTTTTCCTTGACAAGGAAAACCATCTATGCCCACAGGTGATCCTATTCCATCCCACCAGACTATGCACCGTAAATCTTCCATCTCTCCCTATATATGGGCTACTACCATGCAGCCTACTAACATAACCATGTCTCCCCATCTTTAAAAAAAAAATACTCTCAATCGATCCAACCATCCCTGCTAGCATCCTATATCTCTTTACTCTTCTGTAGCAAAACTGATTGAGAAAGCTTTCTATAATAGATGCCTTTTCTTCCTATCTTTTTACTCATCTTAGGTACCTGCTATTTATTTCAGTCACTTAACCTCTGTTTGCCTCAGTTTCCTAATCTGTAAAATGGGAATAATAACAGCACCTACCTTACGGGGTTGTTGTGAGATAATATTTGCAAAGCCCTTAGCACAGTGCATACACAGCAGACTATATAGTATACACTATACAAATGCTATTATTAAATCTCCCTTCTAAGCCCTCTATAGTTCATTATTCAACTAAAATTGCTGCCTCCAAAGTTACCAGATTCTCTTAATATGACAAATCGAATTGCTTTTTCTTAATACTTCTCTTTCAAGACCTCTCTGCAGCCTTTCACACTATCAATCACCCTCTACTCCATTATATTTTGCTTCCACATATTTGTTTTCATTTTCCCTCCCTTGCTTGTCCTCTTACCCCCAAGGCTTGGCGGAACCTCAATAAAAGATTCATTTGGTGTTCTAATCAATTCTTGGATTAAATTATTTCTATGTAGATGATTCTCAGACCTGCTTATCTCTCCTGACTTCCAGTCTGGTAACTGCCTTAGTGACCATCTGGACCTAGATGTTCTGACAAAGTAAGTGTCATTCTAAACTCACTACATCCAAAACTGAACTTCTTTTCCCCTTCAAAACCCCTTCCTCTTCAAATGTTCCTATTATTTGTCTGGAGGAACCACCATCTTCCTGGCCACCCAAGCTCCCAACCTGGGTGTCGTCCTTGACTCCTCACTCTCTCTCACTCTCCATGTGCAAGCCATTGCCAAGGCGATTCTACATTCCAAAGGTCTGTCTATATATGCCCCGCCATTCTTTTCTGACACTGCTACTACCCTGGTATAGGTCTTCATTGTCTCACACCTGGATTATTGCAATAACCTGCAGGCTGGACTCCTTTGCCTCAAGTCTCTCCCCACTCTGGTCCATACTTCACTCATCTAAGTGATCATCCTAAAGCACAAGTCTGACCTTGTTATCTCTCCCCTCCCCCCCAACTCCCCCATTACTTCCAGAATCAAATACAAAAACCTATTTGGCTTTTTAAGCCCTTCATCCCCTGGTCCCTTCCTACCTTTCCAATTTTTTTATACTTTACTCCCCTCTATGAGCTCCATGAGACACACACACAGATTAGATATAGCTATAGATACAGAATCTTATTTTAACAGTTGTTTTCTTTTTCTCTCCTCTCTTAGAATGCAAACTCCTTGAGGACAGGGACAGCATTTTTGCCTTTCTTTGTGTCCCCCAGAGCTTGGCAGAATGCCTGCAACATAGTAAGCCCTTAATCAGATATCTGACTGAACTTGAAAAAGCACTAAACTGGTAGGCAGTGAACCTAAAATGTGTCATTCCCTAGCTGTGTGATTTTGAACATGTCTTTTTACTTCTGTGGGCCTCAGTTTGCCCAGGCCCATCTGTAAAATTACAGGGTTGGATTGGATAATACTTGAGGTTCTTCCAGTTCTATTGCAGAGTATAAATTCCAAATGGCCAGCAGCAATTTAGCTACAACCAGACTCTGGGTTATAGACTGATAACCATTCTCAAGTAGTAGGTTACTTCCACAATGGCCATAGTCATGACCTAATTACTGATGAGCCCTGCTAAGTTAGCTAGCCCAGAGAAGGAACAGCAAACCAAAATGAAACTAAAATCCTTATATACGAGGAAACCAAGCTTACAATTCTTCTATACTGTACATCCTTTATTATGAATCACACATGCAGAAATTATTCCATTCATATCCCAGTATCATCACATCCCCAAAAGCCTTCTGTCTGCCAGCAGGCCATAAGGACACTAGCACAATACTTCCCACTTAACTTTACCTGCACATTAGCCTTAAAATCCCTACAAGACCTTTTGCCAAGCAGTTTCCCTGCTTGCCTATGAGAGCCTAACCTCCACCTTTATCTCTTAACAGTAAAACCACACCTTCCTCATTATCCTTCTAAAGAATTATGTAGCATCAAGTAACAGAAATCCTCCCTCCCATAAGATCAAAGACTGCCCTATTCTCAACCTTATGGCACCAAAGGGGCCAGCTAGGTGATACAGCAGATGGAGTGCTAGGCCTGAAGTCAGGGAGACTCATCTTCCCAAGTTCAAATCTGGCCTCAGACACTTACTAGCTGTGTCACTTAACCCTGTTTGCTTCAGTTTCCTCATCTCTAAAATGAGCTAGAGAAGCAAATAGCAAACCACTTCAGTATTTTTGCCAAGAAAACCTCAAATGAGGGCACAAAGAGTCAGGCAGAAAAACATGGCACAAGAGGCTGAAAATTCCCTAGATAACATGAGGTTAAGGCAGAGCTGGAGTTAAGGTTGGGGGAGGAAGTGAATGAAATAGCACTCAAAAAATGAAATTTATGTCAACGAACCCAAGAAAATTATTAGCCAGGCCCATAGTTTAGAACCTTGGCCACTATTAACAATAACATTCTGTGATTATGGATTTGATCCTGCAACCTGGTGATGTCCCAACAGTTCTTTGTTTCAAGGTTTTTGTTCCCTTTCCTATCCAGAGCACTACAGGTTTTTCTCAAGGCAAAAGATCTTTAAGCTCTCTTTGAGGCACTGACAGGAGTAGGGATCATAAAACCACAATCCAAATTTGCAAATGATCCAACGAAAAAGAACCTGGAAAAATCCAGAATATGTCAGTAGCTCTGGGATTCGTTCTAATTGTAGCCTACACTGATCATGCACGAGTAGCGGGGCAGGTAAGTGGCACCTTACCTGCAGGCCTGAAGTCAGGAGGATCTGAATTCAAAGTGTCAAAATAAGATACTCATTAGCTGTGTGACCCCGGGCAAGTCACTTAAACTCTGTTTGCCTCAGTTTCCTCATCTCTAAAATGGAGATAATAGCACCCACCCTCCCAGGGCTGTTGTGAGATTCAAATAAGAATATTTGTAGTGAACACTACATAAATATTAGTTGTTACTGTTATTATGAGTTGTCTATTATCCCCTCCCCCTGCCATAATACATAGAATTACAATAGCTTAATTCCTAGGTTTATTTATATTAATTCAAATAGCCCTGCTGAATCTCATCCCCACACCTTCCTATTCCTCCTTCCTACAATTTCCCAAGGAATGAAAACATGAAATTGTTAGGTTGTGATTATCACAGTTCCCAAAGCCAATTCTGGGGGTGGGGTGGGGAAGACAGCCCTTCCCAAGAAGCCTTTCCCTACCCCTCTTAATCTAGTGCCTTCCTTTCATGGATTATTTCCTATTTATACTGTATATGGCTTGATTGTATATATTTGATCACATGTTGTCTCCCCCCCACTAGATGATGAGCTCCTTCAGGGCAGGAACTGTCTTCTGCCTCCTTTTTTTGCATCCCCAGCCCTTAGCACAACACCTAGCACATCAGCAGGCACTTAGTAAACGTTTATTGACTGACTGACTTCCCAAAGGACATCTGGAACAGGGAAAGAAAACATTCCCGCTGGCCTAGTGTTGCGCTAAAAAAGCCTAACCGAATGGAAAAGTACAGGCTCAGACACTAAAAATAGCTGCTGCACTTTTACAGCAGAAAAAGCCCTTGGTTCTTGCCGGGTTTTTTCTCCTTTTTTTCTTTTAACAAAACAGGAAGGCTGAGTGCCATACAAACCTTCCTATGGCCAGGCTCTCAAGGGGCACCGTTTCTAGCATTCCTAGAGACAAGGAGTTCACAAAACCTTGTTCTTCTCCAGGGTAACTCGTGACATGTCTATGCAGAGGAGGCCACAAAAAGTGAGGACAAAAGGCCACAGGCTATGACAGTTGATGGAAGGTGGCTTCCCTCCCTGAAGCCCCTGCTACCAAGGAGAGAAACAAATCCTGGGTCTCCTGCTGACTAATGGAGAAGAGGTGGGCGGAAGAGATGAAGAAGCAAGCTTAAGAACCACACGTACGAGGGAAGAAAGGAGCCAGATCAACCCACCCTTTGCATCCAGTCACACTGGTTTTCATTTCTCCAAGTAGTACCTGTTCATGTAATACATAGTACCGAGGAGAAGTAGATCCCCTTCGTCATGGCCACTGCTAAGCAACAAAACAGGTATTGGGGAACAGGAAGAAAAGGAAGAACAGCAGAAATAGAGACAGCACAAGGGGAAGGCGATTAAGAAAACAAGGACAAAGAGGAAGAAGGGGGGAAAAAGGAGGTAAGCTGAAGAAAGGTCAGAGGCAGCTGACTGATAAAGCTCACTTCCAAAGGGGCAGGCTGATTCGCTGCCAGGTGCAGTTGGTACAGCAAGAATGGTAACTTCCACATGACTGCCAGCAGGCACACGCATGCATAAAGAGAATAACACCTCCAGCAGCCTCCTCTAGTCAGAGAAAAGGAGCAAAGATTGATCGATTCACCACCTGGATCCTTCACCTTCCCAACAAACCCAACTAGACAGCTGAGCTAGTTATCCCCTTCAATTTATTCCCCCTCATAAAACATAAGCCAAGGGCAAAAGAAGACAGCTAAAGGGGCTACAGAGCAATGAGGTCAGGACTCTTCCCCCTTCCCTCCCTCCTCGTCTCAAGACGGGAAGCCCTGGAATGAACCTCAACTAAGAGGAGTGAAGTTGGCTATTCTTTCCACTAAACCAAGGAGAGCTTGCACATAACCTAGCCTTCACCTAAAGCAAGACAGATGGAGGGAGAACCCAGTTTTCTCTGGGAAAATGTTTTTTTTTTTTTGGCTTTACCCAGAACACAGAGCAAGGTAAATGCTTCACAGCCGTAATCAACAAGGCTACCCAGGGTCTATCTAGGCAGCATTAGAAGGAGCAAGACACTTGAAGCCTTTAAAAGATCTCCTGGTGCTAAGCAGAACAAAGTCTACTCCCTAGGTATAGGGCCAGATGAGCATGAAGATTTGGTAAACACTTGGGGAGAGTTTTCCCTGATATCCTCTTTCCTATTCTCCTCCTCCTTCAGGTCCAAAGCCCAAAACTGCCTGGGATACATCTGTGCTGGGATACATCTGAGACAAGTTCTTTCACCATTACCCTTGGACCTATCCTACTGACAGACCTGCATCTTTTATTTTATTTTCTTCACCTGACTTAAAAGATCATAGCTCAGCCTCTGAAATAGAAGCTTATTTCAATGTTCCACCAATAAGTCTTCCCCTAAGTATCCTTAGGCTTCAGGACAAAAGAGATAATAAGGTACTTGAGTTGCCCATTTTTCTATCAAAATCGGCCATTTATAGGCTGTGCTACTACTTAAATAAAGGTTGGATGTTCTCAGCAATCTGTAATGCCAGCTTACGGCAGCTTAGAGCAGATGCTCTGGGGGAAGAGTGTGGGCAGGGGGCTGGGCGGGAGGAACAGGGACTCACCAGCCCTCGCCTACCACTCATTCCCACTCCATTCAGAAAGAGCAGGAAGAGGGGATGCCAGGACCTGCGGGAAGGGGGGGTGGGGAGAGAAGGCGTGAATCACAGATCAGACAAGATGTTTTCTTATAACTTGTCTCAAGGCACAGATACAAAAGGAAGACAATATACATTGGAAAAAAACAAAGAAGAAGGTACTGAGAGCTCAATTTGGCTCCTAGACATAGAAGTATAGCTCTGTTCCAAAGCCATAGTTCAATGGACCCTCTAGGGACCAGATATCTCAGAACTGCTAACTACAGAAGCCCCTACTGAAACCCTTCCGAAGCCACACTAGAATCTGGCTGATTATCACACAGACTCTCCCTGAATCCTTGAGAGGAGGGAAGGGGAAGGGCATCACAAATTCCAAGCTATAAGAAAGAATCGGATTTTTTTCCCCTCAGATTACATGTGAAGTCCAAAACAGAATTCTAATACGGTAACCTGCCCTACAGTTTAGGGTTCTCTCTACTAGTCCTCTCTGCGCCTCCCAAAGAGCATCTGTATACCAAGTAGTTCAACCACACAATTTAAACTTGAGACAAAAGAAATTTATTGTGTTGCAATTCACACATGAAAGAAAGCGATTTTAAACAAAGACTCCAACAGCTGAAGATCAGAAAGAAAGACTGGAAAGCAAACAAAGCCCATTCACCATATTTCCAATACCATCAATCTAATGAGTCTGTGGCTACTGCCAAAAAGAACAGCCAATACCGAGGGACAGCTGTAAGAACAGCTGGAAGACGATACACTATTTTGCAAACTGAAGGTTAAAGAGTGAGTTCTTCCCTGAGACACACATTCATCATTATTATTTATGGGCTGCACTAGTGCACATACACATGTACAAACAGTCACTCACCTCTTTACAAACAAGAATCTGCCATCTAAATTGAATAGGCAAATGTAAAGCCGGAAAACAATCTGAAGAAAGAGCAGAGAAAACCACTGACAACAGAAAACAACATATAGACTTTGGGAAAGAAATGAATCATAGAGAACAATTTGAAGGAGGAAAAAGGCGTGGAGGGCCAAGCACACAAGCCCTTTTTTGTCAGAAATGTGAACTATGGAGAAAGGTCAAGAGGTAGACAGCAAGCTAGAAGAACCCTGACCTGAGAAACAAAAACTATGGGTTCTGACTTCATGACAGTCACTAATTCACTGTGAGACAAAAAGCAAATGATGAGGTTTTGAGGTCTGACCACTTACAGAATCAGAACAGTACCTGTTCCATAAAGCTAAGAGACTGAATGAAATGAGCTATACACATACCAAATGCTTGCTGTGATCACACCAGGATAGATTCAAGGGAAAAAAAGGAGAACAGTTAAGAAAGAAAGCTCTAAAAAGCTGTGTGATTTGGGGTATGTCCTTTCATGTCTCTGAACTTCAGTTTCCTTATCTGTATAATGAAGGGACTGGACTAGATGACTCTTAGTCTATGATGTCTAAGCTAGAAAAAAGAGAAGGAACAAGATGAGCCCTAGGACTATGGCTGGATAAAGAGCTAAAAAGCAAAGAAAGGCCAGAGGAGCCAAAAATAAATAAACTACGAATATAATATAGGCTTTCCTAAAGAGGCATGACCTACCCTAATAAGTCTCTTCACTAGTCCAACTGAAAACAGAGTCCCCACTGTACCAACAGGCAGCAAACAACACAGGATAGAATGGAACAACTTACTTTTGATGCCTGATATAGAGACCAGGAAGTTAACAACAGGTGCTGAGTTTCTAAGGAGGTAAGGACATCGAATACTGTTTTAGCTGTCTTGAGTTTGGTGAGGTTAACAGGATATAAAAAAAAAATGACTATTATGAGCATTTGGGGTTGGAACTTGAGTGAAAGGTCAGAACTACAGATTTAGAAATCATCACTAAAATGGTGAATTGAAACTCTAAAAATGGATGAGCTTTTCAAAAGAAAAAATATAAAGAGAAGAGCAGAAGGTCAAGACCTGAGCCTAAAATAAGACAGAAGAAGGAAGAGAAGCCAACAAAGAAATAAAGAGCTGTCAGAGAAGTAGGAGAACCAAGATACTGGAGTGTCATAAACAGTTAGTAAACAAGAATTTAAGCGCTTCCTTACTATTTAGTACTAAGGATACAACGAAAGGCACAAATGTGGTCCTGACCCTCAAGGAGCACATTCTAAAAAATGTAAATAACTATGTACAAGCAAGATAAATAGATACAGAGATAGAACATGAATACACAGATAGCTAGATGACAGAGAGATAGATAGATGCATAAGGGAAGAACATCTAAAAGGAAAAGAGGAGGGGAAGAAGAGAGAGAGGGAATGAACCAGGAAATGCCTCCTGTAGAAGGTGGGACTTTAAATGAGTCTTGAAAAAAGTCAGGAAAGATAGGAAGGAGGTAGAGGTGAGGAGCATTCCAAGCACCGGGAGTGGCAGGGAGAGGGAGCAACTTTTGGGGGACTTTTGTGTGGAAGACGGGTTGGGGTGGAGAGAGGGCTGAGGTAAAGAAACCAATTAGAAGGCGATTATAATAGTCCAAAAGAAATGTAATCAGGGCCTATACCAAGGTGTCCTCTACTAGGCTGGTTGCCATTTGAGTATAGATAAGGGGCAATATGGAAAAGGAGGGAATGATAGTAAAAAATGTCAAATGTTGAAGAAGTCAGAACAGAATTATGAGGAAGACCACTCCATCTGGCCAGCACCATACTACCTAAGGCAAGAATATAAAATGTGTCTCTGTTCCCTTCCCCTGGCCACATACACCAATCTAATGTCATGACAGCTAGTAAATGGATTTTTTTTTTATATTTTTCTGCACTCCTCAATTTTATGTGCCAGAAGTAAATGCCTCACTTGCCTTGTCTTTGCTATGGCTCTGGATCTGCCAATAAGCTAAGAGTATAGTTTCAATAAAGTGGTGGAGACACAAAGTAAAACAGAATGTGATTGAGCCACAGGCCTCCACAATTGGGCACTATAATCTCTCCAAACTTACCTCATATTACTCCCCATACGCACTCTATATTCCCATCAAACTGGACTATTCTCTGTCTCCTAAATGTTTCCCATCTATGCTTTCCTGCCCCCACACCATTGCTTAATACATTATTTCCCAGGCTTCGAATTTCCTCCACCTCCCATCTTAGTTGCTAGATTACTACCTAAACTTTTTAAAAAACCGACTCAAATGCCAGGTTTTCAATAAAGCTTTCCCTGGACCACCCAACCACCAGTCAATTTTAACCACTGAACCTCATATGTGGCATTTTTACACCTCTTGAATGCACTTGCGTATTACTATGTATTACAGTTATTTATGTCTGTGTTATACCCCCACTACACTATCAGCTCCATGAAGTGATTGTGTATTAATGAAATTTCATATCTCCTGTAAGGCCCAATACAGTGCCTGCACAAATTTAACTGAATTATGTATCAACAGAAATAGAGTACCTAGATCAAGAGAGGTAATTGTCTCACTATACTCCGAACTGATCAGGCCACATCTGGAGCACATTGTTCAAATTCTGAGAAATATAACTGACATTTCATATGAAGAACAATTAAGAAACTGGGGATGTTTAGCCAAGACAGGCTTTAGGGGGCGCAAAAACCATCTTCAAATACTTGAAAGGATATCAAGTAGAAGAAGTATTAGATTAGGTCTGTGTAGTTTTAGAGGACAGAACTAAGCAGATCAATAGTGTACATCAAAAGGAGGCAGATGATGGATCAATAAACAGAAAAACTTCCTAATAATTAGCATTGTTCAAAAAAGTGGAATGAGTAGCATTCAGAGACAGTGAAACTTAGCAGACACAGACTCAATGGATACAGTAATATTCAAGCAGAAACTAACCATTTAAGGGATTCTATAGAGGGAACTTAGAAGTAGCATGGTGCAATGGATAGGTATTTCGGCTTGGATCCAGGAAGAGCAGGTTCAAATCCCACTTCAATCACTCCCTAGTGACTCTGGTCAAATCACTAAATTTCTCTGTGCCTCAAAACAAAAACTTAAGTACTAAGTCAAAGGTGACTTAAAATCTATCCCACACAAGAAGTTCTCCACATGGACAAAATCTCTTTTTTTTCACATTTGAATAGAATTCTTCTTGTCCTAGCTGGAGGTTTGAATGACATAATTGCTAAGATCTCTTCTATGATCCTCACAACACCTCTGTGAAGTATGCCAAGAGGAAGGGTCTTGCCAAAGGTAATTCTACATGTTAATGGCAAACAGAGAATTGGAATCCAGGTCCCCTGACTTATAACCAAGTTCTTTTTCTAGTAGGTAAAAAGGGAGGCTCTCTAGATTGGAAACTCCTAGGGGCAGCTAGATGGCCTGATGAATACATCACCGGCCTTGAAGTCAGGGGGACCTGAGTTCAAATTCAGCCTCAGACCAAACACCTGACACTTATTAGCTGTGTGACCTTGCTTAAAAAAAAATTAAAATAGATTGGAAACTCCTGGAAGGGAAAGGGTGACAGGGGCTTCATCTTCTTTTTCACACCCCTGCCTCCTGCTATACATGTACCTAACACACAATAGCATAATGAAGCCACAGCTAGAAGTAACTGCATGTTTTATATTAAAAAAAATATCTCTCTGGGATAAAAGAAATGAGAGAGGAGTTACCCCCCAGCACCACCCCATGAAGGTGCTTTCCATCCTGGGCAACTGTTCTGCTGAGCCACGTGACTGTCTACAAGCCGAGTCTCTGCTCTTGCTACAAGTTAGGCTTGAGAATGTCTTCAGACCTCATTTGTATTGGTGACAACAGGAATGAAGCTTCCATTAAGGCTCTTCTTAATGGGAGGCATCTGACTTTTGCTTGCTGGCTCTGCAACAGCGCCGCTGCAGCCACTACAGATCCCACTTCACAACTCAAAAGAATCTGAAGACTCAAGTATATTTCATCAATTCCACTGCCGTATCTTCTTCCTTTAGTAGTTTAACTCTAAAGACGGACTCTGGAAGATTCGTGAGGATACAGGAAACCTAGTGCATCTACAACCTGAAATCTAAAGCATCCTCAGAGAAGGGCAGTAAACACTCGGGAGCTGGGAAACAAGCGTGGGGTAAGAAGCAGGAAGTTAGTGCTTCTAGCTTCTTTTCTGAACTAAGCCTTCAAATTCCCTTTATGTCAAGGGCAAATTCCTCTATCTGCCTCTCCAGTTTCTCAGGGTCTAAACTAAGGCTCAACCTTCCACCTCCACATTACCGCACAGCCTGACAATCCTCAGCAGCAGAAACAATGAGATTTTTCTAGTATCTTTCCCTACAAAAGCTCCAAGTACTTACTTCTATGTGATCTCACCCATCTGATAAAATATGCCTTGGGACTACAGAAGAGCTAAGACAAGGTTTATCCACCTGCACTCTGAAAACAACATAAATAAGGTCTAGAAATGATCTGTGCTTCATCAACTGCCCAGCACTCAGCACATCTGTGGCTGAGCTGGGACCATCAAGCAAAGCTTAGGACTCTCAAACTTGTGCTGGTGAACAAAACAAATAAATCAGTATTTATTCTGCCACAAAAGCTCTGACCTTTTAGGTGATAGAGTTCCACAATCTCCCTGGGCTCCAGAGACAAGTTCCAATAAGAGGTTATTAGCATCATCACTGGTCCCCATATGACAAAAATAAACATAGCTCTCCTTGCCTTCAAGGTTCCTGCTTCCAAACAGCTAGTGGCCATGGCTAAGAGCACTGAAGAGAAAACCTAATAAGGACTAGCCAACACCTTAATGGTTATTATTCTGGGCAATCTGAAACACTAATCATCACTCAGTAATGACAAGGTGGGCAACAATTACAGCTATAAAATAAACTAATTCAGAAACCCCAAGAAAACAGCATTTACTCACTGAAAGTACTTAGCATGCAGGCCAGGTCACATAGTGAAGAACTTGTTACTACTATGTTGGTACCAAATGCGCCTTCCAGGTACATCAGCAACTAAACCAATATTCTAATTTTATTTTTAACACGTACAAGAGCCCAGGGCTATTTATAATCTTGGATGCTTTAAAACTTGAAAGGGAGATGAATTTTAAAGTGTACACATTTACATACGTGGGTGGAAACACAAAAACCAGACGCCTTGCATGCAGCTTGGAGAATCATAACTCAAGGTTTTCATGATCCTACCTAATGCCCTGAGAAAAATCAGGCAAGTTCTCCAGGGGAGGTAGGAGGCTGGGTGGGTAGCCAAGAAACAAACTTGGTACTGGCAAGGCAATTAAGGAGAAGATATTTTTAAATGCACTGTTTTTTACGTTAAATACATATACATTTATTAATGGTTTGGGATCATAAGCCACACTTAATTCCAGGCCCCAGCAGGTCTGTCATACAACAGACATTTAATAAATGTTTATCAAATGGAATTGCTATAGAGAACCACAATTTCCAATGTAATCATTTTTTTCCATGTTCCATATACTATATATGGAAATGATCTTTTTCAGTGCTTATTAAATTCATGGTAAAAAATGTTTAAATTGAATTGTTAAAGAAATGCTCTGAAAATACAGGGTCTAGCATGGCTCTCAATCCTTTTGTGGGACCATCTCTTCCATTTCCCTAAAAAGACGATGTTCTGAAAATAATGATGTCAGCAAGGACTTTTTTTGACCCAACCAAAAGTTCACTTGTTGGTTTAGAAGGCAATAGCACAGATTTGCCCCCCTTTTCTCTGGGCTTAATGCAGTGAAAGGGAATGGTGGTATAAAATCAGAATAATGCCCTAGAAGAGGATTAGGCCATCTGATCTTAGGCAAGGCCCTCCTCTAAAAATTCAAAAGTCCCTGCCCTCAACAAACTTATACTCTAGTGAGAGAGACAATATGCAAACAAATATACATAATATGTACAAATATACTATATATACAAATATGCTACATACAGGATAAATAGGAAATAATTAAAAGAGGGAAAGCACTGGAATTAAGAAGGATTAGGGAAGGCTTCAAGTAGAAGGTGGAATTTTAGTTGGGATTTAAAGGAAGCCAGGGAGCCAGTCAGAGCATAGGATGGAGACCACTGCAGTCATGGGGGACAGCCAGAGAGAAGGCCCAGAGCTGCAAGATGGAGCATCTTGTTTGTGGAACAGCCAGAAGGCTGATGTCATTGGATTAAAGAATATGTGTCAGAGAGCAAAATGATAGAGCTGAACCAAAAATCACTGAACCTAAAACTAGAACAGGAATTCAAAAGCAAGTTCTTTAACTTAAATCTAATGTTCATGATCTCTAAGGTCCCTTTTAACTCTAAATTCCATGATCTGAACCCAAACTAACTTTTTCAAAAAAATTTTATTTACTAACAGAAACTGTTCACTTACTCAACTGGTTCAATTCCCACCTCAATCATTGGACTGGGCTCCATAGGGCTGGCCAGCATACCAAAGACTAAACTGTCCATTAATGCCATGTGTCAGGAAGACAGACGAGAGCTATCTGGGTTTGGGTCTTGAGTTCTGCATCCTCACTTCAGTCCTATCCATCTGCACTGCCTGAAGCCCACAGGAAGCCCAGACTTGCAGCTGGCACTCAGCTGACTAGGGTGGGAATGGGGGAGTGAGAACCCGAAAATGCCAATTCCCTGAGACTGATTTTTTACCATCCTTCTTATTCCCTCCATGCCCCTCCTCCAGCTCACCAGATATACAACCATCAGACACACAAACACACAGAAACCTCTTCTTGCCCTTCATAGCTAGGACTGCAGACAGACCACCCTGCCCCAAAACACAAAGCTGACCATGGAAAGGTCCCTAAAAAGCAGTCAAATTCCCTGTTACAAAGGGCCCTACTAAGCTACAGACTGGGATCTGAACAACAGGACATTTCGCTTGTGAGTCTTTTCCATACGAGCATTCAGCACCTCTGTGCTGGGAAAAGCTTTTCACAAGAAGGCTCTTGGCCAGCCAGTCTTGCCCTTGGTAATACCTCTCTCTCACACCAGGCCTTTCTCCCCTTATGCTAAAATTTGCAATTTTAACAAGATGCTTTTTACAGAGAGCTCTCTAATCCAAAAGACTGACTCTAATGGTAGAACTCTCTGGCACCTTAGTGGGTAGGAAAATTATTTTCGAGGTCAGGAACGTCTGTCAATGCCCTTCACAAAATATAACATACTCACCTGTCTATCCTGCTTATTGAGACACTAAAAATTTAGCTTCAGCAGGACAACCATTAGGCCAACTGACCTTCAGTTAATATCATACCAAACAGTATTCTTGCTTCAGTTTCCCCCTTGCCTCCCCCTGACTCCATGTCAACAACTTACCCACTCAACCTCAGCGAGTCCTGTCACACACAACAGAATCAGAGGAACATAAAAAATACTGATTCCAACAGTCATGAAAATGGGACCAGGAATACCTCTCCTCTCCCTAACCTCACCCACCAGTAGCATCTATCCTAAACCCAGCTAGTCCCCAGTGACCTCAGAATTTATACTGGAAAACCAAAATGTGATCATCCCAAATCCCAGATGGCAGGGTGAATATCCCATTCCAATAACAGCTCACTAAATCAGCAGTGAAGAGAATAACCAGGAAAAGAAACAGCTGAAATATTTTAGCAGCGGTAAATTATTTTTCTCTCCTCACAGGCCAAGCTCCCATCCAAATGTTTTCTGACATATATATGTGAATACTGATAACTAAATTCTGGTTCAAAAAGCAATATTAAAATTCCAATTAACTGATATTTAAATAACTGTTTAATGTCAACAAATTCACAGTTTAACTTTAAACATACTTCAGTTTATTAGTAGCTTAATTAAATTTCTTAAGAACTCTGGACATTGGCATAGAATGTGTTGTCCATAGGGAGTCACTCCCAGCTCCCTCTCCTTGGTAATCTGAGGCCAGAAAATTGTGAGTACCACTAACAAAGGCTAAAGGGAGCCCTGTACTCCCCCACATAGGCTCCTAATGAGGTAGTTTCTCACCATGGCTTGGCTGGGATCATTAAAGGAGTTCAAATTGCCTAAATAGGGAGCAAACAAACTCTGCATATGGAAAGTAGCCAAATTGGGCTACAATTATTTTTGAAAGTGCATTTAAAAAAAAGAAGAAGAAAAGAAAAACTTTTCATTTGCCTGCAGGCACACAAACACACACACATGCAAGTGCGCATGCATGAGCACATGGCACGCGCGCTGAGAGAGAGAGAGAGAGAGAGAGAGAGAGAGAGAGAGAGAGAGAGAGAGAGAGACTTTGCCCATCTGTTATCAGTTCCTCTACAGAGTGGTATATCACGAAACGGGCACACTTACTAAGAGGACACAACAGGAGTTAGTACAGCAGGTAGGGTTACAAGTTGACTTGTCAGCAGGCACATCAACAAAATCTCTGGTCTGGCCCTGCCCCTGAGTCTCCATCCTACAACTGACTGGATTTCACGGCACAACCAATGAAATCCCCCTCAATCTGAAACCCAGGAAACTGACTCTGAGTTCTAACTGTCTAGAATGTGATGGTGACACCTCTGGTGAGCCCAGGGAATTCACAGGGAACACAGGGACACTCCAAGGAAGGCCTCCTGCATTTGACCTCTCTCATTACATAACTACATGTCAAATACCAGATACTTGCCTAAGTAAACACATCCAGGAAACAATCTGTTATGCTGCCAATTTATAAGCAAGATACATTTAGCTCAGAAGCAAATGGCATACACGTAGTGTTTATTTCAGTTGGCAGGAATGACGTCCCTAATCCTAGCCAGCCTCAAAAAAGAGATCTGTCATTTCAGGAGTGGAAAGGGGGAAGGAAGCAACTTGCCTCACACTCAATTTTTAGCACCTCTTCCTTGAAGTGGCTGCCCCATTCCACCCCAATTTCTTTAGACACTCTACTAGCCCCTGCAAGCTTCCAAGTTCCCCTTGCTCCTTGTCTGGGCTGCTTACCTTCCCCCACTTCCTACTCACCTAAAACTGAAGTAGCTTGCCATTCCCCTCCACAGGAGGCATTTCCATTCATTTATTCCATTCTATTTCACTTCTTGGTGATTTTACTCTGTGTGACTGTCCTTAAAACTGCTACTGCAGCCTCTGGTTCATTATGCCATACAGGAAAGCACTTTGTAAAATCAATATCACAAACCTTCCTCCCTAAAAAGCAATCATTCTGATAAACAAGTAGGCAAAATACAATTGTTTCAAATAAACCAGATGTCCGGGTTGTGGCTCACAGAAAGGTGATGGGCAACAAGGAAAATACAGAGGCAATCTGAGCCCGTACATACTAATCACTGGCTAGCTGTGTCTCCATATCCACACCAAAGCCATTGAAAATGAGAAGCATGGCTGGACCAACCCAGAGACAGATTTGTGCGAAGAACTTGGTAGCTTCCCAATCTAGATAACCTGCTGAGCAAGCAGGAGGGAAAAAAAAGAATTCACAAAAAGATCAGGACCCTTCTGGCAGCATGCTGGGGAGAACAAGCAACCCAACATCTAAATCAGTCATCAAGATTCGCTAGGAAAGTTAGCCAAGATTCAGCTCACTGCACCTGTCTAGAACACCTGAGACCATTCTCATTTCTAGGGCCACTTCAATTCAGAGGATGTCTTCTGCTTGCCTGAGCACCTAACACCTGACTAAAGAGACCAGTGTGCTTTACTTTGGTGTGGCTTCTGGAGGTGGTTTCAGGTTCTTAATAACGCAAACAAATGTGGCAAGCAAGTGACAAGCACCTAAAGAAGTAACTAGGGACATCCCAACCTCAAACCACAACTGGCTACCTGGGACCCAAAGTATGTGGGGATGGGGGGAGGGGGCAGGCCTAGTAGACGGCAATAAGAGCCTAAGCCTAGCCCAACACCATTCAGCACTGTTAGCTCCCTATTTCTATCTCTCTCTTTCCTTCCTCTTCTATGACAAAGAGGAGTGTTTTCATACCATTACATCAAGGGGTAGAATTTAAGGAGTTGGAGAGGAAGGATTTACCTTTGCTAGAGCAGGGATCATGCCCACAACCACTGCAAAGGAACAGAGAATGATAATGGAATGTCATTTGTGAGAAAAAGCAAGTAGACCAGTATGGCAGAACTACAAAGAAAGAAATTAATACTAACACCATACTCTGTGATTAAGGCTCAAATCTATAAGAAAATTTTTATTTAATATGGCATCAATCAATATCTACGTCATTTCTAGCTTGGAGAGCAAGATGTCTAAACTGGCATAGTCTCTAAAACCTTCCTGACAGGACTGCTTCCCCAAGAAATTTCAAGTAACATTTATAGGAATCTTGAATCAGGAAAAGATGCAGTCTGGATTAACTAATACTGAGCAACTATATCTCTATTCCTTCTTCTTCACCATTCTCCTCCAGGAATTCTCCCAAAGATCTATATTCAAATCTAGAATCCAAACTGAATAAAAGTCAACTGAGTACCTCTCTTTGAATAGAAGAGGGTTCTTCCGAAGAACTGGACCTTGGCCTAATTCCTTTAGGAGAGGGGGAGGACATTGCCCCTAGAAGGGTCGTGATAAATTTCTGGTTATCATCTTTAATCTATTCCATACAGGAATATGTAAAAAGACTGGAAAGGTAGAAAGGGAACAGTGCATACACTATCAGTTGAAGTTAATGTGTCAGCTATTTTTTAAAAATTGTTTTTCTTTGATAAAAGGAATGACTCATTTTTGTCCCCTCTAAGCAGATAGTTCTCAGATCTATTTATTCATCCCTAACCTCTCCCTTGATCTCCAATCTTTTTTTTTTTAAAGCAACTGGGGTTAAGTGACTTGCCCAGGGTCACACTGCTAGTGTCAAGTGTTTGGTCTGAGGCCGGATTTGAACTCAGGTCCTCCTGACTTCAGGGCCAGTGCTCTATCCACTGCACCACCTAGCTTTCCCCTCCTGACCTCCAATCCTGAATAACCAACTGCCTATCAGACATCTCAAACTAAAGTCTCATACACAGATGTCTCAAACTCAACATGTACAAAACAGAACTCATCTTTCCCCCCCAAAACTCTTCCCTTTTAAAACCTCCCTATTACTCTCCAGGGCAATGGTATCAAACTCAAATAGGAAAGGGGCCACTACACTATACATAAGGATCCCTGAGGGCTGCATACTAAGAAAACCACACATTAACATTGTCTATGTTCTACCGTATTTTTATTTATTTTGTTAAATATTTCCCAATTACATTTCAGTCTGGTTCTGGATATACTCATGAGTGTTGCTGGCTATGTCTGACACCTTTGGTCTAGGACACCAGGGAGGAGAGAACACCAGGAAGGGATGTGACAAGTGAGGAGGAACAATGCAGCAAAGGTGGGGAAGAAAGACAAGGCCACTTCCCACATGGAAGAACAAGGTGATGGCAAAAGCCTCATTCTTTTCCCCTTCAAACTGCTAGTTTATGAAGGCAGTAGGGCCTGCTAATCTGCAAAAAGACCCCAGCTGCACAAGCATTATCCCAGCTAGGCACAGACTGACGGGCACCTTATCTTGCTTCCCAAGGACACACATGGAGACCAGCTTGGGGTGCAACAACAAATTATGTCAGCTCAGGGGGAACTTCATCCTTGACACATTCAGGGCCTCCTGCATGCTCTAGGTTCAGTGTTTCTGGAAAATGTGGCAACTCAAAAAGACAAGTTCAAGCAACCGCTTAACAGCCTTTGTGAGTGGAGAGAAGGGGTCAGACAAAGGTTTAGAAAAGGCAAGATCTGGCAACTAACTGGGTATGTACGGCTCAGGAGAATGAGAAGCTGAAGAAAATACGGAGGTTACAAACGTGGGAGACTGGAAAAACAGTGATTCCTTCAACAGAAAAAGAGAAAATAGGGGCAGCTAGGTGGCATAGTGGATAGAGCACCCGGCTCTGGAGAAGACGGTCTTCTACCTAACTTGCTTGGTCCATGGCTCCCTAAATACCAACTATCTCAGGATACTGAGTCTTTAAGAATATTCTAGTTAAATGTACTTTGATCACAAGATTAGGAAAAAGTCCCATCCAAATGCTACACAAAGGAAACCTGAGTTTGAGCTCTTTGTGAGTTCGCTAAAGATGTCTACTCTCTGGCAGCTCAAAGCCAGACCTATAATTATGGTAATCAAGTAACAGGCAAGGAAAACATGACTTCCCCACCCCATATACATTAACCATGAAAGGTTGCTGAGCTTAAGTGTCAAGCATCTATCTTCATTTCTACTCCCTCTCTTTTCCCATCCAAAGTGGGAGAGATTATGTTGAACAGCAGTAATTTGACCCCTGGAAGGTCAAACACACTGCCACTCTGGAGGGAAAGAATGGAAAACAAGATTAAAGCTATGTTTCCTAAGCCTAACTGTACTGTGGACCACTATACTTCAAAGCATTTGTGATCCAGTGATATGACTGGTGTTTTCTCCAACAAGGCAGATCATAATTCAGCCATTTTTCCGTAACTCAGTAAAATACCTCAATCACTGCCCTCCACAGCCTGGGACTTAGGCTTGAAACAGCTCAAGGAATTAGGGGGGAGAGGGGATGGACAGAGAGCCAAGAGAATAAAGTGGCAGGGAAGGAGAATAAAGAAGGGACAATGGCAGAACACAGGGAGAAATCAGGTGGGTTTTTCTAACTTTACAGATTTAAACAAGTAAAAATTATGCAGATGTATTTTATCACATGAAGGCACAATGAATACTAGCTGACTGTCTTTGAAGACTTTTCTTTTCCCCAAAACAAATGACAAAGCAGGAACTGGGGTCTAGAAGTGAGGTTATCAATGCCTATCTAAGCCTCCCCCAGCCACTATTGTTGTCTGCCCCAGCAGACACCTTTAACTGGACTTTATTTTCCTCTAAACAGCCAAGACTCTTCCTTTCATTAAACCTTTAGAAGTATTTTTTCTCTAATACCTCAGGTGAAGATACAAGGGGGAAAGAGAAACTTAGTCAAACTCCATCTCTTAAACCTGGAACCAGAAAAAAAGGCAGAGTGTGAGGGGGTGTAGATTCTTCCTCCATATTTTCTGACTTGGCCTAATTTCAAAAGGACCACTGTCCCTAGTTTATCGGTACCCTTAAAAAAAAATTAAGTTATGCCTAATAGGAACAGGATTTTTTTTTTGAGGAGAAAAAATATCATTCATCTACTTGATTAAAAATCAAATTTGGCTTTCATTAGACAGGTACAAGGAGAAAACACAGAGATTCACAAAGATAACTCAGTCAGTAACAGGGTTCAGATGAGCTCAGACTCATCTGTCAGCTCTCCAACACACCACTGACGAAAAGAAAATCAAAAAGCTCATAACATGGAGCTCGAGCTCCCGCCAGACAGAATTATCTTCCCAAAGTGTCTCTGTTGGATTTGGGTTACTAGGGAGACTTTCAAAAGAGCAGGAAAGGAAACCCTAAGGATACTGTAACATATATAATTTTTAAAATTCCCTGGTTGGGGAGAAGGGTAGAGAAAGGGGTTCCTTATTTCTTACTCTTTTTTTTTTTGCCAAGCTTTCCTATTGATTTCACATTATCATGAAAAATTTCCATTTCTTGCTGAAATGGGGAAGGCAAGGAGATGGAATGGTAGGAGGTGAGGAATTTTAAAAAGATGTGAAAGGGTTATGAGGTGTAAAAAGTGGAGCTGGAGGCAAGACTCTCTGTGTTGAATACCAGATGCTCAAAGTTTCCCTTAAGTCTGGGGGTCTCAAAAGAAACACCAGAGGCTTTCTCTGACAAATGCTGAGAACTCCAGAGAAATTTTTTATAGCTTTTCTTCTCAGTTCCTACATCATGCTACCCTCAAGGTGCTGAGGCCCTCTCCTACACTCCTCTACATCTCAGTCCTCAAGAAAATAAGGTCTTTTACGGCAGGTCATCCAGGCACAAGCCCAGGTTCATGCTAAAAATATTCTATACATACCCTAAACCTCCCTTCTATAAACCCAGATATACTACCTCCTTTCTCTCTCCTTGACTAACTAGAAATTCTTTCCAACTCCCTTCTTCCATTCAGCTTCTTTTAAACTATTCTCTCCTTCCAAATCCCAATAAATTCACATAATTTCTAGTTTTCTCTCTCTCTCTCTGTCTTACACCCACACCCCTCTGTCTGCACATCAATTTGCTACCATCATGTCTGACTTGGCCCACTATTTCCAGGATGATTACATAACCAGAAGGAATATATTTACAAATTATCCCAAATAAATGAAGGTTGGCTAGCCTGGGTCCCTCCTCAAAATAGAAGCCCAAGATAGAACTCACCAACGGGAGAAGGGGACTAGCATGACGAAGGGATGTTTCAGGGTGAGAAGGCCCCAGGTGCTGGAGGAGGTTCGAGGGGAGAGCTATAGCTGAGGCCTCGTGCTAAAGTTTGGAAAGCCAGAAACACAGACACTAAGGGTACGGATAAGGAAAGTGAAGGCTGGAATACGACTTATATCCTTTGCCTACCTTTCTATCCAGAATGTTCTCCAGATGATATTTCCTAAGGACACAAGAAATGTTTGTAATATCACATATTAACATTTTAACATCAACATCAACATTTACTTTTTGGCAAGAAAGAATATAACAGTCCACTGCTAAGGAGAACAATCTCTGCCTCAAACTTTCTGCTCACCATAACTGGATCCAACTTTTCTGACCAGCCAGTGGCCTGACTGAACAAAACCAAGGTAGCCCTCTAATTTGAGTTTAGTCCCAGATAGCCAACTGCTTAATTGGATATTTCAAAAAGGATGTCCTGGAAATATCTCAAACTCAACATGTCTAAAACAGAATTTATTACTTTTATCTCCTCTTCTAAACTTCCCTATTTCCGACAAAGTCAACCACCATACTTCCAGTATCTTTGGTTTGTAATCCTAGCTTTATTCTCAACTTTTCACTCTACCTTACCCCATATATTCAATTAATTATCAAATCTTACCATTTCTACCTTCAAAACATCTCTTGCATCTAAACCCTTCCTTCCATTCACACAACTGCCAATTTAAATGAGGCCCACCTCTTGCCTAGATCACTTCAACAACCCTCCAAGTTCTCTCTGCCCCAAGTCCATCCTACACACTGCTGCCAAAGTCATTTTATTTAAGTGAAGATCTGACCGTGCATGTCATTCCCCAACTCCATTCCAGTACGTCCTTATTGCCTCTAGATAAAAACATAAATTCTTTTATTTAGTTTTTTATTTTTTAAAATAAGCTTTTGTTGATATTTTCTGTTTTTTTCCATCACCATAGCATCCTCTGCATCCCTTCCCCAATCGTTCTTGGAAAGTCAGAACTGATCAATAAATATAAGTAGTCTGAAAACATATACAATGTGTAACACCTGTGGACCTCCCACCCCCACAAAGGCATAGGCTGGGGGTGTCTTCTAATACCGCTTCGTTCAAGTCCCACCTGATCTTTATAATTTTGTTATAATTAGTTTTTAATTTTGGGTGTGTCTTTTTTTTCCATTTACACTGAAGTAGTATAGTTATTGTATATATTGTCTTGGATCTGTTTACTTCACTCTGCAGAGGTTCACATAGATCTTTCCATGCTTCTCTGTATTTGTCACACATCATCTTTTACAGCAAAGTAATATTCAATTATATTTATATACCACAATTTGTTTAGCCATTCCACAGTTGATGGGCACATACTTTGTTTTCAATTCGTACCTATAAATATTTTGGAATATAGAGGGACATTTTTCTTACTGAGGGCTTCCTTGGGGTATAAGCTCAATAATGGGAGTCTCTCAATCAAAAGGTATAGATATTTTAGTCATTGTATTTGAAAATTCCAAACTGCTTTCCAAAATGGTCATACCATTCCATAGATCCACCAATAATGTATTAGTGTGCCTGTCTCTTTCTATACAACCCCTCCAACATCACTTGTTGCCACTTTTTTGTGAATTTTACCAATTTACAGGTATGAAGTGAAACCTCACGGTTGTTCTCATTTGCATTTCTCTTTTTGTTAGTGATTCGGAGCACTTTTTCATGTGGTTCCTCTTTTGAGAACTGTTCATATACTTTGACCATGTATCTAAATGGCTATTAGTCACATATTTGTGTGTGTGTATGTGTAAACTGTTTATGTATCTTAGATACCAAAACTTTATTAACGAAATCTGATATAAAGATTATTTTTTCTCATTCAACCACTTCCCTTCTTATGCTAGACACATTAATGTTGTCTGTGTAGAAGCTTTTCAATTTCAAGTTTCCTCTCCTATTATAATCACATATTAAGTTCAGTTACTTTAACTTTTTTTCTAAGGTAGCCCTATTCCCACTGACTCTCTTCCCCTCACCCTGACCTTCTCTTCTCATTTGACACTGCCCTCCCCTTTAGCTAGTTCTGTTCTAAAGTCCTGTCCAGGTTCTTAAAAACTAGGGTTTTTACATTTTTTTTTCTGTACCTCTTTCCAAAAAGAATTTCTTTTGGGGTTCCGATTCTGGGAGCCAAGATGGTGGAGTAAGAAGTAAGTCGTTCTCACCCTCCCTTACGGACCTCTGAAAGCCCAGAAAATCTCAATCCAGGAAAAACTTTGGAACACCTGAGCCAGTGGAAAGATGGGACGCAGCAGTCTTGTAGCCCAAGCAGCTTAGGAGATTAACAGGAAAGGCCCCACTCATTCTGGGGAAGGGGTAGCAGTATAGGACAGGAGGCACCCCAGCAAGCCAGCAGCAAGCCCCACCTCAACATACCAGGGGGAGATACTGAGCCCCAGGGTGATGGAGAAGGCAAGTTCCAACACCACGACCCCCCAAGAGTCTCAGTACAGGTAGGGGAACAGGTAGACACCAGTTTGAAAAACCACCATGGGCAACATCTACAGCGTTCTCCAGCAGCCAAATCACTTGGTACCTCAGCACAAATCTGGGAAGCACAACTTCAGGAGGCAAAGCTCCAGGCTGACAAAACATTCTCCAGCAGCAAAACATCCCTGTGCAAGGCCCAGGTGAGCAGAAGCCAAACATTGGAGGGCAAGGCCCAGGTGAGCAGAAGAAAAAGCTTGGGTAAGTGCCCCCTGCACTCCTACAGGAGAGATCACCTGTTTTTTGAAAAAGTCAGGAAACAGGGGCAGAGCCAAGATGGCAGAGTAAAAGCAGTGACCTGCTTGAGCTCTCCACCAAAACCCCTCCAAATACCCGTAAAAAATGGCTCTAAACAAATTCTAAAGTAGCAGAACCCACAAAAAGACAAAGTGAAACAAATTTCCAGACCAAGACAACCTGGATGGTTGAGTGGAAAGGCATATTGCACTGGGCTGGGAGAGGAGCGCAGTTTGGCGTGGCTGCACAGGCCACAGCGAACCTGAAGCAGGCCTCAGAGGACTGAATCGGGCAGCTGTAGCGGTTTCCAGACTTCTCAACCCACAAATGCCAAAGACAACTTAGAAGGTCAGTGGGAAAAACCTGTTTCTGGGGTGAGAGAGAAGCGTGGGGTCCCAGCCCCATTCCCCAAGCTTAGCCCCAGGACGGTGGCGGCTTCCTGAGCTTTTGGCCCACACACTGAGGGGAAATCGAGTGGCTGATCAGAGGGGGATTGAAGGGATCTCTTTGCCCTTGCTTGGTTCTGGGTCACAGTTCTAGGTGGCAGTCCTGGGGAGAGGAGGAGTGCTGGCGTGGTGGAGCTTGTAGTGGCAGTGAGGAGAAAATCCTCCTCACAGTTCCAACACAGGAAAGAGTGCTTGTGGTCACTCATAGAGCAGAGCTCAGGCCAGGGAAGGAGTAAACATCTCACCCTTGATAATAGCACCTTGGAAGAACTGAAAATTTACAGGTACCTAGAAGTATCTCTGAAAACAGCTGCACAAAACCCCTAAAGCTTGGAACAGTACATTCTCCACACCAGAAACAGACTCCTACCTTAACAAAGAGTTTATAACTCTAGTAATTGGCTGAGATCATGAGCAAGCAGCGCAAAAAGAGTCAAACTATTATTATCTTACTTTGGTGACAAAGAAGATCAAAACATACAGCCAGAAGAAGGCAATGAAGCCAAAGCACCTACATCCAAAGCCTCCAAGAAAAATACGAATTGGGCCCAGGCCATGGAAGAGCTCAAAAAGGATTCTGAGAAGCAAGTAAAAGAAGCAGAGGAAAAACTGAGAGTGATGCTAAAGGAGACCCAAAAAATACTGAAGAAAATAACACCTTAAAAAATAGCCTGACCAAAATGGCAAAAGAGGTCCAAAAAGCCAATGAGGAAAAGAATGCCCTAAAAAGCAAAACTGGCCAAATGGAAAAGGAAGTCCAAAAGCTTACTGAAGAAAACACTTCCTTAAAAATTAGAATGGAGCAATTGGAAGCTAGGGACTATATGAGAAATCAAGGCACTGTAAAACTAAACCAAAAGAATCAAAAAATAGAAGACAATGTGAAATATCTCATTAGAAAAACAACTGACCTGGAAAATAGATTCAGGAGAGAGAACTTAAAAATTATTGGACTATCTGAAAGCCATGGTCAAAAAAAGAGTCTAGACATCACCTTTCAAGAAATTATCAAGGAAAACTGCCCCAATATTTTAGAACCAGGGGGCAAAACAGAAATTGAAAGAATCCACCAATCATCTCCTAAAAGAGATCCCCAAAGGAAAATTCCTAGGAATATTGCAGCCAAATTCCAGAATTCCCAGGTCAAGGAGAAAATATTGCAGGCAGCCAGAAAGAAACAACTCAAGTATCGTGGAAATATAATCAGGACAACACAAGATTTAGCAGCTTCTACATTAAAAGACCGGAGGCCATGGAGTATGATATTCTGGAAGGCAAAAGAGACAGGATTATGGGGGCAGCTAGGTGGCAAAGTGGATGGAGCATCAGCCCTGAAGTCAGGAGGACCTGAGCTCAAACCCAGCCTCAGACCAAACACTTAACAATTACTAGCTGTGTGACCCTGGGCAAGTCACTTAAGCCCAACTACCTAAAAATAACCAAAGAAAAAAAAAAAAGAAAAAGAAAACTCCTTAAAAAGTAAAAATGGCCAAATGGAAAAGGAGGCACAAAAACCCATTGAAGAGAAGAACTCTTTAAAAAGTAAAGTGGGTCAAATTGAAAAGAAGGTACAAATCTTTTTTTTTTTAAGGCAGTTGGGGGTAAGTGACTTGCCCAGGGTCACACAGCTAGTAAGTGTCAAGTGTTTGGTCTGAGGCTGGGTTTGAGCTCAGGTCCTCCTGACTTCAGGGCCGGTGCTCTATCCACTGCGCCACCTAGCTGCCCCAGAAGGTACAAATCTAATAGAAGAAAAACCATTTGTTAAAAATTAAATGTGGCAAGTGGAAGCTAATGACTCTAAGAGAGATCAAGAAGCAGTCAAACAGAAACAAAAGAATGAAAAAATAGAAGAAAACGTAAAATACCTCACTGGTAAAACAACTGACCTGGAAAACAGATCCAGGAGAGACAAATTAAAAATTATTGGTCTACCTGAAAACCATGATGAAAAAAAGAGCCAGGACAACATCCTTCAGCAAATCATCAAAGAAAACTGCCCTGAGGCCCCAGAACCAGAGGGAAAAAAAATAATCTACGGATCACCTCCTGAAGAGACCCCAAATTGAAAATGCCAAGGAATATTATAGCCAAATTCCAAAATTACCAGATCAAAGAAAAAATACTGCAAGCAAGCAACCAGAAAGAAACAATTTAAATATCATGGAACCACAGTCAGGATTACACAGGACCTTGCAGCTTCTACATTAAAAGATTGGAGGGTATGGAATACAATATTCCACATAACTCACTTCCTGACTCCCCCTCCTCAGATTGTGTTTTCCTTAGAAGATGGATCTCAAAGCATCTCAGCCTCCTCCCACACAGGGCAATTCATTACCCAAACTGACTTTTGAGGGGTCAGTGGCCCCAACTAGATGCTGTGCTCTCTTCCTCACGTGTGGTGGAAAACTGCATAGCTTGCCAAAGGCAGGGTCACCTGTCCTGGTGACCTGTTCCACTCCCTCTGCTCCTTAGTTCTCTGGCCTGACAGTTCAGAGGTAGTTTTCCCCAGCACTGGCAATTCTGAGCTTTGCAGCACCAGTGCTTCCAGGTTTTTGCTCCTTAAGGGCTATGGTGAAGCCTGCTATCCAGGCCAACTTCTGCAACCTACAATCAGCTTCTCCACAGCACCAGAAAGAGGGAAGGGGGACCAGAGCACAAGAGTAGGTTTTGCTGTAAGTTAGAATCATGTCCTTGGCTCTGCAAGGGCAGCCTTGCTGCAAAGTGGAGGAGGAGTACTGAGTGAGCTTAGGGTCAATGAACAGCAGTTCCTGGGGGTTTTGTTTTTTATTTGTTTGGGGTTTTTTTTTTGTTTCTGGGTGTCCCAGACCATGGAGAGAACTGAAGCTGTTTTATCTTTGGCACATAATTTCTGTTTTGATGAGGTTTTCAGAGATTGTGGGGATCCCAGAAAGTGCCCAGTCCACCATCCTGTGGCTCATGTGATCCAGCAGCCTTTTATTTAATTTTTAAAGCTCTATACAACCTGGCCCCATCCTATCTTTCCTGGATGTTGCTCCTACTACTCCTCTCTGCAATCCAAACAAATGGCCTTGTCTGTTCCTCACACACAACACCTCATTCCTCACCTTATGCTTCCGTATTGCCCATCTTCAATCCTGGAAAGCACTCCTTTCTTACATCTCCACCTCAAAGTCCCTCTCTTCCTTTAAGATGTGGCTAAGCCACCATTTTCTACATGAAGCCTCTCTACTTAGCAGTCTCTGGCACATACCAGGCACTTAATAAATGCCTGTTCCCTCCCCTTTCCTCCAATTGTCATGCCTTTTTCTCAAACTACCTTGTATTTAACTACTTTGTATATATTGTTATTTATTAACTTTATATTTATGCTGTATTTATTTTTATGTGTGCTTGTCTCCCTCATTAGAATTGCAAGTAGGGATTATTTCATTCTTTGTACTTCTATCCCCAGAGCCTAGCACAGTGCATAATAAATACTTGCTGATTGATTATCCTTGCTTGCAGGAGCAGCCAGAACCATAAATGACCACTCAGTTCACGGAGGGGAGCAAAATAGTGGTGGGAAGACAGAGACCCTATTTATATATATATATATATATATATATATATATATATATATATATATATACTTGAGGCCTTTGATGGTGAGGGATGGGGAGAGGCTTTGACCTAGCTTCTATTTGGTACCTTCCTATTTTAACCAAGGATTCTTGCTAAATTGGGGGGGGCGGTTTAAGCAGAGTTTGTGGGGGGTATACATATATACAGATATATATGTATATGTACATACACATACACACACACACACACAGAGCTGAAGGACTGCAGTTCTCTCACTGTCCTTGCACAAAGCCCTAGCTGACCTGCCCCAGTTATAGCTCTAAGAGCAGTTGCAGCCACATATCATCAGTCAGGACCCAGGAGAACTTGTCTCTCTTGTTACAGTCCTGAGAGAGAGATAAAATGCTTCCTTTTAATCAAGTGACTTATCTCCTACTAGTGTAGATTTAGGGAAAGATTTTCTCAAGGAAGCAGTAATAAATGGAGGGGAAGGAAAGAGCAGAAATTAATGAATGTGGTAATTATCCCCCAAAGTTGCAAATCAGAACAATCCCTCTCTTGGAGACAAGTATGAAAAACAAGATTAAAATGCTTTAGGGACACATTCACAAAACAGCAGGTAATAGCACAGATAAAATGTATTTACAGTACCTCACTAGGGACGTGTACCTTTTGGCTAATAGCTATCAGATACTAAACACTACCGTAAAAATAATATTCTTCCATCCTTCATTACTGAGTTACAATTATCCATAGGAAAAGTAGCAACAAAACAAACTGTCTCCAACAGCAAATGGTAAAGGTTTCAGAGAGTTAGGGCCTCTTGACAACAGTCCACGGACATGATGCAGGATGGAGAATACAAAATGACACCACCAACAACTGCCATCTAGTTAGAACTCTGAAGCTGGAAAAGGGCTTTACATAAAGTATTTCATTTGGGACTACCAATGACTCTGTGGGGTATATGTTAAAGATACTGTTATTTCCACATCTGGGATGAGGAAACTAAGGCTCAAACATACCATATAAACCATCCAGAGTCATCCAGCCTCAGAGATGCCAGAGACAGGCTTTGAATACAGAGAGTCCTCACTGTAAGGAAGGCTCCCTCTTCACTATGTCACACAGAGAACAATGTGGAAGTTGGAAGTATCCACACCAGGAACCACCACGGTATAATAAAAGGACAGCCACAGAGCACAAGTCCAAAGCCTACTTAACAGACTGCAGTGCTGGCTGAGAGCAGTGATTTTCTGAGGGTCCAATCTCAATAAATCACTGCCTTCCGAAAGCCAAAGGAAAATCATCAGGAATGTCATGGCCAACAGTAAAGCCCCCTGCTTACAACAGATCGCAGCCTCCCCACAAACCCCACAAAAAGCAAAGAAATTAACGGAGCCAGCCTCTCCCCTGTGGTGCTCCAATGAGCCCTCTCTGGTCTTATTCAAAGATGACAGTTAGGGACCAGACCAACATGCTACTATTTTGATTATCAGGTATAAAGAGAAAACACCTAGAATCCAACATCTGCATGTTCTTCAAATACACACACACACACCACACACACACACACACACACACACACACACACACATACACACCCCTTCTCCACAAAATATGCCACAGCTTGTTTTCATCCAATTAGTTATTTGTTTGCATTTAACTGCTTGAGCTCAAATCTGGCCTCAGACACTTAATAGCTATGTGACCCTAGGCAAGTCTTACTCAACCCCATTTGCCTCAGTTTCTTTTTCTGTAAAATGAGCTGGAGAAGGAAATGGCAAACCATCCCAGCATCTTGGCGGAGAAAACTCCAAATGGGGTTTTCATGAAGAGTCAGACAGGACTCGACAACAGCCACCACCTGCTAGTGTCCTGGGAAGACTAGGAAAACAGCCAGAAGACCTGACTGAAAGCACCTTCCCTCAAACACCATGAGGAGAAAAGGAGTCTATATAAGTCATAAGTCAATGACAGAGGAGTTGCTTGAAGTTACCAAATGCTATGAATTAAGCAGCAAGATATATTTATTATAGGTCCAGAATTTTTTTAAAAGGCTGTGTGCATGCACTTTGACAAATATAGCTTCAGCTTTATTTATTACACTTTATAATGCTGTAAACAACAGAGAGTAGAGTTATCTTGTAAAAAATGATGAAGCTTCAGTAATAGGGGACCTTACAGTAACTTTAATATTTAATCTTTGCCAAGAAGTCAGTAGAACCAACTTGGGGGCCCAAGAAGACTCACTGAAGTAGTAAAGGGGGAGGAAGACCCGGAACTTAACAATGTGGTTAAGTATAAAAATGTCAAGCACTCATCTAAATGCCTGTGTACCTTTCATAGTTCTCATTTTGCTGGGGGGGGGGTTTTTCCCTTCAGCCTTCACCTTAGGCTCTGTATTCCTTTGGGGGTTCCCCCTTCAATTTTTCACAATTTTCTCTTACCAAGGAAGAACAAATGAGTTGTTCAGCTGAGCCCCAAATTACTTGTTTTGACCTTCCCAGTTGCACTGGAGAATAAAAAAAAGAGCCTATGTATTTTCAGACTGGCCACTAAAGACCCTACTCCACACTTTCCTAGGCCAGGAAAACTGCAAAATCGATTTAATTCACCAAAATAATTATTAATTCCTTTTATGTTGAGCCCCAATTAGTTACTATTCCCTCTCTCTCACCTGGTACGATGGCCTAGGCAAATCCTTAAGAATCCTATGGGATGCAAATGGACACAGAAATGAAAACTCTTACCTCTGCTTCAGCTGAGTTGGCCCGTTTCTTGTTCTGGCAGCACCAGATGGCCCACATACACACTTTGTCCTGAATCACCTGGCCTGGCTTTCTGCTGGCTGCAAATAGCCAGAACCTCATCCCACGAAGTCAAACATCCAAGACCATGGGGAAAGAATCTAGAAGGCAATCAGAAGGAAACAAAAAAAGAAGGGATGAGACCAGGATCCCACAAAGACCAGAAATGACGACACTCTAGTTATTACATATCTGTGGGTTAGGATTTTTGAGCTGCTTATTAAAATATTCTGACTCCAAATTCGTTTTCCTTGCTTAGTACCGTTGATCAGTTCAACAATCTTCACAGTCCCTCAGGATGTTTTTGAAATGTATTTGAAAGGTCATTTTGTTCAGTGGGAATCACAAGACTACCATGGAGGTCACTGTGCTTAGCAGTGCTATACAGGGTGTCCCAAAAGTCTCAGTGCAGTTTTAAGCCCCGACCTCTTAAAACTGCATTACAACTTTTGGCACGCCTTATGTTGTAATTTCACAAAGTTCTACCCTAGATATAATCACGGCAAATAGCCCTCTGCTTGCTCCCTGCCAATTCCCACCGAGACAAAGAGTATAATGCGTGTATCAGGGACAGAAAGTGAAGAGGAGCTGAAGGGAAAAGCACACGCAGATCACTGAGAAAAGAGAACGTAGATCTATAACTATGATAGAGAGACCAGTGCACCGACATGGAAGCACCTCCTCTCCATGCCAGTCCTAACTAGTCTCCAGCAGTCAGCATCCTGCTCACCTACAGCATATGTAGATAAATCCCTGTTTCTTCATTCAGCCCCTGATTGCCATCCCCAGAGTCTCATAACTAAAGCTCCCTTCTTTCAGGCTCTTTTTCTCACATAACTCCATCTCCTCCCCAGGTAGCGGAGGGATCAAGAATCAATGGCTGTGCTATGAAGCCATAGACTGAACTCTCTGAGGGATAACTTTTCTTCTCATACAAATTCAGCAAGAGCAGAGTTCTCCTGTATCAGCACTCCTTCCATCCTCTTATTACATTTCCCCTTCACCCAGTCTGCAAAAAAAAAAAAAGACCCATTGGCTCAAGAACTTCTGCTTATAGCTTTGAGAGAATGTCTAATCTAAACGTACAAGCCCAAAATAGTTCCAAATCACCACTGTCCCAGACATGTCTCTAAAGCTACTTGCCACAGTGGCTCATACTCTACATTGTGATTGGGAGACAGGGACAGTTTGGAGAGATGGGGGGGGGCGGCAGGTGGTTAGAGGGAGCAAAGAAAGGAAAGACAGAAGAAAAATAAAGTAAATTAGGTCCAGCAACCCTGCTGATTTTCATGCCAGGAGCTAGTAAGGAAGCCTGAATTAACTTTTTAGAAAGGCAAGACCATGAAAGGGGGATGTTAAAATAAATTGAAAGAGAAAATGGAAAGAGATCAGAGGAAAGGAGGAAAGCCTTACTGTATGTAGCAGATTTGGAATTTATCTGCTTCTAGAACTGGGCTCAGAGGACCAGTTTTTTCAGCTTATTTTAAGACCTTTGAAAATTCTTGAAAAACATTCCACTAATTCTATTCCTCTTTCAGTCTTCCAAATTTCCCAAAGGAGGGAATTTGTACATAAATAAGATGTTTCAGAAGTGTCCAATTGTTACTGTGGTTCATATCCTCCTCAGGTTAGATGGAATGTTGTACAGAACATGACAGCTGTTTCCATGACAGCAGTCTATTGTTTGATCAGATGCACAGGTGAAAGACAGGAGACATAGGAGCTATAGTTGACCTTTTAGACCCTTATCAACCAATATGAGGGCTAGCAGCTGCTTCTGAAGCAGTTCTCTGGCTTAGTATTTCATGAAAGATAAAGGAAGTCAAATAAAATGCATGCATGTTTTTATGAAAACGTATGACATCCCGTCCCTTTGCCCCCCCCAAAAAAAAAAAAGAAAAGAAAAAGAAAAAGAAAGAATGGCAACTTAGTCCTTCAAGCCCCTGTGAATGGGGACCATATCTGCTATATCTAGCATGCCATCTTTTTGGAAGGCTAACAGCAGGTATTGTGAATGGAGTACTGGCCTCCTTTCATTAGTAAAATGACCAAGACATTTCCAGTACCACCACTCACTACTAACAACATGACCTTGGTCTGATAAGGGCCTCATTTCTAAAATACATAGAGAATTACGTCAAATTTATAAGAATATTAGTCATTCCCCAATTAACAAATGGTCAAAGGACATGAACAAGCAGTTCTCAGATGAAGAAATTAAAGTCATCTATAGTCATATGAAAAAATGCTCTAAATCACTATTGATTAGAGAAATGCAAATCAAAACAACTCTGAGGTACCACATCACACTTATCAGATTGGCCAACATGACAAAACAGGAAGATGATAAATGTTGGAGAAGATGTGGGAAAATTGGAACACTAATGCATCGTTGGTGGAGTTATGAAGTGATCCAACCATTTTGGAGAACAATTTGGAACTATGCCCAAAGGGCTATAAAAATGTGCATACCCTTTGACCCAGCAATAGCACTTCTAGGGCTATATCCAAAAGAGATCATACAAATGGGAAAAGGACTTACATGTACAAAAATATTTATAACAGCTCTTTTTGTGGTGGCAAAGAATTGGAAATTGAGAGAATGCCCATCAATTGGGGAATGGCTGAACAAGTTGAGGTATATGAATCTAATGGAATACTATTGTGCTATAAGAAATGATGAACAGGCAGACTTCAGAAAAACCTGGAAAGACTTGTATGGACTGATGCTGAGTGAAGTGAGCTGAACCAGTAGAATGTTGTACACACTAACAGCCACACTGTGCAATGACTAATATTGATAGTCTTAGCCCTCCTCAGCAATGCAAGGATCTAAGACATCTCCAAAGGTCTCATGATGGAAAATGCTATCCACATCCAAAGAAAGAACTATGGAGTTTGAATGCAGATTGAAGCATACTATTTACTATTTTTTTTTCCTCTTCTGTTGAGTTTTGTTTCTTTTCTGGTGGTTCCTCCTATTGGTTCCAATTCTCACTTACAACATCACTAATGTGAAAATATGTTTAATAGGAATGTATATGTATAGCCTTTATTAGATTGCATGCCGTCTTGGGGAGGGAGGCAGGAAGGGAGGGGGAGAAAAATTTAAAACTCAAAAACTTATGGAAGTGATTGATGATAAAATAAATTAATAAAAAAAAAATATGAACTTGGGCAAGCCACTTAACCTCAACCCCAATTTTCTCAACTATAAAGAAAACTGGTATGTTACTATCACCATAGAAGGTTGTAAAGATTAAATGGCATAATGGATGTTGAAACATTTTGAAATTTTAAACCACAGTTTATAATACATATCTAAATATCATATATTATTAAATTAATATATTATACTGTTATGATAGTTATGATGGGTATAATAATGCAGTTAATGAATTTAGATTATAAATTTTAATTAGTATTATTACTAATAAGATGTTCCATGACCCACTCTTCCTATACCATGATACGTGATTAATAGTAGTCACAAACGACATCATAAACAGCAAAGAAAACACGTAAAGACTTGAAAATGAAGGAGAGGGATGTACATTACATACATATCTAGCACTAGTTACAGACACTACATTTGTGTTCCCTGAGTTTAACACAGTGCCAGGGCAGAGCGATCGATAAATTCTTTATGAATCTATCTAGTTCGGGAAATGCTGGAGATAAGTTCATGACCATCTAGAAAAGTAAGCAGGGTATAAAAAACAAGCATGGATCCATCTGATCATGCCAGAAACCAAGCCAAAAGGCAGAGCAGAAGGAAGTCGATCAGCTCAGCCTCCCCCACGCCCCCTACACACATACACCATGACATGACCTATTCCCTTTGCACATAACTCTTCATTTGAATCCCTGAAGAAGGGAGCACCTCCTCCCCGGGCAAAGAGAAGAACTTCAGGCTCCAGCCAACTCCAAAGAAAAGAACGCGAGAGCAGTTTTTAGCCCAGTTGTTACATTAAAAAAAAAAAAAGACCTAAACTGTAATAGTTTGATCCCCGCAGAAGAGGGAGATCTCAGACCCAGATACAAGGCAAAAAGAAGGATCGCTGGGCTGACAGAAGGGGCCTCAACTCAGTTCAAATGGAGCAGGGGGGAAAGGAGTGCAAAATAAGACAAGATTTCACCTCTGTCTGATCCAAGGAGGATGGTGGTCAGTGCAGTCTGGAGTGAAGGAAGAGACTTAGGTTGCCAAGGAAGGGGCTTTCACTGGGTTGATCCTTGGAGGAAGGGGCAGTCCAGATGACAGAAAGGTACCTGGGATAAAAGAAAAACCTCAGCATAATCTATAGAAAACAAGGGACCTGGGACTCCCCAAGTCAAAGAAAGTCCCCCTCTCTCACAGAAGTCTTCAGTACAGTCCCTGGAGGCTGCAAGAAAAAGTGGGAACAAAGACTCTGCACCATCACTACCACTCCCAAAGAAAGGTTCTCAAATAAGGCGGGAGTGGATCCCTTGCAATCTGAAAACCACACCAAAAATTAGTTTAAAAAAAAAAAAGAACTATTATGATTCCGGGGACGTCCAAGAAATAAACCTAGAGAAAAGAGAATAATTTGAAAATGTCCACAGGAAAAGCCTCAAAGAAAAGCAGTTTGCCCACAAGATCAATTAGAATTCCTGGAAGAAATTATGTAAGAGTTTTAAAATGGCACTGTAATTAAAATGATAGTGAGAGAGGAAAGAATTAGTAAAGAAACTAGAGCTGCAAGAAATTAGGAACATGAAAAAAGAATTAATACTTAACATAGGAGACACAAAACCTTACAACCAAGTAAAAGATCCTCTAAAAATTTGAATGAATCAAACAGAAGTTAATGATTCCAGGAAACAACAAAAAATATTAAAATAAAGTCAAAAGATTGAAAAAATAGAAGAAAATGTAATATATCTCATAATAAAACCAACTGACCTGGAAAACAGATCAAGGAGAGAGAATTTAAAAATCATTTGACTATCTGAAAGCCATCACACACACACACACACACACACACACACACACACACACACACACACACACCACTCTCACTCACGTACGTCCTAGAATAGCGTATTTCAAGAAATCATGAAAGAAAACTGCCCAGACATATAAGAACAAGACAAAGTGATAATAGAAAGAATCCACTGATCATTTCCTGCAAAAAATCTCAAAATAAAAACTCCAGGAACAACATTAACAAAATTGAGAGCTTCCAAATCAAAGACAAACAATCTGGCTCTCTGGCTGCAAATAGCTAGAGAGAAAAAATTCATGTACCAAGAAACCATAGTCAGAATCACCCAAGATTTAGCAACAACCACTCTAAAGAAGTAGAGAAAATGGAATGCAAGATTCCAAAAGGCAAAGATACTACAACCAAAAATAACCTACCCAGCAAAATACAGTATAATCCTACAAGGGAAAACATAAACCTCCCATGAAATAGAGGACTTCTAAACATTCCTAATGAAAAGACTAGAGCTGTATATAAAGTGTGAAATACAAACACAGGAGATAAGAGCAACATAACGTAAATATAAATGGTGATCAGAAAAGACTTTTAGAAGGATGAACTATTTACATTCTGATGAAAGAGGTAACAAATGATATGAGTCCCTCCTGAACCTTAATGTCATCAGGGGTCACAGAAAAATTCAAATGAGACAGAGGGCCTAGGAGTGATTTTGTTATGTTTTGATGATATCAAATGACATTGGGGGGGGATTTTTTTAGGGGAGGAAAATGGAGGAAGAATTAGGAAATTATCTCACATAATCAAGAAACACAAGTGGGAGCAGTTTGCTTGACTATGCTTTTATAACACAAGGATTTTATATTTCTTTTTTTCTTGCCCCTCATGGGGAGGGGGGAATGCTCCATCATTGAAAAAAAAAAATAAAAGATACAGAGAGATTGAAAAAGAAATAATAGGTCATGCCAAACTGATCCTAATTTATTTTTTGACAGGATTACTAAACTAATAGATACGGGTGGAGCAGGAATGATGCGGATTAAGCTTACTTAAATTTTAGCAAAGCATTCATTCCATAAAGACTCTCATTTTATTCCTTTGGAAAAACAGAATAGATATATGTAATAGCCATAATTACACGCTCTCCAAACTAGTTAAATGGGTGGATCCAAAGAACAGTTATCAGTGGTTCCACAGCTACTTGAGAGATCTCTAGCGAAGTGCTTCAGAGATTTGCGCTTGGTCCTTTGCTGTTTTGTGTTTTTATCAATAACTGGGATAAAGTCACGCTTATAAAATTTGCAAATGTTTCAGAGTTAGGAGGATAGCTAACACCCTTCAATGCCAGGATTAAGATCAAAAAGGATCCTGAAAGGATAGAATGCTGGGCCAAATAGAGTAAGAAACAGAATAGAGATTTTATAAATATAAATTATTCTTGGGTTAAAAAAACAGGCTTTGCAAGTTCTCAAAAAAGCATGGTCAGATGGCACTTAAAAAAAATCTGAGGGGTTTAATAGGACACAGTAGTTGAAAAAGCTAATTCAGTCTTGGGATACTCATCAAGAGAAGTACAGTTTCAAGGAATAGGGGAAAGGACAGGCCTGGTATACTCTGTGCTGGTCACAGGACATCTAGAGTTGTATCAATTTCAAGGCAGCAAGGTTTAAGGACATTGATAAGCTAGGGAACTAATAACTCTAGGGAAAGGCAACTGGAATGTGATGGGCCTTGAGCTCATGACATGCAATAATTTAAAGAAACTAGGATATTAAGCATGGAGAAGCATACAGTTGGGGTGGAGGGAGCAGATGGTAGCTTTCTTTAAGTATATAAGGAGTTGTCATGTGGAAGAGGGATAAGACTCATTCTATGTGGCCAGAAAAGGGAAAAAACTAGGGGTAAATGCTATTACTTTCAATTAGGCAAGTTTAACCTTGATGTCCAGAAATCCAAATACATTTCTTTTTTTTTCTTTTTTTTCTTTTTGGCAATTGGGATTAAGTGACTTGCCCAAAGTCACACAGCTAGTAAGTGTCAAGTGTTTGGTCTGAGGCCCCATTTGAACTCAGGTCCTCCTGACTTCAGGGCCGGTGCTCTATTCACTGTGCCACCTAGCTGCCCCCAAATCCATTTCTTAAACAAACTGTTCACCTCCCAAATGCGCCTCTTCTTTCCTGAAGCCCTGCTCTTTCAGCAGCAGCAAAGATGAAAACACTATTATGTGCCTTAGGTCTTCAATTTCTTTCCCTAGGCTTCATTTATTTACACTTCCCCCTTCCCTAGAGGTGGACTTTTGGATAGGTAAGGAGAATGAGAAATGTGATGTGAAAACAAAAGGCATCAATTAAAAAAAATAACAAGATCTGAAAATTAATACCATTAAAAAGTATTATGTGCAATCTAAGAAATAAAGAAAAAAGTCATTCACTTCAGTGAGCGAATGACAAAGACGCTGAAATTTATTCTTTTCCCTTCCACTCACTCATCTACCAACAAAAAAAATTAGGAATAGGGAAGATGAATATCTTTGAGGGCTAGTTTAGGCCATGTCTAATCTGGTTTAAAAAAAATATGGATGAGAAAACTTCTAGTAAGGAAAAAAATTCTGTAGAAGAGTTATCCTGGTTTTCTCTCTTTGTGGATACAGAATATCAACAGCTGTCTAGGCTAGCTAACCCCATATTGAAACACTACTTTCTTCTACAAATTCTTGTAGGTTTATTTCCTGGCCACAGAACCCATACTTTCGGTTTTGATGGCTTGTAGGACTCCAGTATTTAACCAGGAAGCAGGTGTAAGAACACCAGGAAGTTTAAAATCTTCTTTACCAGAGCAACAAACACAAAAAAAACACTGAAGTCTGCTTACCAAGGTGATATTCAATCCCAGCCCACTCCCAACAGATTGCCACCCCTCAGTTTAACTACAAAGACTCCACTGGGGGAAGGTTCCTCAAGCCAGGACTCTAAACTCTACCAGGATCAGCCATTAAAACATATATAGCAACCACCCCTCTCTTACGCCAGCCATATCCAGTTTTAAAATACATTATTAGTGTTTAAGTTGTTCTCAATTCTTATCTAATTCCTTGTGTCAACACTGAGGCAACACTACAGAATTATAGAAAAGAAGAGTGAGATGAATTTGATGTATCCTAATGGTCTTTTGTGTTCATTTTCATTTCAGGCAAATGCACCAATTCTACTTCCTTATAATAGAAAACCCAAAAATCAATGCCCAGGGCCCAACAGCCACAATTCTATCCCTTACTCCACATTTTGGCTCCAATAACCATATGCTAAGAAGACAGTCACATAAAGCAACTCGGGGAAAAAACAAGTTCTCCTTAGATGACTCAAACAGCGCAGGGGAGAAAACAAATTTAACAAATTATTAAAAGCAAAAAAAGTCAACTGTCTGTTTAAGAAATAAAGACCCAGGGGCAGCTAGGTGGTGAAGTGGCTAGAGCACCAGCCCTGGAGTCAGGAGGACCTGAGTTCAAAGCCAGCTTCAGACACTTGACACGAGCTGTGTGACCCTGGGCAAGTCACTTAACCCCAACTGCCTCACCAAAAAAATAAAGACCTACTCCAATTATAAATAAATGCTGAGTACAGCATTACGTAAACAGAGAAGAGGATATAGGACCTAATGAATTTTATATAGACTATTTCTTAAGGAGATGTTTCTTCCTTGAAAACTTAACATGAGAGGTTAAAAAAGTCAAAGTTTAAAAAAAAACTTAGATTCACATAGTGCTTTGAGATTTTTGAAGCGCTTTCCTCCCAATAATCCTGGAAAATAGATAAAAATATAACCTATGACTTAGAACTACAATTCTGAGTTTATATGAATTGGGTTCAATTTGGAGGTTCTCTTCACAAATCACTGCTTTGGCTTATGCCCTCACCAAGAATTTATCCCAAACAGCATAGCTCTTGTCTTTGTCTCTACCACAAAATTAGCTCCTTAAGCTAATTACATTAAATTCAGACTTTAACTTGACAATAAAAATTTAAAACAGAAAAAACTGAAAACTAGGTAGAGTCCTTTGCTTTTTAGTGAGCTCCACCTTCCCCAGGGGGACACAACTGGGATTGCTACTAAGTCAAGCAGCTTACCTGCAGTGAGGCTCACCTCCTCACAAAAAACTTACACAGTATACAGCTGTCCAGACTTAAAATCGGGTGCTCCCATCCTCATCAAGGAAAACAACTTGAAGTCATTAAAGAACTGATTCCCTTCACCTCAACATGCAGTCCACCTAACTCACAGCGCTAATGAAGGGCAAGGTCCAGGACAGTTTCTCCACACTGTCTTAGTTCAGGTTCCTGCTGGGTCCAGAACCTCTCCAAGCATCTAGGAAGCAACTTACTCTTCAGCTCCTGGGACTCTGCAGGCCCCTGCTGCTACAGGTTAAGTCTCCTCCGCTAGCTAGGGCACCACCACCCGGTCTTTTTTGTCCTCTGCTTTCTCAAGGGCCACGTGGCTCCCTCAACACCCTGTTTCCCTGAGAGATTCCAGTGCCCTTCAAGGCTTTCCCCTCCAGTGAATCAATCCTTGCATGTCTGTCTCACCAATTTTTCTATGATTCTCCCCTTTCACAGATCTCCCTTTTAAAGGCCAAGAACAAAGGCAAAACTCAGTAATCCCCAAATGTATTCTACATAAAAATGTTTTCACCTTGTATAGAGAGATGTTTTCCATGCCAGAAGAAAAGCCTCAATCCCTGAGTGGCAACAAATTCTTTTATACTTCATATAGGGAAGTGTATATATATACACACACACACATACACACACACACACACACACACACACACACACACACACACACACTCTTCCATATAGGGAAGCTAGAATAAGATCTACAACAGGGAACTGATACTAAAGACACAAGATAATGCACAGATGCACAAACCCTTGCACAGGTATTACCCTCATTTTACAGCTGAGGAAAATTGAGGCTCAGAAAGTAAAATCACTGCATCTTTCTGAAGGTGTGTCTGGGCCAAAATTTGAATCCAGGACTCCTGACCACATATCCAGGTTTCTTTCCTTTACACCAATGGTATCAAATTCAATAGAAATGGTGGCTGAATATTGACTTAGAAAATCACAAATTAACATTAACTAATTTTTATTGCATTTTGTTTTGTTAAGTATTTCCCAATTACATTTATTCTGATTCTGCCTCAAACAGTTGCTGCCTGCATGGCTCTTTGGACACTTTTGCTCTTTACTTCTCTTGATTTTTCCTAAGTAATTCCAAAACAGAGAATTGCCATGTTCTGTTCTACTTTTTTTCTTTTTACATAAGGTCATACAAGTCTTCTAATTTTCTCTAAATTCCACAAGGACTTTATTCTTTCAGCCACAAAATTCAGGACAGTTCAGCTTTCCAGGACAGACGCTGAAAAAGCAATGGTTTGAGAGTCCCTAAACCTAGTTAAAATCCCAGCTCTGAACCTGTGTGACCTCAGCCAATTCAGGAAGCCTTTCTAGGTCTGTTTCCACATCTGTACAACAAAGGATTTGGACTAAATTATCTCTAAGATTTCTTTCCGCTTTAAATCTATGATTCTGTACAAGACTCATAGATGCTATGACCTTGCAGAATGGACAAAGGTCAGAGAAAGAAGAAATGATTCTCCCTTCCCACTGCACCATCCTATTCTCTCTGCTTACAATACCCTCCTACCTCCACCAGCCTGGTCCTATCACAGCCTGAGACTCACCTTTTTCTAAGAAGCCTGCCCTCACTAACCTCACCCCAAATTACTGCAATTACTCTTTTTTGTGTTCCTCCTCATTCTGAATTTATAGTTAGGCAGGTTACCTTTCATATGCATGTTCAAGGTGCTCCTTCTAAGTCCGTCTCACCATCTAAAAATAAGATGTGAGTTCCTCAAAAACAGCCTATTTTACTAGGGAAACGGAAACCATTCAATCAGGGCTCCTCCAATCTCCTCTTCAGGTTGTCTTGTCCTCGTCTCATCACCCTCCTTTATTCTCTCCTCCATGTCTTTTTGTCTCAGATGAAAAAAGTCCTCACCCAACCTAACTCTCTCACCAGTGCCTTGGATCGCATCACCTCCAAAAGAGTTTTGTTATTATAATTGTGCATCTTATATCTCTCCCTGTGCTGTGGCTCCTACCTGGAGGACCAGGGCTTCTCAATAAAATCTCCCTTGCCCCACTCTCCTCCCCAAAGTCTCCTCCCTCCTTCACTGACAAATTTCTCAGAGGTCTCATTAGCAAAGATGATAAAAGAAAAAGTCCAAGTTATAGAGGCTACAAGCAGACAGCTAACACACTATTGGGGGGATCTGTGAATTGATCTAATCATTCTGGGAAACAATTTGGAATTTTTCAAGAAAAATCACTAACTGTTCATACCCTCTAACATAGGGATCCCAGGAAGGTCAAAGACAAAAAGGTCCAATATATTGCAAAATAGTCCCAGGAACACTTTCTGCCATAAGAAAAACTACCAACTAAATAGGTATCCATGAATATAACGGAGTATTATGCTGTAAGAAATCATGAATATGAGGAATTTAGAGAAAAAATTAGAACTTGTATGAACTTACCCAGAAAGAAGAAAGCAGAACCAACAGAACAGTAGAGATAATGGCTAATGTAATGTGAATGAAAATAACATTAAAAGGCAGCATATCCAAACTGAAAATGCAATGATCAATCTTAGTTTAGGAGGGCAAATGACAAAAGAGATGGGGGCTGGGGGGGGTGGAATGTCACATATACTTTCAGTAAATTTTGTTTAACTGTTTTTTGTTGATGTTGTTGCAAGAGAAGGTTCTGCCAAGGATTTAGAGGCACTTCAGAAAAATAATGTATGATATTTTAAAAAACCCATTATCAATAAAACTTTTTTAAAAGTTATCTACAGGTACTTTTGGGAAGATGTCAGATCCATCACAAGCCAGAAAACCAGGGCTCTAACCTTTTTACTTCAATCCCTTCTCCTCATCCAAAAAAAAAAAAAGAATAAAATTTGAGGGCAGGAACGGGAAGACAAAAAATAAAACTTTTAAGTAATTTTTACAAAAGGCATCAGACCACTGCAATTAACCCTCCTTCAAGAACACTTCTGGTCACTGACCTATGCCAGTGGGAGGAGGGAGGAGGGGAGAAGGAAGAAGGAAAGAAAAATGTTCCAAAAGCAAAGGGCCTTCCCTAGAGAGGACACTTCCATGGGAGATGTGAGGGAATGGAGGGACCTCTAAATGCCATTCTTAATTCAGCACTAGAATGGACAGATAGATCAACAGACAGATAAGACAATAGAAGGACAGATACATAGATAAGTAGATAGATATAGATGAGAGAAAAAGAGACAGAAAGAGAGAGAGAATGTATTAAGAGTTTACTATGTGCCAGACATTGTACTAGGCAAATAAGACTGCCCTCAAAGAACTTGCATTCTAATAGAGGAAATACAGGAGTAAATAGGAGCTGGAAAGCAAGAAGAAGACAGGAGTGATAGCCAACGGTGGCCTGAAAGCTGGGGAGACTTGGTTCTCAGAAAGATACAAGACATGGAGAAAATAATATCACCTAAGCCCAGGTATTCACCCCAGAGGAGTCCAAGTTTCAGGTGGGGAGGACGTGAGAAGTCCAGCCAAAATGGAGGTGACATATTTTGGATTGGTGGGTCAGAAAGTAGAGAAAGAAGGTCAAAGTAGAAATGGAACTGCCTCTGTCACATACTGTCCAGGATTAAGTAAAGGTGAAGAAGACAGGTAGGACAGCAGACAGTAGCTCCTTCAGCATTCTCCTCCAGGACCTGAATGTTAAGAGAATAGTTAGGGAGAAACCATCCTGAGTAATCTCTGCTACTACTATACTGTCCTTTCCCCCACCAGCATAATCCCCCCAAAACTAAGAGTAGAAAGGAAAAAGGAGAGAGCCCAATGCTGACTGTCAAATCCCTTATGTCATAGTCACCGAGAGCGGACCCACAGGAGGAAAAAGTTACTGAAACTACATGGGGTCCCCTCCTAACACAACCGACTCTCCCACACCAACCCCAGCAAAAAAAAAAAAAGGTAGGGGGAGAGGTATAAAAAGTCAGGACTAGGAGTAGAAATACTGTTTCCTTGTATTGTGTCAGGATGTGGAGAGAAAACAAGTAGGAAAGAGTTGGCAAGCCTTTAAGCAACAGTAGGGAGATGACTACAGAGTACCTGGCCTTAAATGTCTGGTAGTGGGTAACTAGAAATAATTCACAATGCCCCCTACCACCTTCAACTCTGAGGATAAGACAAGAAAATACTGCTATCTCCATTGCATCTAGGGGAGGAAATCTCATCTTAAATCCAATGTTAGATAAATAAGAGAGAAAAAATTTCCATAGAAGCAACAAGGGGAGTAGATGTAGAAAAAAGAAAAGGCTCACTGACAAATAGTGAACAAGTCAAAGAAAAAGTATAACTCAAAGGAGGTGTGCAACATAAAAGAATCAAGTGACAAAACTAACAGAAAGGCAAGGTGAATCTGCAAAAGAAAAGATGGCAGAAATTCCAAAAGAAAAAATAAGTTGGGAAATAAAGGAATAAAAACGCAAAGCAACACGTTTTAAAGAAAAATAAACATTAAAGTCAAAAACAGTGGCCAGTAAGGGGAAAATCAAAGAAAAAGCCCAAGTTACCACAGAACTCAACACCAGCTTAGGAAATCCTCAGAAGACAGATCTAAAAGTTCAAATATTAAATTAACTGGAATCCCAAAGTTAACAGGGAATTTCAACCAGGCAGTAGGGGAAATAATTAGAGAAAGTTTCCCCAGAACAAAAGCCATCCAGCATTCCCCAGTGGAAAAAAGGTCATAGGACCTCTACATGAAGAAACTCAAAATTCAAGTGTCTGAGACATTCAATGTTATAAAGACAAATTCTTAGAGTCCAGAGAAAAAAAGAAATTACATTACCCTGTACACATTATAATATCCCCAGGTTTGTCTGTAATTATGAGAGAAAGAAGGCAATTAGTTAAAAAAAAAGATGATATTTTAAGTTGATTCAAATATACACACACTCTACAAATTTGAATATTTTATTTAAAGGCAAAAAGAGGACATCTAAAAATCAAGAACTCGAAGAATTTACTCAAAGAAGTCCACAATTTAAAAGATTCCTAGAAACAGCTGTAAAGAATTTTGAGTGGGGCAGCTAGGTGGCGCAGTGGATACAGCACCAGCCCTGGATTCAGGAGGACCTGAGTTCAAATAAGACCTCAGACACATAACACTTAATTAGCTGTGTGACCCTGAGCAAGTCACTTAACCCCATTGCCTAGCCCCCCCCAAAAAAAAGAAGAAGAATTTTGAGTGGGTGAAACAAGATGTTATCAATGAAAATAATAAGATGTAAGAATATTAAGATAAGCTTTTGAAAGAAAAATATCCCAGATTCTAAATAGTTTCTAAAATCGGATATAATTAAAAGAAAGAAGTTTAAATAAATTTAGGGTTACAAAGTGTTTTAAATTGTTTAAATATTTTTTTAAAGAAAGAGAGAGAGTTGGCAAGTCAGTAAGCAAAACTTTAACCAAAGGGAGTCAAGCTGCAGTTTCTAACTTAAAAGATAAGAACTTATTAAACTTTATTGTTTAGTTTTGATAGGAAAAAAGTTATGAGAAAAATAAGATACATATCCTTTCCTCTACACATAAGACAAACACAATTTAATTCCTATTACATTAAATGTAATTCATCTAAGTACCTTATTAAAAGAAAAAAGTTACAGAATGGACTATTAAAAATCTATCAATACATTCTGTACAGGAAAAAAACATTCAACACAAAAATATCTAAATTAGGATATGATCTAAATTATATCATTTACATCTAAGAAAGGCAAAGATGATAAAAGAAAAAAAATAGACTATGTTGGAGGGGCTACAGAAAACAGGCTATAAATTGATTCAATGATTCTGTGAAAGAATTTGGAATTCTACAAGAGTCACTCAGCTGTTTATTCCCATTGACCCATCAACCCCAGACTTGGGGAAAATATCTCAAAGAAGTCAGACAGAAAGTCAAACCCTGCACATGTCAAAATATTCACAGCAGCATTTTTTTGCAGCAGTAAAAAAATTGGAAACAAAGCAAATGTCCATAGATTGGGGGAAGAAGGAAGACAGAAGGGAATAGTTTAACAAATTGTGTGGTATAGACATGGACATATGGATCATTGTACTATAAAAAAAATTGACAAAGGTACAAATTCAGAAAAGTATTGGAAGACCTATGAACTGATGCTGAGTAGGAGCCAGGAGCTATGAAAACAATGTCCACAATGGCTACATAAAAACAATAACAATTTATACAAAGTGATTTTATGAGCAATCTTGGCCTTAAAAGAAAAGACAATAAAATACACTTACCCTCTCTCAGTAGAGGTGGGGAGCTATAGGTGCAAAATGTTACCTTTGCTGTCAGATAAAGGGACTATTCTGATTAAATGTGCTACCCTGTTTTGTTTTTTCTATTTTGCGAGAAACGATTCAATAGCAGAGAAGAGAAAGGTATATAGGAAAAGGATCATTGAACTGACTGTAGTTCCAGAACTCCCCAGAGGGGTAGCAGGAGAGGAGGAAGGGGACAGAACAGATGTACAAGGAGAGGGCTGGGGAGTGAAGGGTGGCATGGCTAAATTCAAACCTAAATGCAGTGATAAACCAATGCCACGGCAAAGAATAAAATCCTCCAGGGTTGGATTTCTGGTCCCTGAGTACTACTATATGAAGTCAGTCAATAAACATTTATAAAGCCTTACAGGGTGCAGCTAGGTGGTGCAGTAGAAAGAGCACCAGACTTGGGAGTCCCGAATGAGTTCAAATCTGATCTCAGACAACTTACTAGCTGTGTGACTTAAGCTGCCTTCCTCAGTTTCCTCATTTATAAAATGAGCGGGAAAAGGAAATGGCAAACCACTCCAGTACTGCTGCCAAGAAAACCCCACTGAAATGACTGAATTAAAAAAAAAAACAAAAAACAAAAAATACTATGAGCTTGGCACTATGCTAAGTGCTGGAGATATAAAGAAGGCAAGAGATAGTCCCTGCCCTCCAGGAGTTTACAGTCTAACAAAGGAGGCACCTGAAAACAACTATTAAAACAAGATAAACTGGAGGCACTCAACAGAAAGAAGGCACTGTAATTTAGAGGGTTTGGGAGAGGCTTCCTGTAGAAGGTGAAATTTTAGCTGGCACTTGAAGGATGCCAGGGAAGCCAGGAGGCACAGAAGCCAGTGCCTGGATCCCAGCACAGGAGGGGATGGGAGGATTCTGGAGACTGGTATCAGAAACTGCCTCTAACACAGCATATGACAATTTTGCTACAACTCCTATTCCTCAAGAGTTGCCTGGCAGACCAATGCTCTGTAGGTTGAGATGTGAACTGGAAAGCAATTTAAATTTGTACCCTCCCAAAAAAATCACTAAATTTTAAATACCCAGCAATACCGAGGGCAGCTAAATGGTGCAGTACACAGAGGGCTAGGCCTAAAGTGAACAAGAATCGAGTTCAAATACTGCCTCAGACACTTACTAGCTGTGTGACCTAGGGCAAGGCACTTAACCTGTTTGCCTCAGTTTCCCCATCTTTAAAATGGGGATATGTAAAATGGGGATAACAACACCTACCTCCCAAAGTTGTTGTGAGGTCAAATGAGATAATAACTGTAAAGTGCTTAGTACTGTGCCTGGCACATAGTAGGCGCTATATAAATGTTAGCTATATTATTATTATTATTATTATTATAATACCCCAAAGAGTTGAAAGACAAAAACTGAACACCTGTGTATACAAAAATACTGATAGCAGCCCTTATAACGTAGCAAAGTACTGAAAACAAAGTGGATATACATCAATTTGGGAATGGCTGAAGAAATTATGACATATAAAGATATATTATTATACCATAAGAAATGATAAATAGGATGGATTCAGAGAAACCAGTAAAGACATGCATAACTGCTGCAGAGTGAAATGATTATAACCAGGAAAACAATTTATATGACTATAATAAAGGAACTTGAAAAGACTCCAGAACTCTGATCAATGCAAACATCAACCATGACACCAGGGACTTGAGTATAAAGTATGCTGCTCACCTCTTGACAGACAGGTAAGGGATTAAAGGCGCAAAATGAGATAGCCAATGTGTGGCTCTGATTTGACTCTATTTGTTAACAGCAGCTAGTTGGCGCAGTGGATAAGCACTGGGCTTGGAATCAAAAAGACCCTCTTTCTGAATTCAAATCTGACCTCAGACACTTACTAGCTGTGTGACCCTGGGCAAGTCACTTGGCCATGTTTGCCTCAGTTTCCTCATCTGTAAAATTAGCTGGAGAAGGAAATGGCAAACCACTCCAAGATCTCTCCAAGATCACAAAGAGTTGGAAAATGACCGAACAACATTTATTTGTTACAAAGGAGGATGGGAAGGGGGGAGGGAGTTGGTGGGTAATGATAGTACATAAGAGTATAAATGAAACATAAAATTACACAGATGACAGCAGAGAAGGGAACATAGAAGGGGCATCTTCTTACTATCACGTTATATATGATATACACTTTTAAAAAGTATACTTAATAGTTCAGTTTCATATACAATCCTCTTTTCTGCTTTGTATATTGAAATGTTCATGTTTGTTAAGTTCATAATAAAAAAAAGAAAAAATATTAGGAGTAACTTGGACCACTGAGAGGTTAACTAACTTGCCCAGCATCACGCAAGCTAATACATCTCAGAGTAGAAATTCAAACCTTCAAGATCTTTCTGGTTGGAAGGACAGCTCTCTATACACTATGCCATGCTGTCTTTGCACTAAATGCCACTGAAAATCCCAGAAATAACGAATATATAGAAATTTGGAAAGGCACGAAGTAACTTGAAGCAAACACAGCAGAGCCAGAAGAAAACAGTATATATATTTACTATGACTCTGTAAAAAGAAAGACGAATATGCAAATATAGAGATTAAAGAACAAGGACAGGAAAGAGATAAAAAAGAGTAACTAATCAGCATTGTGTACACAAAATTTTTTAGCACAGTTGCAAATGACTTATTTGTTTTTGCTGTTGTTTAAAGTCACACCAAGTAATACATTTTTTAAGTGAAACTGTCACCCAAGGAAAAAAACCGTTATCAATACCCAATGCCTCTACTGCCTCATCACAACTCTACAATGCCATGCAATGGTGCTTTGTTAACGACCAGGATAGAAACTTTTCTCAAAAGTTACCAATGGAAAAATACCAAATTGCCAAATATAAAATAGGCTTTTTGTCAGTCTTCTCCTATGACAATTCTTTAGTATTTTACACTATTGAACACACCCTCCTTAATTCACTCCATTGATTTTCTTTTGACCACACAAACCACTCTCCTTTGTTAGCTCATCTTCCTTCCAAACCACTTAAGATGAGTGATCTTTTTCCTCCTCTCTCACCTCTTTTTCTCCTCTCTCACCACCCTCCCCCACTTCCACTCACTCCTGAAATCTCTTTCAAACCCACAGCTTCAAACATCACCTTTATAAACAGGATTCCCAAGTTTTTATCTCTAGCCCTCCTGTGGGCGCTCTCTCGCTTCCCTCTCTCTCTTGCTCTCTCACTCTCTTTCCCTCCCTCTCTCTCTCTCTCTCTCTCTCTCTCTCTCTCTCTCTCTTCTCTCTCTCTCTCTCTAGCTCTCCTCCTTTCCCGCCCTGCCCCAAGCTCTGAAATCCACATTTTTAAATACTTTTAGTACACACTCAACCTGGATAACCTACTAAGCACCTCAAACTCAAGACAACAGGGCTACTACCATTTTCCCTAAAAATCTACTCCTCCTTTTGACTTAAGAATTTCTATCAGCTGCTCCACAATTCACCTAGTATTTCACATAAGAAACTTTGTCGTTACTTATCTTGGAGTCCCTCACCCTTCCTTCACCTCTTACAACCAATTACTTGCCAAGTTCTGTCAAATCTATTTCTCAAACCATCTGCCTCCTCTCTACTTTGGTTGCCATCATCCTTATACATGCCCTTACACACTATCTGCCTGGACAACAGCCTCTTAACAGGTCTTCCTGCCTTTATTCTCTGGCCTTCAGTCAACCCACCACACTGCTACTAGATTTAATTTCCTTATCCAAAGATCAAGTCATGTCACTCCTTCACCCAGAATGTTTCAATGTCATATATGGCACATCAACTACTATTTAAAATCTATAGCTTGGTATTCAAGGCCCTTCACAATCTTGTATCCCCTACTGTTTCAGCATTATCTCTGAATATTCCTTTCCATAGTCTCAACCCTATAAAACCACACATTTCCCTGCCCTCCTAACCTTTATGCTGTTTCCTATGCCTAGCATGCCCTCACACCATTTCAGAAAAACCTGGAAAGACTTAAAACATGAACTGATGCTGAGTGAAGTGAGCAAAACCAGGAGTACATTATACACAGTAACAGCAACATTTCATAATGTTCTCTATCTCTTGTTTGGTCATAAATGCTTCTCTTCTTCATAAATCTGACTCCAATTATTCTTTAAAGTACAATCCAAGCTTTTCATGAGCCCCTTAGTCAGTAAGGAACCCTTCCCCCTACCCCAAACTTCACATAGCTCTGTAGTTCTCCCATGAACTTTCCATGGATTATAAATTATCTGTACATGTGACTGTAAAGCCCATAAGACAGAAGCTCTCTATCTTAATCTAAAAAACCCTAGTATCATGGTTAGAGTGGCAGATTTGGAATCAGGCAGACAAGGGTTCTAATCCTGCCTCTAACACTCTACTAAATCCCTTGGAACCATAGTTTAGCCTAAGTCTTAGTTTCCTCATCTGGAAAATGGGGATAATAATATCTGGGCATAGCTACTACACAGAATGGCTTTGTCTATGCCAAGTACACATGAAAGACTAAAAATAGCACAGGGGTTGCAGATCTGCCTTGGTAGAAGAATTTTCCTGACAGGGAGCTCCATGCATCAACGAAATCACAGTCTAGTCAAAAAAAAAAACCCACTAAGATTACAGACAATGTGACTGCAGAATTCAACATGGAAAGGAGGGAGACAATCCCGAAAATGGCTAAAAAATTAATTCAAAGCACAACAGTCTTAGTCTCATAGAAAATGAGATGAGTTGTTTTGTAAGGTGAAGGAAACTACTGTAATGCTAAGACTAACTTGCTAGAGAGAATGTAATCCCACAAAACTACAACAAAACCAAGAGGACATTTAGCTAATCACTCTCCAGAATTTAACTGTAACCCTTGGAGCCTTTTATTATCATTCTCTTTAAAGACACAAGGACCCAAGTATATAATTACAGTAAATGAAATAATAGTTTGCTTTTCCTACTCACCTCTATTCTAATATAGTCCACCTTATTTGGTTAGGAAGGAAAAAAAGAAAGAGATGGCTTAAAGCAACAAGCAAGTGAGACCAAGGATGGCCCCAGACAGAAATGGAGAATCAACACCACAGCAAAATGCAGGAGGTTATTCCAGATGGCACGATCCTGCCATGCCAAGAAATAAGCTCTGACATATCAAGTGCCGCCACCACATGGAGAAACAGACAATTCCTGGGTGCTAGACAACATGGGGCTGGAGGAGGAACATTGAACTTGAGCGAGAAGCTAGAAGGAGCCTATAAAAGGTCTGGAATCAATAGAATGAACAATTCCAATATGCATCTTCAAGGATCACAGAAAAAGCTGCATAGTTAATGGAAGAACCTGTACTCTGTCAGCGGCAGTGTGACTTGAAGCAAAGAAGGCAGAATCAAAGAACAGTGTGTGGGGGGGGGTACACCATGACTATAAAAAGATGCACAAATAGATTAATGAATGTGGACTAGAAGAAGATAAAGAATAATTAATAAGCACTATCTACACACACACACACACACACACACAATGTTTAGCATAAAGTGCTGCAAATGGTTTTTCTGGTGTTTTGTTTTGTTTTGTTGTGCAAGGCCAGATTGTTGATTCCAAGGCCTCATGGAAAAACTGGGAATTATGAGACATGTACTTACCACACAAAATGTGACGACACTTGGTTCTAATGTTGTTTCTGCTGTTAATCATGACCTTGGCCAAGTCATCGCATCTAGTCAGCCTCCTCAAACTCCTGTCCCTCCCTACCTTCCACATAGTGGCCACCACTAAGAGGCAGAATGTGCACTCCAACATCCATGAGAGTCAGAGTGCTTTGTATCCATACACAATTCACAGGATCACAGATGTAGAACTAGAAAGTCTCCTAGAGGCCTTCAGGTTCACACAGCTATTAAAGACCTAAGGCAGAACTGAAACTCAGGTTTTTCCAACTCCAAAGCTACCTCCAGTGTTTGAATGGAATCGACAGAAAAGATGACCTGTAAGCAGTCCAGACTAATGGAGTTACTAGGTGGTCACTCAGAATCATAATTGTTACAAGGTCTCTCCAGTTGACTGCTAAAACAATCCAGGTTAAAAGGTCTGGTCAGCAGCATGGCGGGCCCCAGCAAGTGCCAACCAAAATCGGACCAGGGGAGATCACGTGTTAAAAAAAAAAAAGTCTTCATAAGCTAACTGACACAAACACCTTCCATGCCTGAAACTTCCAGGCTTCATCCTGGGCAGATGGGCAGATTCCAAACCCCAGCATCTCCTGCAAGAGAATATGCCTCAAGGTGAAACAGTTACAGCAATGCACTGAATATGGTTTAAGGGAGAAAATACTTATTCTTTGGAGTGAAAGCAATAGAAGACAGTAAGTTAAATCTCAAAATTACTAGGTTAGCTAACGCAAGAGAAACTTGGGAAACTCACTAGAATAGCCCCTTTCTCTATCTCCATCTTCCCCTCTAAAACTTCAGCAATAAAGTTAACATAGTTCAATTTTGATTCTGAAGAGAACTAAAATTTGAATTTGCCTTAGACCTTATGATCCAAAGCACCAGACCCTGAGTATCATTTGCCTCCTTTGAAAAATTGCTCTTCTTAGATAATGGTAATAAGCTAAACTGTCCCTTTTCCCCATTTTTTCACCTTCTCCCCTAAAGTAAGTGTCTTGCAAAAGTTACTTTCTTATTACAATTCTTATATACAATTCTTATTCAGCAATTTATTATACTCAGGTCTTTTCCATCCTTGAATAAATGAAAAAAAAAATGAGACAGAGCTTTGCTTACAGCGCAACTCTACTAAACGTGACCTGAAGCAACAGTGAGGAAGCCTATGGTAATTCAAACAAAACTCCAGGTCCAGTGTTTCCCCAACTCAATAAAGGAAATCACATGATAAACAGAACTAACTATAGCCCAACTCCAAACCTAGCCACAATAGCCCCAAACACTTTCATGGCTTATTAGGAATCCAACCCATGGGAGGCATCCTAGCATGTTGGAAACACAACAGGCAGATTATATACCAACATCTGGGTACTGACTATGGTCCACTGATGAGAACTGCCTCCTGCCTTTGGGAGGATCAGAGCTCATCCTCAGCAGCCAGAGGGATAAAGTGGGATTTTCTGAAGTTTCAAAGGCATTTTAAATCTCAATGCACTGTTGTTCTGCAGCACTAATGAGTTATCACATAGCTAAAACACCTTAAACCAAGCTAAGGGCTTATTTATTTTATATGATCAGGAAGATGACAACACTCAACAACTCAACACTATTCATCAATGAAACACTAGGTACATGGAATACCCACAAATAAACCTCATTTCTAGGTAGGTTAAGTATCTAGTCATTTTTCCACTGAAGGTTAATCCTTCCCCCTACATTAGTTTCAGGATCTACCTCTTATCAAAAGCTATGCCAACTGATTATTATAATGACAACTATCATCCCATTATAATAACATTATTGCACTTTCTTTAGCACTTGACATCTGTTGGCTGATCGCTTTAACTAGTACATAAGCAACAATTATGTAGCATTCTCCTTTCCTACCAATGCTCCAATGTGACTCCTAATGCTAAATCCAACTGTAGCAAATTGATGACTCCTCATTCACCTGCAATTTCTACACTAGTCACACTGCCAGAAAGGGTGGCTATTCTTGTTCCCAAGGTGTGGAACTGGGACAAAACAAAATGAGAAAGCAAGCTATTTATTGCTGAAAACCTCAATGCAGCATGAGGAGTCACACACAGGTCCCTGCTGAGGAACAAACCAAGTCAAATCACAGTGCCACATATCACAACACAAGAAGAAGATGGGAGGTAGGAAAATACATTTCTCCACAGAGATTTCTCAAATAAATGGTTTAAAGAAAGCCATTTTGCTAGCTCTCTCTCAAACACTTTTAAACACTGTAAAAGATGGGACTGACAGCAGTTGGGGGAAAGGAGAAATGACCATTTAAAAGACTGTATTGTGAGGAAGAGACATCACCTGGAGCACTGAATCTCAGGCAGAGGCCACCTGAGGCAAAGAAAGAGGCATAAGACAAGAGGCCAGACCCACTGCCCATGACCAAAAGCCACTAGAATATATCCACCACACTTTTACAGAAAACAAGGTAGAGCAGGCTGTTGGATTTTATGACTGTGGAATATCAATGTGCCCAAATTATACACTAGTTCCATTAAAGTAAAGGTAATACCATGGTGAAGCTATAATATAAACACATTCACATGCCATTAAAAAAACCACCCTGTTTGGAGATGGGCTGGCTTGCTTTGTTCTTCAACCTGTAATACTGTATGCCTTTTTTTTTTCCCAAAGAGAGAAGCAAGGGAAGCAGGTTAACTGTATTTAAAATTGCTAGAGAATGTTGTAACCTTTGTGAAGCAAAAAAAAAAAAACAGCAAAGAAAAGAATTGGGCCTAGAAAAATTAAATAAGGCCAAATGATGTGCTAGAGCACTCAGCAGGCACTGGGTCCAGGTGCAGTCTGGGTAACAGTAGTGGTTCTAGAGATGCCTATATGGACTTCACTCGTTATGGCATCTAGAATTAAGCTTGCATAATCAGAATTATAGTTAGGTTAGAAGTCAAAAAATAAGAACTCTGCCTGCTTACTCAACGAGCTCCCCCATAAACCAAAACAAACAATTGCAGAATCTGCAGAAAAATAGTCCAGGAGCCTCCCCACTATCAGGTTGCTGCATTAATCTGCAGGATTCACCTAGCACATCAAGTATCCCCCTCTTTTTTCTTATCCCACTAAGAGAAAAGATATGACAAGGTTGAAAAGGTAGGCATTTAGATGGAAAGTAAGCAATATGTAACCAGGTCCTCTGGGCCTGTACTATTCATTAAGAGGAGGAAGTGAGAAAAAAAGAAAAGGAAAAAAAAGCGTGAACAGTAGACCAAGCAATCAATCTACAAGCACTGGAAAAGCTCCTATCATGTGCCAGGAACTGTACTAAGCACTGGAGAGACAAAGAAAGAAAATAATGCTTTCAGTTGACACTATCTCTCAAGGAAAAACAACATGAACATATATAAGAATATACAGAATAAATTCAATGTCATTAGGGAGGGAAAGCACACATTGGGAGATCAAGAAAGGCTTTATTCACATAGATGCTTGTTCCTGAGCTGAACCATGAAGGAAGACAGGTCCTCTCTGAGGAGGAGCTGAGGAAGTCATGTACCTTCCTGGGAGGCATGGGAGGCTGCCAGCATAAAAGCATGGAGACAGAAGGTGGAAGGACATGTGTGAGACCCAGAGAGAAGACCAACTTTCCTAGAACATACAGTATGAGAAAGGGGAATAATGTAGAATGAGGCTAGTAAGGTAGGTGGGGGCCAGGTTGTGAAATGTAGTAAGAGCTAAAAAGAAAAGACTAGGTTTTACCTTAGACACAATAGAGAGCCACTGAGGTTTATTAGAGTGGCATGGTCAGACATACACTCAAGGAAAATGACTCTGACAGTTACATGTAAGATAGTTTTTGAGTGGTGAGAGACTTGAGGCCAATTAAGGAGATCAATTAAGAAGTCACTGCAATAATCTGGGAGAGGCAGAATGAAGTTCTGAAGTAAAGTAGCTAGTTCTGTAAGTAAAGGGGGTCTAATATGGAAGACAGGAATGCAGAAACATCAAGATTTGGCAACTGACTGGAGGAAGAGCAAGGTAAGGAGTCAAGAACAACAGGGATGTATAAACCTGTAAGACTGTAAGAATGGTGGTTCCTTTGATAGAAAGAGGAAAGTTTGGAAGAGGGGCGTGCTGGGGCTGAAGAATGGGAAATAATAACTTCTATTTTAAATACGCTGAGTTTAAAATGTTACAGAAGGAGCTAGTGTTGCAGGCCTGGAGCTCAGGGAAGAAACTGGGCTGGACATATAGATCCAGCAATTATTTGCATAGAGTTAATAGTTAATTAAACCCATGGGAGCTGATGAGGTCACCATGAGAGAGAATGCAGTGAGAGAAGTCCCTGGACAGGGAACATCCATAGTTACGGGGCATAAAATTGGATGACGAACCAGTAAAGGAGATTGAAAAGGAGTTGTCGGGGCAGCTAGGTGGCGCAGTGAATAGAGCATCAGCCCTGGAGTCAGGATGACCTGAGTTCAAATCCAGCCTCAGACATATAACACTCACTAGCTGTGTGACCCTGGGCAAGTCACTTAACCCCAACTGCCTCACCAAAAAAAAAAAGAGTTGTCAGACAGGTTGGAGGTAAACCAGGAAAAAAGTAATGTCAAAAAAACCCAAAGAGAAGGCATTCAGAAGAAGTCACTAGTATTTTTAAAGGTAGCAAAGTGGTCAAGAAGGATAAGAACCAAGAAGTAAAAAAAAAAAGAAAAAAAATTCAAATTTGGTAAATAAGAAACTGTTGGCAACTTTGAGGGAGCAGTTTTAGATGACTGATAAGATCAGAAGCAAGACTGTAAAGGGTTAAGGAGAGAGGAGGAAAATAAAAAAACTTTTTTATTGAAGTTTAGCTGAGAAACAGGTGAAGGATATAGGATGATAACTGAGGTGATAACAGAATCAAGTGAATAAAGATGGAGGGAGGCATGTGAATATTTGAAGGCAATAAAGAAGGTACCAATAGATAATGAGAGAATAAACAGTAAAGGAGGAAGATGACTGAAAAGACTGGAGAAGAGGAGATCATGGGCATAAGCCTGTAATGTGACCATCATAGTTAAATACAGTTCAACAAGTGTTTTCACATCCATCATTTTATCTGATCCTGGAAACAACTGTCTGAGGCTGGCAAGGGAAGTATTATTATTCCCATTTTACAGATGAGGAAAGTGTGATGCTTATTTTAGAGAAACTGTCCTGCCCAAGAGGAGTCATGCTTACTTCAGAAGGGGAGCTGATAAGATAAATGATCAGGCTTCCTGGTTTGATCTTTACTGGCAAGATGCCCACCCTGCAGTTTCTTTCCATTCAGCTAGAACGTAGTCCTCAACCTCCTAGAGACATTTCCAAATATGGGAGGGTAAGATGCAGTAGCATCGGAAGTGCAAAATGATGGTTAAGGTAATGAATGAAGCCAGTGACAGCTAAAACACTCTGCATCCTGGGTCTATCTGTTCATCCCTTCTAAGGTGTGAGCACTTTCATCAGTCTGAAATCTAAGTTTTATGCTCAAAGATTGTAAGAAAGCCATGGATCCACTCAGGTAGCAGATAGATACCTTTGAGATTGTGCCACCAAGCAAAGGTTTGTATGTGGCAGGGAAGGTCTCTGAGGAATCCCCTACATTCCAAGGCACAGGCTTTCAGGATATTAATCCATGACCATTGTGAGCACTTTACAATATTTACTCAATGTGGATAAAAGACATTAAATTACAGTCAAGAACTCTGAGAGCCTTTCCAATTCTATTCCCCACTTACCTCTTTGTTAAAAAGATTTGTAACCTGAAGACAATGCCAGCTGACTAAAAGTATGAATAATGCTGAGCAGAGGATGGGTAGCTGAACCACACTTGCCAACAGAAACTCCTTTATAAGGTCTTCTCCAGCCTGGACCTCAATTTACCCCATTTGTAAAGAAAGGAACCCACTTCTAGAAAAGACCATACGGGAGAAAAGGATAAATGAACAGCTTTAGTCAGTAAAGTGTAAGAATGCTGGCCAAACCAAAGACCTAAAGGGCATGGATTGAGTAGCTTAACTTCTACAAATGGGACAGGGAAAGCCAAAGCTGAAACACTATAATGCTTCTCTTCTGCCCCACATATGATACTGAGAACAGCTCTGGAACTCAAATCAGAAAATCAGGCTCAAATCCCTACTCTGGCATCTGCCACCTATGCCAAAGCTTCTTCAGCTCTCTAGGTCACAGCTTGCTGATCTATAAAATCAAAGTGCTAGAGTATGGTATTGTGGACATAAACCAGCTGAACTTGGGAGTCCAAAAGAACAGGGTATGAATGCCACCCATGACATTTATTAGCTGTGTGATCCTGGGCAAATCACCTAACAGTCTCCTCATCTGCAGAAAGAGAAGGTCGTCTCCAATGACCTCCATGTTCCATTCTAGCTCTTGATCCTATGATACAAAGAATCCAATGGCTGTTGTGCCATTGTGAAGAAAAGTGATCCCAGAGAAAACTTATATGAACTGATATGAAGTGAGCAGAACACAATAACAGTAATATTGTACAACGATCAATTGTGAATGACTTATTCTCAGTAACATAATGAAATGATCCAAGACAATTCTAAAGGACTTATGATGAAAAATGCTATCCACCTCCAGAGAAAGAACTGATGGAATCTGAATGCAGAGCAAAGCATAATTTTTTAAACTTTATTTTTCTTGTTTTTCATTGGTCTGTGTTTTCTTTCACATGACTGATGTGGAAATATATTTTATATGACTGCTCATGTATAATCTATATCAAATTACTTGCCTTCTTAAGCAAGGGGGAGGAAAGGGAAGAAGGGAAGGAATCTGGAACTCAAAAATTACAAAAAATGAATATTAAAAATTGTTTTTACAATAAAAACATTCTTTGAATGTTTAAAAAATACAAAAAAAAATCTTTAGGATTAAATTATTTAGTATCCATTCATTTTTAGTCTTTACTTCAAAAGTCCTTTTTCCAATGTAATTTTATTGTATTACGATCAGTAAAAGATGAATTTTTTTTTAAAAAAACTGATCCCAGAGTCTAGACAAGAGCGTCTTAGCCACCCAGGGAAACTATGGAAAGACTATATAAACAGCAGCTTCCTCTACAATGATCAATGATTGGAATCTAGTTAACAATCTGTCTTTTCTGGGTCTTGCCATTTGTAGAAAAAGTCCCACATGATGAAGGGTGAAAGGATTTTTTTTTTTTGAGAGTAGGGTATGGTTAGACATTGGTCTGTTCATCTACATTTTGATACTTAATATTCCTAGCAAACATCCTCAATACTGAAACAATGAAAAGCAAGCGAATGCTGCAAGGGAACATTTGTGAGCTGTGAGAGGGAAAAAGAAAAAAGGATAGTCAGGATAGGAGATATTACCCTGCTAAAGTTTCGCTGAAATGCAGATTTCCCTCTAGATACTATATTACTTTGCCCCTTGGCTGACCATATTTAAGTAATAATTTTATTCAATATATTTTCCTTTCATTTTTGTTTGTTCACCTGAAGTTCCCCTACACAAAAGTCATTAATGCAAAAGGTCTATAGGGCCAAACTGATCCCTAAATCCTCATGGCTACAACCAACTGGCTACACAGGAACATTTGAAGCAGTTACTCTGCAGGGAGAAAACATCGAATCTGCTCTGCTATCCTGCCCTGGACCTATGCAGAAAATGCTAAAGTCAAAGCAGTTTCTAAAACCCACCATTTTGCTTGTAATGAAGCTTGACAGTCCTAGGAAATTAGAATACTAAAAAGTTTAGTATATAATCAATCAAAAGCACATATTAAGCACCTACTTATAGGCTAGGCAAACGAGGATACAAGGGCAAAGAATGACACAAAAGAACCTATAGCAACAAAGATCAGTAAACTTGTGAGCTAGGCTTTCTCCAAAGCCATCATAACATCTTTTTTTAAGTACCTAATACATGCAAGAGAGTATGCTGGATCCTATGGGGAACACAAAGATAAGTAAAGCAAAGTCCTTGTCCTCGAGAAGCTTATAAGCAGTCTACAATGACTGGGCTTTATGCTGCATGCAAATAGGAGAACTGAACATAAATGGAAAAAAAACCCCACAAAACATTAAAGGCCTCATATGCGCAAGGCACATATAAAAACAAAAAAGAAACAGCCCCTGATCTCAAGAGACTTACATCAGATTGAGGTGATACCACCTATAAGTATATACAAATAACACAAAAATAATCCAAGAAAAAAAGTGCCAATCACAAAGGAATCAGGAAATAAAGAGGTACTTGAGCTAAGGATTCTAGGAAGAGGTAAGGAGGGAACTCCTGACACAACGAATCACTTGGGCAGAGGCAAGGAGGTAGAGGACAAGATGTCTTATTCAAGGAATAGCTATCTGAGAAAGACTGTGAAGGGGAATAACATGAACTAAGGCTGGAAAAGCTAAATGGGAGCCAGTCTGAAGGGGGCTTTAATTGCCACACTAAGGAGTATCTTATCTAAAAAGAAGACAAAGCCAGTGTAGATTTTTGAATAGAGTGAAGTAACATGATCAAGAGTGGCAAAGTGGATGGAGTACTGGGCCTGGACTCAGAAAGATCTGAGTTCAAATCAGCCTCAGAAACGTAATACCTGTGTGACCTTGGGCAAGTCACTTCAATTTCTGTTTGACTTAGTTTCCACACCTGTAAAAAGGGGATGATAATAGCACCTACCTCCCAGAGTTGTTTTAAGGATCAAAGGAGATAATGACTGTAAAGCACTCAGCACAGTTCCTAGCACATAGTAGGTGCTAGATAAAGGCTAGCTATTATTATCATTATCATTATTACAGTTTTTATTATCTGTGTTTTAGATATAAATGTGGAAGGTTCTGTGAAAGAGAGATTGGAGGAGAGACCAGAGGCAAGAATACCAATTAGGAGGCTACTGCAAAGTCCACACAAGAAGTAATAAATGACTAAACTAGGCAGAGGTTGTATGAGTCTAGAGAAGGGGACAGACACAGTAGACGCTGTGGAGGTCGATTCAATAAGATTTGGCAAGTGATCGGGCATGGGAATCGAAAGCGAGAGAAAAGTCAAGGATGACTCCAAGGTTATGAACCTCAGTTACTGCTAAGATGGTGAGACCACTTTCCCAACTACCACAGAGAGCAACACCATCTCCCCAGGCCCTCCTCAGGCTCACAACCTAGGGGTCATCCTGGATTCCTCACTATCTCTCACCCTCCAAATCCAAGCTGTTACCGAGGCCTGTCGATTTCCCCTTTGCAACATCTCTCCAATAAGCCCCCTTCTCTCCTCTGACGCTGCCAACACCCCATGCAGGTCCTCTCCACCTCATGCCTTGATCACAATAACCTACAGGTGGGTCTCCCTGCCTCAAGTCTCTCCCCACTCCAACCTAGTCTTCACTCAGCCACTCAAGTGATTTTCCTAAAACACAGATCTGATCATGTCACACTCCCTTATTCAACAAACTCCAGAGGCTTCCTTTTACCTCCAGGAGTGAATACAGAATGCTCTGTGTGGCATCCAAAGCTCTTCCCTCCTACCCTACCAGTTTTCTTACACCTTGCTCCCCAACACATACTCTGAACTAGTGACAATGGCCTTCCTGGCTTTTCTGTGAACAAGACACTCTATTTCTTGGGTTCAGGCATTTTCTCCAGCTGTCCCCTAGGTCCAAAATGTTCCTCCTCCCACCCTGGGCTTCCTTTAAATGTCAATGAAAATCCCACCTTCTACAGGAAGATTTTCCTAATTCCTCTTAATTCCAGTGCCTACCTGAAGTTAAGTATTTCCTATTTATCCTGTAAGTAGCTTGCTTTGTATATATTTGTTTGCATTCCCACCCAGGAGATAGTAAGCTCCTTGAGGACAGAGAAGATCTTTGGCCTCTTTTATAATGGTCTATAACAGCTGCATGCAAAGATAAAACAGACCAATAGGAGAATGGTATTTAAATGAAAAAATATTAAAGGCCTATCATATGCAAGGCACTGAGTATATAAAAACAAAAATTTAAAAATCCCTGGTCTCAAGAGAATTATATTAGCACTTAGCACAGTACCTAGCACACAGTAGGTGCTTAACAAATGTTTATTGAGTTGAAGTTTTGTTGTAGAGTTCTGCTTCTGGGAGCCAAGATGGCAGAGTAAAAAGATAGTCACTCTCACTCTCCCCTATCAACCTCTGAAAACCCAGAAAATATCACCCCAGAAAAAAAAAACCCTGGAACACCTGAACTAGAAGAAAGACGAGGAGCAGCAGTGCAGCAGCCCAGCAAACAGGTCTCCCAGTGCCTCAGCAAAAATAAGGGAGGCAGAACTACAAGGGGTCCCAGGCAGATAAGTACCCTGCGGCATTCATCTGAAAGGAGGTGAAGAAAACAACCTAAAGGCTTCCTAAAGCCCTGGCCTTGCTGATTCCAACCCAACACCAGGTGAGCTGACGGAGCCCTGCAGCCTCCAATTGTGAAGAAATCCTGAAGCCCAGGTGGTAGAGCAGGCAAACACCAACACCTGGACCTCCGAGTGCCTCAGTGAGGGCAGGGGGAACCGGTGGAAACCAGCTCAGAAAACCACCAGGTGCCTCGGCACTCTACACAAAGGAATCTCCCAGTGCATTAGCAGAAATGAGGGAGACAACACTGCAGGGGGCCCCAGGCAGATAAACACCTGCAGCACCCATCTAAAAGGAGCTGAAGAAAGCTAAAGGAAAGGAAAAGCAGGCAACCTAGAATTGCCTGAAAGTTCCAGCCTTGCTGATTCCAGCCCAACACGAGGTAAGCTGCCAGAAACCTACAGCCTCCAATTGCCAGCATAAGAGGCCCCAGCACGCAAAGCCAGTGACCAAGACCTAGGCTCCCAACACAAGAAGCTTGGGTCAGTACCCTCTGTTCCCCAGCAGGAGAGCTCAATCTCTTTAAAGGCCAGGGAATAAAGAAACACCATGAGTAAAAAGAAATGTACCATAGATTCATATTATGAGAAGAGTGAAGATCAAGACAGAAATTCTGAAGAGGACAACATTGTCAACAAACCCACATCTGCAACAACAAAAGGGAATATGAACTGGTCTGAAGCCCAAAAAGCCTTCTTAGAAGAGCTTAAGAAGGATTTTAATAGTCAAATGAGAAAGGTAGAAGAGTCCTTCAAAAATACAATTGGCCAACTGGAAAAAAAATACACTGAAGAAAACAAATCCCTAAAAACCACAATTGGCCAATTGAAGAAGGAAGGACAAAAACTAACAGAAGAGTACACTGAAGAAAACAAGTCCATAAAAAACACAATTGGCCAGTTGAAGAAGGAAGTACAAAAACTAACAGAAGAAAACAATCTGTTAAAAATAGAATTGGACAAATGGAAACTAATGTCTCTATGAGACAGCAAGAATCAGCCAAACAGAAACAAAAAAATGAAAAAATAGATGAAAATGTAAAATACCTCATCAGGAAAACAACCGACCTGGAAAACAGACTCAAGAGAGACAATTTAAAAAAAGAGCCTGGACAGTATCTTTCAGGAAATCATAAAGGAAAACTTCCCGGAAGTCCTAGAACCAGAAGGGAAAATAACCATAGAAAGAATATACCACTCACCACCTGAAAGAGATCCCAAATTGACAATGCCAAAGAATATAATAGCAAAATTCCAAAATTACCAGATGAAAGAGAAGGTGCTGCAAGCAGCCAGAAAGAAAGAATTTAAATATCATGGAACCACAGTCAGGATTACACAGGACCTTGCAGCTTCTACATTAAAAGACCGCAGGGCATGGAACTTGATGTTGTGTAAGGCAAAGGAACTTGGATGACAGCCAAGGATCAACTACCCTGCAAAAATGAGCATGATTTTTCAAGGGAGGAGATGGATATTCAATGAAATAGGGGACTTCCAAACCTTCCTGATAAAAAGACCAGAGCTCAACATGATCTTCAAGTACAAGATTCAAGAAAGATATAAAAAGGTAAATGGGACAGAAAGATGCAAAATGTTGCTCATGAGGGCGGACTGTTTACATCACTACAAGGGAAGATGGCACTTACAACTCTTGAGAACTGCACTGTTATTACACCTTGTTAAAGGAGTTTACATAAAGAGGGTGGATATTAGTTGACTTTGACGTAATGATAAAAAAAAATCTAATCAAGTGGGTTAAATGGATCCAAAGAAGTGTTTCAATTTGATCTTAGAAAATGTACTGAGTTGAACTGAAATATAAAGAGTTCTATTTTGGGCCAGGTAAGTGGTTTAAGATACCCAGGAAATATTTAAGTGAAGATGTACGGTAGAAAGTTGGTAATATGGGACCAAAATTCAAGGGAAAGTTTAGGACTAGTTATTTAGATTTTGGATAAAATAAAGATAACTGAACCCAAGAAAGCTGATAACAGCAAGCGAGAGAGTGTGGAGAGAAGGGAGGAGGGCCCAGGTCAAAACCTTGGGGGATTGCTCTTATTTACTGAGTGAGAGGAGGATGATCCAGTAAAAGATTGAGAAAGGTTTTCAGACAAACAGAAAGCAAACTTTGTAAACCAAAGAGAAAAAGCTCGTAAAGCAAAATTATAGAAAGTTCACTTGTTCCCTGACTAGTCACAAAACAGAGGCAGAAGGCCTGGCCCTCCCCAAAAGAAAAATCCAATCACCAGGGAGTAGCTGCTATATACTTTCCTGAATGTTAGCAATGTGCAGGCTGCTGACCAGCACCTGGTAGGATTCATCAAATGATCTCTTTTGAGAAATTCTATAAGATTTTAAAAGCAAAATTCCACTAATTTATGCTCTATCCAGAATTTGTAACCTAATTTTCCCAAATACTTTTTTCATAAGGTAATTACATCTTTAAAATCTTCAATGGCTCCAAATTTCCTACCTTATCAAGTCTAAATATCTCTGCTTGATTTTTCAAGTCCTTCTGTACCATGATCCCAGTCTACTTGATTTTCTTTCACATTACTCCTAACCTGCTATGTTCTTCGGCCAAAATCTGCCTTCTCACTGTCCCACGGTCCCCTCCTCGACCTTGCTCATTCCTAACGCAGTAACTTCATTCAAGCTGGTCTCTTAAACTACCCAAATCCTACCCGGTCCTTCAAGTCCCAGTTCAAGCACTAACTCCATAACTACTACAGCCCACCATCATCTCCCTCTTCTTTGGATTTCTACAGCACTTCAGCTTGCTGGAGAATGCCACGTACTTCTCCCACCATCGGCCTTGTTTCCTCTAAAAGACTAAGAATTCCTAAGGGACTAATACTGGGCTGAACACATAGTAAACACTAATAAGTACTTGTTGGTTGGACGACTGGTGAGCATTCCAGGATGAGCTAAAGTTCATTTTTTTTAAGTTACAAAGAAGTTTATGAAAGAAACAAAAAGAGCAAACAAGAATGTGGGGGCTACACTGGTTTTCTGTACATTTACTGGAACCTATTAACGTGCAAACAACACGTACTATTTTGAATCCTCCTTTTCCATTCATTAAAGCAGATCCCCAAGGATAATTTTTTGCTAACAAGGGTAACCTAGTCAGTGTTACTTAAAATATACTGAGTACATAGTTAAAACTAATAACTGAATTTCTTTCATTTTCTACCAATTCATATTGGCCTTCCTCTAAATTAGCAAGGTTTTATTTTATTTGCTTTGTTTAGAGAACTGTCTGCCTTATGGGAAGAGTACTAAGATTTTTTTGTTTTTAAACACTCAATTTGGGGTCTCTGGCCCCCGTAGCACATGGAACTACTTCCACATCTTAAAAGGAAATCATGAGACTATTTCAGGGACAAAATCAGGGTCAGCATATTTAACTTCACCTTCTTGACTTTGTACAGGGACTAGATATGGGTACAAAAAATTAGAAAGAGGGCATGACAGAGTTCAGAGTTCCCTTAACAAGCTAATTGCTTTGAATTTGGCTGAAGAGAGGAAGGCAAATCACATGGGCAATGCCTGTGATCACAGTGCCACAAGGAAGTGTCTGTACCATTATGCTTCTAAAATCCTAAAGATCTATACCATCCCCCAAAAAATAGGGTTCGGGAATTCTTCTCACTTATCTAACTAGAGAAAAACCTGTAAAAGTAGCAACAAAACCATACGGGAAAGAAGAGATTAAGGAATCACAGGGGATTCTTGAAACCTGACCCTTTCTTCCTCTCATTTCCCTAGGAGTCATGTTTTACTCTGTTGATACACACCAAATGAGAAAAATCACATGGCGGGCACCAGTCCAGTGTGGGTGGTACCAAACTCAGTCTCAGATAAGGGGTTCCAAGTCAGATCAATTATACGTACTTCTCTTGCTGATTTTTTGTGTGTGCAACAGTAAATATTTGCTTTTAGGGCATCCGATGACGACCACTGCTCTATCCAATCAGGTATTCTACTTAAAGCATGGTCTAGGGTTTGGGGCTTAAGAAAGTAAGAGGAGAAAAACTGAGGCAATGAAGGTTCTTACTTTTTTATGTACTGAGAGGGGATTTCAGGCCATCTCCCCTGAGTTTAGAAGAATAGGCTTTCAATTTCAACAGGAGTAATATAAGCTAGATAACAAGAATTTCTCCCAGTGAGAGCTATGAAACAGTGGATAAAAGACCAAGGGTGTTGGTGACTTCTTCCCTAAAGATCTCGAGTTACAGTAACACCAATCACACCCCCTTCTATCTGTAGAGTGCTTTTAAGCTATCAAAGTGCTTTCACAACCACATCTCATTTTAGTTTCACAGCTTGTTTTCCTTGGAGGCAGGAAAGACAAGATCCAGAGAGATCAAGTAATTTGTTCCAGATCAGACAGCCAGTCAGTCCATGTGAGAGCTGAGGGCTCGAACCCAGTTCTCCTGACGCCTGGGTCCAGTGGTTCTTCTGGTGTACCTGAGACTGCCATCCTCCTCGTCTATGTGGAGGTGGTCCTGCCAGAATGAGACTTGTGTGATCCTTCTTAGTCTAAGGATTTTATAGTTTCAGAGTTCAGTGGAGGAACCAAGGATCCAAATGGTCCCTTACACACTCAACTGGGGAGAGGGGGAAGAGTAGGGTTTGCTGTTCAGAATATCTAAGGTACTTAAAAACTCCTTAAGCTTTTATTGGTTTCTATCTATGGCTGTATTTAAACTGTAAACTATCAATGTTTTCTTCTATTTTGATTATCCCCAGGTACATTGTTTCAACTGAACAGAAACTTGCTCTTATTTTGGAACTCTGGGGACTACAGAGTCCCCACAGGAGTTTCCTGGAAATAAAATATATATGCCTCTTAGGCTAAACAAATTCAGAGATAAACAAATTCTACAGAGGTACATTTAAAAAAAAGACTAAACTTAGATATCCAGCTTGCACAATGGAACCTCCCAGGTCCTCCTCCCTAGGTTTCCAGCTTGCACAAAGGAACCTCCCAGGCCCTCCTCCCTAGGTTTCCAGGGCTCCTCCCCCAGCTTCAAGCTTCCTGCAGAGGCAGCTTTGCAGACAGTCTACTTCCAGAAGAAGAGGTGGATAGGTGGGAGGTGAATTCACTGATGAAAAAAATTTGCTGGGAAAGATGATGTTTCATTGCATTCAATGATAAGAAGTACCATAAAAATGCATAATCAGAGACTCCAACTGTGCCAGGATCCACAACAGTGACATAGCCAGGGGCCTCTTTAACCTGCTCACAGAGCAGCATACAGAATTACTAACCCTCCTGGTTTCTCTGTGGGTGGAAAATGCAGAGTGGGCTAAGCAATAGATTCAATACCCAGAGATATAAAAGTCTGAACTGCAGGATACCAGGCCTTACCTAGTTGATTCGGTTATGAAATGAGAAACCCAAAAGGCCTGGGAGGCAAGTGATACATCAGAAAGCAAAGGATAAACAATTCCAGCTTTTCCTGGGCCCATACGGGTAGTCACCATTCATTCATTCACTCATTCATTAAGCAAGTATTAAGCACCTGCTAAAAGAAAAAGATACTATACACGTGATCTCTATCTCCCTATACAACTCCTTTACTTATTTTCCCAACATCGTTAAGAGTCCAAAGATGTCAAATTCATTTTAAAAGGACATCAAAGAAAAAATATTAACACTATATTCTGTTTTAGGCAAAAGTTGCCAAAGACAATTTTGTTTATTTTAACACTAACCTAACATTTAAGCATTTCTATCTTGGAAAGATGTCCCAATTGATTTAGATTATCCCTATGCCTTCCAACATGTCTTCCCCAATCAGAAACAACTTGAAGTCATATTTACTGGAACACTGAACAATGAAAAATATCATATTTTGTTTTGGTGGGGTTTTTTTGGCTAGGCAATAGGGTTAAGTGATTTGCCCAGGGTCACACAGCTAGTAAGTGTTTTGTGTCTAAGACCGGATTTGAACTCAGGTCCTCCTGAATCCAGGGCCAGTGCTCTATCCACTGCGCCACCTAGCTGCCCCCGAAAAATATTACATTAAAAGTAACTTTGGGGTTAACATTCTAAAACAATAGTCACAATTCTGTTCCTTTCTTAATCAGTCCCCCACATCTGACTGATGAGGGACTTCTCCCAGTGATCTAAAGATATCTCAATTACTTCTCAATGAAGAAGAGTGGTTCATAGTATCAAGGACTTTAGGTAATGGACAAAAAGGAGAGTGCCCTAAATTGGGTCAATATCTCAATCTCTTTAGGGTGGAGAAGGCAAAAATCTAAAATGACAAAGAATTCTTAGTTCAAAGTTTAGGTAATTCATTTGCCTAAAGAAGGTCCTTTGACCTACCTCACCTCCAGAGTTTTATTTAAAAGTTTTTAAATATTTTCCAAAAGGGGAACACAAATTGTTCGATACATTATCAGAAACACTATATCAATAGCTCTAATTAGAAACACAAATAAAACACATTACTCCTAAAAAACTTGAAGTACGCCATTTTTAGTTTCGAATTGTCTGAGTATAACAATAGTCAGTCAACTAGCATTCACTAAGAGCCTAGTATGCACCTACTACATACTGAGAATGCAAAGAAAGGCATACACACAAAAAACCAGCCCCTGCTCTCAAGGAGCTCACAGTCTAATGGAGCACACAACATACAAAAAACTATGCACAAATTACATAAATGTAGGACAAACTGGGGAAAATCTCAGAGAGAAGATTAAGGAGGGCTAGTAAAGGCTTCTTGAAGAAGGTGAGATTTTGAGAGACTATAAGGAAGCCCCCTAAGGAAGCCAGGAGACACAGGTGACAAGAGGGAATGTGCCAGGCAAAAGTACTAGCCAGTGAGAGAGCCCTGGAGACGGGCAGTCAGGAAATGGGAGAGTTGTGTCCATGGGAACAACAAAGAGGCCAGGGTCATTGGACTGGCAGTGTAAATGGAGAAGAGTGAAAAGGTAGAAAAGGGGCCAGGTTATGAAGGGCTATGAAAATCAACCAGAGGGCTTTGTACTTGATCCTGGAGGTAAGAGGGAGCCACTGGAATTTATTAACTAGGGGAGTGATATGGTCACACCTACATTTTAGGAAGTGCAGGATGAATGGGAGCAGGGAAATGCCTGAGCCAAGGACACCAACCAGAACGCACCAAGGCGGTTGCACTGTCAGAGGAGAGAAGGGTTTATGCATGAGAGTATATACGTAAGATGTTATGAAGGTATAAATGACAGGACTTGACAAATTATTAGATACAGAGGTAAAAAGTGAGGAGTCCAAGATGACACTAAGGTTGACAATCCGAGTAACTACAAGTACTCAGGAACATACTCTACAGTACAGGGAAGTTTGGAAGAGGAGAGGGTTTGTAGGAAAAAAATAATGAGTTGTGTTTTTTGGGGTTTTTTGTGAGGCAATTGGGGTTAAGTGACTCGCCCAGAGTCACACAGCTAGTGACTGTTATGTGTCTGAGGCCGAATTTGAACTCTGTTCCTCCTCATTCCAGGGCCTGTGCTCTATCCATGGCACCACCTAGCTACCCCATGAGTTGTGTTTTGAATACACTGAGTTTTTAATATGTCTACGGACAGTGGCTAAGAATTGGAAATTGAGGGGATGCCCAACAATTGGGGAATGGCTGAACAAGTTATGGTATATGAATATAATGGAATACTATTATGCTTTAAGAAATGATGAGCAAGCAGACTTCAGAAAAACCTGGAAAGACTTGTATGGACTGATGCTGAGTGAAGTGAGTAGAACCAAGAGAACATTGTACACAGTAATAGCCACACTGTGCAATGACTAACTAATTTTGATAGACTTAGCTCTTCTCAGCAATGTAAGACATCCCCAAAAGTCTCATGAAGAACTATGGAGTCTGAATGCAGATGGAAGCATACTATTTGCTCTTTTTTTTTTCCTTCTGTTTTGTTTTGTTTCTTCTTTCTTGTGGCTCCTCCTATTGGTTCTAATTCTTCTTTACAACATGACTAATGAGAAAATGTTTAATAGGAATGTATATGTATGCATGCCATCTTGGGGAGGGAGGTGGAGAGGAGGGGGGAAAATTTAAAACTCAAAAACTTACAGAAGTAAATGTTGAAAACAAAATAAATTAATAAAAAATTTAAATATATATATATATATGGACATCCAGTCTGAGATATCTAAAATGCAGTTGGAGATACAAGACTGGAAAAGGGAGAGAGGTTATCTGAGAGTCATCTACAAGGGGAAGATCATTTGAAATCTTAGGATTACTGAGCACTAGCAAGTGAAACAGTATAGAGGTAGGAAAGAAGAGGGCCCAGGACGGAGCCTTGGGAAATCCCCAAGATTAGTGGGCAAGATCTGGATGAAGAGTTAGCAAAGAAGACCTAGAAGGAGTAGTCAGACAAGTAGGAGGAGAATCAAGAGAGAAAAGTGTCACAATATACTATGGAGAAGAGAGAAGGTGACTGACAAAGCCAAAGGCTGCAGAGAGGTCAACAAAGATGAGGATTGAGAATGCCATTAGATTTGGTTATTAAAAAGAGCATTAGTAACTTTGAGAATCATTTCAGTTGAATAGCTGAGGTTGAAGGCTAGACAGCAAAGAATTTAGAAGCTGTTAATAAACAGCTAACAAGTAGTTAATAAGCATTTATTAAGTACCTACTATGTGCCAGATACTGTGCTGAGAGCTGGGGATATAAAAAAAGGTAAAAGCCAGTCCCTGCTCAGAACTCACAGCCTAAGAGGAGAGACTCCACACAAGCAAGACATACACAAAAAAATTTGGAAACAATCAAGAGAGAAGCCATTAAAATTAAGGCGGTTCAAAAAAGGCTTCCAGTAGAAGAAATATTTTAGAAGGAAGCCAGGGAAGTAGGGAGGCACTGATCAGAGGGAGAGCATTCTAGTTATAGGGAACAGCCAACAAAAATGCCCAGAAATGGAGTGCCTTGCTTGAGGAAAGAAACAGCTAGGAAACCAGTATCACTGGTTCTCATAGTACTAGAAGGTACTAGGGGCAGCTAGGTGGCGCAGGGGATAGAATGCTGGGCCTAGAGTCAGGAAAACTCATCTCCCTGAGTTCAAATCCGGCCTCAAGACACTTACTAGTCGTGTGACCCTGGGCAAGTCACTTAATCATGTTCGCCTCAGTTTCGTCATCAATAAAATGAACTAGAGAAGGAAATGGCAAACCACTCCAGTATTTTTGCCAAGAAAACCCCAATTGGGTTCATAAAGAGTCAAACATGACTGAAATTAACAACTGTATGAAGACTAGAAGGGGAGTGGCAAGTTATAAAAAGCTTTGAACACCAAAGAGTGGATTTCATATTGTGACAGAGATAACTGGAAGTTTATTAAGCCAGGGATGGGGAAGAGGGAGGAAGGTCAGGAAACAGAGTCAGAACTATATTTTACAAAGATCACTTTAACAGGTGAGTAGGACATGGCTTAGAATGGGGAGGCATTTGTAGCTGGGAAACAAACCAGTTGGCTATTGCATAGTAGTCCAAAGGTGATGTGATGAGGGCCTACATCAGGGTAGTAGCAGCATCAAAAAAGGGCTAAGAAGGGTTAGATGAAGTTAAATCCACAGGTATGTCAACAGATTGGCTATGGGGGGGGGGTGAAAGTAAAGCACAGAGGATAATACTTAAGTTGTGAGCCTGAGAGACTGGGAAGATGGTGATGCCCTCAATAATAACAGTTAAATTTGAAAGTAGAGAGATTTGGAAGGAAAGATAATGAGTTCAGTTTTAGACATGTTGAGCTTAAGGTGTCTATAGGACACCAATTTGAGATGTTCAATAGGCAGCTGGTGATACAAGACTGGAAGTAGGCAAGGAGGTTATAGCTGGATGAATAAATCTGAAAATCATCAGCACAGAGACAATAATTCAATCTATGGGAGCTGATAAAATCACCAAGTGAAACAGCATATAGAGAAGTCTCAGGACAGAGCTCTGTGGGATACCCATGGTTAGCAAGCATGACGTGAAGATGTAACAATGAGATTGAGAATGAACAGTCAAATACTTAGGAGAACCAGAAAAAACCGTACCATGAAAATTTAAAGAGAAAAGAGTATCAAGGAAAAGAGGGTGATCAAAGGCTGCAGGGAAGTCAAGAAGAATGAGGACTGAGAAAAGGCCATTAGATTTGGCAAAGCGTAGGCACATAAAAGGGAGGAGAAATATAAGACAATAGTTAGCACAGGGAGATGAATTGAGTAAGGGTTTTCTGAAGATGGGGAGACATGGGCATCTTTCTATACAGAAGGGAAATAGCCAATAGACAGGTAACAATTGAAAATTAGAAAAAGAGTAGGGATGATAGAGGGGGTAATCTGTTGGGATGGAATAGGATCACCTAAGCATGTAAAGGGGTTAGACTTGGCAAGGAAAAAGAGCACTTCTTCATGTGAAATGGGTGGAGGAGATAGTAGGGGAAGATATCTGAATGATGGGAGATGAGGAAAAGGGGAGAGGAAGGAGTTCTCAGTGAATGGTTTCCATTCTCAGCTTACTTAGATTGCTTGGAAGTTAGAGAAAATGAAAAGATTTGGAAAACCTACTGCACTGAAGGGGCTTGTAAATCATTTAGAGAGCTATAAAAAGACTGTTTTGCCTCAGTTGAGGGTCCAGTTAAGATTATGTAACATAAACTTGTAGTTGTCCTAGTCATCACTGTTTCATGATTTTCTCCAGCTTTGTTCAATAGTAAATGAGTAGGGGCAAAGGAAGGGGGATGGTAGGGATAATCCAAGATGGGTTTTTGGAAAGGCAAGATCTTTTTTTACTGGATAATGTAGCAAGGGGCTGGAGGAAAGAGAATAGTATAAACTGGTTACCAGTAAGTCAAGATGAGGATGAGAATGTAACTTGTGCAAGGGTGATGGCCTAGGAAAGAATTGAAATTGGAGGTCTCAATGAAGAAGAAAGTGGGTTGAAGTTGAAAGGCAGAAGAAGAGGTGAAATGACAACAGCTAATGATAAGATAAAGCAATATTAGAGTTCATGACCACGGATGTGGAACTCTTGTGAGTGATAGCAAGATTAAGGGTAAGTCCATCTCTATGTGAAGCTGTGGTAAGGGTAGGGGACTAAGTGATGGGGAAATGAGTGTGCTAAGGAACTGAGGGACTAAGGAATTTGAGGAAGTATCAATATGTATGTTAAAGACTGTGAGGGAGGCATTGAATTCATCAAAGAAAGAGAATGTCCTGGAAGTCAGCAGACAAGTTATCAGAATCTTGACTGGGTGATAAATATGGACTAAATGAACCTCAAAGAACAAGTTACTGGGTGATGGAGAGAGAGAGAGAGAGAGAGAGAGAGAGAGAGAGAGAGCCTGGCACCAGCTAGGTGGTGCAGTGGATACAGCTTTGGAGTCAGGAAGACCCAAGTTCAAATCAAACACATACCACTTACTAGTCACTTAACCCCAACTGCCTCACCCCTCATCCCACCCCCCCAAAAGAGAGAGAGAGCATGCACTAGTGCACTTGGAAGTGGCAATGGGATGAAAGAAGTATTTCAACTCCTTACTAGGTCCCTCACCAGGACCAAGGAATCTGAGAGAGAAAAAAGGAAATAAGCACTTATTAAGCACCTAGTATTTGCCGATACTGTGCTAAACACTGTACAAACAATCTCATTTGATCCTCCTAACAATCCTGGGAGGTAAGTGACTATTATTATCCCCATTTTTACATAGGAGGAATAAGGCAAACAGAGGTTAACTTGCCCAGGGTCACACAACAAGTATCTGAAGTGAGGGCTTCCCGGCTCCAGGTCGAAGGCCTATCCATTGTGCCACCTACTGCCTCTAGTGTAGTAAGCCTGTTTCTAGACACACAGACCTTGGAGTTCCTGTAATGTTCTTTTTTCCTTTTTCCTGGCCCCAGTGACTGAAGGATTTTTTCCCTTCTGGCCCCAATTCATTCTATGGAGTGCAGTCATCCCTCCCTCCAATAGTTTGGAGGCTTATCTTTGTGAGGTAATATTAATCTCTTGGACTAAGGATAATTAACCCCTCCCCTTAGTCTGTTGTAAAATGGGGAAGGGGAGAAAGTAGAGGCACACTGAAGGGGCTCACAGATTCCATCAGCAGTGAGCTATGCAGTTTAACTTTATAGACTAAAGCAATGTTTCTTAAACTATGCTGCAAGGAACCCTGAAACATCTCAAGTTTGTTTTAAATTAACCTTATGCTTTTGTGAACAGGAATGAAAAATTACTGTAGAGGATTTTACTATAAGGATTCTGACAGTTCTGTTTAAAATGAAGGGTTCTACCATTATGGAAAAGCATAGAAACCACTGCTCTAAAGCAATTGTTCTTAACCTGGGATCTCCTAGGCAGTCCAACCAAACTGGCCTTCTCTCTGTTCCTCCATCTCATCTACTATTTCCATGCCTTTGCACGGCCTGTCCCTCATGTCTGGAACTGACTCCTTCCTATGACATATAATCCCTCTCTTCTCTTACGATGCAGCTTAAGTACCATCTTCAACTCAAAGTCTTTTCTAATCCCAATAGATGGTGCTTCCCTCTCAAATTATCTTGGTGATGTCATCTCCTTCCATGGATTTAATTATCATCTCTCTGCTAGTGATTCTCAAAACTACTTATCCTGTCCACTCCCATCTCTCTCCCAACTTTTCTCAATTCTAGTGCCCAGCCTCTTAATTACTCCCTATTTATCCTGTACTGTATATAGCTTCTCTGTACGTATTTTTGTTTGCTGTCTCCCCCATTAGACTGTGCTTAGGTGTTCAATGTTTATTGACTACTGAACTAACTTGTACAAACTTGCATTTATTTTCTATTTCTTCTGCATGTATTGTATATGTACTTGTCTCCTCTGATTATTAGTTCACTGAATATAGGGACTGGTTTGTTTTATGTACTTCTATCCCTAGCACCTAGCACAGTGCCTGGCACACAGCAGGAACTTAATATTTGCTGAGTGACTGACTGAACTACGTTCAAACATTATGTAACATCCTTTTTAATACCTCCAGTGGAAGCAAATCCTCATCCTTTGAGAGTGAATTTGATCTCTGGAAACAGTGAAAAGTCAATCTCAGAATTATGCCCAACTACTTCCTCTCCCTCACCCCCTCATCTCAGTTCTAAGTTTGTTCAATCTAGTTACGCATCTTGAGTCTTTCCCCTTCTTCCATTCACAAGGCTACCACCCTTGCTCAGATTCTCATCACCTTTAACTTGGACTACTGCAAAAACCTCCTAATTGGACTACTGGCAGCTAGTCTTTCTCCTCTCCAATCTAAACCTCCACAGAGCTGCCAAATTAAAATCATCTTTCTAAAGCACAATTCCAATCACATCACTCCTCTGCTCAAAAGTCTTCAGTGACTCCCTATTGTATTTAGGAGAAAATACAAACTCCTCATTTTGTAATTTAAAGCCCTTCATGATCTGGTTCTAACCTACCTTTCCAGGTTTATTTCATATTATCCTTAATGCACTCTCCATTCCAAAGAGACTTACTTGCCATTTCCCACAACTCAGCCCTCCATCTCAAGGCTCCTTGCTTTTAACACCATCCTTAACATATGGAATGTACTCTTCTCAACCTCTCAGAATTCCAATACCTCACCTCCTTCAGGAAGCCTTTCTTGATACCCTCACTTGTTAGTGCTCTAGCCTGCCTCAGATAATTGTTGGTCCTCACATGTTGCATCCTCTTCCCCAAAACAAGTTCCTTGAGGAAGATAGGAGAATTCTGTGTCATTTTTTGACTTTTTATCTCCAGTGCCTGTAGGATCAATTAAGGTGGGTGAATCTGGCAAATACCCTCCTTGGTCAAAAACTAGGTATAACTGAATAAAATAGAACTATTTTTATTTTGTTGCTCAAACTGTCCCCAAAGGCAATTCTGAAAGAATACAAAAAGTATTTTAAACAGCATTTCTGGAATAGAACGCAGTCTTCAAAAGTGGCTATGAAGGATAATAATTATTTGGAGATACTTAATGCATTTGTTAAAAATTTATCTCATTTTTTTTTTAATAACACCTCTTCCTCTTTCTTCCCTGATCCAAGAAAAAAACTAACAAAGCTTTCTATCACTGAGAAATCTACAAGGAGACTTAGGAAAGGTTGGAGACTAAGCATCACACAGTTGGGTTTTGCTGATATTTGTGCTTGCCTTTATCACATATTCATTCATCTACCCTCCTTAAAACAGGGAAATGATTCTTTTCCCTTAACCCTATGCTTCTCAAACTTTTTGATCTCAGGACCCCTTTATACCCTGAAAAATTGAGGACTCCAAAGAGCTTCTGTTTACATGGGTTATATCTACTAATATTTACCATATTAGAAATTAAAACTAGTAAATTTTAAAATGTTTATTCATTTTGAAATAACAATAAATCCACCACATAATCATATGAATAACATTTCAATGAAAAAATCATATTTTCTGAAACAAAAATTAGAAGGCTGTCATCGTTTTACATGGTTTTGCAAATCTCTTTAAAATCTGGCCTAGGGGGCAGCCAAGTGGTGCAGTGGATAGAGTACTGGCCCTGAAGTCAGGAGGACCTGAGTTCAGATCCGGCCTTAGCCCAAACATCTGACACTAGCTGTGTGACCCTGGGCAAGTCACTTAACCCCAACTGCCTAAAAAAAAAATCGCGAATAAAATCTGTCCTAATAGAAAACAGCTGGATTATCATATCTGCTTCTGCATTCAATGTGTTACAATATGTTGTTTTAGCTGAAGTATATAAAGAAAATGCAACCTCATGCAATTAGAAAAGGGAAGAGTACTTTAATAGCCCTTTCAGATAATCATGGACATTCTCTGATACACCAAAACTGGACAAGTGGTAATTTCTTAAAGGATGATTGCAATGTGGGACCTGGAAAACTCCATTTATACTCAAGAGAATAGGAATAAAAAGTTAAATAACAACTTGGTATTATCATGAAAATAATTTTGACCTGTCAAGTCACCTGAAAGGTCTCATGAACCCCCCGAGGTCCAAAGACCACACTTTAGGACTGATGTTTTAACCTATATGACAAGAACAGCATGAAAGTAGAAAAGTCTTTACAGGTCATCTGGTGGAACCTCTTCATTTACTAAGGCCCAAAAAAGATAAATGGCTTGCCTAAAAAGACATAGCTTATTAAGTTACAGAGGCAAGATGTTAAAACAGATCCTCTGACTTCAAATTCTTAAGAGAAAGCCCATGGTTAAAACCGTCAGTCATCTCCAGAAACTGAGGGGCCATTGTCTCATTGAAGCCAAAATCAGATACATAGTAGCATTTACTATGTGTCCCCCAAAAGTGACTTAAACATCTCAGATCCTCATCTATAAAATGAGGCCAATAACAACAGAGTTCATACAGGTAAAGCACTTGGCAAACTATAAAGAACTACATAAATCCTAACCAGTAGCAGTAGTAGGCCTCTTATCAAGAGAGTTCTAAAAGACCTCAACATCCTGCTAATATTTTAGAGACACCGAAGTGGTGCAGTAGACCGAACGGATAGTGGATTGAATCTGAATCCACATCTGGCCTTAGAGACTTCCCTGCTGTGTGACCCAGGGCAAATCACTTAACCTTTCTGTGCCTTAGCTTCCTTCTCTGTAAAACTAATAATAATAATAATAACTGCCCCCCAGGGTTGTTGTAAGGAAAACCTATGATATAATATTGGTTAAATGCTTTGCAAACTTTAATGAGACATACAAATGCTATCGTTTTGAGAGAAAAGGGGAGCTAATATTTAAATGGGAGATAATCCAAAGCACCCTTTTCACCTTCGGAATTACCACTTGCATTTACATACAAGAAAGAATAACAAAGTTATGCCCCAGCTAAGAGTCTGCCTTCTCTTGCCCACACTAAGAGGTCATTTCGTCTCAAGGTCTGACCTGCTCCCTGCTCCAGAGAGCGCTTGTGCTTTGTTACTGGATTTGGTTTGTTCGCACTGAGGCAGGAAAATCCACTAAAAAAGAAAACAGGTCCAGAAACTTACAAATATCCCACTCCCTCCCCCCCCCAAAAATGGATACAGAAGTGGATGCCCAAGAGATAGAGAAGTGCAGCCAACAGCCTCAGCTTCCCGGTGGTCCTGGTCCTCACTTGCATTCCCTTCCCCCCACACGTGGACCAAGCTCCACAACGTCCTCCCCCCGCCCCGCTCCAGGGAAGCCCTCCCCCGGGGCCAGCCTGGGGTGAGCCGGCAAGGAGAGGGAAGTAAAGAGGAGACGGCCAAGTCCCAAGGGTCAGTACGTTGGACAAAACTACTGCGGGGGAGTGGTCAGGGGAGGGGGAAGGGAGAGGCGGGGCCTCGTAAGGAAGTGCGGTGGGCGAGATGACCACCCTCTACGAGGAAGGCGCAGGGGACCGGGGGCAATGATGGAGAAGCCGCCGGTGGCAGGGCCGACACGGCCCCTTGAGCCACAGCTGGAGCCCCGCTCCGAAACCCAACGCCCCTACCTTCGATTTCCCTCCCAGTAGCAAACAGAGGAGACCTGCGCAGCCCCCAGAATTCCCGGCGCCCGGGGCAGCCACCACCGTCCCTTCCCGTGCGCAGGCGCAGACCTAACAAGCCGCTCCCCCTCCCGCGCCTTAATAATGCGTCACCCACCGAACTCCCCAATCACAAGCTGCCGGGTCCTGGCAGGGGTAGCTCCGCCCCCCAACAGAGTTTCCCCTAGACCGGAGCTGGCGGGATTACGTCCTCCATCACTGAGGCCCCGCCCCTTGTCGTGCGTCTCCCTCCGCTAACGATAAATTCCAATTTCGGTATCCTCCGCCAAGACACAAGTAAGTCATAAGGTGTTCTGCACTTAAACCAAGGCACTGAGCAAGTGGATACGTTCCTTCTGTGTGTCAGTAAGCTGGGGATACAAGAAAAGCAGGTTTGGAATGAAAGAAAGGAATTCCTCTCTCCCCATCTCCTGCTGAAAACCTGTATAATGATAGTCAACAAGCATTTGTTAATCGTGTACTATGTTCCAGGCACTGTCATAATGGTAATAGCATTTAGCGCTCTAAAGTTTGAAAAGACCTTTACACATATTATCTCATTTGAGCCACACAACAACCCTGGAAGATAGATGTTGTTATCGTTATTATTATCATTATTTCCATTTCAAATATGAGGGAAAGTGTCATATTTCTAGGAAGTGTCTGAGGCTGGATTTGAACTCAGTTCTTCCAGATTCCCTGTTCAGCTCTCCATGGATGGGCCTGCTAAACTGAGGATTAAAAAAAAAAAAATCCTCTCTCCCTTCCCCCTTTGAAAATGTAATTATAGCTGGCATTTATATGTTTTGTGTTTGCCATTTTGCGTATATCATCATGTGTAAAATATGATTACTTTTTCTACTGTTGGAAGGTTGGATAATTTAAAGTATATAATCCCCAAATGACATTCAAATATAACTAAGGAAGATTTTTGCTTTGTAATTTTTTTTTTGGTTTGTAATGATTTTTAAAGGTGTTATCAAGAAATATACAGAGGTTGGGCATATGGCTTCTGGAGTCAGGAATACTAGGATTTGACTCTTGCCTTTGACACAAAGTTTCTGAAGCTTTGTTTTCCACATACATAAAAAGGGGGCTTAATGATAACTGTAGTGCTTTTTTTTCCTTTTGCAAACTTTAAAGCACTATGTAAATGTCAGTTATTATAAATGAATTTGCAAATTCTGAGGGTAAAAGGTTGGAGTGGAAGGAGACAAGGATAACTGATTATAACTCATTCCAGGAGCATAGAGGTTGGACATAGGGTATAGATACAATCCATCTCTGTTGAAGGCATAACCATACAATGGGGAAGGTATCTCTCCATCTGACTGAGGGAAGTGGGGGTGGGGGGGAAGAAAGCAAACATTTATTAAATACCTACTATGTGCCAGGGGGTTATGAGTTGTTCAAGGAAGACTAGCACCTCTGGTGTGAGGGCTTGCTGAGCATCCACCTTTGGTATCTACCTGTCACTCAGCTCTCACCTGTGGCTCCAAGAAGCTGTAACATGCACAGTGGCCACGCCCTGGTAAATCTTCTTGGCAAAAGAGCTAAACCAGGTTGAGGGTAATGCACAGGCTTCAAACCTGTCAATTAATTGGAGGAGGAGGGTTGTCTACCCCAAGCATGTGAAGACCTCTCCCAGTGGATTTGACGAATAAGAACAGTTTTTTCCAATGACCGTGAAGGTGGCTGAAGCAGGCATTGGTGAGCACTTAGAGTTTGGTCAGACGTAAAAGACTCCAAGGTCATGCATTGCGTCCTGGGCCATCACCAGTCATCCTGACTTTTGTCTTGCCACTGGACTTCTATGACTCTGGAAGAGAGAGTGAGGCTGAAGTCTTTGTGCACTTCTGCCTCACTGAAATCCAATTCACATGCAAGTCAAGACATCACCCTGTGATGTCATAGGTCCTTTTCAAAAATGAAGGGCAAACAACAACCACAACCATGTGCCTCGCACTATGCTAAACACTTTACAAAATTACTCATTCCGTCCTCACAACTCTGTTTTGACATTGAGACCATAAAAAATATGAGGAAGGAGCAGCTAGGTGGCGCAGTGGATAGAGTACTGGCGTTGAAGTCAGGAGGACCTGAGTTCAAATTTGACCTCAGACCAAACAGTTAACACTTACTAGCTGTGTGACCCTGGGCAAGTCAACCCCAATTGCAAAAAAAAAAAAAATAAGCTAACAGTTTTGGAAGCAGACTGTGTATTAATCTAGCCCAGAAACAGGGCTAGGCTCAGGCATAAAAATGGGTATATGGGCTAGCTAGCAGGGGCAAGGGCTGGAAAGCTTCAATTTGGTCCAAAGAAAACTAGCAAAGATGCTAAAAGATTGAAAATTTTGTTTGAGGGACAGTGAGTGGGAAGACAATCTCTTATTTACCACTGGTATAGTTGAGAACTGGTTCAACCATTTTGGAAAACACTTGGAAATATTCAAGAAAAATTAAAAGACATATCTCCTTGTCAGCAACAGCATTAACTGTTTGGGGGGAATATACGTTAAAGGGGCATTTATTGGGAGGTTTCTATTGTTTCTGTAGCATCTGGAGGCATACTACAACTTAGGCAGAGAGCCCAAAGACAAAATTACCACAAGTTAAAGGTACCCTGGGGACTATATTTACTTGACACCCACCACTGTATTCCCTTTAATGGTCAGAGGATATAATTAGGTCAAAGAAACAGTCTTTAATGAAACAGTATAAGTAAATAAATCTGAGGCCTACTCCAATTCAACGCATGGAACTTTGGAGAGATGGCTTCCAGCCACAAGTAAAATGTGACAATGAAACTCTTCTAACTGGCTGTAGAATTAGAAGAACCCAGAAGCCCAGAGACACAGAACTGTGGCTGAGTTTGAATATTAAAAGGACAATGGTAATCTCTCAGCCTTCTTTCCTTCCAAGTGCTGAGGAAGCATGAGCCCCTGCGAGCTGGCAGGTGAGGGAGTGGCAACAATCTATATTCACTTCCTGGCCTCCAAGTGAACCTGTGCACCAAATTCTTTTTCTTTTTTGTTAATTCTTTTTTGGTGTTCCCAAAAGAGGACCAATATGGCATCACTGTGCTTGAGTTAAGTTACAGTGTGTCTGACTGTGGCTGAGCAGACCAAAGCTCAGGATGCTGTACCACAGGTTGGGCACAAATAGTCTACGTGAACATTTGAGCTGGATTCTCCAAATTTGCGCATCTCATGTTTCTTTTGAGCTACTTCAATTCTGCTTTGCTTATAGAGCACAGCAGCTTCCCTGACCGCCATGCCGAGGGGGCCTATGCTGGTGTCTCCCATGTCATACAATCAATTCCAAAGTTCTTAAGAGTAACCTTGAGAGTGTCCTTGTATGGCTTCTTTCAACCACCACGTGAACACTTGCCCTGGGTGAGTTTTCCATAAAATAGTCTTTTTGGCAAATATACGTTTGGCATTCAGACTCCATGGCGAGCCCATCAAAAGAATGGAAGAGCCTTCCAAGGTTCGCACACCCCTGCCCCAGGCCACTAGAGGAGGTAGACCACTCCACTGGTGCTGGTGACAATGGCTGACTCTAAAGGAAGTATCTGAAAATGGAAGTGGAATGCCAGTTACCTAAGGATGTCAATGGCTTGGGCCATCTGTGAACTAGAGAAAGGCATCAGTTCTAAGAGCCCAAGAGAGAGCTGCACCTAAGAGGAATTTCATGAGGATTCTATGAAAGGAGAAAAGGATTCCCAGGGTCAGAAGCTGTGAGGAACCTCTTAGCCCCATATATTTTTTCACTTGTGTGCCTGCGTACTACCTTTGTATGGATTGAGTCTACTCTCCCCCAAATGATTAGGGAAACTTTTTTATACTAATTGTTCTTATGATATCTTCTCAGTAAATCCCAAGTATAAATGGGTTTTTTTTGTTGTTGTTGTTTTTTAGGCAGTTGGGGTTAAGTGACTTGCCCAGGGTCACACAGCTAGTAAGTGTCAAGTATTTGGTCTGAGGTCGGATTTGAACTCAGGTACTCCTGACTTCAAGGCTGGTGCTCTATCCACTGTGCCACCTAGCTGTCCCCCAAGTATAAATGTTAATAGAGTTCATCTGGTTCTTTTATAATGGGAACCTACTGGATGGGAGTTCAGGAGCTACAGTGTTAGAAATTCTTGCCACTCCGTGTTATCCCTAGAACTTTGAGGTGAGTAGTAGTTAGACATCCTCTAGGAACCCCAAATCTTGAGTGTGATTTCCCCAGTGAGTCCAGAGCTGGTATTACATTTTCTCTAGAAGCTCAGAGAGTGAAAGGAATTTGCTCAGGGTTGTATAACTAGTTGATGGCGTGGTCAGTGGTGGAATCCAAGTTTCCCAACAGAGATCTTTTCCCTGAATTATAAAGTAGCTGTGATAAATTCTGACTCTTTGGCTATCCTGTTCCTAAGACTTCACTGAGTACATCCTACCACTCTGCCTTGACCACATTATTTTTTTTCAGCCAAAGACAATGTTTATTAAAGATCCACTATGTTGGCCAGACTCTTAAGGAATCTAAACATTTGTGACACACATAATGACAAGCAGGCTTGAGCAAGTCTCAGCCATTGGCTAGATTGTAAGAATCTGAGCACCTTAATGGAGACAAGATGGACCTTATATACAGAAAGACTGTGGGAAAGATCTAGAGGTGGCCAAGTAGTTTGGGGTAACTGGAAAAGTCTGGGAGAAAGGGTATGTTGATGGGAGTAGCCAGTAAGCTGGGGTAGCCGTGACCACATTTTAAAAAAATTCTTTTTTATTATAAACTTAACAAACATGAATGTTTTGACATACAAAAAAAAAACAGAAAAGAGGACTTTACATGAAACTGTGAACCTCTGCTATGTACATTTTGTTTTTTTAAAGCATATGTTAATTTTAACATGATGGTAATAAAAGAGCTCTACCTGGGACCCTTCTGAACTTCCTCCTGCTGCTTTCTATGTGTTTTTGAAACTTCACTACTGTTTTTTTCTTTCTTTTTTTCTTTTTTTTTTGTCACTATCACTACTCATTAACTCCCTCCACCCTCAGCCCTTCCTTGTAACAAATAAATATACAAAAGCAAAACAAATCAACACATTGGTTACATATGAAAATATAGGTCTCATTTTGCTCCTCTAATTCACCATATGTCTGGCAAGACTTATCATGACTTCAGTATCTTAGGTACATTCTAATATAATAATGTAAAATAAAGTTTTTGGTGTTTTTTTTATAACTGTCTTCTGTGTGTAGCACCCTGTGTAAGGTACTACATAGCAAAATATAAAATTAGATAGTGGCTACCCCAATAACATAATAATAGGGTTTGGGACAAGTTCAAGAGCATTCCTCCTATCCCTGAGCAACAATTCCCCTGTTCAATGAGCAAGACACTCACTTAGTCCAGGGAAGAATCTCCCCTGTTAGCTCTCTCCTAGGGTACAGAGGAGCACAGGTACAAAGCAGTGGCCAGGAGCCCTGTGACGCTCTGCTCCATGACCTTGCCTCTTGGCTAGAGGCATGCACTGATACATCCTGTTCCCCACTTTCCTAATCTGCAGTCATAACTGAGAGCTACCTTCTCTATTGGCCCTCCATCTCCTGGTAAAGCCCCAAGTCAGCAGATGTATATGTAGGGAAGAGGGAGATGTCTTTATGGTCCATTACCCCTGTAGGGGCTGAGGAGAAGCCATAAAGCCTGGAAGCCCGGAGGGATTAAACAAACTGCAAGGGGATGAGAAGAGAGGAGCTCCTGATACTACCTGCTATCAAAGCCAACCACTAAAACCAAATTAAAATAAGCTCCCTGCTCCAAAGCCCTCATCAGGCAAGTAGATTTATTTGAACAATACAGCCTTCAATTAAAAGTGGGATTGGGTTTCTTCTTCCTTCTCCCTCAAGGATGAAATTGCTTTGTATGAATTAATTTCTACATCAGAAATTGGCTGTCTGTTTAAAGTAACCCAACATCTATTAAATGCCTACTGGATGCAAGGCACATTAGGTGGTGGTGGGGATACAAAGACAAGTTTTTCAAGGCTTGCTGTAACAGAAAGAGCCCTGGATTTGGAGTCTGAGGAACTGGTTCCAGTCTTGTTTCTGGCATTTTAAACCTGTGTAACCTTGAACAAGGCACTTGACCTGGTTTCCTCATGTGTATTTAAGAAAAAAAAAAGATGGTCTAGATGACCTCTACAATCCCTTCCAGCTCAGAACCTATGGTTTTAAGAAGCTAACCTCCTGTGATCCTAAGGAACTTACATGCTAGAAACATGTAAACTCATGTTTTCAGGTTTATAACATGAAGGCAGGTTAAAAGCCTGAAAACATAAGTATATGCGTGCTTATTCTAAAAATGAGAGATGAACTAACAGCTAAGAGCATCCAGAAAGGCGTTCTGAAGGAGGTGCTACATGGGCTGAGCCTTGAAGGGAGCTAAGGGTTGTTTTAAGAGGTAAAGATAAGAGGGAGCACGTTCTAGGCACAGTAGAGAGCCAGCATGTCCAAGAAGGATCGAGGTGGGAGAAGGAACACAGCTCAGGGAACAGCAATTTGGCCAAAGAGTGCATGAAGGGAAATAACATGCAACGAGTCAGGATTATAGTATGGGAAATAACATGCAACGAGTCAGGATTATAGTATGGAGCAAGACTGTGAAGTGCTTTAAATACCAAGTGAGCCAGGAAATATTAAATTATCCTGATGGCAATATGAAGCCATTGAAGGTTATGGGACAGAGGAGCAGCATGGTCAGACCTGGGCTTTAGGAAGATTGTTTTGGTAGCTGTGTAGAAGATTAATTAGAGAAGGAAGCCAGTGGGAGCTGGGGTGTCTTTGCAAGAGTCCAGGTGAGGCTTACCTTAAGCTGTAGGCACACTGATTTCTCTTTTTTATGAAGTCTTGTGGTAAATTGTAACGTTCATTTGGTAGATAATCATATGTTCTTTTGAATTATAGCTAGCTAATTTCTCATATATACATGTGTAAATGTGTGTGTGTGTGTGTGTGTGTATATATATTTGTTGTGATTGTTCAGTCATGTCTGACTCTTCCTGACCCCATTTTTAGGGTTTTCTTGGCAAAGATTCTAGATGAGTTTGCCGTTTCTTTTTACAGATAAGGAAACTGAAGCAAACTGGGTTAAGTGATTTGCCCAGGGTCACACAGCTAGTAAGTGTCTGAGGCTGGATTTGAACTCAGGTCTTCCTGGCTCCAAGCCCTATACTCTGTCCACTGCACCACCTAGTTGCCCTCTGCGGGAGGTAAAGTGGTAGTCATACGAGTAGAGACAAAGGGATGGAGAAGGCAAAGCAATATTGTGTAGGTAAAATCAATCAGACTTGGCAACATGTCAGATGTGAAGAATAAGGAACAGTGAAGAGTCAAAGGAAATTCTAGGACGTAAATCTGGGTGGCTAGAAGACAGTTAATGCCTTTAAGAGAAGTTAAGCAAGTTTGGAGGAGGGATGGGTCTGCGGGAAAAGATAACTTCTGTTTTAGATATATTGAGTCTGAGACTCGTATAGGGAATCCTGATGGAGATGGGCCCCTAAATACTAAATAAAAGAAACAATAACCACATTTGTCATTGTTTCCTCCAGTTTTGGCTCATATCATTCCCCCTTCCCCCTTCTCTCTATCTATACAAGCTTACCTTAAATTACAGGCACACTGACTTCTCTTTTCTGCGAAATCTTGTAGCGAACTGTAACATTCATTTGGTAGCTAATCATACATTCTTTTGCATTGAAGTTAGCTAATTTCTCCTATATTCATATATTAGTTGTTGTTCAGTTGTTTCAGTCGTGTCCAACTCTTCCTGATCCCATTTTGGGGTTTTCTTGGCAAAGATCCTGGAATAGTTTGCCATTTCCTTCTCCAGCTCTTTTTATAGATGGGGAAACTGAGGCAAACAGGGATATGTGACCTGCCCAGGCATCTGAGACTGGATTAGAACTCAGATCTGCCTGACTCCGGGCCTAGCATTCTGTCCACTGCACCACTTCGCTGTTCCATATACATATTATTTCCTCAAATAGATTATAAGCTTCTTGAAGTCATAAAAGTCCTGTATTTCCAGCCACCTGGATAGTACTACCTGCATATCCTGACAGCATCTCTCAAATTCAACATGTTTTGAACATGAACTACCTTCATTATTATGCAAAATAATTGACAAACTGAAAACATATGGAACAAGAAATTCAAAAGCTGAGAAGAAATAGGGGGAGTTCATCTGTGAAGCAAGCAAAGGGACAGACAGACTGCAGAAGCACGGCTACAAATAAAAGAGTAGGCAGAGAAAAAAAGGAATATGATTCATAAGGGAAATAATGCCTCACATCTGTATGTTCCTTTACAGTTTTTAAAGCACTTTCACGTACACTTTTTTTCATTGGATTTCCAAAATTACTTGTCAGGGTATCTCTCCCAACTCACACTGACACAGCCAGTTTGGGGCTGCTGTTAACCTTGGGTTCTAGGGGTGGCCCTGCAGGTGGCCAGCTCTCTTCCTAACTCTGACACTATAGTATACCAGCCTGCATTGTTGCACTTCCCACTAACAATCAGAAAGTACACTCAATTAGCTTTTTAGAAAAGGTACTTATTTAAATGGAATTGCAACAACAGCAGTTATAAAGCATCTCTCCCCCCGAAAAAAAACAACAACCTGGCACGTACTTTCCCAGGGCTTTGCATGGCGCCTGGCACATAGCATTTGCTTAATTCGTACTCGTTGATACAATGCTTCCCACGGAGTCTATGGGGGAAAGTGTGGGCACAGACTTAAAGAACAAGGGTGGTGAGCAAAGGCAACTTGTAACTTTTCAGCTGCAGAGTCTCAATGTCCTTTCCATCTCCAGAGAGTCCTCACAACTCACTGCAGGTCAGGAATCACTACCGGTGACGGATTAATTCCTCTGTTGCTTGTCAGGGCTGATCCTTGCAGGACACGGACGTCATGTCTCTTCTGGATGGTTCAGTTTGTTGCTGGGCTGAATCAGGCAGGTTGTTCAGCCACACAGATGATGCCACCAGACTTGGGGGTGGGGTGGGGTGGAGGGCAGAGCAAGAGGAAGAAAATAAGTATTTAGATAGCATTTACTATGTGCCAGGTGCTTTAGAAATATCACAATAACCTGGTGAGGTGAGTGCTGTTAACATCCCCATTTTAGGGTTGCAGCAAATAGAGGTTAAGTGAATTGCCCAAGGTCACACAGCTAGTTAAGTGTCTGACATTGGATTTGAACTCAGGTCAGTCTGACTCCAGACCCAGCGGCTTAGTGAGCCACCTACCTGCTTCTAGTAAGATACTCATTATTCACTACTTGTGGTGGTCTTTTGACTCCTAAATGTCTGCAGTTTCCAAAATCTTTCTCTGCTCCATAGAGTCGGGCCTGAAGGGAGTCTAATCACATGCATGTCTCTCTCCCAAGCAGCTCTGCTCCTCCAGAAGGCAGTCAGCATCTCCATCAGCATTCTAGCCACCATATGGATGATACATCCTTCTGCATACACAGTACATGTAAGACACTCCAGGCTTGAAAACCTTGGTTACATAAATGTGAATTCCCTTCCTCCTTCTGGGAAAAGAGCCTTTTCTAAGCCGCCTTCAACATGTAGCCAAGAAAAAGCATTATTATCATGATTTTACAGATGAAGAAGCTGAGATCCACAGACATAAAATGACTTGCCGCAGAAGCCCAAGGTCAGGAATTGTTACCTAACTAGTGAGTGCCAGGGCTAGGGTCAGAACCTCACCTCTTCTCACTTTTGGTCCTCACAAACAGGGATGAAGCCTCCCTTCTTAAAGGCTTAGAGATAAATACATGAAATTATGACAGAAAAGCCCTGCAGCTGTCACTGCAATCAAATCCCCCAGTGACAGATGAGAAGCTTCTGATCTAACCCAAACTTTTCTGTCTTCCTTCTGGCCTTCTTAGACATTGGTCAGTGTCTAGACAAACAGAGACATTTTCCGGGATGCTGAGGCAGTGTGAGGTCAAGCAAAGCGCAAATTACCATGTGAATGAATCTCATATCAGTGACCCAGAAACCAGCCTATGAAGTCAAAGTCTGACCTTGACTGACAGGTCTGAATTTATGACCCCTATTTCAAGCATCTTATAACTTTACTGTTGCCCAAATGGATAAGCAGGGAAGAAGGATTGTAGAACAGAAGAGTAAAAAATTCTGGCCATCCTCAGAACAGAATCAAAGAATCATGGGAGTTGTAAGGCACCTTGGGTGGCCATGGTAGCCCTATGCACACCACAAAGGAATGCCCATTGTAGCATAAATGACAAGTGGCCAGCCTCTACTTGAAGAATTCCAATGAGGAAGAAGCCATTACCTTATAACATAGCCTGTTCCCCTTTTTTTGTTGTTTTTTGGGGGGGTTTTTTGGTTTTTCTTTCCCCCTGAAATCAAGCCTAAATTGGCTCGTTTGCAATTTCAATCACTGCTCCTGGTTTTATCCTCTGGAGTCAAACTGAACAAGTCTAATCTCTCTTCCCTGTAATAACTCTTTAAATACTTGAAGGTAATGATCAAGTCACCCCGAAGCTTCTCTAGGTTAAATACCACCAGTCCCTTCAGCTCATCTTGCTGTGACATGTAATCAAGTTCCTTCACCATCTTGATTGCCCCTCTCTAGACACTCTCCAACTTATTAATGTCCTTCTTAGACCACGGCACCCAGACCTGAACACAATAATCTAGACATGGTCTGATGAGGACAGAATACAAAGGAACTATCACCTACACATTCCTAGAAACCTTGCCCCTATTTTGTTGTTCAGTCGTTTCAGGTTCTTCATGATCCCATTTGGGGTTTTCTTGGCAAAGATACTGAAGTGGTTTGCAATTTCTTTCTCCAGTTCATTTTACAGATGAGGAAATTGAGTCAAACAGGGTTAAATGATTTGCCCAAGGTCACACAGCTAGTAAGTATCTGAGGCTAGATTGGAACTTAGGAAGACTCATCTCCCTGACTCTAGGCCTGGCACTCTATCTACGGCCTCACCTAGCTGCCTATGCTTCTCTCTCTCTCTCTCTCTCTCTCTCTCTCTCTCTCTCTCTCTCTCTCTCTCTCTCTCTCTCTCTCTCTCTTTCTCTCTCTCTCTCTCTCTCTCTCTATATATATATATATATATGTATATGTATATATGTATGTATAATATGTATGTTTGTATGTATGTTTTTAATTTTCAACATTCACTTTTATAAGATTTTGAGTTCTAAATTTTCTCCCCCTCTTTCCCCAAAATGGTGTGCAATCCAATACAGGGTATACATGTACAATCATATTAAACGTATTTCCACACTAGTCAAGTTATAAAGAAGTATTAGAAACAAAGGGAAAAACCACGAGAAAGAAGAAACAAAAAAAAGTATGTTTTGAGCTGCATTCAGACTCCATAGTTCTTTCTCTGGACATGGACAGCACCTTCCATCATGAGTCTTTTGAAATTCTCTTAGATCCTTACATTGCTGAGAAGAGGCAAGTCTATCAAAGTTGGTCATTGCACAATGTTATTGTTACCATGTACAATGTTCTCCTGGTTCTGCTCACTTCTCTCAGCATCAGTTCATGCAAATTTTTCCAGATTTTTCTGAAGTCTGCTTGCTCATCATTTCTTATAGGACAATTGTATTCCATTGCATTCATATACCACAACTTTTTCAGCCATTTTCAATTGATGCCCACGTCTCTCTTAAAGATGCAGCTCAAGACTGCATCTGTTTTTTTCACTGACAGATCTTACAACTAACTACTGAAGAGTTCTCCTCATCCCAACTTATCCTAAGTATTGTATGTTGAAAAAAAAGATAATCCTTCCCAGATTCAGAGGGCTAGACAGAATGGCCTCTGTCCCAGGGACCCTGTCATTCCTTGGTTTTGTATCACCCCTCTTTTTTAATGTCAGTGAAAAATTCAGTCAAGAAACATGAATACTGATAATCTCTCCTTCCCTCTAAGAAGCCCATGGGGGAGCTTGTAGTATCTGGGGCAGGAGGTCTAGATTCTGATTACTAAGAAACTAATAGACTCAGAGCTATGCTATGTAGGGCACTGTATTTCACAGCCAAGAAACTAAGCCCAGGCAGGCTGGTAAGAAGGAGGCAATATTTCTGTGATGGGGACAAAGCCCCCCAGGACAGAGATGAGATAGTTCAGAATGGCAACTTCCTTCAGGCTGAGAAGCCTGTGGAGCTGCTGGGTATAGGCCAGGAGCTAAGAAGCAGCATGTATGGATTTAAGCATCATTTGCTCTCACTTAAATTAGCCTTTCTGGTTCAAAGAAAAAGCACTTAGAAGAAAAGGCCCAGGAGACAGGCAGGACATCAAAGGACTCTTGCCAAACAGCATCATGGGGAGCCCATCTAGGCCAAGGCAGAGACATTCCCATTATTGCAAATACACAGCCTTCTGCACATGAACTTACACTCTAATGAAAACACACACACACACACACACACACACACACATACACTCACAAAGACAAATGCACACCAATTCACAAAGATAGCAATATCCATGCATGCATGCACACATATGCTCACACAGACATATTCTTGCATAGAAGCAAGGGAAAGATGGATTTATTAAGTGCCTCCTATGTGCCAGGTACTATGCTAAGCACTTTATGAATAATTTGCTTGATCTTCTCAACAACATGAAGAGGTAGGTGCTATTATAATCCTCATTTTGCAGTTGAAGAACTGAGGCAGACAGAGGTTAAGTAACCCATCCAGAGTTAGTCATACAGCTATTGTTGTTTGTTCTTTGTTTTCAAAGAAGACTATGACATCAGGAAGGTGGTGCCATGACTTCCAAGTGAATTGGATTTAAGTGAGGAAGGGCTATGCAAAGTCACCAGCCTCACTTTTTCCTCCAGAGCCATCTAGGTCCAGTGGCAAGATATGGATCAGAATGACTGGAGATGGCCCCATACACAGCTAGTAAGTATCTGAGGCCAAATCTGAACTCAGATCTTCCTGACTCCAGGCCCAGGACTCTAAGCACTGTACCGTTCAGCCACATGGAAACAAACATGTGAACATAGACATACTCAAAACACTATTATAATGACACACTAATAGAAAATACACATGTATTCTTATACAGGCATGCACATACAAATCACAAGATGGCAATTTATAGAGACACATGCATGCAGTTGCAGGACAACTCTGCACATTAGACCAAAAAGCAGGCTATTGCCTAAATATTAATCAGTACACTAAGTATCATGGAATCACAGACTCGCAATCTCAGAGTTGGAGGAGATGTCTGACACCCTCTACAACATAACTGACAAGGAGTCCTCCAAGATAGACCAGTCATGTAGCAACAATAAGGGATGACTGGTAGCCAACCCCTGTGCTCCACAGGTACCTATGTATTAGCATGAGATCTAAAGGAAAATCTCCCCATGTGGAGAACCCACTAGTCCCAAGGCACCTCATTTCACCCTCAGGTAGTTGTAACTGTTTTGAATACAACCATGCGTTGCCATGGAAATAAAAGAGGCTCAAGCAGACCTTAACTCAGAGTCCACCAGTTGATGAGAATTTTGGACCTTGAATTTCTGGGAGCGTTTTTGGAGATTTCTGGGAGAGAGGAATCAGAAAGAGGTAGTTCTGACTGAGAGTTCAAGTCTGGAGTCTGCACTGGGCGAGCTTATCTTTGATATTGGAACCCAGTAGACATGCCATGGTCAAGCACAGAGCCAGGTTCCCTGGTTTGTGCTCCCCAGTTCATTCCTAAGGAGACTCCCATCAGCCCTGACTTATTGCCACTACTGCTGTTGTGTCCAGTGACAATGCTGCTTTGCTGGGCAGACCGGACAAGGACTAAAAAATTAACATGAACTGAGGGTGGTGGCTGGTGAGCTAATCCAAATGCCCTCAGAGTAAATTCTCGCCTTATCCATTATCCCCTATCCCTTGCTCCCAGGAAAGGAAACCACTCATTAACTGACCGACTCCTCCATAGTTTTTTCTTTCCCTGCTTCCCATAAAAAGGAAGGAGTCAAAAGCAGAAACAGCCAATGTCTGTTTCTGCAAATGTCCAATGAACTTTATCCTCCTCCTTCACTCTCTGTTCATTTAAGTGTTTCATTCATCCTTTTTATATAAAAGAAAACCTGATGGCTGTTAATCCTTATTGTATCATTAATGTTAGCTGCACACGTATAGGTTTGGGAAAGATTTGGTCTAGAATGAGGCAGAAAGAGGCATCCCACTTCAGGGTAAGGTAGCAGTGGGGTGGAGTCGATGCTAATTCTCTCTGGCAGTCACAAATGCATTGGAGGCACATTGAGAGAGTACTCCTAAGCTAGCTCGTTCATGTTTCATAAACACAGAGAGATTAATAACCTAAAGTGACTTAAAACCCCTAAACATAAGGGAGATAAGCTCTTGAAGTAAGGGTAAGCCTAAAGAGATGGGAAAGGGGGTTCATTTACTGGGCACATCTTACAGGTAGGTCACCTTCAGACTGGCAATCCTTCAGCCATACTCAACCAACTTTTCCCTGAGAGTAGGGCTTTGTAGGAAAGCCATCCTATCTGAGTGAATCACTTTGACCTGTAATAATCTTTATTTACCCTAGCCCCCTGTGGGCTCAGCAGAGAGACAGGTCAAGCAAAATATATTTATTATATGTGGGAGCCTCATCCCCATGTACTTGTAACCTGTAGAATAATCCCATATAAATTTATGTGATAATCTCCCCTCCCCCTTATCCAACTTACATGAAGTTTTTCAAGATTTATTTGTATGTTTGGATATATATATTTGGAAGGATAGATAATGTTACAGATATAGATAACTCCTAAGATATAGACTCTCTATCCTGTATGATTCTTGTTCATGTTCTCCCATGCATCCTGTCATGGAGACATGAACCAATGTCCTGGAGACCTCCCTCTGAATATCATAGAAATACATAGATACCAGTGAAGCACATGAGTTCTCCATTGGTCATGCCATTCTATCTCTACATGATCAGCTCATCTTCTTTCCCAATCATTTATCTCTCTGATGACATGTTCTTTTAGGATACTTCTCTTGTGTAATTCTTGATTAGTAATTCGTTGAAGATTACTCACACCCACAAAGTACTTCTCCATTGCTCTCTGAGTAACCCTCCACTTTAATTCCTTGGAGACCATGGTGCTTCTTAACTTACAGACAAACTGCATAACCAGAATAATGATGTTTAAAACCTTTAAAGCCTTTGTAATACTTATGGTCAATGGTGGAGAGATTATGGAACACCTTGTGCCGTTTGGTCTGAAGGCAGAATCAGAAGCAAAAGTGGGAGTTGCAAAGAAGCAAATGTAGGTTTGATGTCATGAAAAATTTATTAACAATTAGAGTTACCTAAAAGTAGAATGGATTACCTAGATGGGTTAAGGGCTCCTTCTCCTTTGAGGTCTTTAAGCAGCAGCTATTCCACTCACCAGTTATGATATAGTAAGTATTCCTTTCATGTGTGGGTTGGATTAAATGGCTGCTGAAGTCCCTTCCAATTCTCAAATTCTGTAATTTTGTGAAATACTAGATGTAGAAAAGCATGGAAAGACTTATATGAACTGATACAAAATGAAGTAAGCAGAATCAGGAAAATAATATGCACAATAATTGCAGCAATGTAAATAGAAAGAACATCAGCAATAACAGCACTTGAAACGAAATGCACCAAAATTATAATTTCCGAGCGTGGCTCCAAAGAAGACTTTTCCCCCAGCTTCTTTGCAGAGGTGGAAGGCCGTGTGGGAAGGGCCACGCAGTGGAATACCACATATAACATCAAACTTTTTTTGATAAATTGGTTAGTTTTTCTGACCTTTTTTCTCCTTCCTCTTTTAAAAATTCTTTGTTATAAAGAATGGCTCTCTGGAAGGTATAGGGGAAGAATACAGTAGGAAATATAGGCAAGATGAGAAAAGGCTATCAATAAAATTTTATTGTTAAAAAGGGATAGACCCCTATTTTAGGGAGAGCTATTGGATCATTAAAAAGCATTTTAGTTTCTGAAATACAATGCAGTCCACTCTATTCTTCTTGTTCAATTCATCCACCTGTACTATATGTACATATATATGCACACATGTGTGTAGATGTGCACATGTATATACATGCATGCATATGTGCATATATTTACATATGTGTGTGTATATATCTATAAACCAGCTATATGCAATATCTATCCAACTGCATATCATTAGAATCTGTGTGATTTCATTGGTAAGGGAACATTCAGGTGAGAAAACTCTCTACTAGTGCAGGTTGGAACCTTCTCTGCAACTTAGAGTCTTAGAGATTTTTCCTGGAAAACTGAGAGGTTCAGTGACTTGCCCAGGGTCATATAGCTAGTGCATGTCAGAGGCAGGGCTTCAACCCATGGCCTTCCTAACTCCAAGGCCAGTTTGTCATCCACTATAGTATGTTGCCTCTCCAATGATCTGTTTGAATATTATTGTCCAGACAATAGGCAGTCTTTGCTTGGTTTTTCCTGAGTAGATAGTTAAGCAGAATTCTTAAGTTAAGTTAAGCAGAATGATTATAGTCCTCATGTAGGAGGCTTTGCAGTTTTCTGGGGATTAATACAATCAATACAATATCACCGACAAACAGAAGCATCTCCTTTTATTAAACCTAAATTTGCCTCTTTGCAACTCAGTCCATTACTCACACTTCTGTTTTTATTGATGCTTAAGAGCAAGGTCTGCCTTTTCCCTTTCTTTGTATTTCCAGCACTTAGGAGAGTGCCTAGCACATAGTAGGAGCTTAATAAATTCTTCTTGACTTGATTTAGGTCAAACAGAATAAGTCTATTCCCTTGTCCATACCAAAGCCCTTCAAATCCTTGAAGAAAATTGTCACGTTTGTTCTGTGTCTCAACAGTGAGGGGTGGAGCCATGAATTTGAGTAAACAATAACCATAAACCATCCCAAGAACCTGAGTATAATTGAAAGGAGGCTACAGCATAATAGAGACTTAGCTAAAATTCAGGTTTAGGAAGGAAACAAACTTGTATTAAGCTCCTACCCTGTACCAAGCACTTGACAAATATTATCTCACTCAATCCTCATGTGAGAGATGATCTCTCAGAAGTGAAGCCTCCTCAAAGGGTCATCAGGTCTTGTTAATGGTTCTGGTATTGTTGCTTTTGAGTGGTACATGTGTACTAACACTAAGTGAAGACCCCTCAGAATGCAAGACCCCCTCCCGTACTCTTAGATGGTGTTAGCAGAAATTCCTGAGCCATAAGAGCATCCTGTCTATCTCATCCTCTAGCTAGTTATATGCTCTCCTTTTTGCAAACTTCTGCCAAGACTTTGGTTTTTAACTGAGTAAAACAATGTAAACAACGAGAGGTCTCTCAGATGGTCTGAGTGTAGCAATGTCTTAGACTGTTGCAAACTCGAGGTTGGTTACACTAACCTGAATAGGCCTAAGTTTCAGGTTCCTAGAAATCACATGATTTGTATTGTTACATCAGCATTAGGTAATGGCTAATTACTAAATAAGAATAAATAGCTAGGATTGGTAGTATTATAATGTGGTTTCTTGTTTCTGGGGTAGATTTTCGTGTTTTAGATTGTAAAGCTGAAATTCCTGTCCAATGGGAATTCAAAGCCAGTGGTGGGTGGGTATTTCTGCATTAGGGCTATATAACCTTTGTCCTGGCCTCTGCGCCTTGCCTCGCTTCTCTCGGACTGCCAGAGGAAGCAGACACCCGCTTCTCGTGAGAACGCAATAAATCTTTCACTTTATACCTAGAAAATCTCTGAGGGTTATTTTTGGGCAGCTGTACCACACACTCATAAGTCTTATTATCCTCATTTTGCAGATGAGGAAACGGAGTCAGACAGAGGTGAAATGACTTATTCAGCATCACGCAGCTAGTAAGTGTCTGAGGCCAACTTTGAAGTCGGGACTTCCTGATCCCACGCTCGATGCTCTATCCTCTACCAGCACTTCTTAAACTGTAGGTTGTGACTCCATATGGGGTCACAAAAAAATTGGCAATAGTAAAAGATTTCTGAACATACAATGACCAAAAATTAATTAAAAATCAAACATGAATCCAAGGCACTTGCCCAAGTTGCCTTGCTCAACTAAACAGCAGCCTTGGTTCTGAACACAAAGCATGCACACTTTGCACTGTGCATGCCCTCAGGCTGTGCAACACCAATGCTTGCTACTGAAATGGGAAAGGGGTTCAAGAGCAGTGGGAAAAGTTTAAAAAGCCCTGCACTATACCACCTAGCTGCCTAATAGCCTAAGGTACCTTAGAGGTCATCTACTCTAACCCCTTCATTTTACGGATGAGGAAACCAAAGCCCAAAGCCCAAAGAGCTTGGTAAGTGGCAAAATGGGATTTGAACTCAAATCTTTCTCTCTCCCAACTTTGATCAACTCTACTACCTAGCTGTAGTGATCTATTGAGCTAGTGACCCTATCAAAAGAAAAGGGGGGAGGGGAGTTCTGCCATAACTTATTACTTCTTTAAAAATAAAAAAACCTAAAAAAAACCCTTTTCCAATGCCTTTGTTTTTAATACTACTGTGATCACATTCCAAAATTCACCCTCCCCTCTACTGCACCCCCACATTGAACCCATCCTTATGAAAAATAAAAAACAGTTAAGAAAAACCAATTACCCAGAGACCAGGTCTGAAAATAGAGGTATGCAACATTCTGCACTCATAGTTCTCACCTTCTTATCAAGGAAAAAAAAAAGTGTGTCTTGACAGGTGTTCTCAGGGTCCTGGATTGTTCATTACCATTAATCAGAATGCATTCTTGCTCTTGACTAAGTCATCCTTTTTCTTTGTGATAGAAAACAGGTAACATTTTGGCTTCGAGTTCCCAGGACTCATAGATGGTATTTTTTTCCCATCAGATATTTCCTAGAATAATGAAACCTAGGGATTCTCAGAGCCCATCTGCAATCAAAGAGTAGGATACTAATAAGCCTGTGCTAAGTGCCAACATACATCTCTTTGTCCCAAATAAATAGCTAAATAAATAATAGCTTTCCTCCACTAGAGCTTTCCTTGGTAATAAGTTTTTCAGAAGCTAGCATTGTAGAAAACCATTTTTTGAGGCCAGGAATGCTGCAAGGGAGGGCTCATGTGTCACAAAGCTACTTCAGCACAACCTTTAGCAGAAAGTTCGAAGTCAGGACCTGTCGACTGTGGATTCAAAGCACCTTTGCCATCCACAACACAAGTCACATTCAGACATCCCCCCATACATCTATCCACCTGTGAAATGTAAAGGCTCAGGCTTGGGGGCAGGGGTAGTAAGCCCTTTTTGAGGTGGCTTGGAAGCTCTCCCGAATCTTTTTAGGGGAATGTACAGCCGGGTGTCTCCCAGTGTTTTCTGGGGGCTCAATAATATGACAAATATCAAGCAGGAAACCACAACCAAGTAGGGCTAAGAGGTGAAAGCCATTTTTTCCTTTCTAAATAGGACTTGTTAGAGAAGAGACTCAAACTGACTGAAACCTTCCTGTGCTAGGCCTTGCCAGAGGATGCTCTTGACCTAACAGGTGCAGGTACCCTGTTTATGCAAAGGCAAGATTGGGGTAGAGATTTTCTTTCTAAGCCTAGAAGACCAACCACTTAGAAACCTTAGGCAAACTCCCCCTAATTCAAGCTCCTTGAGGATTGGACTGTCTTTAGCGTTTTTTCGTTTTCTTTTGTCTTTCAATCCCCAGTGCCTAGGGCACATGAAAGTCAATAAGTGCTTGTCGAAGTAAATTTGTTGAATTACCCAAAATATAAAAGAGACTGTGACTCTGGGCAAGTCACTTTTCAGGGCTTTAGGCATCTAGCTAAGATTGTACATTGCAGAAACTGTAGGTCACCTGAACTGGTAGGAGGTCTCCTTACCTGGGAGTTCCCTATACCAATGAAATCACAGATCCAGTCTGTGTCCTTATCCCTATGAAACACTTAGAATCTCTCCTTATGGTGATCAAGCAATAGGTACCACTTGGGGTAAGGGAAGGAGGGACGGAGGTCCCTGCGTGATGCTGCTGCCAGGAGCTGGAAGGGACAGGGAACAGGGAGGGAGCTGAGGCTTTGTTAGGGAAAGGAACAATGCTAGAGCAGAGCTTCCACAGGATGACAAATGGAATGTTGTTTTGCTCAGCAGCGTCTTTATTACTCCATATGTTAGAATACACAATAGACCAGCCTGGGCGACAAGAGGCTAGCTGCTTACAACTAATCATTCTTATTTGTGTAGCTCGTGGGCTGGCTTCTCTGCAGCCTCTGCAAACAAGCCCAAGATGGGAAGCATTGGCACCACAATCATTATGGAATTATGAGACCCACTGAACTGTCATTACAGCCATTGTATGGAAATAAATCTTCCCGGGCTCAGCCTGAGTCACATGTCCAGAGGGCCAGCCACACCTTCCCTCCCTCACTCCCCCAGGCATATGCACATGTCCGGAGGGCCAACCACCCTCCCCTACCCTCACCTCCACACCAGGCATACACACACTTCCAGAGGGAAAGCCACACCTCTTCTACCCTCACCTCCACCCCACCCTCACACATATACACATTGTGCTCAGCCTGAATGTTGCCCCCTCTCCACCTCCACCCCTACCCAAGGCTGGGGCTGAAAGGGAAGGGAAGAGCTCTCACATCTAGTTTCAATCTTATTTCCTATTACTGCCCTTTCCTCACTTTAGGTACCAGTCAGCCTGAACTTGGCATTCCGCCTCCTTGCCTTTGCTCAGGACACCTTCATGGAATGCGCTCCTCACCTGTGTCTCTGAGAATCTCTAGCATCCTTCAAAGGCTCTACTCAGGCAGTGCCTGCTACAAGGGGAAACCTTTCCTGGCCTTTTGTTGTTAGCATTCTCTTCCTACTCTGTCATCTAGAATTTACTTTTCTATTTACATATCCTATCTTCTGGTAGGATGTAAGCTCATAGAGGGCAAGAGTGTTTTGTCTTATCCAAACGGCATTTAATAAATGTTTGTTGAATTAAATTGAATAATGTTAGGCTTAGTGATTGGGGCTCTGGCCCTGGCAGTTTTCTCCTGTTCAAGAAGGATAAATTGGGCAGTGCTTACCCCATCTTCAGGATAGGAGGCATGTCATTCCTCATTGTTGTTCATTTGTTCAGTCGTGTCCAACTCTTCATGACCCCCATGAACCATAGCACACCAGACCCTTCTATACGCTATTATCTATTGAAGTCTGTCCAAGTTTATGTTTGTTGTTTCCATGACACTATCATCTCATCCTTTGCTGTCCTCTTCTTTTGCTTTGGCCTTCAATCTTTCCCAGCATCAGGGTCTTTTCCAATAAGCCCTGTCTTCTCATTATGTGGCCAAAATATTTAAGCTTCAGCTTCAGTATTTGACCTTCCAGGGAGTAGCCTGAATTAATTTCTTTAAGTATTCACTGTTTTGATCTCCTTGCCATCTAAGGAACTTCCAAAACTCTTCTCCACCTCCACCATTCAAAAGCATCAATTCTGAGGCGCTCAGTTTTCCTTATAATCCAACTCTCACAGCCATACATTATGCCTAGCTTTGGGAGTTAATGCTTTATTCATTGAGGGTTAATCCCTAAATCAACAAGGTACTTTAAGCAAGCCTGGTGACAAGGGGACAATGCTTGAGATGACCTCTTAATAATATTGTAACCTGTATATAGTCTTTTTGTTTTTGTTTGGCTAGGCAATGAGGTTAAGTGACTTGCCCAGGGTCGCATAGCTAATAGGTGTCAAGTATCTGAAGCCAGATTTGAACTCAGGTACTCCTGACTCCAGGGCTGGTGCTCTATTCACTGCACCGTCTAGCTGCCCCATATATAGTCCTTTTAAAAACATTTTATATTATACCAGGTACCCTGGGAGGTAGGTACAAGCATTATCATCCTCATTTTTAATAATAGTAGCTAGCATTTATAAATAACTTTGAGATTTGCCAAGGGCCTTATAAATATTATCTCATTTGATCTTTACAACAACCCTGGGAGGTAGGTGCTATTATTATACCCATTTTGCAGATGAGGAAACTGAGGAAGGCAGAGATTAAGTGACTTGCTATTAATCACACTGCTAGTGTCTCATGCAGGATTTGAATTTGGGTCTCAGGTCTTCCTGACTCCAGGTTCAGCACACTATCCATTGCCTCACATTTTACACATGAGGAAGTTGATGCTCCAAGATGAAATGCCTTGCCCAGGGTCACACAGCAAGTAAATGCTAAAGTTGGGATCTGAATTAAGTTTTTTTAACCCCAAGACTAGCTTTCTATCCATTGTACCATGCTGCCTCTTAGTTCAATTCAATTCAATAAACCTTTATTAAGTATCTACTATGTGTGCCAAGCACTGTGCTAAGCCTTGGGGATTTTGTTGTTGTTCTGCAGTTTTTCTGTCATTTTTCAGTCGCTCTTTGTGACTCCATTTGGGGTTTTCTTGGCAAAGATACTAGAGTAGTTTATAATTTCCTTCTCCAGCTCATTTGACCGATGAAGAAACTGAGGTAAACAGGGCTAAATGACTTGCTCAGAGTCACATAGCTAGTAACTTTCTGAGGCCGGGTTTGAACTCAGGAAGGCGAGTCTTCCTGACTCCAGGCCTGACACTCTCTCCACTGCGCCACCTAGCTGCCATGCACTGGGAGTACAAATCAGAAAAATAAAGGTAGTCCCTTCCCCAAGAGCTTCTAATATAATGGAGGAAAACAACACACAAAGGAAGCTAGAAGTAGAGGGGTTCCCAGCAGGGGCATCGTGTTCCCTGGGTTTGCAACCAAGCAGAGGTGCAGATGGAAAGTGGAGAGTTAAATGGAAAGTCTAGATGTCAGCTCTCTATAAAGGAAAGCTTTGAGAGGAGTTTAGTGTTCTGCTCTCTAGCCCTCTAAGCAGAGGGGAGAAGAGGCTGACGGAGTTCGAAAGGTGTTTAGTACCCAAAGCAGAGTGAAGTGAACTGCGTGATGATGAGATTTCAGATGATCAGCTTATTCTGGGTGGGGGCATCATTGTCCCCAAGAGTTCAAACTCAACAACTGGAAAGTAGACTATAATTTTCTGACTGGCTAATGAGAGGGAAAGCCCTTCGTAAGCTCTCTGGTCCTTTTTGTTAGGTGATGGCATCACTGACTCTGACCTACACTCTGAGCCCCTGTATGGTGTTAGGCAAAGAAAGAAGCAGGGCCCCTGATTTGCTAGCTGAAATGGGCAGAGAGATAGGAAAAGAACAGTGATATACCTGGAGAGAAACAGGAAGCTCTGATTAGGACAGACACAAAGAACCAATGGAAAAATAGCTGCCTAAACTGGCAAGGGGCTTCCATCATTACTCTTACTCATCTTCTAAAATTCAAGACATAGGGCATCAATATCCTTTGCCTCCATATACATATAAATATAAGAACTGTTGTTGGGGAAGCAGGGAAATGGAGCAGCCCTCTCTCTTTCCCTCTCAAATAAAGATACCTCTCAGCTCCTGACACACATGTACACCCCAGGTTCAAACCTCCAAAGAAAAGGTAAATCTCTCTTGTATAATGTCTCTGGTTCTTGCTCCTCATAGCTGTGTGAGAAATAACTTAAAACCAAGATTTGGTTAAGATTAAATCTGAGAGTCTCCCTCAAAAGGGGAGAAAGTAGAAAGGTACTCAATGTACAATGTAAGGAAGGTATAGGATGGCTATTTATTTCTGTCACACTTAAAAGAAAGCTTAAAAATAAAAGACTCACAAGCATACATTGGCATAAAATTTTAAACAATAATAACATATTAGTATTATATTGCTTTAGGTGAATAGATGAAGAAGATGAAGCAGTTTTTGTGGGACTGCTGAATCAGTCTTTCACATTTTGCCTCACCACTGCATTGTCGAAACAATTCCTTCCAGTCCATGGTTCTGCCCTTTCACTTGCTGATCATCATCCTCTCTGATTCAGCATCTCTTACTGCCAGTCAGCTGAGGGACCCAGGAGCTCCAACCTCTAAAACTTATAAAGCTGATTCCAAAGCTAGAAACTTCTGTCTCAGGATTACTTTTCAGTTAGCTATGCTCAAGAAAGAAACTCAAAGCAGAAAAGGCATCCAAGAGCCCAAGACGCAAGCTTAGTTTTCCTTGACAACCTTCTGCTTCAGCTGCCATGTATTCAAAGATGTCATACTGCCAAGTTGGGGGAAGGGTGCCCATTTTCAAATCTCATGGGAAGTTTAGAGAGGGAGAGGTATTTGACATACATTCTAGTAGCTACAAGGAAGAGACTAAACTGGAAGGAGTGTATATATATATATATATATTTTTTTTTTTTTTTTTTTAGCTGCCATTTTATTACTTATTTTAGATGAAATTCAATTTCGTTTTCACCCACCTTGACTGTAAGCTTTTAAAAGTGGTGACCGGGGGAAGTCAAGATGGCTGAGAAAAGGCAGGGACTCACCTGAGCTCTCCCCAAAACCCCTCCAAACACTTTACAGTGGAGGGGAAAATGGGGGAGGTGGCAGGGAACATTTGAACCTTACTGTCATTGGAATTGGCTCTAAGAGGGAATAACATACACGCTCAGTCGGGTATAGAAATCTGTCTCACCCTCTGGGAAAGCAGGAGGGGAAGGGGATAAAAGAAGATAAAAGAAGAGGTGGTGCTTGTATGAGGGAGGGCAGATTGGAGGAGGTGGTAATCAGGAGCAAAACACTTTTGAGGAGGGACAGGGTGAAAGGGGAGAGAGAGAGAGAGACAGAGAGAGAGAGAGAGAGAGAGAGAGAGAGAGACAGAGAGAGAGAGAGAGAGAGAGAATAAAATAACCAGGGGTGAAATAGAATGGAGGGAAGTAACAGTTAACAATCATAACTGTGAAAAAATTTTTGAAACAAGTTTCTCTGATAAAGGCCTCATCTTTCAAATATATAGGGAAATGTGTCAAAGTGATAAAAATGCAAGCCTTTCCTCAATCGATAAATGATCAAAAATTGTGAACAGTCAGTCTTCAGATGAAGAAATAAACACTATCTAAAGCCATATGAAAAAAAATGTTCTAAATCATTATTGACTGGAAAAATGCAAATTAAAACAATTCTGAGGTATTACTTCACACCTATTAGATTGGCTAATATAATGGAAAAGGAAAATGACAAATGTTGGAGGGAACGTGGGAACATTGAGACCCTAATGCACTGTTGGGGGAGTTTTGAACTCATTCAACTATTATGTAGAGCAATTTGGAACTATGTTCAAAGGCCTATAAAACCATGCGTACATATACCCTTTGACCTAGCCATACCACTACTTGGTCTTTATCCCAAAAGAGATTTAAAAAAAAAAGACCTATATGCATAAAAACATTTATTGCAGCTCTTTTTGTGGTGGCAAAGAAATGGAAATTGAGGGGATGTCCAACTGTAGAATGGTTGAACAAGTTGTGGTGTATGATTGTGATGCAATACTATTGTATCATAAGAAATGATGAGCTGGTTGCTCTCAGAAAAACCTGGAAAGACTTACGTGAACTGATGCAAAGTGAAATGAGTAAAACCAGAAGGAAATTGTGCATAGTAACAGCAATATTGTAAGATGATTAACTAACTGTGAATGTCTTAGCTGTTCTCAGTAATACAATGATCCAAGACAACTCTGAAGGACTTATGATGAAAAGTGTTATCCATCCGAGAGGAAGAACTGATGGAGTCTGAATGCAGATTGAAGCATACTTTTCTTGGGTTTTTAATTTTGATCTTTGTTTTCTTTTACAACATGACTAATATGGAAATATGTTTTGTTTGTCTACACATGTATAACATATATCAAATTGCTTGCCTTCTCAATGAAGAGGGTGGGGAAGAAGAGAAAAAAATTTGGAACTCAATTTTAAAAATGAATATTGAAAATTGTTTTTACATATAATTGGGGAAAAATAAATACTAGATAAATAAGAGGCATAAAAAGAAAGGAAGTGGTGATGGGTATACAGCTAACTAATGTAGATAGCTTGTTTGGTGAATTTTTATCCTCATTCCATTTGCTGGACAAACACACCCAGATATAGTACGAAACATTCCTTGTTTCTTTGGGCCCAGCAGCTTTGTTAGGTATAGAGTCAATGAGTACATCCGGAGTTCCTATTTCTTTCATGGCACAATTATGGGTTTCCTTCAAAGCCCCAGGAGCATGCTTTTTGAAGCTTATTCCATGGATCTGCTTGTATATTTGTTTGTTTTTGTTTGGTTTTGTTTTGGCTAGGCAGTGGGGTTAAGTAATTTGTTCAGGGTCACATAGCTAGTAAGTGTCAAGTATTTGAGGCTGGATTTGAATTCAGGTCCTCCTGACTCCAGGGCCAGTGCTTTATCCACTTCACTACCTAGCTGGCCCCCCCATCTGCTTGTATGTTGATTATATGTTCCCATGTTACTACCTAGTGGATGATAGAACAGCCCTCCTTTTCTCCACTCTTTTTTTGAGGAGCCAAACCACCCAGGAACAGGCCCCTCTGCCCCTCTCCATTGCTATCACGGAGTCAGAAGAGCAACAAGGTACCACTCATCACTTGCTAAGTCCTACCCAACTGTGAAGTCCTTTATATAGTTCCCCAGAAGCAGCTAGGGCTCCAGCTATAGAGTACTCCATGAGGTATGCTCTAATCAGAGAGGACCAGGGTAGCCATGAAGTTGATCCCTTAATACAAACGTACACTTTCTCCTTTAAGTCAGTCTCATTGATCTCAGACCATCAGATAGATTTGTTATCAGACCTCTAGACATAATGGCAGCAGACTGGCTGCCCCAGTGGTTAATTCTCATTTGCATTCAGCTTTGCATATAATTGTATGCTAGTCATTCATGTCAAAATGCACAGAAATTCTCTCCCCACATTGCTCTATTATTCCCCCAAAGAATAATAGCAACTCACATTTGTAAGTCCTTTAAAGTTTTCAAAATGATATCTTCATGACACTTCTGTAATATTCATAGTGCAAGAATTATTATCTGCATTTTACATATGAGGAAACTGAGGCTCACTCAGAGAGGTTAAGTGAACTACCCATACGCACACAGCTAGTTCTAAGTGTCAGCTGGAATTTGGTTCTAGGGCTCTCAAGTCCAAGTTCATCACTCTTTAAATCTCCAAGTATGCAAAAAACAATCAGCTGGGTTTTTCAAGGGTGTGCTGGAGCCAGCTTGTACTAGTAGGGAACAGATTGTTAAATTTTCAGTGTGAGCATTTATACCTCAGAAATCAGTGAATAATACAAATCAGGGCTCGAGTTGCTGTTTGGTTGAGTGTCTGGACTTAAGAAAGTGTTGGAGAAAATGTTTGTGCAGAAAGAGTCCCAGGTATGGCATGGACTCAGCATGTAGTTGAGGGCTATTCATACTCCCCCGCCATGAGTAGCGTGGGGGTGTCGTTGTGTGGTTTGAAGGGAGATAGAATAGACATCTCTAGCCTCTTCTCTCTCTGATTCTTTTTCAAGGGAGACTATAGTTCCTTCCAGTAAAGGAAGCAGGATGTTAGGGCTGGAAGCCACTCTATTCTTCCCAGAGAGGGTACTGGGCTAGAATTAAATCTGTCTGCTCCCTTAGATATTATTAGATTAGGGGATAAGATCAAATCCAATCTAAATTATGATTTCTATGTTGTTATTGGGGGGAAGAGGACCCCAAATTTTATATCCAAGGCTTGACCCCCTTCCCACCAAATACCAGTTCCACAATGAACACACATCGTGAATAGCAAAGAAACCCATTTATCAAAATCACAGCAAAACAGAAATCAGAGAAGGTGTATGTAGGAGAATATATACCACACAACATGGAGGAGCTCTCCCACTAAGAGCAAGGTGACTCAGTTCCTCTCATGTCAACTTCTTAGAATCTTTCTTCAGCCACCTGAATTGGGTCAGTCCCTTCTATCTTCCCTCTCAAAGCTGGAAGCCACGAGTGACTAGAAGCTTAAAGAGACCCCCCCCAACCCCCAACAATAAACTGAGGAAGGTTAGAGCTTTCATGTTCTCACCAACTCCACCCCACCCCTCAGGAAGAGCAGAGCATTCATCCCCAGCAATAAGGAGAGAGTCCCACAACAATGGACTTTGGGATTGCATTTGAGTTCATAATGCAGAGTAAACTTAATAGTGTGTTAAGCATACTTTTTTGGGGGGGGAGCTGGTTGTTAAATGTTTACTAGCATACCACTAGCTTTCCCCAACTGGTAGTTTATCTAGCCCCAGACACAGCCCTTTCATTGTGAAGAGAATCCTATCCATCCTTCAATGCTAGGCTCAAACTCTAGCAGCTAACAGGAAAATGTCTCTGGCCACCTTTGTCTCTCTCTTGCTTTTCTGAACTTCTCCAGTACCACAGCACTGTTGCATTGTTCTCTAATTGTTTCATGTGTATTTTGTCTCATCTCTAATTTTAGCATCAACAAATATTTATTAGGCACTTACTATGTATAAGACAGGAGCAGCTTGGTGGCAAAGTGGATAGAGCACCAGGCTTAGAATCAGAAAGATTCATCTTCATAAGTTCAAATCTGCCCTCAGATACTTATGGCTGTGTGACCCTGGGCAAGTCACTTAACCCCCATTGCTTAAGAAAGAAAGAGAAGGAATATAATAAATGCAAATGAGTAGGTACAGACCCATGGCGTTTGTGAATAGTGAAGTCAGAAGACAGAGCTTAGGAAACTCAACTTGGAATTTAGAATGCCTAAAAGGAAGTAATATGAAATAAAGTTGAAAAGATAGGTTGGAGCCCAGCCGTGCAGGGCTTTAAATGCTAAGCCGAGTTTGTATCTTTTCTTAGAGTCAGCAGGGAGCCACTGAATGTTTTTTGAGTAGGCAGCTGTGTCAAAGGATGGTCACATAGAAAGGTCAAGTCAACAGGCAATTCTTAAGTACCTACTATGTACTAACACTGCTATGTGCTGGGGATAAAAGAGAAGCAAAAAACAGGCTCGGCTCTCAAGGAGCTCAGAGTCCAATGGAGGAGACAACATACAAACAGCTACATATAGATATATATATATATATATATATACCAACAGGATATAAGCAGAGTAAATTGGAGACTAGTGGAGGCACTAGTTAAGACTTGAAGGAAGCCAGGGGAGTCAGGCAGCAGAGATGAGGAGGGAGAAAGCTCTGATGATGAGAGATAGCTCATCCCTGGAAGATTTAATGAGTTGGGAAAATGGGATTTTTTGTCCAGGGAACTTCAAGGAAGCCAGTGTTACTAAATTGTAGATTACATGGAAGAGAGCAAGGTTGATTGTGAGTCCTTTGTTTCTGAAGAGGACCAATGCCAATCACAAGTGATATCTTCATTTGTATGTGAATTGGATTTAAGTGAGGCAGAGTTGCACAAAGCCATCATCTTCACTCTCTGTAGTAGAATCATTGAAGTCTAGTGGCAGGACAAAAGTCAGGACCACTGGTGTGGTCCAGGATGCAGTGGGTGACCTTGGTGTCTTCAATGTGTAACTAAGGTCCAAGCGCTCCACAGTACCTGCTTCAACTGTCTTCATGGCCATTGGAACAGATTGTTCTCATCGGCCCATTCAACTGGAGGAAGTCTTCACATACTTGGGGTAGACATCCCCTAACTCACTGATGTACCCAACAGGGTACTCTCAATCTGGTTTAGACTTTCTGCTGAGACAGTTTTACCAGGGTGTGGCCAAGAAGGTTAAGGACTGTGGCTGCTGGTCATGCTACAGCTTCTTGGAGCCACAGGTGAGATTGAATGCCAGGCAGACACCAAAGGTAGATGAATAGCCCTAAAAAGGACTCAGCAAGCCCTCACACCAAAGATGTTAGTCCTTAAGAAAAGTGTAAATGTAGGAAGCAGCCAGGCTATGAAAGGCTTTGAAAGACAAATAGATGATTTTATATTTGATCCTAGAGGCAATAACACTAGAGTTGATCAAATTAGAAGAGGGGGAAGCAAGAGAAGGTGTTTTGGTCACACCTGTGCTTTGGAAAGATCAGTTGGAGGGGCAGCTAGGTGGCACAGTGGATAGAGCACCGGCCCTGAAGTCAGGAATACCTGAGTTCAAATCCGGTCTCAGACCAAACACTTGACATTTACCAGCTGTGTGACCCTGGGCAAGTCACTTAACCCCAACTGCCTTAAAAAAGAAAAAAAAAGAAAAGAAAGATCAGTATGATAGATGAATGGAAGATAGACAGGAGTGGGGAGAGACTTGAGGCAGGCAATGAGGTAATGGGGGGTGTACCACAGTGGTGGTCTCTTCTCTTAGAAGAGAGAAATGAGCTTATAGGAGAGATGTTTCTAAGGTAGAGGCTGTTGTCAGAGAGATGAGGCCATTATAATAGTCGATAGCAGAAGTAATGAGAGCCTGAATTAGGCTTGTAAGCAGAAAGGAGAGAAACACAGGAGATATTGTAGAGACAGAAGCAACAGGATTTGGCAACTGATTAAGAGGGTGAAGAGTCGAAGATGGCTCCAGGGGTTAAGATTTATGCAACTGGGAAGATGCTAGTTAGAGCCAACAGAAGGAATAACTGCCATAGGCCCAGTACATTAGAGTTTGCAATGTATTTTACATATATTACCTTGTTCAATCCTCGACAGTCCTGTGAGAAAGGAATTCAGGGATGTTTGTCTTCAATGTGTAGATAAGGAAATTGAGGCTTGTGCTCACACAGCTATCATAGGAGGTAGGATCAGAGAGCCTTCTCTGACTCCAAGTCAAGCACTCCTTCAGTATTGGGATTTGGAGAGGAGCCGTAGGTCTTGGACAAGAAAGACAATGGCTTCCATTTTGGACATACTGAGTCTGAAGCACACTCTTTGGACACTTTGTCTCGGTGGTTCTTTCTGACTCATTCATTGGGGATGTCTGGTGAGAGAGAGCAGGCCTCTCCCCACCAAAACTACCATGTGGTCCTGTGAATACAGGCCTGGGTTCTCTGTCTACCTTGGGGTCTGATATTTTCTGCTCTAGGTGGAAGGACTGTGCCTTTGAAAAGGTCAGGAGGATGTTGAAGTGTCCAGGTTTATAGCCAGATAAACAGTAACACAGTCTGAAGAAAAAATGGGCAAAGGCACTAGACTGAGGCTGACTCAGCCTTGTTGAAGACACCCCCAGTTCCAGCTACCCAGGCAACCAGAAAAGGATCTTCCTAGTCTTCATCTCATGCTTAGCAGACTAGAACCATTTAGAGAATGGAACCACTTCCATTTCAAATCATCACACCTCTCCCCAGATGCTGAATCCCCAGCATCCCTACGAGAACATGCATTCGGCAAACTCCTGTGACATTAGATTCTCTCAATTTCTCTGAGCCTCGTTTTGAAGAGGAAGTGAAAAGGAAACGAGTAGGAGCAAATTTACCAATTATTTACTCATTGACATGTGCCAGGTGCTGTACTAGTAACTGAGGATACAAATCCAACAAAATGAAACAATGCCTACTCTCATGAAGCTTGCATTTGAAACCAATTCAGCCATCTCCCACGAAGTAAAGCTACGCTATTAAGACAAAAGAGAAGAAGAACCCAGGTGATCTTCTAGCCTAGCTGACCTGACTCTGCTCAGAAGAGCAGGGAAGGGCAATAGGAATGTTAATAGGGGCTGCCCAAAGACAGTTCTTAGGTGCTGAGCTGGTGAGCTGGGAAGGAAGGGAAAACTGGAGGCAGGAAGAGGCAAGACAGCTTGAGGGGAACTGTTTGGACACAGAACAATAAGCTTCTGTTTGCAGTGTAGCCCTAAAGAGCTGTCACCCATGGGAGGTGGTGACTAGTGGCCTGAAAAATTAATTGGGCTATTCCAGATGGGAGATGAAAAAGAAATTCTGTCCAAGCAGATGTCATGAAAAGGCAGCAAGAGGCTGGGTGCTGATTTACATATCCCACTGTCTTCTCCTTCAGTCCAGCCTCATTTCAATCTGCTCTCCAGAGAGTGGAATGACAGAGACAAAAAACCATGTGGGTACAGAAAAGGAGATGCTTTCTAGACAAAAGGAAATAGAAATATAATAGCTCCCATTTATCAGCTTAATATTGGCAAAATGCTTTACATTCATCATCTAATTCAATCCTATGGGCTACCCTGAGGTAGTTGCTATTATTATCCCCATTTTACAGATAGGGAAACTGAGGCTCAGAAAGGTACATTATTTGTCCAATGTTGCACAGCTAATGAATATAGGATTTGAACAGGGGCCAGGTCTTTCTAACTCCAAGTACAGCGGACTATCTTCTACACAACAATACCTCTATAGAAAGAGGGAGCAGGTTTGGATACAGCAGAGAAGGCTCTGGAACCAAAGGTCACATCTTGTCTCCTTTTCAACTTATTTAGACTCTGTCATACTCTTGGGTGAGTTCCCTCTTCTCTCTGGGCCTCCCATAACCCAATGACCATTCCCTTTAATCAGCACCCAGATTCGGGACTAGAATGCTGGCTAACTTAGGGGTTCAGTCTTAGTTTGCCCAGGGATAGGATCCCTAGCAATTGTTGAATCACTCACCCATTCAACAAGTTTTTACTGAGAGTCTACTATATATAAGGCCCTATACTAGCTTCTGTGTGAGATACAAAGAGGAATTAAATTAATAGCCCTTGCTTTCAAGGATCCTACAACCTAAGAAGGGAGATAGCATGTCAAGAGAGAGAGGTGGCCAGCTGGACTGTTGTAGCAGAAAAGCATGAAGGAGCATTGTCCTTGGCCAGACTCTTCCAAAGAAAAGTTCAAATGACATGGCATCCTCCAAGGTACCAAACCCAAGGTGTCTTTTTTAGGGTCAGCAGCCTAAACTAGGCAACCTCTGAATCCTTTGGCAGGAAGGGTCATCTTCATCTGTCTCTGCTTCCACATGTGGGGTCCAAAATTGTCCAAACTACAATAAAAGAAACTGAGGCAGAGCTCTGAGCCCATGACACTTTATTAAGAGGACCCTGGCCCCCTCTGATGAAGTGGACCTCAGATCTTTCTCATGATCTAATATGCCTCCTTATTCCTGGGCCTTAGTTTTATAGAGCTTGATACCCAGACAATGCAGATGAAGCAAACTAAAAGTATAGAATCTCATTGGTTGATAGACCTTGCCCTTGACCCTTCAGGACTGTCTGCACAAAATACAGAATCCTGTTGGTTGACAAACGGGCCTATCTTGACCTTTGAGGAGGTCCTACCCAGCCGATGAGCAGACCCATGGGCTGGGCTGATAAACATATGTCAAAACACCTACATGATGTGTCAATAGACAGGCAGGCCACAGCCCAGCAAACAGGGTCACTTATTAGCCAAATGTTCATGGCCATCTCCCCATGTTGGGTAGTAGAGGGATGACAAGGGATGGAGGAGCAACAAAAATAGCTGGGGGACTTTCCAAGTAATTAAGTCACCTCTGCCATCTTGGGTTTGGTCACCATAACAAGGCAAAACAAGGGTGGAGGTCTTCTAGTTAACTTCCTATGATTAAGCAAGTGAACTTACAATATGCAGTTCACAAGTCCAGGGCCTAATATACAGAACTTATCATCACTACTGCTATGGAATCATATTAAACAGATTAATACTGATCGAATAAAATACGAATCCAATTACTCATCTATCACACTCCACACATTGCCATCTGTCCTTCTGTCTCTAGAAAAGACCATCCCCAAACCATATAGTATTCTTAGGCAAGTTGTTTTAGTATCTTTAGGTCTCAATTTTCTCATCCATAAAATTAAAGGACTAGATGACCTCAAATATTCCTTCCTGCTCTAAATCTGTGACCTGATTGAATCATCATAGTCAGGAAGAAGTGTTGAGTCTGGCAAAAAGAAAGGCTTACAGTCAGGGGACTGTGCATCAGTGTCTTTTACTCGCCTTAACTGTGCTCAGATCTAAGTCATATGAGACTGCAGATAGCTCTCACCTATCACTTTCCAGGTATGGAGAGCCCACATTAGGCTCCCCATTCTCCTTCTAAATCTCTCCCAAAAAAGTACCAAAGGAAGCAAGCCAGGCCCATTGGGTAGGTGGTGATTTTTCATCAGGACCAGCCCTCAAGCTTAGGGCAGAAGGCTCTCATTTAGAGTCATTGCAATTAGCTTATATGTCATAGCAATTATCCCCCTCCAAACAAAGACAGAGTCAGAATAGGGGGCTGGGATTTTAAATCACGACTTTCCCAGTATTTCATTAGGTAATTGTTGCTGATCCCATCATTTAATAGGGACTTATAAAGTGCTTGCTATTTATATTTTAAAGGGCTGAGGAAAGGCTTAACTAACTAGATAATTAATGAATCAGGAGGGAGACTGGGAGCTGGGGGCGGAGGTACTGAGAGTATGGCAAAAAACAACAACAACAACAACCTCACAATGTCTGTTTTCAGGGACTTATTGGTGGTTATTGTTTGACAAGATTCAGAAGGGAATGTGTTTGGCAGGGTCTCCATAAGTCTCAGAGCTGCGGAGTCAGACCAAGATAAGAATTGTCATTTAAAAAGATTTTCTACAGTTGGCAAAGCATTTGCTAAATGAGCAATTTCTATCATCCTTTCCCCTCCATTTTCTTAAAGGATCCTCTTAAGCTTACTTCCATTTTAGCCTGTGCTCTCTCTTGATCTCAAACTTTCCATACTACCTGGCAGAAGATATGAACAGGTGATAGATTAGATAGAGTGGTTGCTATCTCAGATTGTAGGAAGTGTACTGTAATTAAGCTCAAGAGCCTCCACCTTTGTGTTCCCCTTGACAGTCAGCCAGTAGACGTAATTATATCTTAGCAAAGGCATGGCTTGGTAAGAGTAGCGGCTACAAAACATTCCCCCCAAATTTGGAGCATTCTCCACTACTCACATTCTCCCACTACTACACAAAATATTCATGTTAAGAGTAGGCATAAACCTAGAGCTATATCCCAAAGAGATCAAACAAATGGGAAAAGGACCCACATGTACAAAAATATACATAGCAGCTCTTTTTGTGGTGGCAAAGAATTGGAAATTGAGAGGATGCCCATCAATTGGGGAATGGCTGAGCAAGTTGTGGTATATGAATGTAATGGGATACTGTTGTGCTATAAGAAACGGTGAACAGGTTGACTTCAGAAAAAACTGGAAAGACTTATATGGTCTGATACTGTGTGAAGTGAGCAGAACCAAGAGGACTTTGTATACAATAACAGCCACGTTATACGATGACTAATATTGTTAAACTGAACCCTTCTCAGCATTACAAGGATCTAAGACATCTCCAGAGGCCTCGGGATGGAAAATGCTGTCCACATCCAAAGAAAGAACTATGGAAGTTGAATTGCTATCACTTATTTTTCCCTTCTGCTGAGTTTCGTTTCATCTTTCTGATGGTTCCTTCTATTGGTTTTAATTTTTGCTTACAACTCCACTAATGTGAAAATATGTTTAATAGGAATGTAAATGTAAAGCCTATATCAGATTGTGTGCCACCTTGGGGAGGGTGGGGGGAGGAAGGGGGAGAAAAATTTTCAACTCAAAAGCATATGGAAGTGATTGTTGATAAATCAAAATACATTAATAAAATTTTTTTTAAAAGAGTAGGCATAAACTTAGAACATGATAGTCATGAAGCAGACATGTAGGGAACGCATGTGACCAAGGCTACTCACTCCTTTGGTATTCAAGGGCCTTGAAATCCTTTCCATCCTAGTGGATTTTCACAAAGCTCTACCTTGGCCACAGTATCTCTGTTGGGTTGATTGGTTTCTCAGCTGGGATCCCAAGATCTGCACCCCTCTGCAATTCAACTATCAATTTCCAGGGCTAGCTCTCTCTGGAGTCCATGGCTGGCTTTCTTTGCTGCTCTTGGAAGCGGCTTCCAGCCTCAAGTTATGGACTCTCTGTATCTGTGCCTTTCTGAAGTAGGGGTCTCTCCCTCAGCCTTGCCTTGAACTCTCTCAGACTGATTCTCCACCTGCTAGATGAGAATCTCCTTTTGGGTCATAGTTCAACTGCTAGAGGCCAATGCTGATAGGAGGGAAGGGGGAGAGATAGAAAAGTCCCTCCTTCCCCCACCGAGAGATGAAAAACTGAGCTCTTCCTGTACTCCTGACTCTATATTCAGCTGACTCAAACTGACTGGACTGTGTCTTCTAAGGCTCACAAGGGCATGGCTCATTATTTATCCAATAATGGATAAATCCCTTTTGATTCAATAAGGGAGAGATGTTCATATTTCTTAATGGGATAAGTGGGTGGTAATATCTTGATATCTTATCATCCTGTGATTTCATCAACTGAGTTTTGGGGGGTGGTGTTACAAGTAGGGGGAAACCACCTCTTACTCTAAAGGAGTTGTGTAATTTCTTGAAGATAATCCAGCCTGTTTTCCTCTTTTGTATAATTCTGTATCCAATTTGCTGGAAAGTAAATTATTCTTATTCTCTGTCCAAGATGTTGTAACATTAGGTTCATAACCACCAAAGGCCAACAAGAAAGAGTTAAAGAATTAAAGAGTACTCAAGAGTGTGTGTGCCTCTGCTTTGAGTCCTTCCAGTTCTTGTTGAGAAGAGAGGAACAGAGGAGCCGACTGAACAGCCAGTGAGAAGTCCAAACCACCAGGAGTCCAGATACTGAAAGAAGAGGCTCACTGCTTGGAGTCCTGGGGCAGGACGCATAAGTCAGAAAAAGCTAGGCACCAGAGCAGACCTAGAATGCTAATGATCAAAACAGAGCAGAGTAAGAAAGTGACCAGGTGTAAGATAGAGGAACCAAGGCAGTGTCTTGCAGACTCTGTGGAGCAGTAGGAAGTACCAGTCCAGTTCACAACACTATTCTTCCCATCCATACACACCAGGTCCATTGGGAAAACTGTATTTTCTGTTCGCCAGTCAAAGCAGAAAGCATTTGAAAGCTTGATTTCCCTAATGGCTTACTTTCGGTTTCCGGGTTATTTTAAAAAAAAAAAAAAGGCAGCTAGACGACCGGCAACCAGAATCTGGTTGATTATTGAATGTGCAGAGGCGGGGTTTAGGGGGGAGGGGAACCCAAACCTAAACCCAATAAGAAGAGATTGTTTTTGTTAGCCTTCCGCTGAAGTAGGGGTGAGCCAATTAGGGAGAGAATTATGTAAATAATTAGAAATATGTTAAAGTTAGTCATACAAAAGACATTTCTTTTAGAACCTGGTGTGAGAAAAACAGAGAGAAACCTAAAAGCTGAGCATTGAGGAAAAAGCTGCCATTTTTTTCACCTGACAGTACTTTGAGGTTGTGTGCTGTGGAACTAGATGGGCTAGCATGGGGAGAAGTGAATCAATAGCTGTGAGCTCCTGTGAACCTTCTGTTGACTACCTCTCCTTGTTCTGGCACGAGATAATTCATCCTTGCTCATGCACTCCCACCAAATTGTCAAAATACATATTTGTGTATATGTATAAAATATATACACACGTATCAATTTCTAGATCTCTCTGTCAAGCTCTGTTGGTTGTCCATCTAACTGCAAGTCATAATTTGGACAATAGATATTCTTTATCCAATAAGCTTTTTCTAGGTGATTAATCTAAACTCTTATTTTTTAAAATAAATTTTTATTGATATCATTTTTTACATTACATGACAGCCAAAATTTTTCCCACTATCCCTCTTCCTCCTCTTTCCTAGGGAGTCATCCTATATAACAAATAATATTTAAAAAAAAAAGAAAAGAAAAAATCAGTAACACCAATCAATACATTGAAAAATTGTGAAAATATGTGCAGTGTTCCACACTGATAAACCTTTTATCTCTGCAAAGGAATGAGGTGGTTATATCTTCTTGTATGTCTCTATACTTGCTCTTTGTAATTTTACAACATTCACTTTTATTGTGTGCTTGTTCTTTCCATTTACATTACCATAGTCATTGTATATATTGCTTTCTTGGCTCTGCTTACTTCATTCTACATCAGGTCATTTACTTGTTTCTCTATATTCATTATATTTGTTGCTACTTATGGTGCAGTGATATTTCATTGCATTTGTGTACCACAACTAATTTAGCTCTTTCCTATTGGATGGGCATCTACTTCGTTTCTACTTCTTTGCTCCTACAAAAAGTGTTGCTCTAAATATCTTAGTATATCTGGGGACATTCTTCTTATCAATGACTTCTTTGGGGTGTATACCTACTAGTGAAATCTCTGGGTCAAAGGGTATTGACTTTTTTAGTTATCTTATTTGCATGATTCCAAATTGCCTTCCAAAGTGGTTGTTCTGATTCACAGTACCACCTGCAATGCACTAGTGTGCTTATCTTCCCCACAATGCCTCCAACGTAGACTATTTCCATCTTTTTTAGTCTTTGCCAACTTGGTGGATATGAGATGAAACTTTATGGTTGTTTCAGTTTCTGTTTTTCTTATTACTCATGATTTGGAACATTCTTTTGTCTGATTATTACTAGTTTGAAATTCTTCCTTTTGAGAAACTGTTTGATCATATCTTTTGGCTAAGCTCTGTTAAATGATTACAGATCTTTTCCAGGCATCTCTGCAGTGTTGCTTGATAAAACCAGCTGTGTCATGCGAAAAAAGGAGGATTTGAAGGACCTTACCATCCATAGAAACTCCCTCTGTAAATCGGATTCTGTGCTGGATCTCTTCTGCAACAGTGGTAAAAACCTTTGGTGAGAATACATTTCCTGTTTTGTGCTTCATCTGATATTTATGATCAGTATATTATCGAACTAGCTTATTTCTGTTATTTCCTCTTTCAAGAGATAATAAATAATTTTGATGTATGGATGGGAGCTAGGTGGCACAGTGCCAGAGTGCCAGACCTGGAGTCAGGAGGAGTTCTCTTCCTGAGCTCAAATCTAACCTCAGATACTTACTAACTTTGTGACCCTGGGCAAAGGCAACCCCTCTTGCCTCAGTTTCCACATCTGTTGAATGAGCTGGAAAAGGAAATGGAAAACCACTCCAGTATCTTTGCCAAGAAAACCCCAAATGGGGTCACAAAGAGTCAGACACAACTGAAATGACTGAACAACAACAGCGAATGAATGGGAAAGAATCTTGTTGGAAAACAATACCTTTAAGGTAATTTCTTCCATGGACCAAATGCTTTTTGAATTATTGACCAACAATAAATTAAGTGGAATCTCATATTCTCTATCTCTTTCAGTCAATTGTGCAAGTTAAGGTCTACCATTCAGCAACCACTTGTGAAAGAAAGCCTGTTTCCTACCAATACTGTCTTTACTGCATGCCTAGATAGTTCTCATAAAAATTCTATGTAGATTGAAAAGTAAGCATGTAGGTTGGTAGTTGTTGCTGTTCTCTTGTTCACTTTTTTTTTTCCAGGCAATTGGGGTTAAGTGACTTGCCCTGGGTCACACAGCTAGTAAGTGTCAAGTGTTTGGTCTGACCTTGTTCACGTTTTTAAATATATTAATAAATGCTAAGGTCCCCCTCCGCCACAACTTTAATATCTTACCTTCCTTCAGCCACCTTGTGAATCAATCACTTAATGTCCTCACAATTATATCACCTTTAGCACATGCCTCCTCTGTGTATGCTTGGTCTAATACACTTGCTTCTTCCAACTTTGTTCTCTTCAGCATCATTTCAACTTAGTCTATAAGCAATTCAGGTTTATAATGTTAGAATCCAAGTATGATGACTCTACTGTCCTTGATGGTAAAAAACAATTGTTATAAAAATCTTCGCATATCTTTCCTGCTTTGTTTTTTAAACTATTTGTTATCCTTCTTCTATTTTCATTCTTAAATGCTCTCAAAATGACTTTGCCTAGTTGGGTCTCTTGACAAGCTTTCTTTTTTTAAAAATAAGTTTCTATTGAGGGGGTGGAGCCAAGATGGCAGAGAAAAGACAGAGACTTTTCTGAATTCTTCCCAAAACCCCTCCACATACCTTTAAATAATGCCTCAATGCAAATTTTGAAGCAGCAAATCCCACAAAAGGATGGAGTAAAGCAATTTTCAAGCCCAAGACAATTTAGAAGGTTGGCAGAAAAAGGTCTGTTGCACCAGGGTGAGAGTGACACACAGTCCAGTTCAGGGCCTGGCCAGCAAACCAACAGTAAACCTTGAAGGGTGGTGAAGCAGTGGTGGCAGTGGGGGTTTCGAGATCTCTCAACCCACAGAACACAATGGTGTCAGACAACTGGTCAGAAGGAGATTATAGAGGTCCCTTCGTTGGCAACAGGGGCAGGACTCTGATGCGTTGCCCATCTATGGATCCACATTATAGTCCCAGAGCAAGGAGAAGGACTGACACACCAGAACTTGCAGCCTCATGGGAGCTGGGACCCAGAGCAGAAAAGAGTGCTTGTGGTTGCTCACAGACAAGAGTCCAGGCCAGGAGAATGGTAAAAACACCTCTCCCTAGATCATACCTTGGAAGAACGGAAAACTTACAGGTCTCCAGAATTATCTCTGAAACAGCAACACAAAAAACTGAAGCTTGAGGCAGTGCCTCCTCCACTCTAGAAGCAGAGCCCCACTTTAGCATGGAGTTAAAAGTTAAGAAATAAGCTGGAAAAATGAGCAAACAGCAGAAAAAGATCATGATAATAGAAAGTTACTATGGTAACAGAGAAGATCAAAGCACAAACTCAGAAGAAGACAGCAAAGTCAAAACTGTTATAACCAAAGCCTCAAAGAAGAATATATGATTGGTCTTAGGCCATGGAAGAATTCAAAAAGAACAGTAATGCATTGTTGGTGAAGTGGTATACTGATTCAACCATTGTATAAAACAATTTGGAACTATGCCTAAAGGGCTATAAAACTATGCATACCCTTTGACCAATCAATACTACTACTAGGTCTTTATCCCGAAGAGATAAAAAAGAAAAGGGAAAGGACCTATGTGTACAAAAATGTTTATAGGAGCTCTTTTTGTGGTGGCAAGGAATTGAAAATTGAAGGGACGCCCATCAATTGGGGAATGCCTGAACATGTTGTGGTATATGAATGTAATGGAATACTATTGTTCCATGAGAAATGGTGAGCAGGCAGACTTCAGAAAAACCTGGAAAGGCTTGCATGAACTGATGTTGAGTGAAGTGAGCAGAACCAGAAGAGCACTGTACATGGCAACAGCAACATTGTGCAATGACTGACTTTGTTAGACTTAGCTCTTCTGAGCAATGCAATGATCTAAGGCAATTCCAAAAGACTTGTGATGGAAAATGCTATCCACATCCAGAGAAAGAACTATAAGATCTGAATGCAGATCAAAGCATACAATTTTCTCTTTCTTTTGTTGTTTTGTGTTTTTTTCTTTCTTATGGTTTTTCCCTTTTGATTCTTCTTTTACAACATGACTAATGTGGAGATATGTTTAATATGATCATGCAAGTATAGCCTGTATCAGACTGCATGCCATCTTGGGGAGGGGGAAGGAAAAGGAGGGGAGAAATTTTAGAACTCAAAATCTTATAAAAGCAAGTATTGAAAACTAAAAATTAATTAATTAATTTTTTAAAAAATTTTTGAGTTCCAAATTCTCTCCCTCCCTCCTCTCCCTTCATTGAGAAAGCAAACAACTTGGTATAGATTATACACATGTAGTCATGCAAAACATATTTCCGTGTTAGTCATGTTGTGAAAGAAGACACAGATTAAAAAAAAAAGCCAAGAAAAATAAAGAAAAAAGTATGCTTCCATCTGCATTCAGACACTATCAGTTCTTTCTTTGGAGATGGATAGCATTTTTTTTATCATAAGTTCTTCAGTATTGTCTTGGATCATTGTATTGCTAAGAATAACTAAATCATTTATAGTTGGTCATCATACAATATTGCTGTTACTATATGCAATGCTCTCCTATGCTCATTTTACTTTGCATCAATTCCTGTAAGTCTTTCCAGGTTTTTCTGAGAGCATCCTGCTCATCATTTCTCATAGCACAATAGTATTCCATCACAATCATACACCACAACTTGTTCAGCCATTCCCCAGCTGATGGGCATCTCCTCAATTTCCAGTTCCTTGCCATCACAAAAAAGCTGCTATAATTTAAAATTAAAATTTTACTTTTTAAAAATGAATGTTAAATATGTTTTATATGTAATTGGGGGAAAATAAAATATTAAATTCAAATAAATAAGTTTCTGGTGATGTCTTTTTAGGTCAGATTTGAACTCAGATCCTCCTGACTTCAGGGCTGGTACTGTATCCACTAAGCCACCTAGCTGCCCCCTAACAATTACTATTTTTTAAGGACAGAAAGAGAAAAAAAAAAGAGGAAAAAATCAGCATGATTGAGCAATGCATTAAAAAACCTGAAAATATGTGCAATGTGCAACACTTGTGGACCTCTGTCTTCTGAAATCTTTTCTTTGGAGTCATATTTGTTCTCTTTAATTTCACAATATTTACATTTGATTTAATGCTTCTTCTTTCCTTTATAGTCATGTATAATTTTGTTTACTTGGCTCTGCACCAAACTTTCTTTAAACTAGTTTTATTGTCCACTGCTTCTCTCGATTTTATGAGGCAATACTGCTCATAATCTTAGATCATTCTTCTCTGTAAGCTTGTATAATTGAGTTTATAGTCTAAATTTATATTGCATTTGGCTGCCATATCTCTCCACTTGGTGAGTAAGTCAAATCAAGTTTTTTGGGTTTTTTTTTACTAAGTTGACTTTTAGGTTCTTTTTTATCTCCTCATGATAGCTATTTATTTATAGCAGTTAAATTTCCATATGAAACTGTTGTAGTCTGTATTTGCAGATAGGCAGGTAAGTGATGCAGTGGATAGAGAGCTGGACCTGGAGTCAGGAAGGCCTGAGTTCAAATCCTGCCTCAAATACTACTAGCTGGGTGACCCTGGGCAAGTCACCAAAGTACTTTACAAATCTTAAATATATAAATATTTATATAAATGCTATATAAATGCCAACTGTTATTATTCCATACATCTTAACCCACTTCATTTAGGAGAGGTAGCATGGGCTAGAGCACAGAAATTGGATTCAGGAAGACCTAGGCCCTGCTTCAGTAGCTTATTAATTGTGTAATCCAGTTGTATGAGCAGATTACCTATCAGTTGTGTAATTCTGGGCAAGCCTTTTGACTTCTTTGAATCTGTTTCTTCATCTGTAAAATGGGTAAATTAATAACAGCTATTTCAAAGGATCGTTTTGAACATCAAAGGAGATAATGTTCATAAAATGCTTTACAAACCTTAAAGCCTTATATAAATATAAATGTGAGCTTTTATTCTTAACCAGTTCTCATTCCACACGCATTCTCTGCTCCTGACAAGGTAGTCTCCTCTCTATAATCCAAATATAATAATTGTCTGGGCCAATTAGTTTATTTTATATGTGAGACCAGGCAAGTGAAGAGAGTTTTCCAATATCACTTAGGTAATAAATAGTAGAGCCAGGAAAAAAAAAATCTAGATTCTTTGTTTCCAAATTCAGTATTCTTGCTACCATATCACAGTTCTTCCCCTCCTCCTTTCCACCTAACCAAATCCTTCAAAGCTCAGCATGAATCTCTCCTCTTCTGTGAAGTCCATGCTTCTCTGTCTCATAACAATTGTCCCCACCATTCTCCTATACTCAGAATATATACCGCGCAATTTAATTATATTCTATCTTATTATTGCTAGTGTTGTTTTATGTTAAGACATGTCTATCTTCCTAACGGTACTGAAAGCATCTTGAGAGCAGGGTTTGGGTATTTTGATTGTGCAGCCCCAACCTGGAGGATAGGAGCGGAGAGAGTTAACTTTAGCTTCAGTCTGGTCAGTGGAGTAAGGAACTACTAGCACATGACTGAATACGAATACAAAAAGCGTTTCTTAAGCCTACTATGTGCAGAGAACAGTGCTGGGTACTGGGGGAGATATGAAGTTCAGATAAAACACTATCCTTTTTTGTGATGGAAAAGAATTGGAAATTGAGCAGATGCCCATCAACTGTGGAATGGCTGAACAAGTAGTATATGATATGTATGATGAAACACCATTGTGCTATAAGAAATGATGAGCAGGATGCTTTCAGAAAAACCCGGGAAGGCTTACATGAACTGATGCAAAGTGAAATGAACAGAACCAAGAGAACATTGTACACAGTAACAGCCATAGAATATGATAATCAACTGTGAATTACTTAGCTCTTTCTCAGCAATACAATGATCCAAGATAATTCTGAAGAATTTATGATGAAAAATATTGCCCACCTCCAGAGAAAGAACTGATGGAATTTGAATGCAGATTGAAGCACATTTTTCAAAAACTTCATTATTCTTGGTTTTTTGGTCTGTATTTTCTTTTGCAACATGGCTAATATGGAAATGTTTTGTATGACTACACATGTATAATCTATATTAAACTTTTTGCTTTTTTAATGTGGGGGAGTGGATGTAGGGAGAGAGAGAATTTGGAACTCAAAATCAAAAAAAACAAATGTTAAAAATATTTGTTTACATGCAATTAAGAAAAAATAAAAATTGTATGTAAAAATGTGCCAACAAAAATGATAATAATAATAATAATAATAATAATAATAATAATAATAATAAAAATAAAAAGACTATCCTTGACCTTGTGAAACTTATAGCAAGGCCACAATCCAGATAATATTTTTTCCTTTCTTTTTTCTCAACCTTGATTTCATCACAGTGGTAAATTGCATAGAGAAGCTACTCCCACTGGTACAGAGGCAGCTTCTTTGTGTAACCTGTGTTGCCATGGTGATGAGACACTCCAACAGATATCTCCCCAGAATTCACCAGCTAGTGACGTTTTAGAATTGGGAATTCTGGGGCAGCTTTGTGAAGATTTCTGGGTAGGAAGATGCCAGAAGGAGTAGAGCTGAGTCAAGAATTAAAGTTAGAGAATCATCTTCCATTTTTGGACCACGTGGACAGGAACCAGGGTGGTCCTCAGCCTTCCTCCAGTGACCACTGTTGCTATTTCTGCGTGATGTGGACCATGTTTGGTAAGATAATCCAAGCACCCCTTTCTCCTGTGACTCCAAGTAAGGGAAGGAAGGTACTCCCATCAACAGGGTAACTCTTGTGAGTTCTCCATGAAGGAAAGGTATTAAAGCAGAATAAGTTAATTTCTGCTGCAAACAGCAGCAAAGAGGGATGGCTACATGTGTACATATATATATGCATATATATATATATATATATATGCATATATATATATATATATATATACACACACACACACACACACACACACACACACACATCTATGAACTGTACCTTTCCCCCTTTGCTCTCTGTATTTCATTGCTATTATTTATTTCCCTTTTTGTAAAAAGAAAACTAGTGGCTACTAATACTTGTTTCATGGTTAATGCTCACTCTGATTGATAAGCATCTTGGTGGAAAGGACAGACAAATCACATCTCAGCATGAGGCAAAGGAAGGTGGCAGTGTAGGAAGGGCAATATTGGAGGCAATTGGCAACCATATTCTCAAGCCAGCTCAAGCTGATAAGCAGGAGCAATTTTCAGCAGAGAGATTTATAACCCAAAGTGAATAAAAAGCCCTGAGACAGTCTTTCCAGTTGTCTCAACCTTACTCCCTTCCATGTACTCTGCGATTCAGTGACACTGACCTCCCTGCTCTTCTTTGCATAAAATGCTCCATCTCCTAACTTTGGGGATTTTCTCTGGCTGTCCCCCATGTCTGGAAAGCTCCCCCTCCTTATTTCTGCCTCTTGGCTTCCCTGTCTTCTTTCAAGTCTCAGCTATAGTCTCACTTCTTTAAAAAAGCCTTTTCCTCCCTAATCTTAGTGCCTGCGTTCTGAGATTATCTCCATTTTATCCTATATTATATATATATATATATATATATATATATATATTTTATTTGTTAGTAGTTGTTTATATGTTATCTCCTTAATTAGACTGTGAGCTCCTTGAGAACAGAGACTGGTTTTTTAAAAATTTGCTTTTTTCTTTTTTTGCCTTTCTTTGTATCCCCTGAACTTAGCACAGTGCTCGGCATATAGTAAGTGCTTAATAAATGCTTGTTGATGACATAGTAGAAAGCAATCAGAATCAGGGAAGTGAGGTCCTTTGCCAGTAACCACATTGTTCTCCCTGGTGATGGGTTTCTTGTCCCCCTACCTCTGTTACAGGAAGTTGATAAGTGAGGCAACAACTACCACTATCATCACATACTGTGATTTCCCTACCCAGTCCTTCTGATATAAACTTCAGTGCTTTACCCACCAGCCCATAATAAAGTGCTATGTGAGACCTTAAGGGGAAGGTTGTTTTCAACCTTAAGGACCAAAGAAGGTTATCTGGAAGGGGTAGCGTTTGAATTGGACTTTAAGGAGGGTGAGGGGGAGAAGGGGTAGGTAACACAATAGATATTATGAGCAAAAGCACAGTGATGTAAGAACATAGTATTAGCTTTGGACGAAGAGTCTGGATCCAGTTTAGCTGGAATTTAGAATCAGTAGAGTGATATAATATGAAATAAGCCCAGAAAAGTAGAAAGATATCCAATTATGCCAGGCTTTGAATGCCAGGTAGAGGAGTCTGAATTTGGTTCAAAAGGCATTGAAGGGTTGCTAAAGATTTTTTGAGTAGAGGAGTAATGTGACCAGATCTATGCGCAAGAAAGATGTTCTGGAAAATGTATGAAGAATGGATTGGCCAGGTAGAAAGCAAAGGTGGGAATATCTGTGAGGTAGCAGTTCTGATAGTACAAATGGGCAGTTATGAGATTCTTTTACTTATTTATTTTGAATTTTTTTTTATTTTTTACTTTTTGGTGAGGCGATTAAGGTTAAGTGACTTGCCCACGGTCACACAGCTAGTAAATGTTAAGTATCTGAGGCTATATTTGAACTCAGGTCCTCCTAACTCCAAGGCCAGAGTTCTATTTACTGAGCCACCTAGCTGCCCCAAGTTATGAGGTTCTTTACTGCATTAAGACTACAATGATGGGATAGTTAGGAAAGGATAGATGAGTGATGTTGTGGCTATGAAATTAGCAGGACTTGGTAGTTGATTGGATCTGAGACATGCAAAAGAAGGAAGACCTAAATAATAACAAGGGGATGAACAATGGAAACAGGGTGAATGGTGGTGACCCAGACAGAGAAAACAAACACAAAAGAAGGACCAAGTTCAGGGGAAAAGGTAATAAACTCAATTTTGGAAAAAGAGCTTGAAGTGCCAGTGGGGCGTCAATGTAGAGATGTCCAGTCAGGGGGCAATTAGGTGGTGCAGTGAATAGAGCTCTGGCCTCAGAGTCAAGAGGACCTGAGTTCAAATCCAGCCTCAGACACTTGACACTTACTAGCTGTGTGACCCTGGCCAAGTCACTTAACCCCATTGCCTAGCAAAACAAAAGAAAAACAAAAAAAGATATCCAGTCAGTAGTTAGAGAGGAAACTCTGAAGCTCAGAAAACCAGTGAAAACTTAGAGATATAGGTTTGGGAATCATCTGCATGATAATAATTTAAGCCACATAAGTATACTACATTAGTTTATTCAACAAGTGTTTAGTGACATCTATGTGATAGCACTGTGCTAGGCACAGAAGATATAAAGATAAAAATGAAATAGTCCCTTACCTTAAGGAGATTACATTCTATTGAGTTGGGGTAAACAACATGAAGACAGATAATTAAATAATTTATGTAGATATTTAAATAAAAATTCTGGGAGGAAAACATCTAACAACTGGGATAATTAGGGTAGACTTCCTTTAGGAGATAGCACTTGAAATGAGATTTAAAGGAGTCTGTATATTCTGTTGAAGTAGAGATTAAGAGGGTGTGCATTCCAGGCATGGATGATAGCCTAAACAAATGATCAGAGACAGGAGATGGAAAGTCATGTATGAAGGACAGCAAGCAGGCCAGTTTTGCTGAAATGCAAGATACATAAAAGCAAGTATTATACAGTAAGCCTGGAAATGTAGTCTGCAACTAGATTGTGAAGGGCTTTAAGAAACAAGTTGTATTTTAACCCAAAGGGAAGAGGAAACCACTGAAGTTCCTTAAACAGGAGATTGACATGATTAGAACTGTGCTTTGAAAATATCTATTAGTCAGCCATGTGAAGGATGGATAAAGAAGAGTCAGGAAGACTATTGCAATAGTCCAGGTGAGAGGTGGTGAGGACATGAACTCAGATGGTAGCCATATAAGTAGAGAGGAGGTATTTTTGCGATATGTTTTAGATATAGAATTGACAAGATAAGGCATCTGAGTGGATTCAAAGAATCAAGGATGACTCTAAAATTGGGAGCCTGTGTGACAGGAGAAGTAGTGGATGGTGGTGTATCAAAGAGAAAACAGGAAGAAATGAGGATTTTGGGGAAATGATTCTGTTTTTGACATGTTGGATTTGAAATGTTTATGAGAGCTAATTTGAATGTATAATAGGAAATTGGTGATGTGAGATTGGTGCTTAAGAGCAAGACTGAGGTGTACATATTGATCTGAGCTTCATCTGCATAGAAGTGATAGTTGAAATCTTGGCAACTGATGTGACTAACAAGGGAGCATTGGGTAAGAAGGGAAAAGGCCCAGGACAAAGGCCTGAGGGCATATCCACAGGCTCAGGAAAAGTATGATGTCTTGCAAGTGAATGAAGAGAGACCAGTATGATACAAACCCAGTAATAAGTGTGTGACTGGCTCTGTTCTAGAAGGGAGTAATCAACAATACTACAGAAAGGTCCGCAATGATAAAGACTGAGAAAAAGCCATCAGATAGAGCTATTAGGGAATTTTCAATAACTTACTTAAGTGATATGATCAGAAGCCAGATTATAAAGGACTGAGAAATGAGTATGAGGTGAAAAATGGAGGCAATGAATGTAGACAGAATTTTCTAGGAGTCTGTCTGTAAAAGGAAAGAGAGATACCTGCTGAGGGGAGTAGTAGGATCAAGTGAAGTTGATTTTGTTTTTTAGAGAAGGGGGAGGCTTGTTTAATATCAGCAGCAGAAGAATAACCAGAAACAGAGATATTGACAATTAGAAAAGAAATTGTTGGATTCATATACAGCTATGCAATCTTTGATACATTTCTTTACTCTGAATTCCCGAATTCTCTGCCATCCACCGATTCAAAGCAGCCAAGAGCAGTTGAGATCAGCCTTGTGGTCTCCCTGAGACCTGTAATATGCACATTGAGAGAACAACCCATGTGTCTATCCCACTGTTGCTTCCCACTCCCAGCTCGGTACCAGTCTACCTCTTCGGCTGACCATGATATAATCACCCTGCCTGCTGGCTCTGGCAAGTACTCCAGTATCTAGTGCTGTGAAGTGTCCTGAATTGCAATTCCTTCACTTTGAATAAAGCTCTTTTATTCTCTACTTTATGAGAGGTTATTGCAGGTTGACAAGATGAACCAAGGGGCAATGTTCTGGGGAGAGGGGAAGGTGGGAGCAGGAATGAGATCAGTGGCACAAGTAGAAGAGATAATGTTTTCAAGGTTAAGAGCTACCTCATCCTTCGAGCCTGCAGCAAAGAAGAGAGGAAATGATTTTGAGGTGATACGGAGTGTAGAGCTGGAGAGAAGGGGGCAGATAGCTTCAGTGTTTTCAGTGAAGCTTTTGGCAAGATTATCTGATAAAAGAGAAGGTAGAAGGGCTGGGGTAGGTGACCTAAGGAGAGAAGAGAAGGTTTGGAACAGATGCTCAAGGGAATGGTATACAGCTAGTCAAGGAAGAGTAAAGGATTTGTGAGAAGCAATGAGGGGCTAGTTGAGATGACATAACAAATTTACAGTGGACTTAGTCACCATGACTGTATAATTTATTCCATCTACTTTCAACAGTATAGGGGTAGGAATAGAGAAAGCAGATGGGTTGGGAATTGAAATGGTGTAAGCAGTGACAAAGAAGTGGACGGGACATTCAAAGGGTAAAAGACCGTGTAAAGTTGAACTGGTTCACTATCAGGCCAAGATTTTAAAGAGAAGAAAGTAAAAACGTATGAGGCATAATGGCCTGAAAAAGTAAATATGGATGGAATGACTAAAGATTGAAATGAGAACAGAGAATATATTTAAGAGGGGTGAAGCATGGAGAGAGCTGGGAGGATAGAAAGTCATGGTTAGATAGAAGGATATCAGAATTATAACTAATGAAGGCAGAACACTTGTGAGTGATGACCACATCAATGTTATGACCATCACTGAGTGTGACTGCAGTGCAGTGAAAGTGCAGCTAAAAAGTTAAGGAGGTTGATGAACTGGGATAAGGGGAGAATCAACTCGTAAATTGAAGTTGCACTTTTTCTTTTGTTCCACCGTTGTGGTAAAGACATGGCAGTGACCTCTTCACTAAGTCTCTTCACAAAACTTTCAGGATCAAGAGGGTTTTAACAAAGCAACAGAAGCAAAATTGTCTCATTTTTTCAGAGGATTTGCGTGAAAACTGGCAATGAAATGAAGCCCAATTCAAAGAGGGACACTGTAAGAGAACCAAAAAACCCAGGGTTTTGTAAAGAATTGCCAGTACAGTGACATAAATGTTTATTCTGTTGTCGTTCAGTTGTGCTTTGCTCTTTGTGACCCCATTTGGGGTTTTCTTGGCAAAGATGCTAGAGTGGTTTGCCATTTCCTTCTCCAGCTCATTTTACAGATGAGAAAACTGAGGTAAACAGGGTTAAGTGACTAGCCCAGGGTCATACAAGTACTAAGCGTCTGAGGCCAGATTTGAATTTAGGAAGATGGAGTCTTCCTGACTCCAGGTCAGGTGCTCTATCCACTGTACCACCTAGCCACCCAAGCTGCTTTATAGTCTGTACCAGGCTCAGACATCTTACTATGCTACCACTCTTGAGAAGAAATAAATGCTAGTACCTTGACATTTTGGAAGCTATCTGAGAAGGCACAGACATTAAAAAAAAAAAAACAATCCCAACCTTATTTTTGAATAGAATATTCATGCCCTTTGTTTTTATATATCAAATTTGATGATTCAATAATATTTATGTACAGGATATTTTAAACTGCTTTCCTCTAGATGCCTGTTTGTATAATTATATATTTAGGTAAGAGGCAGTGTCCATAACAAATAAAAGGTTAGACTTTTTTTTAACCCTGGGTTCAAATCCTTTCTCAAACACTAGCTTTATGACCCTGAGCCAGTCACTTAATTTCTTTAAATCTGCTTCCTCCTATATAAAACTAAGATAATGATAACATCTACCTGTGTGGAAATCAAATGAGATAATGCATGATGAGATTTACAAACCTTCAGGATTACATAAAAATGATCTATCTCAACTACATTATGTGTGGCTAGTTCTGTGCTAATCAAAGAAACAGTTAGAAGTTACCTGTTGACTCACAGTTTATTTTACTGAAGAGAAACATGGCCTTGTCCCGTTTTGTTGGGACCTTTTGGATTCATGAATAGTATGGGCACATCAGAAGAGCCCAGCCATTGTAAGAACTAGACTGGGTGCAGGTGACTGGGTTATCAAATTGTTTGCTGATAGTGACATTCTGGTAATAAAGGGCTTCTCTGGGGGGGGGGAACAACAGATAAGTCATAGCCCCCAAATATTAGAGAGTAGAGGGGCTGAGGAAAGGAGAAATATAAGGTACTAAACACTTTGAAGAAGGAGAAAGAATAGAAAATAACCAAGAAGACTTGCATAGGATACTATATCCAGATGGAGTGAACCTCAAAGGAGGTAATTGAAGAGTAATAGTGGTATGGGAATATTACTTCTCCCCCTGGCCCAAGATATTTTGGGAGTTGGAGGAGGGGGCAAGGTTTGAGAGAAGATGATCTATCCGGAAGGGTGGCCAAAGATGCTGTGGTTTTTGAGGGGTTTTGATTGCAAGAAAATGAAAGGCAGACAAGAGAAAGAAGCATGATATCAAGGGCAGTTTCGTTTTTTAGGTAGATTTTAATGATATATTTTGTTTTTATATTACCTAGATTTTCTCTCATATTTCACCCTTTCACCTCTCCCAGAGAAACGTCCTTTATAACATAAAAAAAAAAGAGGAGGAAGAGGGGAAAAGACATCAAAGACAGTCAACCCATCAAAAAGATCTGACATTATATACCATGTTCCACATAGATAGACCCAGGCATCTTTAAAGGAAAAGAGAGAAATGTATCTCCTCGTATCTCTTCCTTGAGGCCAAGCTTGTTCTTTATGTAAGATGGATATGTTTGTGAGTCTTCCTAAAAATATGTGTGTGTATAAAAATATATAGCCCAGGGATCACATGGCTAGATATTATGTGATATCTAGCCCACCTTTGCAAGCTATACCAGTAGCCCAGCTGGAGAGATGGGCAGTCAAGATGCAGGACCACTGAAGCTGTGTGTTCTCATTTCCAGATTCCAAGAGGAGTATGGATTTTGACACACACATAACTTCTACTCCTTAAATATCTCTAGTCTAGGGGTGTGAGTCTGGGTTAAGAATTAAAGCCGCTTCTGTGATCACTCTCAAAGGAGGAGAGTAGTCCTTAACTTATACTGGTCAACTTAGCCCTTTCCCACCAAATGTTGATTACACAAAAGACCATTCTGAACAGTTAGCAAGCACTGTTTATCAAAGAAAGCAGCAAACAGATGTCAGCAAAGTCACACAGATCAGCATATACTAACGAAGACACAAGAGTGAATGAGATCTTTAGTCGGGAGTGATATAGATCAAACCAGGCGAGTAAATGGAGAGTCTACCCTCAGCAATCTCAGGGCTGCAGGTGCCAAAAGTCAATTTGTTATTTTTGTTTGTCCTTAGTTCTCAAAGAGTAGCAACGACATCACAAGAGCGATGTCTTGACTTGCACATGAATTAGATTAGTGAGGCAGAGCTGTGTAAAGTCATCAGCCATGCTCTCTCCTCCAGAATCATCAAAGTCCAGGGCTAGAAGACAAGAAATGTGCCAGGGAGGCAGCTCAACCTACATGTCAGCAGCTCCAAGGGCTCCCTATAGCCCAGGAGTCAGCAAGCCCCAGTCCAGACTGTTGCCTGTTTCTGTAGAGCCCATGAGTTAAGAATGGTTTTTACAATTTCAAATACAATAAAACTTTAAAAATATTAAAGCCATCCTTCTAACCATATTGGCTATACAAAACAATGGGCTGCAGGTTGAACTGAGCCTAGGGCCATAGTTTGCTGACCCCTGCTGTAGCCATCCAAAAGTTTGTACTTTGCCTCTAAGGACTCATTTCTCTCTAGATCCTCTCTCAAAGTGTTTTCAGCAAACTAAAGTACTTTCCTCTTTCACATAGAATTGTGTCTCATCGTTCTCTCAGCTCATCAGGAGTCACATCGCCTTACATACATTCAGCTTAGCATTTTTTTTTTTGCTTTTTGGTGAGGCAATTGGGGTTAAGTGACTTGCTCAGGGTCACACAGCTAGTAAGTGTTAAGTGTCTGAGGGTAGATTTGAATTCAGGTCCTCCTGACTCCAAGGCCAGAGCTCTATTCACTGTGCCACCTAGCTGCCCACAGCTTAGCACTTTCAAAGCACTCTCAGACAACTATTCCAGGCTTGTTCAGATGAGGGGTTACATTTATTAACTGGAAACATTTAGTTTCAATTTTTTGCAATGGTTGTTCTTTCTATTTACATTGTTGTGGTCATTGTATATATTGTTTTCCTGACTCTACTTATTTTACCCTGCTTCAGCTCTTTCCACGCTTCTCTGAATTCATTGTGTTTGTCATTTCTTATAGCACAGTAATTTTCCATTACATTCATGTACCACAATTGGGCTAGCTGTTTCCTAATCAATGTCCATATATTTCACTTCCAGTTCTTTGCTACCGTGAAAAGTGCTTCTATAAATATTTTGTTTATATGGAATCTTTTTTTTTTAAGCCAACGATCTCTTAGGGAATGAAATCTCTGAGTCAAAGAAAATGGACATTTTAGTCACTTTGCATAATTCCAAATTACTTTCCAGAATGTTGTGCCGCTTCACAGCTCCACCAGCAATGCATATACCTGTCTTTCCAGAAGCTCTCCAACATTAACTATTCCTGCCTCTTGTCATCTTTGCCAATCTGCTGGATATGAAAGTAAAACCTGAGGGTTCTTCTGATTTGCATTTCTCTCATTATTGGTGTTTTGGATCTCTCTTTCTGATGGTTACTAACATTACTTGTGATTCTTCTTTTGAGAACTAATGATTCAGCATATCTGAAGAGCAGTCTATTAACCACAGAATGGAGTTTCCAGGGGAAAAGACAAAAAAAAAAAAGGAGGGTAAAGTGGGATAAGGATACTGGAAGGATGGGGCTGACATGGGTGGCTATGAGGGAGTGGGAAGTGGTCCAGGCAGCCTGAGAGTCTGAATCCCCAGGATTCTTAGTGGAACCATGGAGGGAGTGTGTGTGTGTGTGTAGTATATTGTCCCTCTTTTCACAGTAGCAGTGGTATTTTTGATTTGATTATCAATCCATGAGCTGTAAGTAAAAGGAAAGGATGAAGAGGGAAGGGTAAGCACATAGCACACAGCAGCAAGATGGAATATGGGTACCTAACTATTTCTGTGTGGGGATTATAATTGCCCAACCTACAAGAAAAACCACTGAGGCAGAGCTCTGAGCCAGTGGCACTTTATTAAAGGGTCCGTGGTCCCCTCTAATGAAGTGGACCTCAGATCTTCCTCCTGATCCAAGATGCCCCCTTCTTCCAGGATCTTGTTTTTATAGGGGCATGACAAAATACAGAATCTCATTGGTTGATAAACCTTGCTCTTGAGGGCCAAAAATGACATATCAAGGAGGTCGCAAGTTGGATAGAGCATGGGGCATCTCCACTGACTAGGTGGTCACAAGATGGTCACTTGCTCATGTTAGACAAGAGAGAAAGGTCTGGAGGTACAAAAATAATTTGGAGGACTGTCCGTGCAATTGAGTCACCTCTACTACATTGGGCTTGGTCACCATGACAAGGAAAAACAAGAGTAGAGGGCCTCTAGTTGGCTTCCTATGAATATGCAAGTAAATTTACAACCTGTAGCTCATAGCTCTGGGGCCTAATATATAGAAGTTATAATCACTACCCCTATGGAATCATATCAGATGGATTAACACTGATTGGAATAGAGTAGGGATCCAAATGGATTATTTCTCACATTCCCCTCTTTGAACCACCAAAAGACTTCAGTCTTTCTTTGAATCATCATAATCTAAATGCATGGAGGACAGTCTTCCATGGGTGACACAAAACCAGAGTGGGCAGTCACTTTGCTGAGGTTCAAAGATGACATTAGAGAAGAGAGAAATTGGCACAACTTTTATACTGATTATGTTCCATTTGATTGAATATTAATTTATAATATACTAAATATACAATAAATGTCTGAGATGACTCTCTCACTAACCAAGAACTAGGGAGAAGTACCTCCTAACAAAACATGCCCTACAAGATATGTAAATTGGGGGACCATAGGACATTTGTTCAAGTGCAGCAGCACAAGCATCGTTTGCCCTACATACAGGCTCTGGAAATCTTTTGAGTTCATGAAAATGATTCAAGCAATTTTGACAAACAGCCATCCCATTATGGTGATGAGAGCAACATCCCTGCAGACAACACAAACAGATCTAGATGGCTGTAGCATAGGGAGTGGAGGAAAATAAGGAATAGGTTGAGGTCCATGAACAAAAGAATTATCAGTCATTGCTGTCAGTGGTGGAGCAAAAGCTGAAGTAGGAGACTGAAAAGGAGGACTCAAGGTTCCAGTCACTGCATGCTCAGGAACAGGTGGATTAGAAATCATTTGTGGAGGGGATAATAATGATGAAGGTGTCATGCTTACTCATCCCATCTCATACAGTTGTCCAGTCTCTGAAATATCCTCTAATGCAGTCCTGTGATCCTCTGGAAATCTCTCCTCTCAGGAATATTGGAGTGAGGAGAGCTTCAGAGCAGCTTCTAGTGGATTTGTTTCTCCAGTTCAGGTTACTTGCAGAGATCCCCTTCTCTGTTAAAAATCTCTGACAAAATGGATCTTAATACAATTCTAGTTTGCTATGACAATAACCAGGTCAGGTAGTGAGAGTTAGCTCAAACCTTAATAGCATTAATATGAATATCACTAGACCAGAGAATTTACATTTTTAGGTTGGCAAATTCAAATAAGAACTGAAAAATTAAAAAAAATTCTCAACTCAAATTTTACATATTTTATATGTAATTACCTAATCTGATTACAACTATTTATTAAAACCAACCAAAAAATGTTCACTCTAGCTATTTTCTTTTAGTTGCTCACCCGTCCCCCTCTTTCCTCCCTTAGGAGGATGAGATTCCGCTAGGGATCTATTAACAGAATATACTTTTTGTCTTTTTAGGTTCTACATATACATTCACATTAAACATTTTTTCACATTAGTCATGTTGTAAAGAAAAATTAGAACCAATAGGAGGAACCACAAGAAAGAAGAAACAAACAAAAAGAGAGAAAGAGAGAGAGAGAGAGCAAATAGTATGTTTCCATTTGCATTCAGACTCCATTGTTCTTTTTCTGGATGTGGATAGCATTTACAAAACATCATGAGTCTTTTGGAGGTGTCTTAGATCCTCCCATTGCTGAGAAGAGCAAAGTCTACCAAAGTTAGTCATCACACAATGTTACTGTTACTGTGTACAGTGTTCTCCTTGTTCTTCTCACTTCACTTAGCATCAGTTCATATGAGTCTTTCCAGGTTTTTCTGAAGTCTGCTTGCTCACCATTTCTTATGGAACAATAGTATTCCATTTACATTCATATACCACAACTTGTTCAGCCGTTCCTCAACTGATGGGCATCCTCTCAATTTCCAATTCTTTGCCACCACAAAAAGAACTGCTATAAATATTTTGATACATGTGGGTCCTTTTCCCTTTTTTATGATTTCTTTGGATTTAATATTATATTTATACTGATAACCTGCAATGATTATAGAAATTTGCCATAGAAAGAAAATAGGGACATTATACAGTAAGGGAAAGATGCTTCCCTAACTTCATGTCAATTCTCGGCTACAGTCATACAGATAATCAATTTTACTGAGCAGGGTTTAGAAGGTAAGATTTTTCCATTTAAGAGGAAATTTTATACTGGGTAAATGGAGTCAACAGCTCAGCCCATGCCAAGAGTCATTCTCCCAGCCTTCCCTATGAGAACTCCACTTGTAATTCATAGATGTCAACCCCATAGGGTTACTGGCATCATGGATCATTGGCCTACTAGGATTTCTTGATGATCATACCTGGAATCAGACTCAGAATAATATCAATTACAGTCCCATGAGGTCTAACAGCAAGTTCCAATAATCATAGCTTTATAGCTTTAAGTGGATTCAGTTATTAAGGATCGCATATCCTTGATGTAGATTTTTAAAAAGTTTGAAGTCTGTAATTTTATATTTCTAAAACATAGGTCAGCTCTGAATGGGCTTCTTCCTTGTAGATCTATGTCTCAGGTGCCAAGACTTAACACAAACTCAATATAAATAGAACTATAAGAAGAATCATTATATTAGGAATATACAATTCACCTGAAACTCAAGAGAATTTCAGTTGTTGCATCATGGGGGCCTGAAATGCAAAATAAGCCTTTATCTCTCTTAGTATTATTAGATACATGTTTCAAACAGTTTTTATATGTAAAATTCTTAATCTGATTTTGAAAATTGTGTCACATTTTCACGAAGTAACATCTCCCACTAATCATATTATTGCATATTATAGAATGCTATAGCGTAATTTCTTGTAAAACTAAATAACCCACTAGTTATAAAGCTTCATGATCTCTATTATTTTTGCTTTAAATGACAATTCAAAATGATCCCTCACCATATTAGCATGTATAACTTAATCAAAAATTACCAATAGGGGGCAGCTAGGTGATGCAGTGGATAGAGCACCGGCCCTGGAGTCAGGAGGACCTGAGTTCAAATCTGGCCTCAGACCAAACACTTGACACTTATTAGCTGTGTAACCCTGGGCAAGTCACTTAACCCCATTGCCTAGCCAAAAAAACAAATTACCAGTAGGGTTCATCTTCTTTTACACTTGTTCTTATCAATGGAATTGCTATGTGAGGAAAAAGGTAGGGACATAGAAGCATTAGTTCTGCTTGATTTCAGGTATGAGTCATAGGCAGCCAGGATGCCATGGCCAGGCTTAGAATTAACCAGGTGGGAAAATGTCTTATTTACCAAGATGGGGATAGGTCAAGAGAATTCGACCTTCACCTTCACAAGACTGTTCTCTTGATTTTCCCAGGGATAGACATCCACCTGTGGCAGTCCTCAGACTTCAGGGGCAGATGGTATTTCCCTTGAATGATGAACCAGCAGCCTTGTGCAGGATCAAACACTTATACCTAGATTCAACACTTAGAATGGAGCAAATTAAAGTCCCAAGAGACTCTTTCTCAATAGCAAAATTTCACTAATTACAGCTCAAGGCTAGATAATTGTTATTTTTCTCATATATTAGCCTCAAATTTTCATCTAAAATTTCATCTATTCATAAATCCCATCTATTTACAACTATCATTCACAAATTTCATCTGTTTACAACCATCACACACACACACACACACACACACACACACACACACACGCCCCTAGTCTGCAGATAAAGCCAAAGGAAGAACATCAGAACATTTCTAGAATATGATGAAATGAGACCCCCATCAGAGTCCATGTAGACAAGTGGGTCATACCTGGGCACAATTTCTTTGGTGAAGGCTATATCAGAGAGAGCTGTGGCCTTACAAGTAAGGAATAGTTCAACCTAGTTCAACTACTGACTTGAGCACAATAATAATCTTTTTCTGTAAGTGCTCAAAGAGGGGTGCAAGGTAGCAGCAGATGGCTACTAGTGGATATATCTTGACACACAAACTAATTAAAAGTTACACAAGTTGGACAAGTAGTTGTTATGCAAGTTGCCACTGGAGTGGTATCTGGAGTAACCCAACCTTGCTTAATTGAATCTATTGTCTACTGTATGCCACACTGACCTCCCTTATGAACTAAAAAGGTATACCTGAGGAGGACTGGCTTACCTTCCTCAGTCACCCAGACCCAAGAGACCTATTTAACTTTGTACTGCTGTTTCCACAGTGAATAGTCGGTTCAAAATAATAGCATTAAAAGATACAGTTACAAGAATTTCCAAATGATCCCAAATGACATCCACTTATTCAGAACTTTCATATCTCCACTTTTGATGGGAGAGGCCCTAGTGCCTCAAATAATGCTGTAGAGTTTCACAATACCCTGTCAGTGGGGCTCATCCCAAGGAGCCTCACAGACGAAGATCTTCTAAGAGGATCTTACTATGCTTTTCTCCCAACAGTAGGTCATTTACCATTATTATTATTATTATTATTATTTTCTAGTTAAGAAAAATATATTCTAATAATCATATAACAGATATATTTATAATGTAACTGTATTCAGATTGAAAAGAAGAAGAAACTTGCTTCTCTTAGGCTTCTTGTATTGAAAACATCACCAGTCAGGTGATAATGGTTTAGTTAATATCTTTCAAAGTTATCACTTCATAGAAAGTCATTTATCTTATGACACCTGGCATTTTCATGCTAATTGTAGTAATTTATGTAGTGCCAACTATGTGTCAGGCCTTTTCCATGTCTTGAAAGCTGCTTAAATCTTGTGGTTTGTTTGGGTTTTTTTTAACGCTTTAAAATGTTTAGTCTACAATTTCTCAATTTTGTTAACATTCCATACTAATTAGAAAAAGTACCTATAAATGGGATAGCATTTTGTTCAATTGTATTCCTACAAGGTCTGAACACTACAGTGTTCATCCTTTAACAAGCCAGGCACTGCGTTAAGCATTTCACAACTGTGGGTTTCTCCCAACAACCCTAAGAGATAGGTGTAAATATTTTTTCCCCTTTGTACATACAAGGACTGATTAGATTCTTTAATTTATTACCATTACAGTATTTTCAATCCAATCAATTTTGGTTTATAATGATTAGTGGCAATAACTGGATTTCATTTTGTACAAGATTACATTATATATTTTTTTGCCTTCTTATTTTTTTTTTTTGGTGAGGCAATCAGTGTTAAGTGACTCGCCCAGGGTCATGCAGATAGTAAGTATCAAGTGTCTGAGGTCGGATTTGAACTCAGGTCCTCCTGACTCCAAGGCCAGAGCTCTATGCACTGTGCCACCTAGCTGCCCCTGGTTGCATTAATTTAAGTTGGTTTATATTTTTAAAAAAAATTCATGGTGTCACTCTCAACTTCTTATTACTGTTTCTTTTTTCCTTAGAGTCAAACCAATTCCTTCAGATTTTCTAAATTACTAATCCTTTAGCATAATGATTTAAACCAGAGCAAAGAGATTGTACTTTCTCTACCAATTAATTAATGTGAATTTTATGAAACTTCTTTTGTAGTCTTATATTGATTGGGGAAGGAAGACAAGCAGCAACTATCAAAAGGCATTGTTTTAAAAAAAATTCCTAAATCTTTTTAATTTCAGTGGGATTAAGACCCTCTCTGAAATCTCCTTTTTTTTTTTCCCTAGCAACTGGGGTTAAGTAACTTGCCCATGGTGGCACAGCTAACAAGTTTAAAGTGTTTGGTATGAGGTCAAATTTGAACTCAGGGCCTCCTGACTTCAGAGCCAGTGCCACCTAGCTGCCCCTCTGAAATCTCCTTTTCAAAACTCTAAAACCCTTTACTTTCAAAGCCTGAATTTACACTGTTGTCAGTGCAGATTCCAACTTTCTTTATCCCTCTACTCATTCTTAACTTTTCTTATTTCTTTATGCAACACTACTCTTTCTTTCTTCTACTTGCTTAATTCCTCTGGTAAGCCCTTTTTGGTTTTTTAGTGGTTATAATGCACAGTCCATACCAACTTCTTTTAGGGCTTTTGGGCAATTAGAAGTAGTTACAATCACGTATTTTTTTTGTAAGTGATAGGCAAATAGATTCAAGAACAACTCGCTCAGCACCAGTTCTTCGTTGTAGGGTGTCACAGATTTCAGTAAACAGGATGACTTTGGAGAAGAAACCATCTATCTTCTCAAAGTTCGTTTATGCCAGAAAAGCATTCATACAGTCATTTTGGCAATGCTCAAGGGGACTGGCCAAAGCCCAGTTATGGCACAAGAATCCACAGATACTGGTACCCTAAAAGGTTCTCTGCTATTCTTCTCACAATAATAAGTTACTATTATTACTCTCCTCTCTTCTTTATTAGTCACTCTTTTTTTTTTTTAATTTTTAGGCAATTGGGGTTACACAGCTAGTAAGTGTCCACTGCGCCACCTAGCTGCCCCTATCATTCACCCCTAATGAAATGTTGAACAGTTTTCTCAAAGGCAACTTCCGTTTTAGTGCTTGTTGGCTGTGAATGATCCTGATTCCTAATTGCCTCTTTCTTTTACAAAGTTTTGTTAGTTTCTAAAACTATAGCTTCTATGTTAGGAATTGTATATTTGCCTCTCCTCAAAGAAGGAGCTAATTTCCTAATACTTATAAATTAGCAGAACTCCTTGTTACACTAATTAAAATTTGAATTCACCTAAATGAAATATAGTTCAATAATTTAAAAATCTCCACAAAGGCCATTAACTGCCAAGAGTTCAAATTTGAGGGCCCAGTATCATCAGTATGCTCGTGCTTTAATATTTGACAATGATTTGAATTGGAAAGATGCGTTTATTTATAGTATAATAATTTCTCAATTTAAAGTTTCTATTTTTATTAAAACACAATTTTAATTTCATACAGAGTTAACAGGAATCATACTACTTAAAACTACCTAATGGATTTTATACTCTTCTGAAGGACTCAGGATATAACTTTTTCTTTGTTTCCTTTCAATTAACTCAAAAATTAAGTCCATTTATTTTTTTAACCTAACCTATTATAAGGTATCATTTAGTAGAAATTCCAAACCACTGTTTTATTACTTTGCAAGCTTCCAAATGATAAGAATTTTTTCATAAATTTCCTTATTTCATCTTATAAAATGTTTATTTGTTCTAAAATAATTTGCAAGTTCTGCTTTTCTCTCTCAGAATTTCAGTATTTTATACTTTTATAAGTCATATGCTCATTTTAATTTGATCTTTTGCAATCTGAGCACCTTCTATTAGATGTTCATGCACTTAATTTCTTCCTATATTTATCTTTTTAAAAATATTTAATTCTTTCTTCAATAATTCTTTCCCTAACTTACTATAACATTATATGATTTGAACTTATTTTCACTAAACAATTGATTTCAACACAAGTTTTACTGTGTTTCTAATTTACCTAAGCAATTGATTTAAACTGCAGCAGTATCATTAAAGTTCACTTACCTTTGGTTGCTTTCTGGTTTCAAAACAAGTGTCCATATTCTGGGAGCACTTTGGAATTCACTTCAACTGGAAGTCCCAAACAGTATTTACTTGGTGCCCTCAATTGGTTGTTTAAAAGCAATAAACAACAGAAGGGTAAATGAATTCCAATTCTACTCACTTTTGTTCTTTTCTGAAGATGGTCTAAAACTTCCTTATTCTGCCTTCTAATAATAAATATCCCTTCCAAGATAAACTTATCCCAACTTTAAGTATAGTTTTTCAAGTATACCTTTATTCTTCATTAAAATTAAAACTAATTTCACAGATTGATATTCCAAAATTGGAACTTCTCAGGCTTAGCAAATCTTTTTCCTTTTTAAATTGTGAGTTGTGAAATTATTTTTTCCCACTTAATAGTATTTTATTTTTTCCAATTACATATAAAGATAGTTTTCAACATTTACTTTTATAAAATTTTGAGTTCCAAATTTTTTCTCCCTCTTTCTCTGCCCTCCCCCCTCCCCAAGATGGCAAGCAATCTGATAGAGGTTATACATATATAATCTTATCAAACATGTTTCCACATCAGCCGTGTTGTAAAAGAGGCATCAGAACAAAAGGGAAAAACCATCAGAAAGAAAAAAAAAAAGAAAATAGTTTGTTCCGATCTGCATTCAGACTCCATAGTTCTTTCTCTGACTGTGGATAGCATTTTCCTTCATGAGTCTTTTGGAATTGTCTTGTATCATTGTATTGCTGAGAAGAGCTAAGTCTATCATAGTTAATCATCACACAATGTTGCTGTTGCTGTGTACAGTGTTCTCCTGACTCTTCTCACTTTACTCAGCATCAGTTCATGTAAGTTTTTCCAGGTTTTACTAAAATCTGCCTGCTCATCATTTCTTATAGCAAATAGTAATCCATTCCATTCATATACCACAGCTTGTTCAGCCATTCCCCAGTTGATGGGCCTGGCTGCAATTTCCCATTCTTGGCCACCACAATAAGAGCTACTATAAATATTTTTTTATATGTCAGTCCTTTTCCCCTTTTTTATTATCTCTTTGTGATACAGACCTAGTAGTGGCATTGCTGGATGAAAGGGTATGCAGTTTTATAGCCCTTTGGGCATAGTTCCAAATTGCTATTCAGAATGGTTGGATCAGTTCACAAGTTGTGAAAATATTTAAGCTCACAAGAGTTTTATTCTAAATTCACCTATACTATGCCCTAAGCTTTTCTTCTTTTAACATTTCTCTGAATTCCTGTTTCACTGAATCTCTCCTGAACATATCTCATGACTGATAAGACAGTTCTTAAAACGCAAACTTCAGCTTTAAATCAATCCCTAATCGTTTAAAAATTTTAAAATTCCTTTTAATGAATAACTGACCTGTGAATTTTGTTGTTGTTGTTTTCATTAAACTCTACAGAGTTTGCTAGCACCCCCATGAGCTCATCAAAATACTTTATAAAGATAGCCAGATTAAAATTTAGAAATGAAAAAATTGACTTATTTTTTCACAAATTTGGTTCCCTATCATTTTTTTTATCTTAGTTTTCAATTAATTTCTGTATGTGTCTTGCATCTCAGCAATTTCCAACATGGCCAGTGTTGGAAACAAGAGAAAAAGAGAGATATGTCCTCTTTTAAGCCTTTTTTTGGGAAAGTTTTTCTTTTTTTTTACACCCTGTTAAAGGCATCTGTTAGCTATGGGTTAGCACAAAGCATAGACAAAATAGACAGTTATTTGCCATTCCCTTAAAGATTTTCCTAGCTGTATAGGGTCCCTTTCTATCTGAAGTAAAGAACCCACTATTCCTAAACTTAGTTTCATCATTTACAAGATGAACACACACAGAACATACAACCAGATACAGCATTAAATCAGGCCTGAGCTTCTCCTAAGTTTTTCTTTAGGACATTTTGAATTCAAGATCTTAGCTGTCTCCTCTATTAAGTATAAAACTTGCGACCATCTTGTAGCTGGGGTCCTGCTGTCAGCGTAGATAATTTTTCTGTTTCCTAATTATGTTAATGCTTTTAGAATCTTATCAATAAAAATGTAAGTTAGTAACAATATAAAATTGCTTTAGTCTAATTTGCCAATTGAGTTCACCCATTTTAAGTGCACTTTATATGTAGAAAAAGTCTCTAATAGAAGAGCTGGCTGGTTAAAGTTCCATTCCTCTAGACTTTTTGCCAAAGTATAATCACAGGAAGAAAAACTGAGAATGATGAAGAATTTAGCAATATCGATAGTTCATTTGTTCTAAGCTGATTTGGGGAGATTGTTCAAAAGAATTATATAACTTTCTAAGTAATCAAAAGTTCCATGCTTTGGCCAAAACAATCCCATAAACCCTTTGCATTCTCAAACAAAACTTTACGCAGCTGAATAGCTTTTTCTTTAGTCATCCCCAAACAGGAAGTTCACCTTTGTCCCAATAGGGATCCTGTAGGACGCATTTTTCCTCTTACAGCCTGACCCCATCTCTCCTGGGGGTATCCCCAACCAGGAGTGGCACTCCTCAGAGGAACTTCTCCTGAGAATTGGACTAGATTTCCGAGGTACCAGAATGCCTCCTAGCCATGTGCATGTATAATCCTGTCTTAAGTTCCCAGTTTCCATGAAAATACAATGCCAAGGAAAGTGTTGAGAGTAGTCATGTGATTGGGGCAGAGTGAAGAGGAGAAAGAGTCTGGAATAGTTTGGCAGTTCCACTAAGATTCTACATGATTTCCTGACTTTTTCCAGTGATACTTAGCAGCTCTAGACCAAAAATACAGAAATTAGATGGTAAGGGCTAGCCGGGGATGAGAATCTATTGGTCAGGAAAATTGGTGTGTTAGGCGAATGAAAATGTTAAAGCAACAGACCATGAGATCAAAGCTGGGTATGAAGGCAAGTGAAGGCAGAGTGTGGGACAGTAGGTCTGGGTCATAATATCATAAATTTATGCCTACAAGGATTAGGATCACAAGTCAAGAACAGAAAGGGGCCTCATGGACCTAGTCCAACTCTGTCATTTTACATACGGAGAAACTAACACTCAGGAGGTTAAATAAATTGTGCGAGACAACATAGGTAGCAAGCATAGAAGGGCATATTTAAACCTGACTCCAGAGCCAGGATTAGAATCTCCACTATATAATTAATTACTAAGCATTTTAAAATATTCAAACCTGGTATTTCCATTGTCTCTTCTGCAACAACAGCTTCCCTGCCAAACACTTCATTATTTCTAATTCTATTTCAGATATGGTCATCTTTCAATTATCTAAGTTAACAAATTAGAGAAATGCAGATAATACAAAAAGTCTCTTGGGTTTGGTTTGACAATTCACATGCATGCATACAAACATATGCAGAGGTCTGGAACTAGGAGATTTATAGAATCACAGATTCAAAGCTCAACGGAACATTGGATTCAATTCCCTTGTTTTGCAGATAAGGACATTTAGGTCTTGTTAAGCCTAAGCTATCTTTCCTCCGAGTTCTTTCTTTGTGCCTTTCTTGTTGCCCTTCCACACTCTATCTTACAAATGGTATATGGTGATTTGTACCCTATTTTAGTTCCCCGCTAGATTGGAAACTAGCTCTTTGAAGACAGGAACTGTGTTGTACTCATCTTTGTGTCACTTATAACTCTTAGGATGGTGTTTATACATATAATGGGGTCAAGGGAGGTCATGATAAGAGTAAAGAGAATGTTATCAAGGTAGAAGAATAAGAAGTAGTGATCGGAGAACTAAATGTCAAAGTTTGGGACCTTGAAGTTTGTGTGATTCTAACAGGCAGCTGGGTAGTGCAATAGAGAGAACTGGAGTAAAAATGATCTGAATTCATATGCTTCCTCAGATACTTACCACCTGTTTGATCCTGAGTAAGTCTCTTAATCTCCATCTGCCTCAGTTTCCTCTTCAGTATAAAGGGAATAATAATAGTACCTTCCTCCCAGGGTTGTTGTGAGGATCAAGTGATTTAAGAGCTATAAAGCACTTTGTAAACCTTAAAGCGTTATATAAATGCTAGCTTATTATTATTATTAATAGATGTCATGGGTGCATCTATGGTGGTATAAGGCTAAAAAAGGTAAAAGAAGGAGATTGTTGGCATTCATGAGATTGAAGAATTGTATAGGCAGGTTGACAGTGAGGTTCTCAACATAATAACAATATTGATGACCCCAAGAGTGATGATAAAAAATGACATGGAAAGAAAGAGATGAGCCAGGTACTTTAAAGCTACTGAAAAGATTGGGAGAATGACCTAGAGGTAGGTGAATGACAGTAGCAACGATAGAAGAGGAGGGTAAAGTAGGTTACATGTGCCTTGAAATAGAAAAAAAAATAACTGTGGGGTGGTGGTAATGGTGTGGTCTGAAAGCAGCAGTGGGAAAAAAGGATTGTGCCCACTCCTCCTCCCAGCCCCGTGAGTAAAAGGGTAGAGGGAAAGGAGTGGTCACCAGTAGAAAGCCTTCCATGAAACTTTCTTCGATCATCCCTGGTTGATCTTCTCCCTTGGACCTCACATACCATGTTACTTTGTAATTCTCTAATGCACTTTATATGCAATATTACACATCATTTTTATCAGTGCCTAGGACTTCCTCTTGCTAAAGTACATGCATCATGGGAGCAGGAAACACATATCTAATCTTTGTAGCTTTTCCCAGTGCTTTGCACTGTGTTCAACACACAACAAGTACTTAATAATGTTTATTGAATGAATGGTGATAGGAAAGAAGGCAATCAGGGTTGAAACGGATGTGATATACCCTAGGGGGCATCAAGCTGAGGTAAAGGAAGGTTGATTGAAAAATTCAAGACGAGAGTGGAATTTGTTGAGTGGGCCCCCAAAGGACACAGTGTAACGTGCTAGGCAACGGGCGAACTGGGGTTAAAGTGGGACTGGAAGGAGTAGAAGGAATTATAACAGGAGTGGATTTGGGTAGAGGCAGCATGGGCATATCAATTTTGCCTAAGGTAATGACTGGGCTAAAGTAGGTGTTTAATAAATAACTGACAGTCATAAATATAGAACAAATCATGGTATCTGACACTTAAGTTGTGCTTTAAGATATACAAAGCACTTTATATACTCACTGTTGTTCAGTCATTTCAGTCATGTCCAGCTCTTTGTGACCCCTTTTTGGGGGTTTTCTTGGCAAAGATATTGGAGTGGTTTGCCATTTCCTTCTTCAGTTCATTTTACAGATGAGGAAACCAAGGCAAACAGGGGTCAGGGACTTGCCCAGGGTATCACAGTTAGTAAGTATCTGAAGCCAGTTGAACTCAAGAAGATGAGTCTTCCTGACTTCAGGTCCAGCACTCTATCCACTGTGCTATCTAGCTGCCAAATATGATCTTTTTTTCCCCCAATAAAGTCTTAAAATACTCAAATGAACCTGTGATCTCATCATCCATATTTGCCTGTGCTGTCAATTGAATCTTCTTCAGCATGGCTCCCCACTAAATATACTGAGTTTCATCTGGCTTCTGTTTTCATTTTTGTTCTCTTTAATCCCGTTTCTATCTCCCCTGTAAGCACATTTATGACTGTAATGTGAAGGTCCAAAGTGGTACTTCTGCTGTCCTTGTTGGTGAAGACAGTTTCTTATAGTAGTAATCTTTACACATCTCCATTTTTCTTCTACGTATTGTCCTTCTATTTTCATCCTTAAATGCCCTTGAGATGACTTTGCTTACTTGGATCTCTTACGGAGTTTTCTTTAAGCTAGTTTTGCTACCACTGCTTATCTCTGATTTAAAAGACAGATGATTAATAGGACTGATTAATATACTGCTCATCATCACCTATAATGCTCCTGTATAAGATTTTACAAAAGTTTATATTCTATACTAGTGTTCACTTTGACTTCCATCTCTCTTAATTTGACAAATAAGTCAAATGTTTGCTGACTAAGGTATTTTCTGGCCTTTTTTCAGTCTTCTTGCTATAGCCATAGATTTTCAGTAGTTAAACTTCTGCACTAAATGTTTGTAATTGGTGTCATCATTTCTGATGTTCATTTCCGTTGCCGACTATTTATCTAAAGAGTTCATAATTCAGTTGTTTGAATTATACAGCATATCTTTTTCTTATCATTATTTTTTTCTTATTTTTCACTAATTCTGATCTTTGACCTGACTAATTGGTCTCCTGAATATATACAAATAGCTTATTCAGGGATAACTACCACATCAATAATAAGTATTTTCCTGTTTATTAAAATATATTTCATTTTTATGATATTATTTAGTATCCATCATATCTAATACCTACCAATTCTTTTCTCTTAAAAGGTATTCATGATATAAAATCATTAGACTTCTACAAGTCTTTGGCATCCTTAATTCTTTTCCTTAAACCCTGCTTTCCCATATGTTTCTTACCATCCTCACCTTTTTCCCTCTTTCCATTGATGTCACCACGTATCAGATTATTCCCTGATTTGATATGGAGGGTCCTATTAAGCTCTTAATAGAATTTCTCTACCTCTTCCTCCTCAGGGTCTTCTGACTTTAAGTACAACACCCTATCAATATTGCAGAAGTAAAGAAGAGTTGCAGAGGACTGAGGGTCGTTTGTAATTTTCTTTGTTTTATGAGTTGCCATGGCAGAAAAATTCATCACCACATGTTCAGAGCACTGATGATGAGTCTCTCTCTGTACCTTTTTTTTGGTGGGGAGGGAGTTTAAATGCATTTTATTTTAGACAACTTACACACATGTTTTTAAAACCAAACAAATCAAGGTAAAAAATAAATGAATAAAGCTCAGAATGATAGTCCAAGTTTGTCCAAATCCTGATGTTGTATAGATAACAAAAAGCAGCATCCAGGTATGATGACAGGTAATTCAAAGTAATCAGCGGAATTTGTTAACATTTCTCCATTTCTAAACCATCCTTAAGGAAAATCACGTATGGGGTCACACATCCCCACAGAAGTCCAGCAGAGCCACCGTTCCATCTGGATTCATGTTTTCAACTGTGAAGAACTGATAGTTTTTAAAATTAACAAGGATATGTTTGTTTTGTTCTGTAGTTCTCTGTACTTAACTAGGCTGGTCCTCAGTAAACAGATTCAGTTAATTGCTGGGGCCATATTCAAAGCCTTTCCAGCATGGTAGAATTTGACAGGACTTAGATTTTACTTGAATAGCCTTAAATAGGACCTAGGATCACCTCTCTGTCCTGGTGAGGCATCTGAGTAGGATTTTGTAGAGGACTTTACACAATGTTATTTCATTTGAGCTTCGCAACAGCTCTCTGAGATGGATCCTGCAGAGATACTCCTAGCCTAATTTTGCAGATGAGGCTCAGAAAGGTTCAGTTTGCTCAGAAAGGTTATGCTTGCTCATAAGAGTTGGAGTCTGTATTCAAACCCAGAGTCTTCTGACTAAATCCAACACTTTATCTAGTACACTATATTGTCTCTCTACTAGTGTAGCATATTACTAACATTCAGCAGCAATGAAAGGTTGGGATGAGGGTAGGATTAGGGAGATTCATAGATATAAAAATGGAATGGACCTTTAATTCTCTGACCACCACTCCTTCTTATTCTTCTACTTTATTCTTATCATGACCTCCCTTGACTTTGTTATGTGTATGAAACACTTTCCTGAGAGTTATGAGTGACACAGAGATGAATAAAACACAGCTCCTATCTTCAAAGAGCTAGTTTCCAACCTAGTGGGGAACTAAAATAGGGTACAAATCACCATATACCATTTGTAAGATAGAGTGTGGAAGGGCAACAAGAAAAGTACAAAGAAAGAACTCAGAGGAGAGAAAGATTACTTAGGCTTAACAAGACCTAAATACCCTTACCTGCAAAAAGAGGGAATTGGATCAGACATCCCTTTTAGCTTTGAATCTGTGATTCTGAGTCTCCTAGTTCCAGATCTCTGTGTATGTTTGTGTGCATGCATGTGAATTGTCAAACCAAACCCAAGAGACTTTTTGTATTATCTGCACTTCTCTCATTTGTTAACTTAGATAATTGAAAGATGATCATATTTGAAATAGAATTAGAAATAATGAAGTGTTTGGCAGGGAAGCTGTTGTTGCAGAAGAGACAATGGAAATATCAGGTCTGAATATTTTAAAATGGAATGGACCTCAGAGATCATCCAGTCCAAGGCTATTGTTTTACAGATAGGAAGATGGAGGCTGAGAGAGGCTAAGGGAGTTTTCTCAAGGTCACCAGAATAAACAGCTGGGCCAGGATTCAAACCCAGGTCCTTTGACTCCAAAGCCCAGATTTTTCCCACTGTGCAGGCAGCAGAGGAAGGGGTGGGGTTGGTGCTTAAAATAAGTCTGAACTTGCCTACATAGTAAGGATCCACTGAGGATTTCTGAACAAAGAACTGAATCTTTTGTCTCCTTTCTGCTTTTTTCTCTGCCTTTTTCTCTGGGTGCTTCCCAGCATATCCCAAAAAGAGACTAGGGTTCCAATTCCAGTTCTGTCAGTTACTAACTGTATAATCTTGGGTTGGTCTAGATCAGTGGTGTCAAACTCAAATAGAAATGGGGGCCACTAATCTGTACACCACATATTGACTTAGTTTTAAAATGCAATATTATCTCTGTTTCATTGTATTTTTATTTACTTTATTAAACATTTCCCAAATACATTTTAATCTGATTCAGGCCGTACTCAGGAGTGCTGTACTCTGTATATTTGATACCTCTGGTCAAGATGGCCTGTGAGGTCACTTCCAACTTTAGATCAATAAGCCTGGTGATCCTAAGTCAATTAACCCTTCAAGGTCCTTTCCACTCCTCTGACTATGAATGTTCTAGGAGAGAGGCAAAAACAGCAGTTATTAAATGCTGTACTTGCTAGTGACATGAAGGCATCCCTTAGGGGCTTTAGGCTAGGATAGGGGTGGAGAACCCTATATGGCCTCCAGGCCACATGTGCCCCCTTATTAAAAGAATTTGTTCTGTGAAGTTTGGATTCAGTCAAAAGGCCACACTTGAGGACCTAGAGGGCCACATGTGGCCTGCCCTGGGCTAGGAGCAACAATAGGAAAATGGGATAGGTCACTTGAGAGTTAACCAATACAGAGCCTCAGTGGAAAATTGATCATCTTTTCATGGTTACTTTTTTCTCAGACTCCTTGAATAAAATATTTTCACTAGATTTCTACATTTACATAATAATGCAGGGTGAGAGACCTGGTCAATCTTCCCAGAGAGGGATGAATCCAGCGGAAATGCATGTTTGTCTATGGTAATTTGTTTGATTTCCTTGCCGCCCTTCATTTTAGGGAGGAAAGAGGATGAATACTTCTTTGCTGAATAAGAGGTTGGGAAGACTTGGAAGAAGGGAGGGACAGAAGGAGGCAAAGAAGGTAGTCACCTGCCAGTTAATAATTGTTTGCTGCTGAGAAGGAAAGGGAATTATTCAGCAGGAAATGGCGGTGGCTGCTGATAGAATCTTTATTTAGCAGGGCACTCCTTAGCTAGGAGGTATGAGGTAATTCCAAAGTCTCCGGGTTGGACGTTTCATGCCTCTAAATCATACTATCTCCTTCCAACCTGACAGGATAGAACTAGAAAAGATGTTGGAGGTGCCGAACACTGGAAATATTTAGATGCCCATTTTTCTGAGGACAAGAAAAGCTTCTTTGGGAATTTCCCTTATTCCACCCCCGGCTTTAAGTCCAAATGTGTAAGAGGGTCATGTAATTCATCAGGAATGAATTCTAGGAGGTGTTCAGGGGGCCTAGACTTTGGTATGAAGCCTTTCTAAGGCCTACTGGCATTAGGTGACATTTATTTAAAGAAAACGAATACATTCCCTCCTTTCCACTCCATCTGTTTTTTTTTCCTCCACTTAGTCTCACCTTGTTTCATGCTTAGTATTTCTCTATCTATGTCTGTCTCATTCTCATGTTCTACCTCACTGTATCTTTGTGTATTAAATTGAAAGAATTGAAAGAATATTATATTTGGAGTCAGAAGCCTCAGCCCCGAATCCCAGCTCTGTGACTCTGGGCAACTTAACCTCCTTCTCTCAGTTTCCTCCATCTGTGGGGCCCTAAAATCCCTCAGAGGGTTGAAATGAGGATCAAGTGAGATAATATATGTAAAGTACTTTATAAAAAAACTCATAAATAGCAAATATTATTATTTGTCTTAATATCATTATTTATACTATTGAAATAATTGAACTGAATCTCAGATGATCCCATAAATTTGCTTAAAATGGTCATTTCAATGGTCAGGTATAATATGCCCAGATCCGTACCACATCCTTCTTTCCAGTGCTTGGGCCATACCTGGACTTTACTTTTCCATATCTGCAAAATGGGCAAAACCATCACTGCCCTTTCTCCCTTCAGGAAAAGTAAAAAGGACCTGAAATAAGGTAAATGTGGCTAGATGTCTTGAGCTCCCTGGAGAAGAAAGCCAGAGATGACTGGCTCTCTCTGAGCTTTGAGAGACAAGATGAGCTGTAATGAACATGGGGCAAACAAGATCCCAATCCCTGACCTTCAAAACTCCCTTTTGAATGAGTCAGTCCATTCAGGCTTCAATGATGCCTTGATTCCCTGACACTCCCTTCTTTATGTGCTATTTAACATAACTTACAGTAAACATAAATTAGGGGAAATGTGACAGAGGGGAAATTACTTTCTGGATTTCACAATCTCAGCTTTCTCTTCTGGAATATCAGAAACTTCTTATTCCATTGAACAAGCCAAAGCTGAGAGCATGTCCAGTATCACCATAAGCCTGGACAAAGTATAAGGGACAAGCAAGTGCCCCCTCCCCCCCATCAAAATACTACCTAGTCAAGGTTGGGAATTGGATGAGAATTTTGTGAGTCCTCAATGGAGAATATTGAAAAAAATCCCCAGTGACTGGGGTGGGCACCTCCCTATGTTATGTATTTTGTAAACCATGGCTATGTAAATGTCTTTTCATTACTATTATCTCACTGAGCCCATAGTAATTGCCTCATAAATGTCTGTTGACTTGAAATGAAATTAATAGAGCTCCCCTCCCCCCAGTGACCTCTATATCATTTCCTCTAGCTGAAGGAGCTTAGGGACCAAAGGACCTTAAGGAGGCAGAAGAGAAAGAAAAGGGGGAAAGCCAAGCACGATCAGCTTCATGTTCCCTGAAGCTCACGTCTGCTCCTTCCGTCCCTCTTTTCACCACCTCTGTCTGCTTTTCCCTAGTCAGGGAAGAATGCCTTCTTGTTCTTTACGAAGCACTCCACCTGTGGGCTATAATTCCTTGAAAAGTGATTTGTTTGATGTTATACTAATTTTCTCCTTCTAGCTCAGCAATACTCTCGACAGCTAGAACTAGCATAGGGCAAAAAGGGCTCTGGCTCAGTGCACCAACAAAGGGGCAATATACTTTCTCTCCAAGAGGGCATAGTTCTCAGAACCAACCAGCATCCCCCCCACTTTCCCTCAACCCTCACTAGGGTGCCCCCCCCTTCAAGCCCATCTTTTCTCACAACCTAATAATAGCTACCTTTAAGGTTTGCAAAACACTTTACAAACATTATCTCATATCATCTTCACAATGGGCAGTAGGTACTATTATTATCCCCAATTAATGATGAAGAAATGGGCAGACTTGCCCAGAGCCACACAGCTAGGAAAGTGCTAGAGGTTTGTTTTGATCTCTGGGCTTCTTGATTTCAGGTCTCTAACTCTATCCATTGAGTCACCTACCCGCCTGGGGGTCAGACCTAAAGGGCCACTTCTCCCAATGCACCCTCAGTCAGACTGTCTGAAGCCCCACTCCCTCTCCCCCAAACTCCTGTCGCTGTTGAAAGAAAATCTCTAGCTACAGCTCAAACGTTTCCTTTCCCACCCTACTATCCCATTCTTTCTACCTGCTGCAGATGTCAGCCAGAGACACACCTGGAGGCTGGTATGAAGATAAATTTTCAAAGCCATATTCTTTTACCCATTCTCAGAATGGGGCTGGCCTCAGTCCCTCTCAGCCCAGGATCATGCTATGGGAAGGAGATGGTTGGTATGGACAACACTAAAAGAGGCTGTGGCTTCTCCTTATCTGGGAATTCTAAGGGTCAGTAATTGGTTGGAGAGGTGTCTAGAGGGAGGTGAGATGTGAAATGAAAATCCACTGAGCAGGAAAAGGAGGAAAAGGAAGAGGTTAAAAGGATGCAAGGGTGAGAAGGGAAGGGAAGGGGAGGAAGGGAATTGTAAGAAGAAGGCCTGCAGAGGTAGCTACTCCTCATCTCATTCAGTCACAGGGAGCTGAAGATGAACAGATTCTTAGCTGCTGGTGTGGAAGGTCTAGAGCATCACGAGTACTTCTGACAAACCTGTCCAGTGCTTCAGCCCTTAACCCACCTGTGAATTACAGGGCCAGGCATAGGAGAACAATTTTCTAATAATGAGTTTGTGAAAAGAATGGAAAACTCTAAAACATTTAAGGGCAGTTTCCTTGAAGAAAGGAAAGCAGGGAGCATGATAGGGAACAGGGTCTAGGGCAAACTCTGCTGGGTGAGATGCCCCTGACTGGCCCTGGCAAAGAGTAAAAATCAGAAAAATACAGCCTCCTCTAGCATGACCTGGTCTCCAAGGGGACCATTTAGAGCTGTAGGGTTGCTTGGTTACAACAAGCTTCCTCCACCAATGCCTTCACTAGCTGACCTCCAACCACTTTGCAGAAACAAGATGAAAGGGAAGATGGGCGTTGTTCTAGAAGGAGGTAGAAATGGAGCTTTGCATCTGCAATGCTGTTGGCCACTTGAGGGGAGGAGTTTGGCTAAAATGCTTTCCTCCCTCTTCACCAATAGGAAAAGGAGTGGATAGGATGGTGAAAGATAGAGACGGAAACAAAGAAGACTAAGGTTAGCTCAATAATAAGGTATCCACCGTGTCTTGACCTTTTTCTTTGCCATTCTCAGGGGCTAGGATAGGGTAGTTTTTTGTTTTGTTTTATTTTGTTTTAGGGTGAGTCCTTTGCCAAGAGCCTGCTCTACTAGACCACTGAGAGAGCCTTACATTTCCCCTACCCCAGAAACACCTGGAGCCGACTGAGGTCCTAGATCATAAGGCCCTGGCCATGGGAGGGGGTGCAGGGGAGGAGGGATATGGAGATGGGGGAAGCTGTATTCTAGCTTGGGGAAAACTGACTTTATTCTTCCCTTTCCAATACATAACCTAATCTATGTGCATTGCCTTCAGTCTATGCTCAGACTAAGTTGGTCCCTAGGAATAAGGAAACACTCATCTGGGACAGGAAAATAGACTTATTTTAGCATTATTTATTCTAAGATCTCCTATTCCTTGGTTCATTATCCTGCTCAGTACCTATTCCTCAGCCGGAGGTCTCCATCCAGGTTTGGCTCTTTGACACGTGCACCTATCCTACTGATGAAGCCTGGCGCCTGACCTGAAGGTCTCTGAGGCAGGGAGCTCAGTCAGGTTCCAGTGTCCTTCCTGATGCCAAGCCAGGGTAGACCACCTTTCAAGTGCCATTTGTCATAGCTGATTCACAGCCTCAGTGGTTCCGCTCCTGAGCCTGTAATGCCATCTGCTGCTCAGCTTAGGGAAGGAGAATTCCATATCAACAAGCAAGTCAGGAGCCTGGTAGGGCTCAACAGGGGACCTAGTTCCTGGAGATGGACTGTCCAACCCAGAAGGGAGAGAGTTGCCCACTCATCTCCTAAAGACCTCGCTCCTGACCTGGAATATAGATGAGTGTTCTGTTCCCAAATGCCCTTTTTCTCATGACTCTCAGCAGGTCAGTGGTCTAGGGGTGGTCCCTTGAGAAGATCTTAAGAAGTTGTGATGAGTGGGAAAGGGGTGAATATATAAAAGGCCAAGGATGAAGATATCCCTTGGAGAAGGCCCATCTTACTGCAGGGATCAGCTGCCCAGAAGGATTCACACCTCCATGTTGAAGCCACTCTGAAAGGCTTTTTTCTCCCTCATACATTCATTCATTTATTTAACAAGCATTGTGCTGGGTGCTGGGGTGACAAAGACAAAAAATGAAACAATCCCTGCCTTGATGAGCCCTTTACATTCTACCAGAGAAACAACAGGCTCAAATATGAGTAAATATAAGATTTCTGTTGTTTTTCAACAGTGTCTAACTCTTTGTGACCCCATTTGGGGTTTTCTTGACGAAGATACTAGAATAGTTTTCCATTTCCTTTTCCAGCTCATTTTACAGATGAGGAAACTGAGGCAAACGGGGTTAAGTGACTTGCCCAAGGTCACACAGTGTGTGCCTAAGGTCAGATTTGAACTCATGACCATCAGTCTTCCTATCTCCAGGCCTGGCACTCTATCCACTGCGCCACCTAGCTGCCCAAATATAAGCTACATACAAAGTAATTTTAATATGGGAAAGGTATCAATAATTGGGGAAACTGGGATAGGTCTCCTGCAGGAGGGGTACGTGGGCTGAAACTAGGTATTTTGCAGGCATAGGTGAAAAGGGTATGCATGGAGGGTGCTGAGGGAGAACAGCCTTTACAAAGAGGTGAAGATTAAACTTCTGAGGTTTCATTATAGATATATAAGTGAGCAAAAGTAACTGAAAGAAATTAAACCAGGGTAAAAGGAAATCAGGGCAGGAGTGTGGTAGAGCTAGCTCATACTAACTGGCTTATGAGAACTAATTGTTTAATTTTCAGTGTGAGTATTCACACCTAGGAATTCAGTAAACTCTACAGGTCAGCTCCATTCATTGTGTTGTTGATTTGTGGAGACTTGGGGAAATGATGAAGAAAGTGTTAATAACTAAAATTAAACTTAAAAGTGTGTCTCAGGCAAACATTTTTTCCCTTGAGAGTCAGATATTAACCATTTAGTAACACACCCCTGAATCAAGGTGTGAACTGGTGAGGATTTTCAAAAAAGATTATAATATGACCTATACTTTGTCTTCTAGACTTTGGGAGCTTTTTAAAAAAAAAATTGTGGCGTTCAATGATTATTAACAAAATCCAAAAGGGTATCATATGTAATGCCTGTATGCCCCATCCTAGCTACCTCACATAGAGGGCTCTCAAACATTTGTTAAATGAATGATTGACTGGGAGGCAATTTCTGCTTTTCTGTTTTTATTATGAATTATTTCATTCATTACGAATCTTGTATTACTCTAATATCTTTCCCATATTGTATTTCCTAGGCATCATATACACCACATCCCAGCTCACATATCATGCAATGGATGCTATAAATATGAGTCAATTACTTCAAAAATCTATAATTTTGTTGGTATGGAAACTCCCTCCTCCAAAAAAGGACTACTCTGTTAAAACTTACAATTGCCTAGGGCTAACAGTTTGTCTATGTTCATATAGTTAATAAGTGTCAGAGAGAGGATTTGAACCCAGTCTTCGTGACTCAAAGTTCATCACTCTACCCATCACAGGATGCTGTTTTTTCCTGTTATAGTATTAAGTGTAACAATCCAAATAACCACTGCTGAATCCAGAGGAATTGGAGAACTGTCCCTGTCTGGTAAGAGGCCCCTCTCAGCACTGGACCCATACTCAGACACTAGGTTTAATTCTGGGGGATCATGGCCTTTAAAGAGAGAGATCAGGCTTCCCCCCCAAAAAAACTATCTGGCTCTTTACACTACCAACACCACTTCCCTTGGAACCCCCAAAAAATATAACAAAGCTTAGGTTCAGCTCAAGTCTAGGGTCCATTCAAACAAGTGAGGGAGGAAGAGTAGAAAGGTACTCCATACACAATGTTAATCAGGTAAAGGACAGCTACTTTTTTTCCTCCATACAAAAGAAATGTTTAGGACAAGAGATTCAAAAGTGTGTATGAAGAAAGACTTAAACAAGAAGCAGTAATGTAAATTACTGCTATACTCTCTCCAGAGGTTGAGACAAACACCAAAACATGAAAAGTTTTGTGGGACAGCTAAACCGGCATTTTACAGTTCAACTCAGCTCTGTACTGTCTCTGACCAGCTCCCAAAAGGGTTACTCTCCCTATCAGTGATCATCTTCTCCAAGGCTGTAGTTGAAGAAAATTCCTCATGCTACCCTAAGCTCCAAGTGGCAAACCCAAGAGTTCCTGACCTCTCTGACTCACAAGTTGTCCTCCAAAGTTAGACACACCCATCTCAGGGTTGCTGATTAATTACCTATGCTTAGAGAAGTAACAGAGAACAGAAGAAGCATCCAGGGACCTAAGGTCCAAGGCCGAGTTTTACCTAAGCCAGCCTATGTGCTTTAGATGCCATGTGTTTGCACTTGCCATGCTACTAGAGCAAAGGAATAGAGGTCCCACGACTACTCTTCATAGTAATGAGGTCTGGAGGTTTAGGGGTGCTTAGACCCCAAGATCATGACACATGTGTCCTACCTGAAAGAATTCAACTCAAGCCTTCTTTCATCCAAAGACAAGGTTTAGTAAGAATTGGTCATGTTGATGCGGTTTAGAGGTTCAGGGGTCCTAAAATAACAACGCCCGGGTCTTGTCTGTAAGAATTCAACCGAAGCCTTCAGCCTAAGACAAGATTTATTAGAACATTCCATCAGCTGGGCAGACTCTTAAGGAACCTGAACATTAGTAAGCTATTGGCTAGATTATAAGAATCTGACCAGTGACTAGATTTTAGGAATCTGAGCATCTTAGTGGAGACAAGAGGGACCTTATATAAAGAAAGACTATGGGAAGGATCTAGGAGTGGCCAAGTAGTCTATGAGGTAATAGAACTCCAGGTGTGGCTAAGGGACAATGGAGCCTAGATAGGATTAAGGGTGGACAGTGGCCTGGGGCCATAGGGAGGTGTGGAATTATAGCCTCAGGAGAACGCCAGAGATTTGGCCATGTGGGAAAGTCCAGGATTTTTCCTTTTTGGGGTCTAGATCCCATCCTCATCAATATTTAGCCAGACTCTTAAGGAATCTGATTATCTGTGAGGTATTAGCTAGATTGTAAGAATCTGAGCACCTTAATGGAGAAAAGATGGGCCTTATATACAGAAAGACTGGGAGAAATCTAGGAAGGATCTTGATGGGAATGACTGGGAGGTCTTGAATGGGATCTAGATAGGGTCAAGGGTGGGAAGTAGCCAGGAGCCATAGGGAGGTAAGACAATGGAGGGCTAGGCTAGGTTAAGGATAACAGAATTGGGAGATCGGGTGTGGGCTATAACAAAAGGCCAGTTGATGAGACCATAGGCTCAGGGGAACACCAGAGACCTTCTTGATCAAGTGGAAGAATTCAAGAAGAATCCCTTAGACAAATGGGACCCAAATTCTTTTTGGTGTAAGGAGTAAAGGTCTCAGCTTGGGCCCATACTCCATCAATAGGAAGCCAAAGGAAGGAGACCTGAGAGAGAGAGAGAGAGAGAGAGAAACATTGTCTCTTTTTCAATTCACCTCCTGCCTTGCCCCACTGCCACTATCTTTGGGAGATGAAAGGAGAACCAAAGGACCACCCAGAGTTTGTTTCTCATCCATTCCATTCAGTATTGTGCCACACATATCCATGGAAGGTGTTAAGGGATCTCCAGCAGTGTTGCATGGGACAGGCCTTGCAGGCTCATCACTGATGGGGTTGGGATCTGGACCTCAGAAAGGAAAAACCCTGGACTTTCCCACTTAGCCAAATTTCTGCCATTCACCTGAGGCTATAATCCCATCAACTGGCCTTTCATAGTGCCTATACCCAATCTCCCAATTCTCTGTTACCCATAACCTAGCCTAGCCTTCCATTGTCTTACCTCCCCCACCCTTAATCCTAGCTAGGCTCCATTCTCCCTTGGCCACATGGTCCAGATCCCTGGTGCTCTATTACCTCACAGTCCCAGCTGACTGCTTGGCCACTCCCAGATCCCTCCCATAGTCTTTCTGTATATAAGGTCCACCTTGTCTCCATTAAGGTGCTCAGATTCTTACAATCTAGCCAGATTCCTTAAGAGTCTGGCCAACATAATGGATGTTCTAATAAACCTTGTCCTTGGCTGAAAGAAGGCTTGGGTTGAATTCTTTTGGACAGAACCCGTGTATTGTAATTTTGGGGTCCCAGCACCCCTAAACCTCAACAATCACCATTTATATATGTGTTCCATGGAGTGTGTTCCAAAGTAATTTCCCTTACACTAGTCTTTTTGTATAATATCATGAAACAGTTGACCAGCTATCCTAACAAATAATAGTGTTTTGTAATGGGAAGAGCACTGGAATAAGGGTCAGAATAGTCTGAACTCCACTCTGTACTAGATGTACACACCTGAAAAATCTTTTTAAATCTCAATTTACAAGGATAACTGCCTTATACACCTCATGGGTCTGAAGGTTTTTTCCTCTGATTGGCTCTGATGGTCTCTCTCTCTCTCTCTCTCTCTCTCTCTCTCTCTGTTTCCTCTGATTGGCTGCCAAAAACCTTTAAGGGAGGAAACCAGAATATTCTTGTCTTCATTCCTCTCCAGGCAGCATTCCTGACTCTAGGGATTTTCTCTGCCATTCATCCTCAAAGGCACGCCTTTACCCGCCTTTCCAGCTTCCTTTTATGTGCCATCTTCTCCTTGAGGCAGGGATTATCTATATTTCTGCTGCATTCGTAATCCTCATGTTTAAAAAGTGCTTGTTCATTTGACTTGTGAAGATCATATGAAATAATAGATGTGAAAACACTACAAAAACTATGAAGTGCAGTATAAATGTAAATTGTTGTTAGAATGGCAGTGTTATAAATAGATGCTTATTGATTGGGGTATGGCTATACAAGTTGTATCATATGAATGTAATGGAATATCACTGTGCTATAAGAAATGATGAATGGGACAAATATGAAGAAGCAGAGGAAGATTTATATGAACTGATCCGAAGTGAAGTAAGCAAAACCAAGAAAATAACATACATATTTACTACAAAAACGCAAATGCAAAAATAGATCAGGACCAGGAAAGGGAAAGGGACTGGACCTGTGATTTCATTGATATAAAGAACTTCCTGATGAGGAAACTTCCTTCACCAAGGCAAGTTAGCTCTTTCTTTGCACTCTTTAATCAGGGAGTTGCTAGGGCACTGAGGAGCCAAATTACTTGCCCTGCATCACAAAGTCAGAGTTAGGATTTGAATTCAGGTTTTAAACAGAATTTGTTGAAATTATAATGACCAGGCTCAGGCCCCAAAAGAAGAGAGTGGAGAAGAGACTTTCTCCCACCTTCTTTGCTGAGATGGAAGATTATTGGGAGTGGAATATTATATATGATGTGAGACTTTTTCCATGTGTTGATTAATTTTGCTGATACTTTTTCATTCTCTGTTATAAGGGATGAAGGAAGAGGAGGGAAAGGAATTGTGAAATGTAGGTAATGTAAAAACAAAAGATATCAAGAAAAATTTATATTTAAAATCCATAATGAAAAGTAATTTCACAGTTAGACCACAAGGCCCAATGGGCTAAGCTAACTGCTGAAATGGAGATTGGGAGGGAGGTAGAGGGGAAAGAGAGAAAGAATAAGAGAAGATAAGAAAGCAGGAGGGGGGAGTAGAAGAAAGAATAGAAGAGGAAAATTAGGATGAAGAAGAGAGGAGATAGGGAGAAAAGAGAATTAAGTTCTTTGAAAAGATTTTGAAAAGGATTTTGGAAAAGGATTCATCAAAATGGAGGAGTGAAAAATGGAGCCCTGCAATTTTAAAACAGAAAGGAAAAATCCTAAAATGGCCAAAGTCAGCACTTTAGTCCCACCAGAGGAAAATGGAAATACCATCCCTCCTGTGCCCTTTGAATGAAGCTGGCATGCTTCTGAGAAGCCACTGCCTCAGATTCCACTTCTGAGATTCTTGAGGTATACACTGAATTTTCTCTATTTGTTACTGCCCATCAAGACCCAGTTCGCCAGAAGGGTAGAGATAAACAAATGTGGTGGCTACTTAATTATGTTTATTGAGTACTTAAGTTAGATTATTTTCATTTCTTTTTCTACTCAAATGGTTTTTTGAACAATAAAACTCCACACTGCCCTCCTACCCCGCCTCCAAGAACATGCCTGGAAGAAAAAAGGAAAAGGAAAAGAAAAGGAAAGAAAGAAATAAGGAACCCTTAGGTTCAATCACATATTCTTTAGGCAAGATAATAACAGCAACAACTCAGTTATTGATCATGTAAAGATTTACAAAGCACCATCCCCATCAACAGCCCTGAGTCAGTTAGCACTATTTCTACCATGACTAAGAAGTCATCAATCAATCAATAAGCATTTATTAAGCACTTATTATGTGCCAGGGCTGTTGCTAGGAGCAGAGGATCCAGAGACAAAAAAACAAAACCATTACCTACCTTTAAGGAACTTATGGGGAGAAAATATGTACACATATAAATCTAATATTCAGGAACTGCAGCTGGGCCTGATGGGGTAATGGGACCTGGACCCCTAAATGTTCTAGAATCAGGAAACTGTCCTGACCAGATTCAATTCTGGTGGATCTGGTATCTAATAAGGGTTAGGTTCTCTTTTTTTTTTTAAGATGTACTCTACTCCTATAATGCAAATTATTCTTTTCTTTTTTTCCCCAATTTTATTAATTTATTGATTTATTAACAATCACTTCCATATGCTTTTGAGTTGAAAATTTTTCTCCCCCTTCCTCCCCCCCACTTTCCCCAAGACAGCGCACAATCTGATATAGGTTTTACATTCACAATCTTATGAAACATATTTTCATATTAGTGAAGTTGTAAGTAAAAATTAAAACCAATAGGAACCATCAGAAAGATGAAACAAAACTCAACAGAAGGTAAAAATAAGTGATAGCAATTCGACTTCCATAGTTCTTTCTTTGGATGTGGACAGTATTTTCCATCCCGAGGCTTCTGGAGACGTTTTAGATCCTTGTAATGCTGAGAAGGGTTTAGTTTAACAATATTAGTGGTCACATAACGTGGCTGTTATTTAGGTTCTCTTTTCTCCCACTCTTTGACTCCTTAAACCCCAACCCTCAAAGAAAAACTTGTTTAAAAGTTAATTTTTGGCTTATGTTTAGAAGTAAAGTAGTACTCAGTGTATAATAATGTTATCATCGACCTCCAGGACCGGCAGGATTGGGGATTTAGGTCCCAGGATCTGGGACAAGCTGCCACTGCCCACTGCTTCCCCAGGTGCAAGCCAGCCGAGAGTCGAAATAACAGGATGCAGCTCTTTTAGAGTAAAGGAAGAAATTCCTTTATTCAGGTCTCAAGAGAATTGGGTGCACTCCTTCCCAAGAAGGAAACACACTGAGCACAGAAGTGAGAGCAAGCTTTGTACTGTTAGTCTGGACCCCTTACCCCTCCCTCCAAGATTGGTCCGAGTTACAATCAAAAGTTTCACAATTGGTTAGGTTCACAATTCCATATTGTAATTAAAGAAACCTCATTCTGAGTTACAATTGGTGGAAATCCTGATCCTTTAGTTAGCATATGCATGAGGTTCACTGAGACTGAGTAGTAGCAGATTCTTGCGCTGGACATTGACCCCCAACCAGCTTGGACTGGTTTGGGCCTTTGGCTGCAAAAACAGGAACCCTGCTGTTAAGCTTAGTTTAACTGGCCAGAGAAATGTCACTCTCCCCTTAATTAGTTAGCCATTAGCACCTTTCCTGATTTTTTGCAACTTATGTGGGAACCTAATAATTCAGCATTTCTCACAATAGGAATCAGGTATGGGATAGGTATTTATTTTCTACACTTAGAACAAATACTAAAAGACAAGCCACAAGTCCCTACCCTTTGTGGGAAGCCACTTGAAACAATTCTGATAGGATCCAGAAGCCAGAAAGGAAAGAGAGCACTGAAAGTAGGATCATACCTTTTTAAATACCCACCGGTATTTGCTGTTCTTGTTCAGTGGCCAATAAGGAAAGTCCCTTCAGTGCCAAGTCCGCTCAGCTCTAAATGGCATCCGTGTAGCCAGCTGGAAGTAGAAAAGACAGTTTTGCAATACCCACACATGCCTAGAGTCAGGAAGATCTAAGTTCAAATCCAACCTCAAACACTTACTAGCTGCTTGATCCTGGGCAAGTCACTTAATGTCCGTCTGCTCAGTTTGCTCATCTGTAAAATGGGAATAATAATAATAGCACCTACCTTCCAGGATTGTTGTGAAGATCACATGAAATAATAATTGTAAAATGCTTAGCACAGTACCTGATACATAGTAAGCACCGTATAAAAGTTAGTTATTATTATTATTATTATTAGGTAGCCCTGGTTACATACCCAAATTTAAAAAGTATACAAGTTTCACAGGGATGATCAGAGGGACTCCACTGCTGAATTCCTTAAAGAGAGCTATTTTTAAAGAAGAGGTCCCTTAATCACCTTCATAATGTTAAAAGTTGGCTAAGGGACAGCCAGTTAGCTGAGTCCTCTCAACTCTAGATTAAATTATAATATGTTAAGGGAAGGTAACAGTTAATGAAAATATAAGAATTCATCTCTCTCAGACTTTGAAGTGGCACATTTTTACTTCTAAAGGGTCCTTTTCAGACTTTGATTGGCTACTCTAAGGGAAGAGAAATGTAGTCTTTTAGGAGGTTCGAAATTCCTTAGTCAACGGGATGGAATTATATGGTGGCTAGTCCCTGGTTGGCTAAAGTAACAAATTTAAGAAATGCTAAAAAAAAAAAAATTCTACAAGACACAAAAGATTCCTAGCACACATTGATAAGACTTAAGCAATCAGTACCTTGTAGTTTTTTGGGTTTGGTTTTTTTTTAATGGAAAGCTAATAATTTATTTAAATACATTTCCTTTATCATTTGTTTTTAAATTTTAAACTAAATTTCGTTTCCATTGGATAGAGAAAGTAAAATAAATGGTTTCTTCTATTCAAACAAACCATATCTACTAAATGAATGACAATGGGGCCTTGGCAATCTAAAGGCAATGGAATGATGTCAAATAAACAACAGAGATACTTTCAGGTAGTAATAATGTTAGAAATATCTGTAACAAAAATCTGCTACAGAAGTGAGTGAAGGAAAGCCTTTATTACGCTTCTTGAGAGAAGTGGGCACACCGTACCCTAGTAGTATGTGCACGCTGGGCAGTGGTAGAAGCGACTTTTAAATGGACCCATATTCCATTCACCTGAGCCCAGGATTGGACCAGCTCACCTGAGTTACAGTCTTCCTGAACCACCCATCCCATGTTCCTCTTTGTCATGTTAGTTCATGCGTCCCATGTCCAAAAATGGCAGCTATCTCTGCCCTCAGAGTGTGTCAGTTAATATTCAATAAGCTTATGAAGCAAGCGCAGTGGAGAAAAGCCTTTGCCCTATGGAGGCCCTGTCCTTGACCCTAGGGTTGCAACCCATTTAGCCTCCAGGGCCCTTTCTTCAGGAACTACTTGTTTGCAGAATGTTTGGGGCACTTTCTGATTGGTTGAGGGACTATCTGCAAGAACTTGGAAGTCCTCCTCAGAATTCCCTTGTTGTGGAAGCCTGACTTCTAATCCTTTCTCACAATTCTTCCCTTTTCTTTTTTAGTAAAGATTTGGCTTCCACACATTCCCAGTTTCCTTATCCTCTAATCTCTTTAACATGATTTCCCATTCTCCATCACTGGGTGAAGTCTCATTGAGTACATTGTAGTTTTTAACTACTAGTATACTCTACTAGGAGGTTGGGTTATAAACATCAGAACACGAAGCCCTTTGCAGGGGTGCTGGTTAGGCATTTACACCTTGGCTCTGTACTGTTCATGTCTTCCGACAAGTCAGGGAGGGGTTGAACTCCTTCCCCTGTCCCCGGTGATGTCTTCTCTGATGCAGGAACATATCCCATACCCCAGTTCCATCAGTGGTCAGCTCCAATCAAAGGAACCTAGGACCTCTGGACCTCTTAAACCCATAAGGTTGTTTGCACGCCTGAACATATCCATCTACTGATAGGTACTATGTGCCAAGCACTGTGCCTGGCACATAGTAGGAAGTTAACAAATGTTTGTTGATTTGACTTATTCAATCAAAAGAGGCAGCCCCAAAGCCAGGCTCAGGCTCGCCTAGGCAGGACATGTGCTTTACATATGAGCTCTGAGAAAGGAGTCACTTTCAGCAGTTAAAAAGAAAGCCAGCCACTGAGGAAGAAATGAGCTTCTGAGGTCACTTCTCTTCATCTTTTCAAGGGATTCCAGCTGCAGAATCAAGTTGGAAAAGAAGACCAGAACAGTGTTGTAGGCCAGGATTTCAGTGGATCCAGAGTCTGGAGTCAATAGTAGAGGGAGCAATTGGAGGCTATCAGCAGCCCTGCAGCATGGGAAACGTAAGTTGCTGTTTATCACATGTGCTTTGTCCTCATGCCTTCCCTATCCTTGCACATGCTTCTCTTACTTGTGAGTTCTGGAGGCATCCATTCTTCCCACTAATGAGAGGTTTGGGGGAAGATGTGTTGTTATTATTGTCCTTACTGTGTGATCTCAGTCAAAGTCTTTCCTTTGAAGTAATAGTGTGAACTGGCTGACTATTGAAAGTGAGAAGAATGAAAAGCCTTGAGAGACGGTTTCTGGATAACTAATAATCAATTTATTAACTAGGCTAGCAAATGATCAATAAATTGGTGATCTCAGTTTCTCTCAGTAAACAAAGACAAAAGACCGTGGAGATCATCACGTGCTTAAATACCTTTGGAAAAGTGGGTGTCCCTGACAGGCAGAGATCAACCCAGATTGGTGAACAATCAAGGAAGGGGTGGATGATGAGGTGGGCTGAAAGTCTTCAGCTCCTTCCTCCTGAGGACTTGACTTGATGAGAGTCTATTGCCACCGGCTATCTGTACAAAGGACAACTTACGTTGAACCGTGGGCAAGAATTCTAGAATAGATTCCCTTTACCACTTAATCAGAGATAAGCTCTTGGGCATCCACCCAAGATTGAGTTTGCTTGCTGTTTGCGCCTCCCTCTTGAAGAAGACTATGGTATCAGAAAGGTGATTCTGTGACATGCAAGTGAATTGGATTTAAGTGAGGGAGAGCTGTGCAAAGTTACCAGCTTCACTTTCACCTCAGGAGCCATCTGGATCTATTGACTAGATATCAATCAGTACAACTCCCAAGAAAGTGGAGAAAGTTCTTGGAGGGTTAGGCCAATCTCCTCAGCCCAGTCCTTCAGAGACTGATTGACCTAGAAGGATGTAGAGTCCTGATTGGTGAAAGCCATAACAAGGACACAGTGACCAGCATACAACCTTGAGTGCCTAGACATTTACCCGACAGTGCTGGTCTGACACCTGGATGTCTGGAAACTGGACTCAGTACTGAGTATAAACTAAATATTAGTCAAAACATTAGCTAAACCTTGATGACATGTGTAATGATGTTCTATCTCTCCTCTTCCCTTTGTTTGATTTCTATAATTACCACAGGGCTTTTTTGGGGGGTCTTTTTGGGAATCCAACATTTTGTCTGGCTGCTGCTCCAGATTGCCCCTGTGTGTGTGCGTGTGTGTGTGTCTAAGTATCCACATGATTATTAAACTTCATACATGGGGCATTGAGGTGGCCCAGTGGATACAGCACTGACCCTGAAGTCAGGAGTACCTGAGTTCAAATCGGCCTCAGACCAAACACTTGACACTTACTAGCTATGTGACCCTGGGCAAGTCACTTAACCCCAATTGCCAAAAAACAAAACAAAACAAAAACTTCATATATAATCATTCTGGAGCTCCCATCTTCTTTCTTCAGTATTAAATTCACCTCACTGTTTTGGAGAAGTACAGAGTTTCCTAGCCAGGAGGATTCTAGACATTACAAAGGACTAGCCTTTAAATAAAGAAGTAAAAAGAAAGAAAAACTTTGGACCCTGATATTAATAATTGGTTATTAATAGAAAAATAATAATTTCCCTCAAAAGTAAACTCATTGGTGGGGACTTTCAAGCTACGTTTTTATGAGTGTTGACGCATAGACTATACTGAATCCTGGGTAATCTCCAGAGAATCCAACCTGTGAGTGGGAATGGGCAGTTGCTCAGAAGAGGCTACGTTGAAAAAAACAGAGTAAGCTGGAGATGTAGAAATAAGTAGCTAGAGAGTCAGGAACGGCTTATGTAGGTGGCACGTGAGCTGAGCTTTGAAATAAGCAAGGGATTCTTGAGGGCAGAAGTGAGGGAGGAATGCATTCTAGGAATCAGGTGCAGCCTCTGCAAAGGCACACAGATGAGACGTAGAATTTTTTTTGTTGTTGTTTTTAAGGGAACAGTAAGAAAGCCAAGTTGGTAGGAATGAAGTGTAGGTTAAATATGCAATAATCCTGAAAAAGTAGGCTAAAGCCAGATTGTAAAGGACTTTTAAATGCCAAACTGAGATTATATCATATCCATTAAGTAGGATTAACCCTTTAAAGAGAGACATTTTAAAAGAAAAGGATTCTGTTAAGACATGTAGAAAAAATAACAGTATCTGTCCTGAATCTGGAGATTACCCAAGATTCAGTATAGTCTATGAGTCAACGCTCAGAAAAGTATAAGAAAGAAGGGAAAGGATACAATGTGTATACAAATATGCAAAATTAAATAAATTAAGGAAGGAGAGAACACAGTAAAGAAATAGGGGGATGAAGAAAGACTCCTTTAAAAGCTGACACCTGTGAACAGCTATGAAGGAAGAAAAATTTAAGAGTGTGCCTCATTTACTCTTCAACAAAGTCAAGAATTATAAAGAGCTGACATTGAAAGGGTAAAAAGAAAAGGTACAAAGGAAACATTTCACCACTTAGGAAAAGTATGAGACATGAATAGATCATTTGCCTAGGAAAAAGCCGGTAAGATAATGAACTTGCTCCATCATGGACTGCTTTATCACCTTCGTCTCTATCATAAAACCCAAAAGGACTCTGGGAAATGTAACTGAGCAGAGCACCATAACTAAACTAAACCAGGAAGGACTGTTGAATGGGAGAAGCTAGACCCCTCCCACCTCCTGCCTGGAGGTAACAAACGTCAGAGGTCCAGTACTGAGGACACCAAAGAGGAAAGGCTTCTGCTAAACCTAGGCTAAAGGTCAGTGCCGGGATTGAAAGAGCACTGTAGCCCTCCAACTGAAGAGGGTACAGTACTACCCACCAAAGCAAGTGAGTGAAGGTAGTTAAAGACTACCCATAGAAGTCTAAGTCCAGGGACTCTACGTGTATTTGTGAGAGTTAGGGACAGTTAGGTGGCACAGTGGATAGAGCACAGTCTTGGGGTCAGAAGGATCTAAGTTCAAATATGACCTTAGATACTAGCTGTGTGATGCCGATCAAGTCACTTAACCCTGATTGCCTCAAAAAAAAAAAGAGTGAGCTAGTCCCAGGGCATAATAATAATAGCTAACATTTATTTCTATAGCACTTATTTTGTGCCAGGCACATACTAAGTGCTTTACAATTATTATTTCATTTGAATCTCACAATAACTCTGGGAGATGGTGCTATTATGATTCCCATTTTACAAGTAAGAAAACTGAGGCAAAGATGTTAAGTAACTTTTCCAGGGTCACATAGCTAAGAAGCATCTGTGGCCAGATTTGAACTCAAGTCTATCCTGATACCCTACCTACTGTACCACCATTACTGTTCTGGTTAATTCACTTGAGTAAATGCCTTTTCTAAGAATTGCGTCTGTTTATGACTGTCAAGGGTGGACTTGTAAGCTGTAGTGCTAGGAGGCTAGCTACAGAGTTATCCTTAGAACCCTGAGAGTACCGGCAGCCACCCTCTGTTGACCTAATTTGCCAGTACCAGTGAGTGCTGAAAGAGTAAAGCCAGAGAGTGTTATATAAGGATTCAGAGGAGCAGAGTTAAAACCAGATTGTATTCCAGGCAGAGACATTACTAGGAATTTTAATGAAATTCAGCTGGGGGAGAGAGGGAATGGTGCGGTTGGTTCTGGGGGCAGGCAATAGTAAAAGGCTTGATTCCAGAGAGAAAATTAAAATAGGAAGAACAGTTAGACTAACAAACAAAGAGTACACGTATAAATAGAGCAGAGCCATACTGGAGGATAAAAAGTTCAGAGGGGAGAATACTAAAGACTTGGAAAAGAAATCTAACATTATTGTTATCCAGAAAAAGACAACTGAGAAACTATCATGCAATATATGCCTAATTTTCTATCATTACAGAATCTTCATAGGACTAATCTACATATGTATATTCAGGGTATCCTAGAAAAGTTTTGAGAAGGGAACAGATGGGTTTTCACAAATTATATTATATAGCAGAACACATCTTTACAATCACATATAATTGAGTGAAAGGTACAGAAAATAACAGGCCCTACTGTGTGCTGAATATTAAAAAATTAGATTAAATAGAGCAAAATGCCTCCTTAAAGGCACTCTTCCCAATAAGGTGTCTCCTATGAATGTAAAAGTTAGGGAGAACTTTGATGGTTAAAGCTCTGGGTCTGGAGTCAAGAAAACTTGAGTTCAAATCTAGCCTTAGACACTTACTAGCAGTGGGACCCTGGACAAAGTCATTTAACTACTATCTGCCTCAGTTTCCTCATCAATAAAATGGGTATCACAATAGCACTTATTTCCTAGCATTGTTGTGAGGATCAGATGAAACAATATTTGTGAAGCACTGAGTATAGGGCCTGGCACTTAATAGGTGCTTAACAAATGCTAGTGCCCTTCCTCTTATCATTTTATATCATATTATAAAGCTGTAATCATCAAAACTATTTAGTACTGGGTTAAAAAAAATTTTAAAACTAGACCAGTAGAACAGCCTAGATAAGCAAGAATAAAAACCAGACATTAGTCCAGCATTCAACAAACCCAAGGATATAAACTAGTAGAGCTTGGGGAAAAAAACCCAAAAAACTGGAATGGAGTTTCACATAAAATAAGTTTAGATCAGCATCTTATGCCTTTTCCCAAAAATAAATTCCAACAGGATATATCACCTATTATTAAAGGTTACATCATAAAAAAACTAGAGGAAAATTCAAGGAGGTTCCTTCACAACTATGGCTATAAATAGAATTATTAGTCAAGCAAGAGACAGAGGTAATCATAAAAGATAAAATAAACTATCACAATGACATAAAATTTAAAGGTTTTACCCAAACAAAATAAGCTATGCAACCATGAGAAGGGAAACTATGGGAAAGGGGAAAGCAGAGAGAGTCTTTGCGTCAAATATCTATGATATACATCTGATATCAATCCAAGATATTTTGGGAATTATCAGTCAATCAACATTTATTAAGGGCCCATTAAAACAGTACCAGGCACTGTGCTAAGCTATCAAAACTATTGATTTAAGAGCCATTCCCCAATAAAGTGGTCAGGAGATATAAACAAACAGCTCTTAAGAGAAGAAATGCAAAACAGCAATAACCAGATGGAAGATTGTCTAAATTAATACGATGAATGAAAATTAAAACAACTAGGACATTTTACCTCTTATCAAGCAAAATGGAAAAGACAACAAAAGATAGACATAGGCAACGTTGGAGAGGGTGCAGGAAGACAGGCACAGTAATATGCTGTTGGTGGGGCAGTGAATTAGTCCAACTGTTCTGGAAACAATTTGGCACTAGGCAAGAAAAGTCACTCTGTTCATGCCCTTTGACCTAAAATCTCAATATTGAGCAGTATAGGGATTAAAACTGTCCAACCTACGATAAAAGAGACTGAGGAAGAGCTCTGAGCCAATGGTACTTCATTAAAGGGTCCATGGTTCCCACCAATGAAGTGGAGCTCAGATATTCCTCATGATCTGAGATGCGTCCTCCTTTGGGAGCCCTATTTTTATAGGATTAGATATCTAGATATTCAAGAAGAGCTATACTAAGTACAAAATAATTCCATTGGTTGACATATGATGCATAAGCAAAAATTATCTGTCAGCAGGGTCACAAGTTGGGTGAAACAAAGACTATCTCTACTGACTAGGTGATCATAAGATGGTCATAAGATGGTTATAAGCTGGTCACCTGCTTGTATTGGACAAGAAAAAATGGTCCAGAAGTACAAAAATAAATTGGAGGACTTTCCATATAGTTGAGTCCCCTCCATCACACTGGGCTTGGTCACCATGACAAGGAAAAATAAGGGTGGAGGGCCTCTAGTGAACTTCCTATAATTAACCAAGTGAATTTACAATGTGCAGCTCACAGCTCTGAGGCTAAATACACAGAACTTATAACCAGTACCCCTATGGAATCATATCATCCTCAGATCTCTGGTACTGACTGTGCTCAGAAAGAGCAAAAGATGGCAGAAACTTTTCCTTTAAGGCCCAATGGGTAAGCACATGTAGTTCCCAGTTTCTTCTGTCCCAAGGCCTTCATTAATTGCTCTGGCTCCTAGGGTAGGAAGAGAAACTGCCCCATCCCCAGCTTAGGCAGAAAGAAAAAGGGGAAATGTCCCAAAGGGCTGAATGTGACCTGTTTTTTGTGATCACTTTTTTCTGTGTGTACGTGTGTGTGAAAGAAAGCTTTTATTATGCTTATCCCAAGAAGCAGGCACACTGCGCCTTGGCAGCATGTGCACCCCGGGACAGAAGTAGAGTCAACTTTCAAATGGTTAGTAAAACCCATACTCCTCCCATTTGAGCCCAGATTGGACCAGCTCATTTGGATTACACTCTTCCTGAATGGCCCATCCCATGTTCCTCCTTGTCATGTTAACTCCTCCCAGTTCATGCATCCCATGTTCAAAATGGCAGCTATTTCTGCCCTCAGGGTGTGTCTGTTAATATTCAATAAGCTTATTAAGCAAGCGCAATGGAGAATAGCCTTTACCCAGTCCTTGACCCCTACAGGCTGCAACCGGTTTAGCCTCCAGGGCTCTGTCTTAAAGAACTAGTTGTTTTGCAGAATATTTGGGGCACTTTCTAATTGGTTGAGGAATTATCAGCAAGATCTTGGAAGTCCTCTGCAGAATTCCCGTGTCCTGCTGTGGAAGCCTAACTTCTAAAACCTTTCCCACAATTTCCCCCTTTTTCTCTTCTAGTAAAGATTTGGCTTCCACACGTTCCCAATTTCCTCGTCCTCTAATCTCTTTAACATGATTTCGCATTCTTCTTCACTGGGGGAAGTCTCATTGGTACTTTCAAATCATCATCCTCATATTGCCAGAGCCTGCCATCTGAACTCCCACGTGCTTGACTCACTTTTATATTGTTGTTACTGTTCAGTTGTGTCTGACTCTCGGTGACCCCATTTGGGGTTTTCTTGGCAAAGATAGTGGAATGGTTCACCATTTCCTTCTCCAACTCATTTTACAGATAAGGAAACAGAGGCAAATAGTGTTAAGTGACTTGCCCAGGGTCACACATCTAGTAAGCATCTGAGGCCAAATTTGAACTTAGGAAAATGATTCTTCTTACCTCCAGGCCTGGCACTGTATCCATTATGCCACCTAGCTCAGCATAAAAGTGACTGCTCCCAATAGAGCTCATCCTTCTAAGAGTCCAAGACATGCCATACCAGTAACAGTTAACTCAGGTTTCAAACAAAGGCTCACAAGCACATCCAATTTATTGGGTGAAATCCCTTGAGCAGCCCTTCCAGAAATACTGAAGTGCAGTTGATTATAGACATGGATAGTCTTGAAAGTGGGGTGACCTATAGGAGGCTACTAACAAATAGTCTAGGCAAGAAATAAATCAGATAAAGAGAAGGGAAGGATCTTCAAGCTGTTGAAAGTACCTTACAAATAATTGAATATTAGGAAGTAGGCTTGAAGCATGAGCAAACATCAAAAGAATCCCACCATAAAGAGTTATTATGGTGACGAGGATGTTCAAGAGACAAATCCAGAAGAAGAAAATTACTCTGAAACGTCTACAAGCAAAGGCTCAAACAAAAATACAGCTTAGGCATAAATTCAACTAGAATGTCTGGCAGAAATGAAGCAAAAGATTTTTGTTTGTTTTTAAGTTTAAGATGTTTTTATCAATAAAATGAAAATACTAGAGGCAAAAAAATAGAAAATAAGAGCTATGGAAGAAAGAATTGGAAAAAGAATTAACAGCTTGGAACAAGAAGTACAAAATCTTGGGCAAGCAACAGACTCCCTAAAAATGAGAATGGACCAAATAGAAGCTACTGTTTCTTGAGACAACAAAGTAAAAACAAACAACTAAAAAAAAAACTAAAAAAAATAGAAGACAAGGTAAAATATCTCATAGCAAAACCTACTGATCTGTAAAACAGAGGAGAGAAAAGTTAAAAATCATGAACTACTTAAATATTATGACCAAAAAAAAAGTCTAGACATCATATTCTAAGAAGTCTTAAAAGAAAAACACTCATATCTCTTAGAACTAGAGGGCAAAGTAGAAATAGAAAGAATTATTAAGGTTAAGAAATTATTTTCCAGCCTGGTCTCCCTGATGAATTTATTTATTCCCTTACCTCCAATGACTTCTAATAGCTGTCATTGCATAGCATACCTGCCATTTAGGCAAACGTTAATAAATATCTATAGTGGCAATCAGTTAGCCAGGTCTCCTTATGATCCCCTGGACGTTCTCTAAATCACTAAGCCTTCCCTCTCAACTCTGTCTGAATTGTAAGAAGACAACCAAGGGATGACAATGGAAAAGAAAGGTGAGAAAATAGTTTTGAGGGTGAGTTGAGGAGAATCTAGGGGCAAGGCCTGAGAGAACTAACAGAAGTAGGAAGAAGAGACAAAGATGGCCAGCAGAGAGCTGGTAATATAACAAGCAAAAGAAAACTTAGCACAAACAAGCAATTTAAAAATAGCTGCTGGATGTTGTCCTTTTAAAATTACTTTCTATATTTGAGGCTAAGTGACAAGTGAAATCTCCTCTGTAATTTCCCAAGTGTTCAGTTTAATGAATTTCTGGCAAATGGCTCCTCTGTCAGTGGACCAATTTGAACTTTGGGGGTTGGGGGGGAGGGTTGGTGATCAAATCCAGGATGTGGACATCAGCAAATAAGTTGGGTCTAGAAATTAAATGAGCAGGAAAAACACAGCTGCACAATGAGATTCTCTGCCCTCAAGATGATGGAAAAATGTAGGTAATTGAGGCAGTAGGAAAGTAGATCATCCTCCTGTGACATTACAGTGGCTTGTCATGTCTGGGTGTCACAGAGGCTGGACAAGGGGACAGGGAAGGAAAACTGCACATCAAACGTAGCAGATTGTAAGGGGTAGGGGAAGGGAAAGAAAACCGAAGGAAAGAGAGGAGGGGCTGGAATCAGAGATATCCCCAAATAGGTCACTTTACAGTTTGCTTGAATAAGCTTTAAAAATGGATAAGAGTGCAGATATTCCTAGACCCATAGAATGTTAGATCTTGAAGAGAAGGATGTTCTAATGCTAACCAACTGTTTTTACAAACGAGGAAATTATGGCCCCAGACATTAAGTGACTAGGCAGGTGATACAGTGGCAGTGCTGTGAGTACAGCCCCAGGTATCTTCTGAGTCCTACTAGTACAAGGGCTCTTTCCAGTGCACAACATGCTTGTGAGGACTGGAGGAGAATTATTTGTTATTTACTTATTCATACCTCCTACCAAAATTATTTGCTTTCTTATATCATAGAACTGTTGAGAGCAAAGTACTTTGTAAACCTTTAAATGCTATATAAATGTGAGCTATTATTCCAAGCATTAAAATGGATAAGGAGAAATTACATTCAATTCAGTGAACATTTTATGAAGTGTCTACTTCTATGCGAGGCACTATATTCAGGGCAAGGGTGCTTACTTATTCACAATTCCATTAAGGCCATGTTACCAGAGCCCCAAATGTGGTATCAATGGAGATGTTCACACTGAATGTAAAATGTGGTATTGCCCATATTAAGATGTGCATATCCACATGGGATGTCTAAATAGACTGGCAACTCAGGGAGAGGGCATTGATAAATATTGAGGACCTAAGAGCTCCCATCATCTGGAACCTACAAGATTATTTCCAAGGCTGGATAGGTCCACTTCAGGATTGCTGCTCAGTCACCTAAACTCAGCAAAGAAACAAAAAGCATACAAGGTGGTTAGGGCTTTGAAAACCAGTCTTATGTTCACCAAGGCCAGTGTATGTATTGGTTGCCACATGAAAGCTATTTTGTCATGCCAGCTGATCTGGGGGAGAGTGAGTTGTCCCTCCCCCACTCCTTCACAGAGAAAGAGTTCTGATATACTAGGGAGGAAGGAGAGTGCCAGAGGAAGAAGAATCTCCCTTCAAGGTCCCTGGCTTAGCTCTCAAGGTACATACGCCCTTGCAAACAGACCATCAAGGGAGCAAGGGGACAACATCCAGAAAAGCTCCCATCCTTCAGTGAATTGCTGGCCACAGGCAGACAGAACAGATGATCACATGCTCCACAGGATGGCCCCTGAGGCCTCATTCCCCAACATTCCCCAACATACTTAATGATGTGTACTCAAATCCAACACCTCTTACATGTGTAGAATTTTTAAAATGACTTATTTAATTTTATCTTCTCTTTAATGATATGTTTTGTTTTTACACTACCTTCTTTTCCAAATACTTCCTCTCCCCTCTCCTGTCCAGTTAGTCATCCATTGTGACAAAGACTAAAAATGAAAGAGAAAAAAATAGTTCATCAGAACTAATAAGTCAAATCTGACAACATATGGAATATTACATGTCCATAGTCCCAACAATAAAATTGGGATAATAATAGCACCAACCCTCTCAGGGTTGTTGTGAGGATCAAATGAGAAAATATTTGTCAAGCACTTAGAGCGGTGCCTGGCACATAGTACACAATTAATAAATGTTTATTTCCTTCCTTCTCATTCTCTTCAACAAAAGAGATGCAGTTTCTCAGTGCTTCTCTTCCTGTACCGCATTTGGTCATTTTAATTACGCAACATAATCTTGGCACATAGTAAGGACTTAATACATGCTTCTTTCATTCATTTAAGTTTTGTTTAAATTGCTTTAGTCATTGTATTATTTTCCTGGTTATGTTTACTTTGCTCTGGATTAGTTCATATAAATCTTTTTGTATTTCTCTGAATTCTTCATATTTGTTGTTTTTGTGGTTCAATAATATCTACTACACTCATATCATATCATAATTCATTTAGTCATTCCCCGACAGATATATACCCACTTTGTTTTCAATTCTTTGCTGCCATAAAAAGAGTTACTAAGAATATTTTGATGTATATAGAGTTATACATTACTGAAGCCATGTAAATAAGTGAGATCACCAAGGGAGAGGGTATAGAAAGTGAAGAGAAAAAGGCCAAGGAGAGAACCTTGAGAAATACCCTTTTTTTTTTTTGCTTTTGTTAGGCAGTGGGGTAAAGTGACTTGCCCAGGGTCACACAGCTAGTTAAGTGTTATGTGTCTGAGGCCAGCTTTGAACTCAGGTCCTCCTGACTCCAGGGCTGGTGCTCTATCCACTGTGCCACCTACCTGCCCCCGAGAAATACCCATTTTTAAAAAATTCTAAACTTAACAAACACACACACACACACACACACACGGAGGAGTATTTCCATATATATTGTAGAACAGAAGGAGAGGATTATACATGAAACCGTGAATCTCTGTTACATAAATCAATGGAACCTGGGGTCTATGTACTTGGTTTTTTATGTATATATTTTGCAATATAACTTATATCCTTTGTAATCCTATAAATACATATTTTATACATTTAAAAGCATTCTAAGAAGAGATCCAGAGGATCTCCCTCCCCATCAGACTATCATACTGCCAAAAAGGTTCACAACACAAAAAAGATTAAGAATTCCTAATATAAAGATTGCTTTCCTTTTTAAGTATGCAGTAATTTCAACATGTGGGTAATGGCTGAACAAATTACAGTATCTGAAAATTATTAAATAGAATTGAATCTAAGAAATAATAGAAGGGATGGAATCAGAGAAACCAGGGAAGAATTGTATGATCTGATGCAGAGTAAAGTGAGTAGAACCAGGATATAACAATATAGTTAGGAAAATGACCCACCATCGGGGGTGGGGAGGGAGAGAGAGACAGAAAGAGAGAGAGAGAGAGAGAGAGACAGAGACAGAGACAGAAATAGAGACACAGACAGAGAGAGATTGAGCAAGTATTTATTAAGGCTTACTAAGTGATAGGCACTTACTGTGCTGTATGCTAGGAATACAAATCTAAGCAAAAAGAAAGTCAGTCCCTAACCTCAAACAGTTTACAATCTGATGGAGAAAAACATGCAGCAAGAGGGGTGGAGGTGGAGAGGCAAGATAGAAAGTATTCTGGAGAGTCAGAGGGTGAACTAAGTTAGGTATGAGCATAGTTAATGTGAGTCTTGAAGAAGTCTTCAAGTGGAGGTTCTAAAAAAACCAGTAAGAATGGCAAAAGTCAACTCTACTTTTTTTTGGAGGGTGGGGTCACACCTCTAGATATGTACTAGGAATGTAGCTCTTTTGCCAGGGTAAAACCTACTTTTCCTGGTTTATCGTTCCTTCCCAATTGTCTGCATTTCCACCTATTCCCCACTCCCTTTTTTCCCACCCCTTCACTGGTGGGTGAGTTGCCAGGCATTGATTATCCCAGGTTTTATAAAGGATTTCTCTTTTCTCCCCTCCCCACCTAAAGCGTTATGATAACAAGGTGTGAAATTCCCTGGAGAAGGTTATTTCTTTGATAAGGAAAGAATTCCTTGCCTTGTCCTAAGTGCTCATGGTGCCAGTAATAGCACATTGATAATGACTGAGTCGCTGCATTAAAGTAGACTGGAAACTGGAGAGAAATGAAGAGAGGAAAGGGGGTACCAGAAGCTCTGGAGTTCACATCTGTGGAGATGCTCTAGAGGGAACTACTTTCCTCCAAACGGAAGAGCCATGTGACCCCTCCAAAGAACCACTCACCCTTGGGAAGTATGTGACCTCAGCGATGGCAGTGGGCAAAAGTAGCGGCCAAATATCAAGGCGCTCCTAGGCCAAAGTAGGCACTGCGGGAATGTGAGTTGAGGAACTTTAATGGCAGAGTGTCAGTGGAATTCCAGGATCAAGCCTCCTGAGTAGTAAGGAATAAAGCTGTGATGCAGAGGAACAAATCTAGGTCTCTTCCTTCACTGGTACAGTGAGTCACGTGAGCTGCCAACGGGTAAACCCTCTATTGGCCCCAAATATATGCTTCTAACCAGGAATTCCATATGAAGTAGTACCGTAAGTATGGAAGACTGCGTAGGTCCCTGGGAAGCGAGATTCCTTGAAGGAATCACTTGCTTGACTGCCTAGCAACCCCAAGTTCTTTCCGTCTTGGAGTGGGCTTTATCTGTTTATTTACTGGCTAAATCTGGAGAACTTATGGGTCCCTGGAAAAGGCAAAAGTTCATTAAGGAGGGAAGAGCAGGTACCTCAAATGCTTATGGACTAAGGTATAATAAATACTTGACATTTCTAGTGGTTGGCTAATAAAGTCTGTTTTTAATTTCATTTGCTATCTATTTGATTACTTACACAGGAAGTAAGAGTCCTTTACATTTTTTGTTGTGAAGACCCAGATAGGAGTCAAATTCTGGTGTTTCTAGAGCAAACCATGGATAAGGGTTCATTCCAAAAAGAACCACTGAGAAATCTCCCCCAAGACTGAACTCAGTCCATATAAACACAGACTTTATTTCTGGGCCGTAATTTATATATACAAAAAACAATTCATCCTATTCCCCCTACAACTTCTCCAGGCAATTTTGCACTCTCAACTGTGTCTTACTTGGAAGGGAAAGAAAGCAAAACATATCTGATGCCAAAGCAATGTCTGCTAAACAGAGCACTGCAGGACAATTACTCACCCAATCTGCCCTGTTTTATAGCTCTCATAACCCTTCTTTATGAACACATGGTGCCAGCCGGATGCAAGCATCAATTACAGCAGCAGTCCCTCAGCCCCGTCCCTATTTATCTGCAAAACAGAGCTTACACCTACTAGGCCAGCATTGGTCATGTGGCTGTTTTAATTACTGTATTTATGCAAGCTACTTTCCAACTGGAGCATGTGGCTCCACAAAATGGGAAGTGATCTATGATTACTTCTTCCTCATGGGGACTCCTCCTAGCCCCCCAACTCTTTTGGTTTTTCTGTATGATGACTTCAGGGGTCTTGGGTTGTTTGAAGGGGAAGTAAGGAAAGAACTGGGAGCCAGTAGAAGGTTTCTGTTTTTCATTTTGAAAGTAGCAAAATGTTTGATCATAAAATATGCTGACAGATGCCATGGGCAGCAGCTGATACCCAGGAAGTGGCTGGTGAATAGATGAGTTGAGCTGACCTCAACCTGACCTGAGGGGAGGGGTATCCAGGTCTCAGAGAATTATAGAAGTGGACCTAAGAATGTCCATACCAGACTCTTTCTCTGACTTTCAGTTTACCCATCTGTCCAGTCAACACAGCAAGTCATACTTTTTCTTTGCTGTGGAGTCCTAGATGCTGGCCAATTTTTGATATTCCTGCCTAGGGCAACAACAGATGAAGGGGGGGACGACTGAGCTAGATAGTATCCAGTCCATGAAAATGCAGATCTTTATTTCTGGGCCATGTTTTAAGACATAAAACATTCATTTCACACACACACAAAATCTCAGGACAGTTCTGTACTCTGATCTATGTCTTAGTGAAAAGGAAAGAAAGTAAAACATATCTGATGCCAATGCAATTTCTCCTTAAAAAGGATAATGCGCTTGTGGGCAGTGAGTCTAGCTAGCCATCATTCAGAGATTAAGAGGTAGCCTATCAATAAATCAACTGGCAATAAGCATTTATTAAGCGCCCACTATGTTGTGTTAGACATTGAGATTGCAAAGACAAACATGAGATAGTCCTTGCCATTAAGGAGCCTACATTCTACTGGGGTGATACAGAATGTTCACAAATAAGGAAATATAGGATAACTATTTTCGGTTGTATCTGAGTCTTCATGATTCCATTTGGGGTTTGCTTGGCAAAGATACTGGAATAGTTTGCCATTTCCTTCTCCAGCTATTTTACAGATGAGGAAACTGAGACCAAAGGGTTAAGTGACTTGCCCTGGGTCACACAGAGACTGGATTTGAACTCATAAAAATGAGTCTTCCTGATTCTAATTCTAGTGCTCCATCCACTGAGCCATCTAGCTACTCTTTAGGATAGCTATACAAGATACATAATTTGAAGTGATTGGGGGTAGGGGGAAAAGGCACTAACAATTGGTAGAATCAGGAAAAACTTCTTCTTGAATGAGGTAGCACTTGAACACAGAACTCTGACCATATTGACCAATTCGGTGTTGGTTAAAAAAAATAAAAAAGTCAATCAGTGGAACAAATTAAATATGCAATATGTAGCAGCAAAAGAACCTAGTAACCCAGTGTTTGATAAATCCCCAAACCTCAACTATTGGGGTAAGGACTCACAATTCAACAAAAACTTGTGGGAAAACTGGAAAGCAGTCTGGTAAAAATTGGATTTAGACCAAGCTGTTATACCATATTCCCTAATAAGTTACAAATAGACATAGGGATATAGACTAGACCTGTGATTTCATTGGTGCAAGGAAGTAGCAGATGAGGAAATTTCCTCCACCAACATAGAGAGGCACTTTCTCTGCAATTTATCAGTTTAGAGAATCGCCTGTAATCTCTTACTGGGATTACAGTTTACCCAGGGTCACATGACCAGTAGATGTCAGGTGCCAGACTTAAATCTGGGTCTTTCTTATTCTAATGCTGGCTTTTTTATCCACTGTGCCATGCTGCCTCTGAATTGATAAATGACCTAGATATGAAAGGTCATATCATAAACAAATCAGAGGAGCAAGGCAGTAGATCCCTTTCACAGACACAGATGGGGGAAAGGATAGAGGGGATCACAAGAGATAAAAATGAAAAGCTTCCATGCAAACAAAATCAGTCCAGTTAACATCAGAAGAAGAAGAGTTAACTGAGGTTAAAAAAAAAAGAATCTGTGCAGCAAGTTTCTCTGATAAAGGTCTGATACTGAGGTGACTTTTTTGGGTATTGTTCCAAATAACTTTTCAGAATGACTAGACCAATTCTGGTCAATTCAACCAATAACAGATTACAGTCCCTGTCCTCTCAAAGCTCCTCCAAAAATTATTGTTTTCCATTTTTATCATTTTTGCCAAGGTGTATGGAAACTCAGAGTCATTTGAATTTGGATTTCTTATACATATAAAATTAGTGATTTGGAGCTGACCAGGAGAACAATTTATACTGTCACTACCCATTGTAAAGTAAAATAACCTTGAAAAGCTTAAGAACTATGATCAATGAAATGAGAAATCTTAATTTCAAAAGACTGGTGATGGAGATTCATTCCACCTCTTGACAGAGAGATGATAGACGAGAAGGGCAAAGGGACATGTGTTTTCAGAAAGGGCCAATATGTTGATTTGTTTTCATTCCCTTAATTAGTAAGTCTCCTTTCCTTTGGTATGGTTCAGACAGCTCATTCATTTTGGTCTTGGGAGACCAACATATGGAGTTATTAAGAAGTACTTTGCTTTCTAATAATATGGGAGCAATTAAATTATCTTTCCTTACCCATGGGGAATGTGAATTCCCATAAAAGGGGATGTTTCAGCTAATTTGATTTAGCAGAATTCCCACTGCCCTTAACAAGGATGCCTTTCTGATCTAGCATTGCCATTGTCATGGTGAATAAGGTAGAGGAAGAGAATAGAATATTATCTGAATCAAGAACTAGCAATTGTAGACTTTTAACCTTACTCTAAATAAAGATGTTTTTATTGCTTTTCATTACCTTCAGGGTTTGCTCTGAATCCTCATCCTGAACTTGAATCATTGACTTTGGCCTAAGCTAGGTCCCGCTTAGACTAATTGTCTGTCTTTGTATTTCCAGCACACTGCTTTGCATATCATAAAACACAGTACAATGTGGACAGAGGACTGACTTTGTAGTTGGAGATTTAAGTCTTGCTTTATCACCCCTTTGGATCTCAGCTTCCTCATAAGTAAAGTGAGATGGCTAAATCTCTCACACCCTCAAGCTCTAAATCTAGGGTTGTATAATTAATAAATATTTAATTCATCTTAGACTGGATGTATTGTAGGCATCTCAAAGTCCTCATGTCAATAACAGCACTCACTCTCTTTTCTCCCAAACACAACCCTCTTTCAAGTCTCCCCACTGCTGTCAAGGACACTACAATCATACAAGTCACACAGGTTCACCATCTCAGTGTCATTCCAGACTCCTCACTCTCACTCGCCCAATGACTCAAACTTTCCATAAATCTTGTTTCTGTCTTCACTCTATCTCTCATCTAGGTTCCTTTTTCTCCACTTTCACAACCATCATTCTAGTTCAGGTCTTCATCACCTATAGCTGGAGCTATTTTAATGGGTTGCCCTGCCTCAGGTTTCTCCCTCACTCTAATTCACTCCTCTGCTTGACTACCAAGTGGACACATAGGTCATCCTGCCCTCTCCCTGCCAAATAAATAAATTTCAGTGGCTCCATATTACTCTCAGTATTAAATGTAAAGACTTTTCTTTGGCATGGAAAGCTCTTCAAATAAGATCAAATGAGATACTATTTATAAAACACTTAGCACGGTGCCTACCACTTATTAAATTCTTATTCCCTTTCTCCTTCCACTTCTTCACAACCTGTCCCCTGCCTACCTGTCCAGCCCTCTCACATCTTACTCCATGCCTGAATTCTATGATATAGCTTCTCTGGCCTATTTGCTATTCCTCAATCAGTCAAAGAATGGTACCTGGCACACAAAGAAAGGCAAAAACATAGTCCCTAACCTCAAGGAATTTACATTCTAATGGGGGCGATCAACATATAAATAACTATTTATATACAAGATATAAATAGAAGGTAATCTTACAGAGAAGGTATTAGCACTGGTTTGAGAGGATGGTCCTTGTTCAGTTATTTTCAGTCACATCTCACTCTTCATGATCCCATTTGGGGTTTTCTTGGCAAAGATACTGAAGTGATTTGCCATTTCGTTCTCCAGCTCATTTTACAGATGAGCAAACTGAGGCAAACAGAGTTGAGGGACTTGCCCAGGGTCACATAGCTATTAAGTATCTGAGGCCGAATTTTAACTCAGGAAAATAAGTCTTCCAGACTCCAGGCCTGGCACTCTATGCACTGCACCACCTAGATACCCAGTAGAATAATAGCTAACATTTATATGGTCCCTAAATACTTTACAAATATTATCTCATTTGAGCTTTACAACAACCCTTGCTGTTTAGTCGTTTTTCGATCATATCCTATTCTCTGTGACTCTGTAGGGGTTTTCTTAACAAAGATACTGCAGTGGTTTGCCATTTCTTTCTGCAGCTCATTTTACAGATGAGAAAATTGAGGCAGAGTTAAGTGACTTGCCCAGGGTCACACAGCTAGTCAGCGTCTGAGGCCAGATGAGTCTTCCTGACTCCCAGCCTGGCACTCGATCCACTGAGAGGGTGAAAGGGAATAGAAAAAGGCTTTTTGTAAAATGTGAGATTTGAGCTGAATTTTGAAGGCAGTGTGGGAAGCCAGGAGGCAAAAGATGACTAAGGAGAGCATTCCAGGAGTGGAAGACAACCAGGGAAAAGGCATCTGGGAGATGGAGTGTCACGTCAAGAGTACAGGAGGCCAAGGTAGCTGAATTTTAGAATATAGAGAAGGGAGTTAAAGTAGAGGAAGACTGGAAATGTAGGAAGGGACCAAGTTGTAAAAGCCTTTAAGGGGCAAACAGAAGATTTTATATTTGACCCCAGAAGTAATAGGGAACCACTATAGCTTATTGGGTAGTTTGAGGAGAGGGGGTGTGCTTTAAGGAAGATCGCTTTGGCAGCTCAGTGAGGATGGATAAGAGCAGGAGACAGGAGGCAGAGAGACCAGTGAGGAGCCTACTGTGATAGACAAGGGGAAAGGGATAGGGTATGCGCCAGGGTGATGGCTGTATGAGTAGACAGGAGGGGACAAAGAGGAGAGATGTTGTAATGGTGGAAACAAGACTTGACAATAGATGGAATGTAATAGACTAATGATAAGTTAAGAGCCTACACCAAGGGGAAGCTAGGTGGTACATACTTACTGGATTCACTCTGAGTGAATCACTTGACCCCAAGGACCTAAAAAAAAAAGATCAACACCAAGTATGACAAAAGCTTGTCAGCCTAAGTGACTGGGCAAATGATAGTGCCCTTGACAGTAATAGGTAAGTTTGTAAGAAGGTAGGGTTTACCTACCTATTGGGAATGAATAGCTAAACATATTGTAGCATATGAATGTAATGGAATATTATTGTGCTGTGAGAAATAATTAAATGGACAATTTCAGAGGAAAGTAGGAAAATTTAAGAACTGACACAGAATAAAGTGAGCAGAAGTAGGAGGACATTTTATACAGTGATAATATTATAAAGAAAAACCTTTAAATCTCTTTTTTTTGTGGGGGGGGCTAGGCAATGGGGGTAAGTGACTTGCCTGAGGTCACATAGCTAGTGAGTATTTTGTGTCGGAGCCAGATTTGAACTCAGGTCTTCCTGAATCCAGGACCAGTGCTTTATCTACTGCACCACCTAGCTGGCCTTCAAGTTCTTAAGGAAGAAAAAACTTTTTAAAGACTTTAGCATTCTGATTAACCTGATGATAAACCATCAATACCAAAAGAATGAAGATGAAACAAGGCCATTCACCTCCTGCCAGAGAGGTGAGGAACTTAAAAGGTAGAAAGCCATAATTAATGTTCAGATATAGCTAATGTGGGAATTTGTTTTACTGAACTTTATAGAGAGCGATTTGTTTTCTGTTTGTTTTTAAAAATTTGCTTAACTGGGGATACTGGGAGGGACAGGTGAATAAAAGCACACTTATTACTTGAAAACCTTAAAAAAAATAAAAAGAGGGGAGGGTATGATGAAAAGATAACTGGTTCTTTGTAAGATATGTTGCGTTCAGGACACTTATAGGATATATAATTTGAGATGTCCAAAAGGCAGGTGGTGATGATACAGGACTGGAGTTCAGGAGAGAGACTGTGGTGGATGCATAGATCTGAAAATTGAGAGATTAAAACGGAACCCAAAGGAGCTGATTACAAATTGAGATAATTCCTGGCCCAAGATACTGTACATCAGGGATATATCCTGGTAAATGTTGAACAACCAGATCTGGAAAAAAACGTTCACACGACATACTTTTACATTTAATCTACGTTATTTTCTCAATCATTTTCTTAAGTCTAGACAATTAACAAAACAATAGCCAAGTGCTGATTTGTAGCGTTTGCTGATTTCTGAGGTGTAAATGTAAGTTTAACAATCAGCTCCCACAAGCCAATCCAAGCCAGCTCCAGCACAGCATAGCTCCATCCCTCATCTCTGAATCTTTGTCCTAGCTGTCTTTGCCTGCCTGAAATGCTCTCACCTCTTTAGTCTCACCTCTTCCATGTGGTAACCCTGATTTCCTTTCAAGGTTCAGTGTAAAAGCCACCAGCTGCAGGAACCTTCCTTGTTTTCCCTCCCCTTCCCTACCTCCCAGATTCTGGAGACTTCTCTAAGACAGCATTCCAGTTACTTTGCCCGTATCTTGTATGTACCTAATTATTTAGGCTGTTTCCTCCTTAGATTGTGAACTCCCTGAGGATGTAGACTGTTGGGGTTTTTTTGCCTTTCTTTGTACTTAGCGTAGTGGCTAGCATACAGTAATCATTTAATAAATGTTTGACTGGCTGAATTGAATTAGTGCCACAACTGTCATTGTGACTTGAAAGTTAATTTTTTTTAAGCCTCGGTTTCCTCAACTGTAAAATAGGGATAATCATAGCATCTACTTCACAGGGTTGTTGTAAAGACGAAATGAGAAAATGTATGTGAAGAACTTTGCAAATCTAATTATTATCTGTGTCGACCTTGGACAAATCTCTTAATTTCTCTGAACCTATTTCCTGGTCTGTAAAATGAGAGGGTTGAACTTAAACATGGGTTCTTAATTGTGTGAGTGTGTGTGTGTGTGTGTGTGTGTGTGTGTGTGTGTGTGTGTGTGTGATGGACTCCTCTGACAGTCTGGTAGGACTATGGAACTCTTCTCAGAATAATGTTTTTAAACAAGTGGAGAGAATGCTAAATTTCAGTTAGAATTAGTCAGTCTGTAAACATTTATTAGGTATCTACTATGTGCAAGGCACTATGCTGATCATTGGTTATAAAGGAACGCAAAAGACAGTCCCTATTCCCAAGAAGCTCACAGTCTAATGGGGGAGACATCATGTGAACAACCACATATAAATAAGGTATATACTGGATAGAGACAGGATACATTGAAAATAATCAACAGAGAAAAACATTAGCATTAAGGAAGGTCAGGAAAGGCTTCTTGTACAAGGTAGGATTTTAACTGAAATTTGAAGGAAACTCAGAAGGGAAGCTAGGCAGCATGTATGAAGGAGAGCCAGAAAAAATGCATGGAGTCAGGACATAGATTGTCTTGTTCGAGGAACAGCAGAGAGTGTCACATCACTGGCTCCAGAGTATGTGGAGGGAGTAGGGGAGCCAAGGTATAAGAATATTGGAAAGGTATGGAGGTGGAGGAACACAGGCTTTGAATTCCAGAGGATTTTTATTTGATACTGTGGGTGATAAAGAACCACTGGAATTTATTGGGGAGGGAGGTTTGACATGGTCAGACCTGCACTTTGGGAAAATCACTTTGGCTCTGAATGGAGGATGAACTAGAGAGGGGAGAGACTTGGGGCAGGGGTACAAGCAAGCAGGCTATTGCAGTGAAGTGGGAGTGATATAATGAGAGCCTGTACCAAAGGGATGGTGATAGTGTCAGAGGAGAGAAGAGGGCATATGTGAGATGTTATGAGGCAAAATGATAGGCCTGGCAACAGATTAGTTATGGGAGGTCAGAGAGTGAGGAGGTGAGGATAACTCCTAGATTGTAAGCCTGAGAGAGTGGGAGGATGGTGGTGCCCTCAGCAATAACAGGAAATTTAGGGAGAGGTGAGGGTTTGGGGGTAAAGGGAGAAAGAATGAGTTTAGTTTTGGACATGTTGATTTTAAGATGTATACCAGTCACACAATTTGAGACATTCAATGGGCAATTGCAGATAAAAGCCTAGAACACGGGTGGGCTATCTGTGCCCTTGAGGTCCCACCTCTCCCACCCCTAGCCTAGAAGTTAAGAGAGAGGTTAGGGCTGGATAAGTAGAACTGAAAATCATCAGCATAGAGACGATAATTGAATCCATGGGAGCTGATGAGATCACCAAGTAAAGTAATATAGAGGGAGGAGAGAAGAGAGTTCTATACAATACTTATGGTGACAGATCAAAATACAGCAAAGGAGACTGAGAAGGGCTTAGGTATGTGAGAAATAACTCATTCGGACTCAGGAGGGAAGAAGTTAGAAGCCCAGTTTATTACACAGTTGCAACTGCGGGTGTCCTGTGGACCAGGACAATTTATCACTAATCCTGGCCACAAAGTCCCTCCTCTGTTTCATCATTGGCTGAGTACTCCAAAGTGTACAACTTTCCAGTGTGCCTATTACACATTACTCCTTGACACGTCATCCCTCCTTCTTCATACATCCCATGTTCAGAAAATGTCATCTTAGCCCCTCTTGGAGGTGGAGAAATTAATATTTATGAGCCTATTAAGCATGCGTACTCTAAGCAAAGCTTCATCTTTGTACTACTTACTAACAAAACAAGAGAAGACCTGTTGTATCCCATTTCACTTAGTTACTTCTCTAGATGTTTGCTCCAAATTTATGGGAACAAACATTTTCATTATATCTCTCAGGTAAGAGGACCAAAGGATAGTAGTGTTATGAAAACCTGGAGAGAGAATCAATCAATCAATAAACATTTATTAAGTGGCTATTCTGTGCTAGGTACTGTGCTAATTGGTGGGGATTCAGAAAGAGGCAAAAGACAGACCCTGCCCTCAAGATTTACAATGTAGTGGAGGAGACACGGTGCAAACAAATACAAATACAAAGCAAGCTAATGAAGGATGACTAGGAAATAATTAAAAGAGGGAAAGCACTGGAATTAAGAGGTATTAGGGGAAGGCTTGTTGTTAGTTTGAACTTAAAGGAAGCCAGCAAGATCAGTAGTTTGAGGGGAAGAGGGAGAGTGTTTCAGATATGGGGGACATCCAGAGAAAATTATTAGAGCCAAGAGATGGAGTGTCTGGTGTTTGTGGAATAGCTAGGAAGCCAATGTCACTAGATTGAAGAGTATGTGGTTGAGGAGTAAGGTGAAGAAGACTGGAAAGGTAGGATGGGGCTAGGTTATGAAGCGGTTTGAATGTCAAACAGAATTTCCTATTTGCTCCTGGATGTAATAGGAAACCACTGGAGTTTATAGAGTATCAAGGAGAAGAGGGTGATAGGCAGTGTCAAAGGTTACAGTGAGGTCAAGAAAGATGACGATTTAGAAAAATAACAATAAAAATGTATTTTTTTCCCATCCAACTTCATGGGCACTCTGAAATCCATCCACAGACCCCGTGGTCAAGAAGCCCTGACTGCCTAAGGTTCTTTCCTTCCAGGTCTCTATTTGCACAACTTGCCTCTTGTGAGAAAAGCAGCTTATACAAATGTCATTATGACTAGGAAAGAAAAGAGGCTCACTTTGAGTTGGTGCAGGATGGTCCCTCAAGGTAACTAGACCAGATACAAGGACAAAGGAACAAGATAATTGAGTTCAGAGAAAGAAAATAGAGTGATGAGGAGGGACTCTCCCAAAGAAATCTCAGAAGTCCACATTAATCCACCGCTGAGAGACAATGACACTTAGCCTGGAAGAAGAAAGGAGGGGAAAGAGGGAAAGGGAGAAGAAGGAGATGAAAATGCCTAGGCGAGGGCTAAGGATGGACTCAAGGACAGAGATAAGGTGTGTCCTTTGACTGGATAGGGTGACGTACCAGTGGAGGGGGGAGGGAGGAGCAAATAGTAAGACTGGATCTGTGCTTTCACAGCTTTCACAGGGGAACTCTTATAACAAGCGGAAACGCCCTCTGTCCACTGCAGGTCTACACCTTCTCTGTAGCTTTATAGTTTTAGAAAGTTGTCCACAACCCTAGAGTTTAAGTGACTTGCCCAACATCATGCAGCTGGTATATATCAGAAGTGAAACCTGAGCCTAGATATCCCTGGCTTTGGGGCCGATCTCTGCTCACTAGTCAGGGCTGTCACTAAATGACTTCTAGCACACTAGATCTCGTCTTTTTCTTGCAGTAAGAAAGTAAAGCTGAAAGGCTCTGTGTAATTTGAGATTTCCTTTAACATACACAAGTCTTTGGCTTTTTTTCAATGTTCTTTTCTAGTCTGGGGTGTGGGGAACCTGATCCAGGTTTTTGCTGCCTTCCCTCTATCACGACCAAGGCACACGCATTCACGCCCGCATGCATGTATGCCCACCTCCACCAGGGCCAAGACTCGCCCCCAGCATTTTTACTCTCTTCTCTACCCTGGGGACGAGCAAGCTTTCCTGGGTTGAGCCTTAGGCCCCACCCCTCTGCAGAGGCCGGCTCGGCCCCGCCCCTCTGCAGAGCAGGACTCCTCGGCCCCGCCCCTCTGCAGAACCCTACGCAGGGTCCTCCCTCTGTTGGCTCCGCCCTTTGCGGTAGAACCCGGGGCGGAGCTCCCCAGCCCTCACTGCGGTCTTTCTTTCCAGTGGCCTCGGACGGTGAGGTCATGTCTTTTCGAGCTCCGCTACACGTGGGGGTAAGTGATGGCTCCTTTACGGGGAGCCAGAAGCCTGCCTAAGGTTAAAGGGAGGAAGGACTGAGAGGCAGAGGAGGAGGGTGCAGCGGGGAAAGTAGGGGCTCCTTCTTGCATGGCCCGGGCTCTGCAGACCGAGGGGATCGGGGGCTCCACAGTCTCCGGGCTTGCTCCCTTTTCCCTCACATTCTCCCCCACACCACCCCCCGCCGTTTTTTACATAAAGCAGAGCTATGTTTCTTATTAAGCGCTGAAGAGAACGGGTGGAAACAAACCCCGATTCTAGGGTCCTCCCCACCCCCAAATCTTAGGAGCCTTTACATTAGAGCCACGTGGTAAGTCCTCATCAGCTGCTAGAGCCTTTCCATCCCCCCTCGTTCTCATTTTCCACATAATGAATTTTGGGGGTGTATTGATAATCCTCTGTCATTCCCCCCCCCAAAAGATCAAAGAACCTTCAGGGCAAGAATTTTGCCTTCTTTGAACTGTCTTCGATATCCATTGAAACCAACGCTTCTAAAAACGGGTGCTTAATAAATACAGATTTTAACTTTCAGGTTCTGAGGTTCGTGATAATTAAATCAGATCCTCAGCTGTCTGTCCCTAGGCTCCCTCCTCCCTTTTCTGTGCAAATGAACCCGACTGTACATGAAGCCGAAGTTAAGGAGAGGAGGAGTTAGTCTCTCCATCTAGATTGGGGACACAAACTGAAGGCCTGTGAGGATCAGTGCATAACCTGGGACCGGAGGCTGGGATCTCTGTTATGCCCTGATCCTCATACTTATGGGAGCCAGCAGCTGCAATGTTCTTCGTTATAGAAGAAACACTTGATGGTGGTCCTTGGTCCTTTGGGCAAGTGCACCAGGCAGCACACAACCCCATGGGTGTCTTTCTGCCTACTGTGATTCAAGAATCACAACTAGTGTGCGACCCTCTTTTGCCCACATCTGTTCCAGCAGTAAGGCAGCTTCCCAGTTGGTCTGTATCTGGGTTAGTGTTACACTGCTGGGAGAGCAGTGGCCCAAGGCTAGATGGTACACTGGACCTGGTTCATACCATGCTAATTTGAATAACCTCACCAGTCTGCCATCACATTGCCTTCATTGCCCAGTAACAAGATTTAGATCTGCAAGAGCATCAGTTTTAGAGAGTGCTTCAAGCCACACCTGTTCCCCATGAGTCAGCAGTAGTATTGTAAGAATTGGAACTAGAAAGAAACCTTAGTGATGATTGAATCCATCCAGAGGACTCATTCAGTCTCAGTATCCTCAAGTAGAAGCAGGTCGGTGGGTATAGTGTTTAAAGGGATAGAGTGAGGAAGACCTGAGGTTAAATTAATGATTTCCTTTCCTGTGTTCATTCTTAGGGTGATCAAGCCAGCTGGTGGCCCCCTTAAGAAGTATGATGAGGGATTTCAGGTAAATGCCCGTGTGTATAGGAATGGGTGTTGGGGTAATTATGCTAGGTAAAAATATCATTAAACCTTCCATTTGGAAGGCTAGCCTTCTGAAAGAAATCTGACACAGGAAGGACACAGGTAAGAGTGGTACCCAAGAGTCTCAACTAAAGCTCCATAGGCTTTGCCCAGTAACTGTCAGCTGTCCAGGCCAACACCATGCCTGTGACGGTGTTACATTTCTGGGAGAGAAATGCACTGTCGTCACCGAGGTCTTGTCACATGGCACTGTTCTAGTGCCAAGGCTGACTGCCTTTAGATAGTGCTTTGCACCACTGAGAGTGGATTAACTTCCTTTATGAAGTTAGTCCTAGTCTAGGTGCACACATGTATATTTATTTTCCCCACTCTTTGGTGTTCTGTGTCCCTGTCCCCTGACATTATAAAGTGAGTGGTTTGGACTGGATGACCTCTAAGGGCCCTTCCAGCTGTAAATCTGTGATCCTTATGATCCAGTCACTCTCTTCTTTCAGGTGATTTGTGGTAGTCCTCCTGGGGGGTTACTAAGGTAGGTATTTTACGTTATTGCATTTTGGAGCCCTAAAGTCAAAGATAAGATAAACAAAATTGAAAACAAAGTCATGTGCCCTCAAAAGGTAACTAAGAAGGAAAGCAATCCATTTAGTCCCAACAAGGGTTTGCCTTAGGTTTGTGGCCCTTCTTTAACATTGTGATAATGGTATCTAAATAGAATTGTTTTCCTTTGTTATATTATGGATTTTATTTTATTTGTCTGTCTCTTCAGTGCCGAGCATAACATCTGACACAGAGAAGCCACTGAATCAAATGCTTGGATTGAATTTGAAGTGTAATGTTTTACTAAATTGGCCTAAGTCAAGTTTGTCTCTCTTCACTTTCTTCTGCAGCTTACAAAGAGGTCAGAAGTACAAAAGGCCTTGGCCCCAGTGGAAGAACAGAGATGAAAAGCCCAGAAACCTGTCCCCATGAAACTCCTGGCGGGGGAGAAGGATTCAAAATGGGTATAAGGTGGCGCTACCAGCACAGGGAGGAACTTTCCATTGCTGGCTGAAGAATAATTACTCCCTGTTGTTGGGTTCCCTGAGTCAGTATACATTCCCTAAGGGGTTTGGGTGGCTTAATCATGCAAATTAAAATGATCTAATAGGATTTGCTACTTGATAAGTGAACGTAATTACTCGGCTTCTCCCTGTTGACTTGATCATTGTTATTTTAAACAGAATTCCCTTTCTGGTATAATGAGTGACTGAAACGACATGGAAATGTTAAATAAAACCTTATATATAAAACTGGTTTTGTGGTTTGGGTGATTTATAATATGGAACATGTGAAGACATGTGAAGAAACACATGGTCCCTTTTCTTGGGCATTTTAAGGTGAATTCTGTTCGTTTGATTTCACTTGATTCATGCACAGCAGTGGTTTTGGTTTAGAAAACCCCAGTTCCCAAGTTAAAAACTCAAACCTGGGAGAATGGCCCAAAGTAGAAAGCTTTTGTATCCAAGGGGTTACCAAAAAAGATGGTCAAATGCCTGAGGATTCCTACAAAGGAAAACAACCTCTTAAGAGCAGCTAATTAAGGGCTTGAAGGGGAGAGTCTTGCATAATAGCAACTCCGGTTAGTAGCTTGCCAGTAATGTCTTAAAAAGTAAATCAGTGAGTTCACAAATAAACCAGCCCTGTTTCTCTCCTGACCCCTCCCTCTTTCTAATTATTTTGAAGTTTTATACCAGCTCTGCTGGTTCAATAATTAAGTTGTCTTCTTGAGTCAACTTGCTTGGGCCCTGTTCAGACACCATTAAAAAAATGCCCTTTTCTTTAAGAGAAACAGACAATACAAGTGATGAAAATAATAAAAGTATTAAGCACTTTGTCCAAAGTACTGTGCTAGGCACTAGGTATAGAAATAGAAAAATAGGACTCCCTGTCTTACCTGTACAATAAGAAAGAATGAAGGAGGGTATTTCTGGCTGCCTTGTTTCCCAACCAGTTTGCCATGGAGCAGCAAAGAGGAGTGGGAACATCTAGGGTGGCTAGGGTCCAATTCATTGGATCTTTGGAGTAGTCAAGCCCTGTCTTGTGGTTTGAAGGGTGAGCGTTTCCTCTCATCTAATAGGTTGTGTTGAGTAGCAAAGTTTTTTTTAGCATGGAAATAAGTATGCCCTAGTTTCCTCTTTCAAGGTCACATGTTCCACAGGCAGTCCAGGGTAAGTTATGGTGGTCTTTGATTCTCCCCTGCACTGCTCCTAAGGTTGTCTCCCTGCCATTTAAACCCTTCATAGCCAGGCTGTAGTCTACTTTTCTAGATTTATTGCACATGACTGGATCAGTTTTGACCAAACCAGTATTCTTGCTGTTCTTTTGGGACAATTCTACCTCCTCTGTATCCTGGTTTTTGCACAGATTGTCCTCCATTCCTAGAGTAGACACCTTGGAATTCCTACTTTCAAAGTAAAGTTCAAGTGCTACTTTTTGCAAGGCTTTTTTCCTGTTCTTTTCCTCTCCCCCCCACCCAAAATATATACATACATACATATATATATATATATATATATACACATACATATATATGTATGTGTATGTGTGTGTATGTGTGTATACATATATATATGTCAGTGCCTCCTCCTGCCCCTCAATCAGTTTTCCTGTCTTGAGTATTGACTTCCTGTGTTATATCCCCAAATAAAAACCTAAGTTCCTTGAGGGAAGGGACTTGGTTTTGTCTTTGTATCCTCTAGGGCCTAGCTATGCCTGGAATAGTTAATATACTCAGACGGTTACTAATTGAGATACTTAGAGGTAGCTAGGTGGTACAGTGCATAGCCTGAGGTCAGGGGTTCAAATCTAGCCTCAGATACTAGCTAGTGACCATGGGCAGGTCACCTAACCTCTGTCTACCTCAGTTTCCTCATCCTCAAAATGGCGACAATAATGGCACCTGATTTATAGGGTTGTTGAGGATAGAATGAGACAAATTTGCAAATGACGCCACAGTGACTGCCACCTACTAGGCACTTCATAATAAATGTTTCCTTCCTCCCTGGATATTCCCTACAAAGATCAAAATCCATCCATGCCTGCCCATTCTGTGTTACTCTTTTTAAGTTTGCAACAAGAGGTACCTTCAACAGGCCTTTTCCTAGATTTGACATTGTCAGGGAACCATTTCAGCAGACTAATTCCACCTTGTCATTTCATAAACTGTGTTATTGCAGAAAGCCATTAATGTATTTTTCCCCTCGGGTCAATAGATGTCAGAGTTCTGTTATATAATATGTACTCTGGAATATCATTAAATATTCATGTCTTAATTTTTGAAAAAAAAAAGTTCCTCACTGTATATTATCCCTCCAGACAGACTACCATTTATGAAACCCTTACTATGTTGTAGGCACTGGATTACAAATGCAAGCAAAAAGAAAGATAGCCCCTCCCCCAGGAGTTTATATTTTAATGGCAGATGACAGATAAGAAGGAGCAAAACTGGGAGGAGAATGAAGCACAGCTTGGCCTGACCTTCCTCAAAATGGAGTCTCCCTCTCCCAAGAAATTCACCAATGGGAAAAGAGTGATGAGGATGGGATCTAGACCCCAAAAAGGAAAAACCCTGGACTTTCCCACATGGCCACATCTGTGGCCTTCTCCTGAGGCTATAATCCCATACTTCCCCATGGCCCCAGGCCACTTCCCACCCTTAATCCTATCTAGGCTCCATTCTCCCTTGGCCGCACCTGGAGCTCTATTACCTCATAGACCACTTGGCCACCCCCTAGATCCCTCCCATAGCCTTTCTGTATATAAGGTCCATTTTGTTCTATCAAGAGGCTTGGATTCTTAAAATCTAGCCACTGGTCAGATTCTTATAATCTAACTGATAGCTTACTAATATTAGTTCAGACCCCTTAAGAGTCTACGCAATATGACAGAGGTTCTAATAAACCTTGTCTTTGGCTGAAAGAAGGGTTGGGTTGAATTGTTAAAGACAGGACCCGTGTGTTGTGATATTGGGGTCCCAGAACCCCTGAACTCCTAAACCGAATCAAGAGGACTGACATGATGGAAGGATATTCTAGGGGTGAGAAGGCCCCAGATAATGAGGGGAGTTCCAGCCCATCTTCTCTCCATTGCATCTATGTCCTTCATTAAAGAACCTACTAGAAGCCCTTAAATGATTTTGATGTATTGATTTGGGTCTTCCACAGGATACTGCAGCCCTGTGTCTAAGGATAGAGATTTCACCCTCTTATTGTTCATTTCTTCCTTTTATGTTCCCTTCAGGGCTCTAATGCCTTTCTTTGCATTTCCATCTTGACTTTCGCCTTCTCTGTGAGAAGACCAGCTATCTTTGTACTCTGCTTCTGGATATCCACTGTGTTATCTCTTCGCCTTTTAATTAGTCATGAGTTTCCTTGTGGGATGTTCCCTTGGTATATAGCCTAGGTCTATGTGATCTTGGTAAATCTTAGAGGGCAGCCCTTTCAGAAATAGGTCAGAAATATGGCCAAACAAATGGAAAGCTTACAAATATCACTCATGCCTCCTTTGGGGGTGAGATCTCCAAAAGTGAGGGTTCAGTTGAACAGGTGTCCATTATTGCCTATGTCCCAGGCAATGCTAGGTACTATGAGTAGGAAGAAAAATGGAAACAGTCCCTCCCTGCCCTCAAGTAGCTTATTATATTTCCCTAGTGGGGTAGGAGAATGAATGGATAAGAACAACATATACACAAGTGAGTTTAAAATACAAGCAAAGCAATTTCAGAGGTCAGAGAAGCACTAACAACTTGGGGGAAGATAATATCTCTTGAGATTGAGATTGAGAACATGAAATGATTCTCTAAGATAGGAAAGCAAAGAAGGAGAGCATGCTAAACATAGGGGACAGAGTTTTCTGTACAATGAACAGTTAAGTACCCTTGTTTAACTGAAATTGTAGAGAGTCTCAAGGGGAGTAAGGTAAAATCTGCCTAGAGAGGTCAAAGCCAGATTGTGAAGCACTTTGGGTTTTTTTGGGCAAGGTACTTGGGGTTTAGTGGCTTGCCCAGGGTCACATAGCTAGTAAGTGTGAAGTGTCTGGTCTAGAGACTGGATTTGAACTCAGGTCCTTCTGACTTCAGGGCTGGTGTTCTCTCTACTGTGCCACCTAGTTGTCCCATGAAGCACTTTAAATGTCAAACAGGAGTTTGTATTTTATACTGGAAGACATAGAGAATCATGAAACTGAGAGAAATTATTTCTCTCATGTTAATAATAATCAATTATTGAATTAGGACCAGGATTTTTTCAGAAACCTGTAGGTTGTTCAGTTTCTGAAGCACATTGTGGGTAGATGTGATTACCCAAATCTTGGGGCACATGCTTTTCCATCCTGGGTAGCAGACCCCACCCAACTAGAAAACCTTACAAAGAATTTAATGTAAGGTGAAATCTGGCACATGTTTTAATTAGCCGGTCTGAGTAGAGATGGACCCTCTTTTGTCTAGATTGCCCTAGGCAAGGTAGTCTGGATAAGAGATGTCTCTCTGTCTAAGACTGAGTCATCAGTCATCTCCCCCAGTACCTCATTACATTAAGTCTACCTCTCATTATAATATTCATTCTTCTCATTAATTGTTAACCAATTCGAGTTGATCACTACCCTCAGAAAGACCTATTCTTCCAAGGCCATATAAGCTCTTGAGTGAGTTCTGTGAGGGGTCTTTGGCATTTGAGAATGCAAGTGAACCCCTTTTATTAATTATCTGCTAGCATGATTAATAAAATGATTAATTACCCAGAAACTATTTCTCTCAAACTTTTTATACATCACAAAGCTTCTTGAACAAGGGAGTGACAAAGAGATCTACCCTCCAGGAAAATGAATTTGGCAATTGTGTGCAGTAGCAATTGAAAAGGAAAGACACTGGCTCAAGTGGGCTGCTAGGTGGCGCAGTGGATGGAGCACCAGCCCTGGAGTCAGGAGGATCTGAGTTCAAATCTGATCTCAGACCAGACACTTGATACTTATTAGCTATGTGACCCTGCACAAATCACTTAACCCCAATTACCTCGCGAAGGAAAGAAAGAAAGAAGAAAGAAAGAAAGAAAGAAAGAAAGAAAGAAAGAAAGAAAGAAAGAAAGAAAGAAAGAAAGAAAGAAAGAAAAAAAGAAAGAAGAAAGAAAGAAAGAAAAAGAAAGAAAGAAAGAAAGGAAGAAAGAAAGGAAGAAAGAAAGAAAGAAAGAAAGGAAGAAAGAAAGGAAGAAAGAAAGAAAGAAAGAAAGAAAGGTACTGGCTTGAATCAAGGAGACAAATTTGGAGGCTGTATAAGCAATAGTCTAGATAGATACAGTAAGGGACTGAAAGAAGAAGACTGTCAACAAATGTAGAGGTAGAATTGGAAAAAAAGCATAGCAAGAATGGGAGGGGGCAGAGATAAAGGAAAAGTGTGAAGGGTCTCCAGTGAAACTCTGTGAACCGGTCTGCTTATTGCAAGCATGCTCAACTCTCCCTTATCCTCAAAAAACCTTTGCTTGGTCTGACAGTTCTTGCTAGCCATCAACGTACAGCTCTTCTCACCTTCTCAGGCATATTCCTTGAGAAAGATGTCTACGTTAAGTGCCCTAGTTTCTCTCCCTCTCTTCTAAAGCCTCTATACTACCCAATGTACAGTTCCCACAGATGACACTCCATCTTCCTGGATTTAGGGGGTTTTGTACTGGCTGCCCTTTATGTCTAGAATGTTCTGTTCTATCTTGTCACCTTTGCCTCAGTTTTGCTGGCTTGCTCTAAGATTTAGTTCAAATGCAATCTTTTGCAGGGGGTCTTTTCTCCTAAGATTATCCCCCATCTATTCAATATATACCTAGTTTTTTTACGTGTTATCTCTCACATTACGATGTGAACTCCTTGAAGGTAGGGATTATTTTTATCCAATCTGTTGCCAAGGCCTGTTAATTTCACTTTTGCAACATCCCTTGAATATGCCCCCTTCTCTCCTCTGACATTACCACAACTCTAGGGCAGGACCTCATCATCTCACTCCCAGGCAACTATAATAGCCTGCTAGTGGGTGGGCCTGCCTCAAGTCTCTCCCCACTCCAATCCATTCTCCATTCAGCCACTAAAGTGATTTTCCTAAAGCACAGTTCTGACCATGTCACCCCCTTATTCAACAAGCCCCAGTAGCTCCCTAACACTTCCAGGATTATCCTCCCTTCTGCATTCAAAGCCCTTCCTAACCTAGCCTCCTCTCCCTTTCCAGTCTTCTTAAACCTTACTTTTTGATCCAGTGATACTGGCCTCCTGTCTGTTCCACAGACAAGATGCCCCATCTCTGGAGTGTCTTTTCTCTGTCATCTCCCATGCCTCCCATGAACACTCTTCCTCAATTCTGCCTTGACTTTCCTGGCTTTAAGTCCCAACTAAAATCCTAAATTTTGGATTTAGGAAACTTTTCCCAACCCTTCTTAATTCTAGTACTGTCAGTTATTTCCTATTGATCCTGTATATAGCTTTTTTGTATTATTGTCTCCACCATCAGATTGTGAACTTCTTGAAGACTGTCTTTGGCTTCTTTATGTAACCCCCAGTGCTTAGCAATGGGCTTGGCACACAGTAGATGCTTAATAAATGTTTATTGATTGGTTGATTTTTGCCTTTCCTCATATCCACGATACTTATCATAATACTTGGCATCTTAAACGTTTAATTTAAGTGTTTGTTAACTGAAAGAAGAGTGGCATATTTTATAGAATAAAGAAGTTAGGATGAAGAGTAGGCTAAGGGGAGGGGGAAGGTAATGAGTTTCTCTAGTCTAGGGTCACGTCTGCAAAGAATGTTAAGTGTATTTTGAAAATGTAAAAGCCTTTCTTAGCTAACAATAAATAGTTTGCCTACTTTTGTATGACTGACACAATTTAAAAAGACTCATGATGAAGCATGCTACCCACCTCATTGCAGAGACGTGATAGACTCAAGATGCAAAATGAGACATTCATTTTCAGGCAAGGCCAATGTGTAAATTTTCTTTGCTTTTTATATGTGCTTTGCATGTGAATTTGTTACAAGGCTGTAGTTTTTTTTCCTTCAGTTTTTTTAGGAAGGTCAGGGGAGAGTAGGGATAGGGTTGCCAAAAAACAAAAAGAAAAATAAAAGGGTCATTGAAGTATTTTTATTTTTTCTCTCTTTTTTTTTATTAATTTATTTGGATTTATCAACAATCACTTTCATAAGCTTTTGAGTTTTAAATTTTTCTCCCCCTCCCTCCCCACCTGCCTCCCCAAGACAGTGTACAATCTGATATAGGCTATACATATACATTCTTATTAAACATATTTTCACATTAGTGATGTTGTAAGGAAGAATTAGAACCAATAGGAGGAACCACAAGAAAGAGAAAACAAAACAAAACAGAAAGAAAAAAATAGCAAATAGCATGCTTCGATCTGCATTCAAACTCCATAGTTCTTTCTTTGGATGTGGATAGCATCTTCCGTCATGAGACCTTTGGAGATGTCTTAGATCCTTGCATTGCCAAAAAAGGCTAAGTCTGTCAACTTTGTTCATCGCACAACGTGGTTGTTGCTGTGTACAGCGTTCTACTGGTTCTGCTCACTTCACTGAAGTGTTTTTAACAGAAGAGAACAGAAAAAAGATCAGAAGGAACAAGATAAGCAAGACAGCTTAGAAAGTGACATGTTAATTTATTATATGCATTAAAGGAAAAGTAAGCTGTACATCATAGGTGTTCAGTTCCATGTACAATCCTTTTTTTTATTCTAATTTCTATATGGAAATGCTCACTTTATTTGGTATTTGTTAAGTTTGTAATAAAAAAAGAAATGTAATTTTAAAAATAAAGATAATGAGCTCCACTTTGGGTATACCATTTTGAATTTTAGGTTCCTAAAGCACATCACCAGGCAGCCAGTGATAGAGGACTAGAACTCTGGAGAGAGATGAGGGCTAGGCATATAGATCTGGGAATCATCTACCTAAAGATGACAATGGATATTGATGGAATCCTGATAAAGCTGCTCCTAGTCCCAATATTCTAACTTCCTTATGGGCCCCACTGAACACCAGGCATGTCCTGATTTAATCACACATTCTGGCTTTAACTATAAGCCCCCAGACCCAGTCATATGCCTCGCTGAATAGCAGATCCACTACCCCTAGACTCAGTATAGCCACTGCCCCTAGCTAGCCAGTGCCCTCAGATCTAATTCACATATTTGAACAAGTGTTTGCTTATACTCAACCACAATCACATCATCCATTTAGCCCAAGACAGGACCACAATACCTAACTATCCATCTTGACCAGTGGGACCACAATAGCTGGCCAATCAGAAAGCAGCATGACCAGGACATTTGACCACTGAACCATAGAAAGAACACCCCAACTACCTAATCCCTTAAAAATCCCTTCTGCTTTTTTAATATTCATAATTTCTGTTGCATAATCAGCATCATTATACTATAAAATTGCCTGTCTTGTCTTACTAAGTTGCTGGTTCTTCTTGGAACCTAGCCCACTTCTGAGTGGCATCAATCGTCAATAAATGCCTACACTTGGATTAGAGGTGCTATGACTCTGAATTCTTTGAGATGATGCCATCATAACACATCATGAAACCACAACAAATATGGTGCCATAAGAAATAATGAAAGGGACAGAATCAGAGAAACTTGGGTAGATTTGTATGAACTGGTACAAAGTGAAGTAAGGAGAACCAGGAGAACAAGCTATACAGTACAACAACTAGAACATTGTAAAGAAAAATAACTGTGAAAAACTTAAGAATTACGATCAATCCACTGACCAATTTAAACTCCAGAAGACTAACAATGAACTATGCTTCCCACCTCTTAGCACAGAAGAACTAGAGGTATAGGATAAGTCATACATTTTAAGACAGCTAATGAGTGAATTTGTTTTGCACCAATCTATGACCCAGTTTATCTGGGGCAAGGTGGTTTATCACCACAATAATGATTATGTCTGATAACAATAGTGGTGGTAAAATTTGGGCACTATGAGCCAGAGACAAGAGAAATCTTTAGGTACAGGGGAATCGGAATAGTATCTTTCTGGAAGAATTATCTGCTCAAGGGACTATGAAAATCAGTTCTGCAAACAACACTGTTAGGAACTAAGAAAATTTTAGAAATTTGCAAAATGTTTAGAGGTATGCTCTTTATACCCTTTCCCCTTTTCCCCCCCATTATCATGGACTCCCAGGGAATGTTGTTGTTTTTCCTTCATTTTTGAAGAGGACCAATGATATCATGGGGTGATGTCTTGACTCATTTATAAACCGGATTTAAGCGAGGCAGAGTTGCACAAAGTGTTCAGCCTCTCTCTTCCAGAGTCATCAAGATCCAGGGGTAAGACCAAAGCCAAAACAACTGTTGATAGCCCAGGATGCAGTGGATGACTTTGGCATCATCAACGACTTTGACGTCTGACCAAGCTCTAATGCATTAATATGCCTGCTTTATGGCCTTTGGAACAAATGGTTCTCAGCTGCCCATCTGCTGGGGAGGTCTTCCCCAGGAAATGAATGAATGTGTGAGTGAATGAATGAAAAAGCATTTATCAAGGGCTTAGTCTGTGCAATGCACCATTCTAAACAATAGAGATACACATGAAAAAGCAAAGATGGTCCCTAATCTAAAGGGAGAAACAAAACATATAGGAGTTTTTGACTGCAGGTCAAATAGAAAAGTCTTGTCGATTTTAGGATCTAACGGCCAAGTGCATGATAAAGCTTTACTTTAATGTCATTTCCACTGATTTAAAAAAAACCAAAACATATCACTTTCATGCTGATTTGATAGTGCCAAGGACTTTGGTGAAGAGAACTTAACTATGGCTACTAAGGAGGTAGAGGTTGCAGAGAAAATGATGTTCGAACTGTTGGTAATAGTGTGATTCTCCTGGCACATGCTGCCTCTGGTCTCTTCCTCCCTCATTCCTTACTAGGCTGGATTGCCTTCTGGCAGGAAGAGGTACTCTTTGTTATACCATCTCTCTCTCTCATTCATCCTAGCTTTGCAGATCCTTCTGTCATCTCCACAGACCCAAGTTATATTGTTACTTAAAGATCAGAAGGACTTTGAGGAGGGCACTTTTGTGATGACATTAGTCTTGTTCTGCTTTGTCTAATCTGTTTTAACCCTATTCAGATTTTGAGTAGTTTGGGTTCAGAATAGTCAGTTCCTGCAATATGACTTCACACTAGCCAGGGGAATATTCAGCCCCACAGGCTGAGAATGACTCCTTCCAAGGAAGGGAAACAAGGGACTACTGGATATTCAAAAAGGCTCCATAATCATTTTTGTGAGGCTACATATCCAATTCAGTAGGGCTGATCTAAAGACATCTTTTGGACCTGGAAGATCCCTCTACCATGATGGCTTTCTTATCCTAAAAAATGGCCCACTTCTCCCATTGGTGAGTTCCTCTCAAAATTTCCATTTTGAGAAAGGGCCAGACCATCCATCCTTCATTTCTTCCTGGTTCTGTTTTTGACTCTCTGGACTTTACTCTGGTGACTTCACAATAGCTGTATTGAAGCAGAGAGAGGCAGCGTGACCTGTTGGAGAGAGAAATGATCTCAAAGTCAGGGAAACATGGATTCAAGTCCTGCTTCTGACACATAATGTCGCTGTCAAATACCCTGGGCAAGTCATTTAACCTCTTAGGATTCTAGGCAATTCTCCAAGACTAAGTTTCAGCAGATGTCCTGACTTGTACTGGTAGAATGAGTTTCCTCATCTGGTAGTTCCCCAAGCCAATGAAATCATAAATCCAGTCCCTATCCCCTCCTGATGAGGTTCCAGATAAAAATATCCATTCACGTGTTTTTGAAATACCACTTTCCATTCTCCCTCTGTGTCCGATGTCAGGCCTTTATTTTACTAATGGACTATTGCAATAATGTTCTCATTGATCTCTTTGCCTCCAATCTTCTACTTCTCCTTTATTCAATCCATTTTGCTTAAGCCAACCACAGATTAATCTATCCAAAATAAAATAATATTTCCACACCAGATGAGTCTCCATTTCCTAGCCTAGCATCCCACAATCCGGCCATAACTTACCTTTAATGTTTGTTTGTTTGTTTGCTTGTTTGTTTTGACTAGGCAATCAGGGTTAAGTGACTTGCCCAGTATCACACAGCTAGTGAGGCTGGATTTGAACTCAGGTCCTCCTGACACAAAGACCAGTGCTCTATCTAGTACACCACCTAGCTGCCCTTCCTATCTCACCTTTGTAGCCTGATCTTTCATCACTTCCCTAAAAAGACATTCTACTGACGCTATACTGGCCTGTCTACACCTACACTTTCTTTAAAAAAAAATTTTTTTTTCACATTAGAAGCTATACACACACACACACACACACACACACACACACACACACGCACACACATTCATTTTCCAAATAGGCAAAAGGAAGTTTTGGACTCCTATCAGATCCATTTTAGTCATTTCCTGCTCCCTGAAATGCCTAAGACCTATCATACCTGTATTTTTCCACTTTCCACCTAGTCACATCCTAGGCAGCTCAATTACTCCAGGCCACGCCAGCTTCTCTGAACATGTGGTCATTATCTTTCTTGTTATCTTCACTTCAGGCCTCTGTCATCTTGTGGTAGATGATGGGTTTCAGATGGTAAAAATCAGAAGACATCAAATTTCTTAACATTTTCATTTACTAATATCCAATGAAGCCATCAAAAGTAGAACTTAAACCTACAATGAACTTTGAAAAAAAAAGAATTTGTTCATTTTTCTTTGATGTTCATATTAGTTGTTATCTCTTTAGTTTGAGGCATTTGTGGACTGAGATATGTGGAGAATTTTTGATACCTGTTATCTGTAAATATCATTAATAAAAATCTGTGGAATTTACTTCTGAAAGTCATGACTAAGAAATTTTTCCCTATAGGCGTGGCAGTGACAAATGGTTGGCAGAGTTAAAAAATGGTTAGTTTCAGGGCAACTGGGTCATGCAGTGAATAGAGTACCAGCCCTGGAGTCATAGAGAACCTGAGTTCGAATACAACCTCAGACTTACTAGCTATGTGGGCCTGGACAAGTCACTTAATCCCAATTGCCTCCTAGCCCCCCCCCCCCCAATGGTTAGTTTTTGGATCTAAGTATACTAAATGTGACAAACTTGGTTCAGGCCGAATGTTACTTGTTTTAGCAATGCAGCCCACACTCAGTTCTGTACTGCATTTGAACTGCCTAGGAGAAAGCACATTGTCACATATTGATTAAGTAACCAGTAAGAAAGACTCTCCTTATGTGCTGATGAGATCTTCCTTGTAGCCTGCACCAGCTGTCCACATATCAATAGCACCTCTTTAGAATGCTGAGCTACAAAGAAACCCTCACTGACCTTGGTTCAGTATCAATCGAGGCCAATCAATCAGTCACATAGTAGGTGCTTTGTAAGTGTTTATTGATTGATTTTGTGATCACGTGGTTTATTGAACTTAGTGAATAATGCCAGAAAACTAGCCATAATAGTGGAGGTCTTCATTCAGTCGTCTCCAAATTTCCTGTAACTACCCATGCTCCCTAATCCTTTGGTAATGTCAGTAACAGAGAGGGAAGGAAAAAACGTGGAAAGACTTACTAAGGAAAATGCTATCTACCTTCAGAGAAACAGATGATAGGAGGAAATAAGCATAGTACAGTCTTACATATATGTGTATGAGTGCATATGTGTATATATGTATGTTTATAAATAGCTATGTATATGTGTGTATATATGTATGTGTGTGTGTGTGTATTTATATATCTATATCCACACTTAATTGTAGCCTTCTTTAGGGTGGTAGAGGGAGGAAGAGGAAAAAAACAAAGTAAAAACTGCACAGCAGAGAACAAAAAAGAACCAACAAGGAAGCAAAGAAAAGCTGGGCAGCTTTGAAAACAATGTGTAGTATTTATTATATAGGTTTTCTTGAAATGGATACTTATTGTTTTCTGTCGAATCCTCTGTTATGGTCCACTGTGTACATGGCAATGTGTTTTTTTGTTTTCTTTTCTCATTTTGTATTTAAGTTTAAAATTTAAAAAAAATTTACAAAAAAAAATTAGAGAGGGAAGAAGGGGGAAAGGAATGTTGTGTGTAGAGCTGGGGGAGACTGGGGATAGGGACTTAGCACAAGGAAAGCTTGAAAAGAGGATGCCTGGGAAGTGCTAGGGGATTGGAATAATCTCCTACCTCTTTACCAATTGCTTAGATTTTCTAAAGCTGCCCTTACTCTACAGAATCTGGACTCTGTTTTCTGTATTCTGGTTCCTGATGGTTGTTCCAGGATCATTCAAAGCATCCCTAAATAGGATTTCTGTTTAGGGTCCCACTTGTGGGGCTGAGTGCTCCTATCCTGACAGCTGCAGCTTTCCTGTCCCTATGTCTGAATGGCTGCTAGAAAGTCCTCCCTCTGCAGCTGCAGCACCTGATCGGATTCCACCATCTGATTCCCTAAACTTAATTGCTGTTAATCAGCCTGGCAGTCAGCTGGCCTGGCTTCATTTAGCAGCACCCAAGGACCTCAATCTCCAGCCTCACACCCCCATGGCAAGGAGTAAGGTGCAATGGACAAAGGGGAGAAAGGAGAGCATCCAGTCCTACAAGCCCACGTACAGGTTCATCTTAACTCTGCTCAAGGAGTCACCCACTCCTAGAGACTGAAGGAAAAAAATGGAAGTCAGAGACTAGATTCCTCATCACTTGTTCTCTTTAAATTATGTGGTTTCTGTTGTTGTTGTTTTGGCTAAGCAACGGGGTTAAGTGACTTGCCCAGAGTCACACAGCTAGTAAATGTTATGTGTCTGAGGCCGGATTTGAACTCAGGTCTTCCTGAATCCAGGGCCAGTGCTCTATCCACTGCACCGCCTAGCTGCCCCTATGTGTTTTTTTTTAATTTTGTGTTCAACAGGAAAATAATAATGCATATAGGGTATAAATCATGCATGTTCTGTGTATGCAAATTTTTTAAATAAAATATTAGCAAATAGATTGGTAATAATTGAAGTATCATAAAAGAAAGTTATATATATTTTAAAGATGTTTTTCTTTATCTACTTGGAGTTTGTTTTGGTAAATGATATAAGACTTTGGTCTAAATATAATTTCTGCCAAACTTTCTGGTGTTTCATTGAATTACATTTCTATTTCACAACCAGAGCCAAAAAATTTTGGTGATTACATCTTTAATAGTACAATCTGAGATCTGGCAATGGTACTCCCATCCCGCCCCTGTCATTTTTCCTCACTGAGCAGCAAGGAACAGCTAGGCCACCTTCCTCTGCATTTCTTTTCATTAGTTCCCTTGATATTCTGGACCTTTTGTTATTCCAAATGAATCTTGTCTAGCTCTATAAAATAATTTTGTGGTAGTTTGATTGGTATGGCACTGAATAAGTAAATTAGCTTAGGTAGAATTGTCATTTTTATTATATTAGCTCGGCTTACCCATGAGCAACTGATGTTTTTCCAGTTATTTAGATCTGACTTTGTGTGGAAAGCGTTTTGTAATTGTGTTCATAGAGTTCCTGGGTTTGTTTCGGAGGTAGACTCCTAAATATTTTATAATGTCTACAGTAAGTTTAAATGGATTTCTCTTTCTATCTCTTGCTGTTGGGCTTTGTTGGTAATATACAGAAATGCTGATGATTTAGGTGGGTTTATTTTATAGCCTGTAACTTTGCTAAAGTTGTTTATTATTTTTTACTTGATTCTCTAGTATTCTCTAAGTATATCATCATATCATCTGCAAAGAGTGATAGCTTTGTTTCTTCTTTGCCTATTCTAATACCTTCAATTTCTTTTTCTTCTCTTATTGCTAAAGCTAAGTTTCCAGTACAATATTGAATAACAGTGGTGATAATGGACATCCTTGTTTCACCCCATCTTATTGGAAATGCTTCTAGCTGTCCCCATTATATGCTTGCTGAAGGTTTTAGATAGATGCTATTTATTATTTTAAGGAAGACTCCATTTATACCTATGCTTTCTAGTGTTTTTAATAGGAATGGGTGTTGTATTTTCAAAAGCTTTTTCTGCATCTATTGAGATGATCATGTGGTTTCTGTTGGTTTTGTTGGATATGATCAATTATGCTGATAGTTTTCCTAATATTGAACCAACCCTGCATTCCTGGTATAAATCCTACCTGGTCATAGTGTATTATTCTTGTGATAAGTTGCTGTAATCTATTGCTAATATTTTTTTAAAATTTTTGCATCTATATTCATTAGAGAAATTGGTCTATAATTTTCTTTCTCTGTTTTGACTCTTCCTGGTTTAGGTATCAGCACCATATTTGTATCATAAAAAGAATTTGGTAAGACTCCTTCTTCTATTTTCCCAAATAGTCTATATAGTATTGGAATTAATTGTTCTTTAAATGTTTGATAGAATTCATGTAAATCCATCTGGCCCTGGAGATTTTTTCCTAGGGAGTTCATCAATGGCTTGTTCAATTTCTTTTTCTGAGATGGGGTTATTTAAGTATTTTACTTCCTCTTCTGTTAATCTGGGCAATTTATATTTTTGTAAATATGTATCCATTTCACTAAGATTGTCGAATTTTTGGCATATAGTTGGGCTAATTTCCTAATTATTGTTTTAATTTCCTCTTCCTTGGTGGTGTTCACCTTTTCATTCTTGATACTAGTAATTTGGTTTTCTTCTTTCTTTTTTTAATTAAATTAACCAAAGGTTTATCTATTTTATTGGTTTTTTCATAAAACCAGCTCTTAGTTTTATTTATTAGTTCAATAGTTTTCTTAATTTCAATTTTATTAATTTTTCCTTTGGTTTTCAATATTTCTAATTTGGTGTTTAGTTGAGGATTTTTAATTTGTTCTTTTTCTAGTTTTTTTAGTTGTATGCCCAATTCATTGATCTCCTCTTTTTCTATTTTATTTATGTAAGCATTTAGAGATATAAAACTTCCCCTAAGAACTGCTTTTGCTGCATCCCATAAGTTTTGGTATGTTGTCTCATTATTGTCATTCTCTTGAATGAAATTATTGATTGTTTCTATGATTTGTTGTTTGACCCAATCATTTTTAGGATTAGATTATTTAGTTTCCAATTATTTTTTAGTCTATCTTTCCATGGCCCTTTATTACATATAATTTTTATTGCATCATGATCTGAAAAGGATGCATTTAATATTTCTGCCTTTCTGCATTGGATTGTGAGGTTTTTATGCCCTAGTACATGGTCAATTTTTGTGTATGTGCCATGTACCAAGAAAAAAGTATATTCCTTTCTATCCCCATTCAGTTTTCTCCAGAGGTCTATCATACCTAACTTTTCTAATGTTCTATTCACCTCCTTAACTTCTTTCTTGTTTATTTTGTGGTTAGATTTATCTAGTTCAGAGAGGGGGAGGTTCAGGTCCCCACTAGTATAGTTTTGCTGTCTATTTCTTCCTGTAACTCCCTGAACTTCTCCTCTAAGAATTTGGATGCTATACCATTTGGTGCATATATGTTTAGTAATGATATTACTTCATTGTCTATGGTGCCTTTTAGCAGGATGTAGTTTCCTTCCTTATCTCTTTTGATTAGATCTATTTTTGCTTTTGCTTTGTCTGAGATCAGGATTGCTACCCCTGCTTTTTTTACTTCAGCTGAAGCATAATATATTCTGCTCCAGCCTTTTACCTTTACCCTGTATGTGTGTCACTCTTTTTCAAATGTGTTTCCTGTAAACAACATATTGTAGGATTATGGTTTTTAATCCATTCTGCTATCTGTTTCCATTTTATGGGAGAGTTCATCCCATTCACATTCACAGTTATGATTACTATCTGTGTCTTTTTCCATCCTTTTCCCCCTTTTGTGCTTTTCTTTCTTCTTTCTCCTCTCCCCCCAATTACTAGTGTTTTGCTTTTGACCACTGCCTCCTTCAGTCCCCCTCCCTTCTATTATCCCTTTCCTTTTCTTCCCTTTACCTTACTGCTTCTTCCTCCCTTCTTTCCCCTCCCTTTTCTTTCCCTTTTCCCTCCTACTGCCTATAGGGCAAGTTAGATTTCTATACCTAACTGATTATGTTATTCCCTTCTTGAGCCAAATCTGATGAGAGTAAGGTTCAAACAATGCTCCCTCCCCCCTTCTTTCCCTCTGCTGTAATAGGTTTTTGTCTTTTCCTGTAATGTAATTTACCCTTGTCTGCCTCCTCCTTTCCTTTCAGTACATTCTAGTTAATCAGATTAATCCACTTACTTGATCCATTTAACCCACTTGATTAGATTTTTTTTATCATTACATCAAAGTCAACTTATACCACCCTCTATGTATATCCTTTAACATGGTAATAACAATACAGTTCTCAAGAGTTACAAGTGTCATCTTCCCTTGTAGGGATGTAAACAGTTGCCCTTATTAACAACATATTGTTTTTCTGTCCCATTTACCTTTTTATGTCTTCTTGAGTCTTGTATTTGAAGATCAAATTTTTGTTGAGCTCTGGTCTTTTTATCAGGAAGTTTGGAAGTCCCTATTTTGTTGAATATCCATCTCCTCCCAAAGAATTGCTCATTTTTTGGTGGGTAGTTGATCCTTGGTTGTAATCCAAGCTCCTTTGCATTATGGAATATCATATTCCATGCCCTGTGATCTTTTAATGTAAAAGCTACAAGGTCCTGTGTAATCCTGACTGTGGTTCCATGATATTTAAATTGTTTCTTTCTGGCTGCTTGTGATTTTTCTTTGACTGGTAATTTTGGAATTTGGCTATATATTCCTTGGCATTTTCAATTTGGGATCTCTTTCAGGAGTGATTGGTGATTCTTTCTATGGTATTTTACCCTCTGGTTCTAGGACTCAGGGCAGTTTTCCTTTATGATTTCCTGAAAGATGCTGTCCGGGCTCTTTTTTTCATCATGATTTTCAGATAGACCAATAATTTTTAAATTGTCTCTCCTGGATTGTTCTTCCAGGTCAGTTGTTTTACCAATGAGATATTTTACATTTTCATCTATTTTTTCATTCTTTTGTTTCTGTTTGACTGATTCTTGCTCTCTCCTAGAGTCATTAGCTTCCATGTGCCCAATTCTAATTTTTAACAAATTGTTTTCTTCTATTAGATTTTGTACCTTCTTTTCCATTTGGCCCATTTTATTTTTTAAGGAATTCTTCTCCTCAGTGAGTTTTTGTGTCTCCTTTTCTGTTTGGCCAATTCTGCTTTTTAAGGAGTTGTTTTCTTCAGCTAATTTTTGTCCTTCCTTTTCCAAGCTTTTGACTCTCTCTTTCACACATCTCAGTTCTTTTCCCAATTTTTCTTCTACCTCTCTTATTTGACTTTTAAAGTCCTTCTTGAGCTCTTCCAAGAAGGCTTTTTGGGCTTAACACCAATTCATATTCCCTTTTGAGATTCCAGATGTGAGTTTGTTGACAGTGTTGTCTTCTTCAGAATTTCTGCCTTGATCTCCACTGTTCCATAATAAGAATCTATAGTACGTTTCTTTTTGCTCATAGTATTTGCTTATTTCCTGGCCTTTAAAAAGATTGAGCTCTCCTGCTGGGGAGCAGGGAGCACTAACCCCAAGCTCCTTGTGTTGGCAGCCTCAGGCCTGGCTTTGTATGCTGGGGCCTCAACTGCTGGCAGTTGGAAGCTATAGGGTTCTAGCAGATTACCTGGTGTTGGGCAGGAATCAGCCACACTGGAGCTCTAGGGGTAGGGGTCGGTAGTCTGGCCCCTGGAGGTTGCCTGCTCATCTAGGCCTTTCCTTCCTTTGGCTTTCTTGGGCTCCTTTCAGATGGATGTTTCACTGCTGTGGGATGTTTCTCTGCCTGGGGCTTTCCCCCTTGGAGAGCTTCCCAGAGTTTTGCTGAGGCACTAGAGAGTTGGCTGCCGTAGAACACAGTGGCACATGGTGGTTTTCTGAGCCGGTTTCCACTGATTCCCCTGCCCATACTGAAGCACTCAGGGTCCTGGTGTTGGTGCTTGCCTGCTCCACCACCTGGGGTTCAGGATCTCCCCTTGGTATGCTGAGGTAGGGCTTGCTGTTGCTTGCTGGGACGAGATGCCTCTAGTTCTGTACTGTTCCCCCTTCCCCAGGGCAAGATGGGCCTTTTCTGTTAATCCCTCCAGCTACCGGACTGCTGCACCTCATCTTTCTGCTGGTTCAGCTGTTCCAGGGTTTTTCCTGGGGTGATATTTTCTGGGATTTCAGAGGTTAATAAGGAAGGGTGAGAACAACTTCTTATTCTACCATCTTGGCTCCCTAAAGCGGTAATCGCATTTATCATCTTAAGAAAAGATCATTATTCCTGTGATTTTTTAGTGTTTTTAAGATAAATGAATGCTGTATTTTGTCAGAGTTTGTTTTTTTTTAATGTACTATTGATATAATCATGAGAATAGGGATAGGAATAGTGATTGTATCTATGACTCCTTGAAAAAGAGATCTCCTAAATTAGGTAACTAAGTTTGCCCCTTTTCTAAAACTTACAGTCTTAAAGAGGAACCTGGAGCATTGAGAGGTTGAGATTTCCCATGGTCACTCAGAGAAGGGACATAATAATCATGATAATTTAATTATTTTGTTGTTTTATTATATTATATTTATCATTCATAAGATTTAGTAGGATCATAGACTTACAGCTAGATGTACCTCAAAGGCCATTGAGTCAACCCCCTCATTTTACAGAAGAGGAAACTGGAACCCATGAAGGTTGTGACTTTCCTAAGGTCACACAGATAGTAAACCTCAGAACCAGAATAGAGACTTAAGTCATGCAATTGGTTCATATTTGTCAAGTGATACAGTTTTCTATTTCTGCTTTATGTTTCCCTGGTTTGGATTTCAGACTCATATTTGTTTCATAAAAGAAATTTTGTAAATTATTTTATTTCTCAATTTATACTTATGGTTTATGTAGCATGGAGGTTAATTGTTATTTCAATGTTAAACAGAATTCATTTGAACCTAATTTTTTTTCCTTTGACAGTTCATTTATAGCTTGCTCAATTTCTCTTCTGTTCTATTAATCTAGGTATTTTATATTTATAAATATTCATCCTTTTGTTTAAATTTTTAGTTTTGTTGGAAAATGACAACTTTATTTCCTCTCCATTTTTTTTCAAATTTTATCTTTTCAATTTTTGTTTTAGCCATTTTTTTATCCTCTATTTCCCTGTCATCAAATTGGTTAATGGTTTCCATATTTTGTTGGCCTTTAAAAGAAGTTTACTTTTTTCAATTTTATTTCTTTGATTTTCTTTATTTCTATTTTTTCTGCTTTGGGGGGCATTACTAATTTGTGGATCTTTTCAATTTTTTTAGTTATATGCTGCATTCTCAGAGTGAAAAAGACTCCTGATTGTCTGAGAGACCCCTGAGCTTTCTCTGTGGAGGGAAACTTGATTTTAGATCAGCTGTTAGACTTCAGAGAGAAAGTGAGGAGACAGACTAAGGGAGGATTTTTGAATTACCAGTGGGAGATTTCCAGAGCCACTGGCATGTGGGAAGGATCTGGTATCAAAACATGTATCTTGATTCCCAATGCCTGAACCTCCAAGACTGCTAAGTGAGTTTTTTTGCTGGGGAGGGGATATCATTCTTTCTTTGATTGAACTGAGATTTCATCTCATCCCCAAGTCATAGAACTCCTTTAAACTTATGTAGTCTATTGCCTAAACTAATCTGTATGGCTTCTCTCGATTTTTTTACCTTCTTGCTTTGATAAATATTTTGTTTGCTATCCATAATTATCCCTTTTCGTAATAAGGGTTTGGGAAGAGGGCTGCTAAGCTGGCCTAGATTAAACTAACCATTCCTCTTTCTTGGCTAAGTCTTTGTTGTACCCAGAAAGGCCAGGGAAAGTGGCATTTATCATGAACCTATGAAAAAAGGTAATTTTGCCTTTAGAATAGAAATATCTGATGTGTAATGGATAGATATACTTCTAGCCCAGTATTCCTCTTGAAAACAGGAAAGTAAAGAAATGATTGTTCCATGACAACCCGCTTCCTACTCTCCTCAAAGCAAAAATTGTGGTCTATCTTAGGGAAGTGGAGTGGAGTCATATCTCTATTACAAGTAGACTTCCCTGGGTCCCTCTAGCCCAGTTTAAATCATGACATCTATACAAGAATTGAGGACATTTTCAGTGCAGGTATTAGTAGGGAAAAAGCTGGCTTTCACAAACAGCATACAACAATGTACCACATCGTTACAATTTCATAGCTAACTGAAAGATAATCTAGAATGTAAGTTTGTGCTGTGCTTACTGTTTGTTAATTACAAAAATAAAATAAAAAAGGCATTTGATTCCATAAGACAAAATGCCATCTTATAAATTTTTTTATTTTTAGGCAATTGGGGTTAAGTGACTTGCCCAGGGTCACACAGCTAGCAAGTGTCAAGTGTTTCGTCTGAGTCCAGATTTGAACTTAAGTCCTCCTGACTTCAGGGCTGGTGCTCTATCCACTGCTCCACCTAGCTGCCCCAATCTGATAAACTTTTTAACAACAAACTATGTCATCATCCAAAATTTCTTACAGGTAACTATATCCTTCCCAAAAGTGTTCCCCGACTGTGATGGAGAAGATCCAGAACAGAGTCTAGGTACAAGCAGTATTTCCTGTGGATGGTGAGATCCTCTAGATGTTCCTGTTTGCAGATGACATTATGTTGATTGCATAAAGTTTTAGAATATTGTATAGTCTCCTGGAAGAAGAGTTCTATAATTGCTGAAACGAGTTTGGCTTGAACATGCACAGGAGAAATATCAAAGGGATGAAGATTATCTGTTGTTTAACTCTTTGCATTCATTTGGATGGACAACCCCTAGAGCTTTTCCATCAACAGGTCTATCTGGGACAGAGGGTATAGTTGGAAAATTAGTTGGGCCAATAGTTGAATAGGAAGGGGAAATGGGAATGCCTTAGGGAAATTTCAGAGTTCCTTTACAGGCTTGAAGCTTCCCATAAAAAACATAGTTTCAGTATAGCTGTGAGACATGGAATGCAACATTCTCTGAAGAATTAAAAATGAATATTACATAGAGGGAAATAGAGTACATGGTAGGTATGAGCAGGCTGCAACATAGAACTAGTGAAGAACTCCAAAGCAGAGGTATATACAAAAGACTTCATCAAGGAAATTTATGATAGGAAGAAAAAAAATTGGCAGGTTATAGGGTAGGAGCAAAACATCACAGTTAGACACCCAAAGTACTGCCACTAGTACCCTCAAGTCATGTCAGGAGAAAGTAAGGAAAGTATTCTGGGCTGGGCTTGACGAAGGTCATTTCCCTTGTAGTTTAGGTTCAGTCTTGGAACAAAATGAGACACTCACAGGTCATTCAACAGTTAACAAAAAAGCCTAACTTTCAGGAGGTGGGGTAGGGAGGTTAAGATATTTCTTCTATTAAAAGCAGGAAACTGGGGGAAAATTTTTATAGCAAATATCTCTGAAAAAGGTCTAATTTCTCAAATACATAGGAAACTGAGCCAGATTTATAAATTTATACAATTTATAAAAATAAGAATCATTCCCCAGTTGATAAATGGCCAAAGGATATGTGAACAAGCAGTTTTTAGAGGAAGAAATAAAATCTATTAATGGTTATATTAAAATGTTCTCAATCACTAATAATTAGAGAAATGCAAATTAAAATAGTATCACCTCACATCCATCAGACTGGTTAACATGACAGGAAAGGAAAATGACAAATGTTGGAGGGGATATGGAAAAATAGGCACACTAATGCACCGATGGTGGAGCTGTGAATTAGTCCAACCATTCTGGAGAGCAATTTGGAACTATGCCCAAAGGGCTACAAAACTGTGCATACTCTTTGATCCAGCAACACCGCTACTAGTTCTGTATCCCAAAGAAATTGAAGAAAAAAAAGAATTGGAAACTGAGGGGATATTCATCAATTGGAGAATGGCTGAACAAGTTATTGTACATGAATATGGAATGCTATTGTATTACAAGAAATTACAAGGGAAGGTTTCAGAAAAACCTGGGAAGACCTAGTGAATCGAGCAGAACCAGGAGAATAACGTACATAGTAACAGCAACATTATAATGATAACAAACTGTGAAAGACTTAGCTACTCTGATCAATATAAGGATCCACAAGTTTCAAAGGATTCATGATGAAAAATGCTATCCACCTTGAGATAGAGAGCTGATGAACTCAGAGTGTAGATTAAAGCATTATTTTTTCTCTTTATTTTTCTTGCTTTTTTTAAACTTTTTTTCTCAGAACATGCTAATGTGGAAATATGTTTTTCTTCATATGTATAATAAGTATCAAAGTTCTTGCCTTCTCAATGGGTGAGGGAGGGGTGAAGGGAGGGAAAGAATTTAATACTGAAAATTTTTTTTAAATCTTAAATGAAAAGAAAAGGATATTTCTTCTGCTACAGAAAGCATCAGCATATTAGGTAGACTACTTCTGGTGAATTTATGGGAAGATGGGAAAAAGAGTTGCACTAGAAAAAGAGTTAAGCAGGATGGGCAGCCATAGATTGGTTGTTGCTATCTGCATTACCAGAAGGAACTTCAGAATCAATGAAATCACAGATCCTTTTGAGTATTTGAATCTATTTTATTTATATTTATATGTGAACATGTCTCCTTCTGACAGAATGTAAACTCATTGAAGGTAGGAATTATTTCATGTTTGTCTTTATATTCCCAATTCCTAGCCCAGTGCCTGTCTTTCAGTAGACAATAAATACTTGTTGATTGATTAGGGTGTTTAAAGGTATAAAATTTCCCAGAAGTATTGCTTTATCTGTATCTCAAAATTTTATTATATTGTCATATTGTTATCCTTTTCTTTAACATAATTACTTATTATTTTCTTTATTCTTTGATTCAGTGAATTGTATATCTATTTCTTATTGGATAAGGATTTCCCACTTAAAATAATGACAGCTAAGTTAATGTTTATAGTTGGTCTAAAAACTGTATGGTTTTCAGGATATTCTAGCCCTTGTTCTGCCACTTTTCCACAATCACTGCAAAAGCAAAAAGGGGTTTCTGGGGACTGAGGACCACGTTGACTTTTTTTTATTACCATGGTCAAAAAGTTCTTTACCAAACCTTATTGGTAATAAGCCTCTCAATATAGTATAAATATATAACTGACATTTTATATTATAGTACTTTCTATATTATTTTATTTGACCTCCCCAAAAGCCCTGTGAGGTAATTCAGATGTTGTTGTCCTCATTTTACAGTTGAGCAAACAGACTTAGAGAAGTTAAATGACTTTCCCATGGTCACATAACTAAAAAGGGTTAGAAGGAGGATTCAGACACAGATCTCTCCTGGTTCGGAGACCACACCATCTAGAAAAGGAGAATTGGAATTGGAGTCAGAGGACCTATGTTTAAAAATCACCTTATTATATGTGTGATTTGAGTAAGTCATTTCATGTCTCTGGATCATTTTCTTTATCTGTAAGGTGAGAAGATTGAGCTAAATGATGTCTAATGTCCCTTTCTACTCCAAATCTATATATTCTTCCTCCTATCTCTGCACTTCCCCCATTGAACAATCTTCAGTAACTCTCCTTGAGGCCCCAGATAAAGCCAACATTGTTCTTTCCCCTTCCTGATATTTATTACATATAGGCAGATTTTAGATTTGGATTATATTCAATTTAGCTCTTTTTACTTTGTGCCAACCTGTATTCTAATTTTTTTTTTATAAACCAGATCCTGTTGTCCTCCATTAGAGCATAGTGTTGGACACTCATAGGCTGTCAGTAAATGTTGCTTTGAAAAGTTCTTGACTTTTCTTTGTGACCAGAAAGCAATCTTTTTTTTTACATTCATTTAAAAAAATTTCAGTTCCAAATTCTCTTTTCTTTCTTTTTTTTTGGGGGGGTGAAGCAATTGGGGTTAAGTGCAGTTCCAAATTCTCTTTCTGCCTCCAGCCCCTCTCCACCCATTGAGAAGGTAAGCAATATAATATACATCATACATACATATGAAGTCATGTAAAACATATTTCTGTATTAACTATGTTGAGAAAAAAAGCAAGAAAAATTTAAAAGTGAAAAAAGTTTCATTCTGCACTGAGTTCATCAATTTTTCTCTCTAGAGGTAGACGACATTTTTCATCAGGAGTCCTTTGATACTGATGCGGATCACTGTATTGATTTTAACTATCTCACAGTTGACTATCATTACAATATTGCTGTTACTACATACAATGTTCTCCTGGTTCTGCTCATTTCCCTTAGTATTAGTTTATATAAGTCTCTCCAGCTTTTTATGAAATTGTCTCCTTTGTCATTTCTTACAGCTCTATAGTATTCCATAACAATTGTGGGGAAACTTTATTACATTGTTCAAACTTAGCCCTTCACAGCTGAGAAATGGACTTGTTGCTTAGAGACCAGATTTGTTTAACGCTTAACTCAAGACTTAGGTTATACTGACCAAAAACCCAGTCAGATATGAAGATTAATGTAAGGAATTTTCTCCTGCTATACACATCAAGGGACCCACATATTTTATCTGGAAATTGCCTTTATGCTGGCCAATCAGCTACTAATTACTTGTTCTTTTGTTTAAACCCTATATAATATGTAACTTATTGACACTGTGGGGAAGGGCAATGGACCTCCCCTTTCTTGGCTCTGTCCTCTGTCATCCCCTCTGCGGAATGACTCAGTAAACTTCTTTCTAAATTATTTAATTTCTGGGTTTTGTTCTCTACCACATCACAAGCATACGCCACAATTTGCTCATCTGCTCCCCAATTGATGGACATCCTGTCAATTTCCAATTCTTTGCCACCACAAAAAGAGCTGCAATAAATATTTTTGTACATATGGGTCTTTTTTTCCCCTTCTTTGATTTCTTTGGGATACAGACCATGTAGTAGTATTGCTGGGTCAAAGGGTAAGCAGTTTTATAGTTCTTTGGCATTAGTGACCTTATTTTTCCATATGCCTTCAAATATTTATAATTTTCCTTTTCTATCACGGTAGGCAATGTAATGAGTGTGAGGTGGTACCTCAGAATTGTTTTAATTTGCATTTCTCTAATTAATAGAGATTTAGAATATTTTTTAATATGACTTGATAGTTTTGATTTCTTTCTCTGAAAATTGGCTGTTCACATCCTTTGACCAAAGCATTCAAACAAGAACACAGGTAGGTATGACTGGGGATTGAAATCTGATATGTTGTCATAATTTGCCTACAAAAAGATAAACTGTAACTGGCAGAGGATAACAGCCACTTCATTTACACTAGAAAAAAAATGAGGAGACAACTCCTGTCTGAACTTGCAACTTTTGCAACCTGAGAACCAAAGAGCCATTGTGGGGAGCAGAATCTAAACTAAGCTTGTTACTTAACAGTAGGGGGTAATTTAGTCTAAAGTACTCTCCCCTCTGTTGGGAAAAGGTTTTTTTGGCCCTTATAATTTCTACAAGCCTTACTTTGTCAGGGTGATTTAGAATATTTGAGCTCCTCTTGGGCTTTATTAGTGGCACAGGGAAGCTACTGAGGTCCTTACAGTGACCCTGATTTCACCTTTCTGTACCTCAGTTTCCTCATCAGTATAATGAGTGGGTTATAACAGTATCTGAAGACCCTTCTAACTCTGAATATCTACTCTTATATGTCAATGAACTTCTCTGTGCCTTTTCTTCCAGTTGGAAAACTAGTGAGGTTTGACTTAGATGACCTCTAAATTTACTCCCATTTCTAATACTCCATAATCCTATGACTACACAATTCTTGGGCTAGGACATATATGTATTGCTTTTAGTTCAATTCCACTGAATAGGATAAATTTTTATTAAGCATCTATGGCTTGCAAGTCAAGAGGAAGGACTGCACAGTTGGAGGGTGGCTATTGTGGTCAGGAAGACCTGAATTCAGGTCCCACCTTACACACAGAGGCCGTGTGACCCTGGAAAAACACTTCACGTCTCAGAGAATGCCCCGGGCCACTGTCTTCAGGATTCTTAAGTTGCAGAATAGTTGCCAAGATGCATGATCGAAGGGGTTTTCCTCACATCAATAAAAATCAGAAGTCTGCACACACACACACACACACACACACACACACACACACACACACACACACTCACACACACACACACACACACACGCTTCCTTCTGGAAAGAAGGGGGCGGGGAGGGAAGAGGGAGTACGCAGGTAAAATGCAATCGTGCTACCAGAGAAAGACAGTTGGACCTCGGCCACCTGTGAAGAATCCAGAGCAGGGCCAGGAGAAAATGTGCGCACGTGATAAAGGGGAAAGGCCCAGGGCCTTCCCCGGGGAGCCGGCAGCCCGCAGCAGTCCCCCCGGGGGCAGGATATTGAGGAGGGCGGGGTGACGGGGACCTCGGGCCTGCATTCGCCACTTAGCCAAAATCGAGTGACAGGGGTGGGCCCGGTTGAGCCCCTCCATCCTTTATTGCGCCTTCTTCCCCAAATTCCTGAGGTAAAAAATAAACCAAGGGGTGTCTGCTTGCCCGATCCATCCTCAAGCTGGGCAAACAAAGGAAACGGCCTCGAGGCCTCTAACTTTAACAGCCAGTATCCCGAGCACGTACGTGCTGGCTACGTAACAAGACTCTCCCAGGTCGCTAGGCCTCTAGGCCGCAAGGCCTCTATTCCCTTCCCCCACTTCACGGTGGAGCAGGGGCAGTGAAGGTGGGGGAAGGGCGGCACAGAGCTGAGCGGAAGGGAGAATCGCGCATGAGCGTTCCTTGGCTAGGCGGAGGCGCGGCTCTGCTGAAAGCGGCCCCAGTGTGCGAGCCCACGCTTTAGAATATAGGCTTGAAGAGGTAGGGAAGGAGCTGGCGCGCGCTGGGCTGTAGACGCGGAGGTGGGGCCAGACGGGCGCGCGCTTGGGGGCCGGTTCTCGCGAGAGTGGAATCGCTCTTTTGCTACTCCTGCTGTCCGCCCGTCGCCACACCGCCGTTGCTGCGGGGGATTGTGGGAGGTTTCGCGTCCCGCTCGAAGAGAGGTGTCGTCGTTCTTCCTCCTCCTCCCCTTCCCTGAGGTAGCAGTGAAACGGGTGAGGATCGGGTGAGTGGGGGCCCCGCGCCTCCCATGCCGGGGACCTGGTTTAAGGGAGAATCGGGGCTCCGGCGGGCGGGGGCGGGGACGGTGGGGGGGGCGCAGGCAGCCTCGCGCCTTCCCTCCCTTCCTCCGCGCTGCGTATGTGAGCCGCTCGCTTGCCCGCCGCCATGTTGGGAACGCAGTGGCAGCAGAGCTAGTCTCTTCAGGCGGCTGAGGTGAGGGCGGGCCGGGCTAGGGTCCGGGTACGGAGGATGTTTTTTCAGCCTTCGCCTGTGAGGTTCATCGGAAGGGGGAATGGCGGCTAGCCGAATCGTCTTATTCCTTCCTTTCTTGGTTGTGGGCGGGTACGGGAAGCTAAACCCGTTACTTACACGCGGGGCGCCGCGGAGGGGAGGGGCAGATGGACTCACGGGGCCCCCGGTCCGTGTTTTGGCGGGTAGGAGAGGAGAGACGAGAACTGCGCATGATGTGTGTGTATGTATGTATGTGTCTGTGTATATGTGTACGCGTGTTCGCCCGCGCGCGAGCAAGCGAGCATGAGAACAGTGTTGGCGGCTTCGATCGCTACCGCTTCTTTTTTGGCTCCCTCTTCCCCAGCTCAATTAGCCCTCCATGTCGGCAAAGGGTGTGTTTCCCTCTCCTTTTGCGAAAGAAAATGGCAGCCAAAAAAGAAAAGGTTTTCTGGTATCTGAGTGATTTAAGCAGGCTTCTTCCCCACTCCCCCTTCCCGACTCCCGCTCCCGCGTTCCTCCTCGCTCCGCTCCACTCCCTCCCTCGGGCTCCCTCTCCTCCCTCGCGGCTCCCTCCCCTCCCTCGGGCTCCCTTCCCCCTCCCTTCGCGGCTCCCACTCCCTCTCTCCCACTGCCCTTCCCCTCGCGGCTCCAACCCTCCCACTCTCCGTCCCTCCCCTCGCGGTTCCCACCCTCCCACCTCTCTCCTCTCCTCGTTCTTGCTCCCCCTCCCTTCCAGGTGGCTCTCACTCCCCTTTCCTGCGGTTTACAGCGCCCCCTTAGACTTCTGGCCGCCTCCTTTCTCTGCATCTCGCTAAATGGTTTTTTTGACCCTTATCTCTTGCGATTGAAATGGCCGCGAAGTGAAAAGCTGGTTGAATTTTTTTATTGTCGCGTCGTGAAGGAAGTCCTTAATTTAACCTAGAGCGGTCTTATTGAGTAAAGGGTAAAAAAAAAAATATCTCAATCTAAATGCTTTTAATCTGGATTAGTCTATAAAAGGATGATAAGGCTTTCTGGTTTCCAGACAAAGGCTGGGCCTAGGACCAGCAGCTGGTAGTGTACGCTGCCAGTGTTCGTGATGTGGAACGTTTTCTTAGAGGCGACTCTTAATCTAGGTGGTATGAAGACAATCAATAAACATTTATTAAATGCCTACTGTGTTTGAGGCACTGTGCTAAGACACCTAGGCGGCTGTTTTGTTGTTTGGGTCTGAGGCAGATTGTTTCTATTGGACAAGTTAATTTTCAGCTCAACTTGGAATATTTAAAAATGATTATGAGATTAGTGGCTTGAGTTGATAAGGGTATTATTGTGTATCATCTCACAGATCTGGAGGTAACTGTATTATGTTATATTAAAAGTTATTTCGGTACTTAAAAATATTCAGTGGATGACTCTAGGTTTATGATAAATTACACATTTCAGATGGCAGGTGCCATGGTGAGCATACTCTTAATTTTTGGTAGTTATTATTATTAAATCTTTCTTGCTTAGTGTGTTGTAGTGCCTCTTGCTAATGGCTGTTAGTAATTCATCCTGGGTATATAAGTTCAAGGGGGAGTAGACTTAGCAGTTGAAAAAAAATGGAAATATTAATTTCAAAAGAAAAAGCATGATACCATTACCTTTATCCTCATTTTACAGATGAAGAAATTGAGATTCAAAAAGTTAGCGAAGGTATAATTCACACAGCTAAATAAGAGCTGAGCATTGAAACATGCTTTCCTGAGTCCAGTTACAAGTGCTCTTTCCACTGTACTAACATACCTCTTATAATTACTATTGTGATGTTGCAAAATCATGGGTTTGAATTTTTGTAATGCTTTTATTTGTATATAGATGCCCATGGCTATAAAAATGAGGTTCACGAAAGAATTACGGTTCTATCTTTAGGTAGCTAGTGTTAGGATTCTTCTAAATTTATATTACAGGACACTAACTTTTCTATCTTTATCAACATTGTGTCTGTGGAGTGCTCTTACTGTTATTCTCAAAGATATAGTTACATTTGATCTTGTAATTTGAATATTTTAAAAAAACCACCATTAATCAGTAACCAGTACCAGACCATCAGGTCCCATGTTTGTGGTCCAGTGCTTTTTCCAGTTACCTCACAACAGTAGTATTAAAAAATGAAAGAATTTAAGGTGAATAATTCAGAAGTTCCCAGTGCATTCTTTAAAATGGAGGATATATGCAAAGTATTCATCAATATTCTGGTTTTTATGGTTTATAGATAGACATCTTAGGAAATCTGAAAAGGTGTTTTCCATTTTGAAGGTGGAATCTTAAATTGACTACTAAATTGTAGAAATCTCTTTCAAGTGTCCTCAAATTGTTTTTTACATTTCTAAATACAAAGTATGTCAGTGTGTTTCAAAACAATTTTGAATTTAAATTGGACTGTAATAGAATCTTAGTTAAGAGGGGTTGATTACTAATTACTGTTATATATTATATAATTACACATAATTAAGTGCCTGAACTTGGGCCATTGAATTTTAAGAATATGGTCCAAAAGCTTTGAGGTTATTGTTAGGTTTTCATATTTTAATTATTGCAAATTGATTCATTGTTACCATTTTGAGATTCCACATTAAAAATATTCTTTATTATAAAACCATAGCAATAAATAAAATCCATACTTGAACAAGCAAGAAGTTGTGGGGGAGATGGTAGGAAGTCAAGTATTTGGTTATGTGATGTTTTGGAGCTTCCAATTAGAGTAACACTAGGGTAAAGATTTGCCATGAATACACTTAAGACTTTAATTATTCACATTTAATTAGTGGGGGCCACTTCAGATGTCCCCAAAAGGACAAACAAGTCCTTTTCTTGGCTGAAAGCTTTCTTAAAGCTAAGCTTTCTGGCTTGAGGGAGAGGATTTTAGTTAAAATGATTTAAACATTTTATTCTAATTTTATTCTGAGTGCTAAGCACCATTTCTCATTTATCTTAGACTTGTTTTAATTGTCTGCGGTCAAAATGTGGGCATTCACTCATTTAGATTGAACATAATCTAGCATATTGAGAGTTACAGTGCAGATGGATTATTTATGTGCCTGACACTAATATCTAAACCTCACAATAGCTTTTGTGAACCTAGGTAGTATAAGATCATCTACATATTAGTCACAGATGACTTATTATTTGCCAGAAGATTACACAAATAGTTTTGGCTGGAGCTTGGACTGAGGCCTTCTGACTTAACACAGCAGCTGACACCTGGAATTTTTGTAGACCCATAGGTCCAAGGTAGTTGCTCTTAGCAGTTGAACTGGTTCAGAAGCCTTAGAATTCAGGAAAATTGATCAAACAAATCATGTTAAAATTCATGTTTTCATTCAAAAACTTGTCAAGATAATAGATTTCAGGGCTGTACTATATCCTGACCAAAAACCTAACCTTTACAAAACCCTAAGTAGTGAAAATTCCTTCCAGAAGGAACACCTTTGTGAGAGATGATGAAGGGATTTCTTTAGAAGTTATATAGTCTAGCCTCTTCATATTACATATGTATAAAAACTAAGGCCTTTGAGCCTAAGTGGTAGAGTGTTCAGGGCAAGGTGGAGGGAAGAGTTGAGAAGTTTACCCCACTTTGTTTCGCAGATTGGGGTGGTGGGATTGAAGATGAAAGAGTAGGGAGCACTCATGTTATAGGGGGGAAACGTGCTAGGTCTTTGAGTGACGTGGGAGCTATGGAAAACTTGTTGAATAGTTGAAGTGGTGATGTGGGGGGGGATGTGTCTGTACTGTGCACTTTGCCTTTCCCCAGAGACAGAAAAAGCTTTGCCTTTCACAACCCTAACTTTTTCAGTTAGGGTCTTGAATGCCCAATTCAGGATGTGTAATGGGTTTGGTGTAAAAGCATAGCTTTCCTATTAAACAGAATGCTCATTTTCCTCTGCGTAGTTTCATAAAATGTTCCCAATTTTTTCTAAAATTGTTCTTTTTGTCATTTTTTGTTATATTTTAATACTATTATATAACATTCATATACCATTGTTTGTTTAGCCATTCCCCAACAGAAGGGGAATCCCTTAGTTTCCATTTTGCCACTATAACTTTTTTTACATAAGCATCCTTTTCCACTTTCTTTAATCTCTATCAAACTGTATTAGATGTTAGAATATTCCTAGATGACGAAGTGAGCTGTTCATGCCTGGGTTTTTTGTGAAAGTAGGTAATGAAGTCTTTAGAATGATTTGGATAATTTAAGGACTAAATGTCAATTTATTTTTATTTTAATATGTAAATTTAGAGTACTACATTACTTATAATACTGTCCTTCCTTTTCTTTACTTTGACATTCCATCTCTTTGATTCTTATCCCTGGAATGCAATCCCCCCCCCCTTTGCCCCATTTAAAGTTTAGCTCAAATGCTACTTCCCTACTTGAGTGGCCTTTTCTCATTCTGCCCTCATTCTCCCTTTGCTTGTATTTACTTTGTATTTTTATTTACTTTAATGTGTACATGTTTTCATCATCAAATGTAAGCTCCTTGAGGGTGTTGTGACTTTTTGTTAAATAAGATTTGCTTAAATCAGACAGTACACAGCTTAGTGCAGTGCTGGGTATATGGTAGCTACTTATTCAAATACTTGTGTAATTGCAGTTTTTCTAGAAAATATTAATTACTTTAAAAATAAACTCTAAAATTACCACCAGATCAGGGTTAAGTTAAGCAATACCTGTGAGTATGATTTAAGGCAGAGAAGGAAAAGGGAGTGAGGAAATACAAAAGAGAAGAAATGGGTAGAGGTTTGGCTATACAAGAGGGTCACTGGTTTTCAGATGATACTTTGTTTTGTATGGAGAAAGGGAATTATTGTTAGAAAGGGAATGATTTATTTGATATAAAGGACTATATCCTAAAGTTGAGCTACAATTCCCTGGGTTTCTTGTTTTGTCAAGATGTGCTTTACTGTTTGAGGATTGCACTAATTTTGCAATATATTTTTCTTCCATAGATATTATTTTTTGCCTCCTTTTTGAGTGGATGCTGTGAGGAGGTGGTAATTTGATCAATGATCATTTAAAAATTCAAATACGTAAGAATTACAAAAGAATTGTACATGAGGTAGACTCCATTATTTGTGGTTTGATTTTTAAATGTGCATATTTATTTAATAAGGTTATCCTTTTTGCTTCCATGTTGCCCTCTGAGTCTTATTATTTTGAAGTTTTTTAATGTGATTTTAGGCATCATATATCCTCTTTATTTTCTTATTAGATCATATGTCTTTCTCTTACAAATTTGTTTCTTTATAGCTTTTGTATTTTTAACCTTTTAGAAATCAAAAACATGCTTTTTTTCCTCATCCTGTTCAATTCTTTTTTCTGGGTGCATTACTTTTTGTTGTAAGGAACCATTTTCAAAAGCAACTCAGTCTTCTATAATGTCTTTCATTGAGAAAATAATTTTCTTCCTTTCCATTCCATTTTTTAAATAATTTAAAAATATATTGGATTATCATTTGGAATTTCATATATGGTATAAAGACCTAATCTCATTCTCCCCCCCCATATTGCTTTCCATTTTCTTGGAAAAACCTTTAGTGGCATGCATCCCTGTGCCAATAGATAAAATGCAAAATCATTTGCCTGATATTTGAGTCTCTTCATAGTCTAGCTACTACCTGCATTTCTAGACTTATTTCTTAGTATTCCTCGTCATGATCTGTATTCTAGCCAAACTGAATTAATTATTCCGTCATAGGCTTCCATTCATTCACACAGACTAGTAGCTGTTTCCTATGCCTTTGGAGTACTTTCCCTTTTTATCCCCCTTCCAGTTAGTACTCTCCCTTCTCAATTTTCTTTGTGCTTTGCTTTATTTTGTGTACAGATTTTATCTTTTAGTAAAATGTAAGTTCCGTTAGGGCAGAGAGTCCTTCACTTTAAAATAATCTTTGTATCCACTGTATTAGCACAGTTCCTTGCACATGGAGTAGGCACTTTATCAAATATTTTAATTGCCCTTGGAAAGATTATACATGTATGTAGATAATTCTACTTTTTATTTGAAGGGTTAGCTCATTAGAAACACCGTATCCAGATGCTAAATTTTTGGAATACTGGTCGTGCTGCGTGCTGTGGAAAATAAGTAAAGGATTATGAGAAAGATACAGTCTCTTAGATTGAGTCTGAACAAGAAAAATTTTGTAGAACAAAGGCAACTTTAAAAAATTTTATGGAGGGAAATGTAATCATTGATTGTGTGCGCTAAAAGTTTACAAGGTACTCTTAGGGTGATTAGGTTAGAGTCATTAAAGATAGAGTTGAGAATGAATACATTTGGGAAGAACAAGGAGCTGTTGGTTTTACAGAGTTGTGGGCCTGATTTCTAGAAGAGTTGGTAAAACCATGAAAGTCAGGCAAACAAAAATTTGATGTGGTAAGATGACCAATAAGGAAGGAAACATTTATATGCTTAAGAGATGTCTGAATTGAAATTTAAATTCAGGTTAAGTGTAATCAAGGAGCAGCTAGGTGGCACAGTAGCTGATGCTAGGCCTGGAGTTAGGAAAACTCATTTGCCCTGAGTTCAGATCTGGCCTCAGAATCTTACTATATTTGTGTAACTCTGGGCAAGTCACTTTAATCCTATTTGCCTCAATTTTCTTATCTGTAAAATTAGCTGGAGAAGAAAATAGCCAACTACTATCTTTGCCAAGAAATCCCCAAATGGGGTCACCATGAGTTGACCACATCACGATAGCTATGTTTTGAGGAGGAGAGCCTGGAGTCACAGTGATCTTGCAAGGAAAGAAGTTGATCAAAATAAATGTTTATGGTTTTTAACATAATTTAATATTAATTTCATTTTAAAATTTTAATTTATTTTTCTGGATTCTTTTCCCTTCCCCCACCCTTCAAGAAGGCGAGAAAAACAAAAGCCATTACAAATATGTAAATTTGTCTTGTCTTTACAAATGTGTCGTAAAACAAATTCCTCTATTAGTCAAGTTGAAAGAAAAATTGTGCTTCAGTCTGCGCTGTGTCTGTCCATCAGCTCTGTCTGGAGGTGGATAGCATGTTTCATCATGAATCTTTTGTTTGGAATTGTAAGTGGTCATCATGTTGATAGTTTCCTATGCATTTCAAAGCTGATTATCTTCTTTACAGTACTGTTGTTACATAAATGGCTTTGCTCATTTTGCATTGGTTCATACAAGTCTTCCCGGTTTTTCATCCTTTTCTGTCTCCTCCCCCTTTCACCCTCACCAGCCCAAAAGATGTTTTTGAAGAAATTAATAGGATTTAGTCTCATCTAGGGCAGATAGAGACTTCATAGTCTACCTAATCTAACATCTGTTTACTTTACAAATAGGAAACTGATATGCAGAGAAGTTATAACTTGCTTGAAGAGATATTTTTTATTGTTTATTTGTGTCTGACTCTTGGTGACACCATTTGAGGTTTTCTGGGCAAAGATAGTGAGTGGAGTGTTTTACCATTTCCTTCTCAAACTCATATTACAGATGAGGAACCAGGCTAGTGTGTGTTTGAGGTCACATTTGAACTCATGGAAAGGAGTCATCCTGACTTTAGTCCCAGCATTCTATCCACTGCGCCACCTAGCGGCGGAGGTGACATAGGTAGTAATTATCAAAGGCAGGATTTCCAACTATTGTAATAGTGCTTCCCTTCTCTGTCCATCATGATGCCGCACGTGGATGAAGGAGAAGGAAAAGCAAACATAATCTCAAATTTTTCGGGTTGGGAGAATAGAAAAGGGTAATACCATAGTAGGAAAAAAGAAGCATAGAGCTTTCTGAGGAGGGGGGAGAATTTTTTAAAAAAATACATTAATTGGGGTATGGAGGAAGGACGTTTGAAGTCTAGGAGAACTGTAGCTATTTAGTAATAAGTTTGGTGTGGCCTTGGAGTTTTGAGTTGTGAATTTGGAAGCCATTTGCATAGAAATGATCCCAGATCCCTTGGGAAAGGTTGGAAAGGTAGAACAAAAGACCTTTGGGGAGAGTGCTTAGTGAGCTGTGTCACTGGAAGATAAAGAAAGGTTGAGGCAACCTCCAAGGAATTTGATGGAAATTAGAGAAATTATTTGGAGTGGGAAAGGATAGTTGATTATTTTGTGATGGTTCAGATGGAGAAAAATTCTTTTTCTGCTATGGATTCTTTGCATTCATTCTTTTTTGTTATCTGAAATTCATTCAGTACCCGATGTGAAAGTCATTGGCCTTATTACATTGTTCTGGAAATTTTTTGTAAAAGAATAAAAGTTGTTCCTAGTCTGAACAGAAATACCTTCAACTGATTAACATGAAGCTTTTTATCTTCTCAGCAGCTGAATGCACTCTGCAACAGTCTTTATATATCACTGGCCTAAGGATCAAGAAGTGGGCTAGAAGTTGAATCCAGGTCTGTCAGATGGATGTGCAGAGCGATAGTCTTGCATATTTTTAAATTTTAGGTAGCTTTTCAATCTGCCTGATGTATTAAATTACAAATTTTGTCATTGTAAAGTACCATAATGTGTGTGTATGTGTGTGTGTGTGTGTGTGTGTGTGTGTGTATCTATATATTGCTACTATACGTAACTATGTTCTGAACAAAGCTCTAGGATTTTATCCCCAAAGAATTTTCATTGTGAATTAATTTGATCTTCATATTTTAAAAAAATGAATACCACATTAAAATTCACTCTAAGGTATGTACCATATTGAAATACTGACGCTTGTGGTAATGGTATTTGAGAACTTCATGGTGTAAGGTTCTAATGTGGTTCAAACTGAGAGTTGAGTTTCATCCAAAAAAAAAGAAAAGGAAAAATTGGGGGGGGGGGAAGCCCCCAGAATTATAAACCATTTAGCAATAGAAAAACTAGTAAAAGCTGCTTTCTTTTTTTTTTTTGTTTGTTTGTTTTTAGGCAGTTGGGGTTAAGTGACTTGCCCAGGGTCACACAGCTATTAAGTGTCAAGTGTTTGGTCTGAGGCTGGATTTGAACTCAGGTACTCTTGACTTCAGGGCCGGTGCTCCATGCACTGCGCCACCTAGCTGCCCCCGAAAGCTGCTTTCAAAAAGCATTACTAAAATTAAAATTCACATATTGTGACTATTTCTGATTGAACATCTGATGACTAATTCAAGGTTTTGATCCTTGAATAATTTTTACAAAAACAATTAAAAAATTTATGATATAGATATATATCTATATTATATCTCTATGTATTATAGAGATATAGGTAATATAAATATAGAAAGATAATCAGTTTAAATGAATCAGAACAATCTAACCTTTTAAATGAATTGAAAAGGAGCCAGATTATAGATTTGAATTGGTAACCTGAGCAGGAAATGAAGTTGAATACTCCATATATCAAGCAGCAACCCTTTCAAAGGATTTGTTTAATTGGTCATTTCTCATTCTTGCAGTAGAAGACAGACCACAGCTGATTTATTTAGGTACCTATAACTTGTAACACTGTAAGCACATTCTTACTCTGCCGACTAGATTGGCATTCTTGCAATTATATTCTAATCGTTGGTTAGACTATCTTCAAAATGTGTTTTGATCTGTGTAAAAATTAGCAACTCAGAGGGATTTTAAGAGCATTGAGAAAATTTGAAATGCTTGTAAATAATTTGTAATTCAAATGCTGAAGATACTATTAGAAACCACAGTTCAGTATTAGAAAATAAAAATACTTGTTCAATAACTTAATGGTTTAATCTATTCTCTTAGCATACATAATACAGTAAGGGTTAGATTTAAGGAAGCTCTCCAGAAATGCTCTAGCAAGCTTTTCTTTTGAAATTACCGATTTATGTTTAGAATATACCACTACACATCTGACATTTTTACCTCTAAGGCAACAAAGCTTGTTTAAAAACATTTGTTTTCAGTAATCCTTAATTTGAATGATGAGTATATCCTTGTGCTATATATGGAGTACCCCCGTACATTTTCTTGAGAGATTCAACTATTAGAGAAAACTTGTAATATTCTCTGATGTTAGATTGCTGTTAATGCAAACTTTTAATGTGGAAAAGAAGTAACTATATTTTCTGAAAATGTATGAGATTTCAGAAGTGTCTCCTTTTTAAAAGGATAAAAGGATGTATCTTAAAAGTACACAAATGTATTTGATAACCAGATTTTAAAATTAATATGTGTAAGGTAACATTTTTATCATTTCAAAATAATGTGTATCATAGCTATTTTTCTAGTAAAGAAAAAAATCATGAGAAAATTTGTATCTCATTAAAATGTCTATTTCAATAATTTCTCCTAAATGCCTTTTTCCTCTAGTAATTGTTACTCCAAATGTGGGGATGGTTTACTATGTTGGCAGGACATTAGATATTCCAATTTTGGCAGATATTTGAAAAGCACAATTAATAGTTGCCTTGGAAAATTGTAAAATTTATTTTTAGTGATTGATATATATATGTATATACATATATATAGTGATGGCATTTAATAGAATGAAAACTTTGATGTTTATAGTATTTGGTAAATTTGAAAATAGTAATCTTTTATTTTAACAAAACACTAGTTGATTAGATTTCTTTTCATTCTAATTTAATTTTTAAATTATCTTAATGTCCAGTCAAGAAAAAAACTATTAAAAAGAAATGCTTTCATTAATGTACTTTTCAACAATATGTATTATGTGGCTGGATTACTAGAGTTATTTAAAAAAATAACAGAAGTTTGGTTCAACTTTTGGTTTTGATAGAGGTTTAAATCTTATGGCAGCACTTATATACGGTATTGCACTTTGAATTGCTATCTTCTTGAATAGATTATAAGTATGTAAGGCTACTGTTTATGGGAGCATAAGTTCTCATGGAACTTCAATATCGTTTTCGTGTCTTGTTCTTTTTCTCAGTTATTTCAGCATCCATTTTCTGTTTGTCATCTTTTGCCTCCTCCAACACTTAACTTTCTTTTTGCAGATCCATAGCTCCTCTGCAGTTCCGTGCAGAAATAAATATTTATATATATATATATATATATTATATATATATATGTATATATTTTAAATGAATATTAGAGATAGCTGTTGGTTTTTATTTTATTTCTTAGAAAATGTGGCAGGCTCCTGTAGTGGTCAAGCCACATGATTACCTTGAGGGGAAATTTATCTATTTAACAAATTTGTTAAATTGAACTACCAATACATTTAATGCTAGAATTAAAGCACATGGCTAAAACTAATGTTGCTCTTAATATTTTGAAATTTTGACAATGAAAACCCCTTTTAATTGTGCTCTGTTACACATGTATAAATGAATGATGTAAAAAGGGTTCTGCCTGTGATTACACATACAAATTAATTAGTTCAGCTACTATTCTGGCATTTTAAAAAAATCATACATAACTGTCTGCATACTTTAAAACAGATTAAGGAAATTATCTTATCCCTTTCATCTCAACGTCTACTGACACCTCCTTTTAAACAATTGTCTCTTGTTTTAAAACTTAATTCATATATCTAGTGGATCTCATCTAGCATTGATTTCTTCAATGTCTTTTTCTCAAATTCATCTCTTTTGATGTGAGAACATTCTCTGTAACTCAAGCCACCTCTGATAGCCTTTCTGTGTCTCTTCTTTACCTTTGCTACATCCTTTTTTTTTATCTAGTCTTAAAATCTCTTCTTTCTATACCATTTTTTCCTTCCTCTGCTACTGTATTCATACAGTATATATCTAGCTTTGGTCTAACATTGAAATTAGCCAAAGTAGGTTGTCCTATAATAATAGATTAGTGACTAGTTAACACTACTGCTTGATTTTTAACTGTATTGAAGTTTTTAATTTATAAAACTTTGAAGTATTTATATATCTTTATATAGGTATGTGGTTGATAAAGTGTTCATGTATCTACTTGAGCAGTACTCGTGTAAGGAAGAAATTTCTTGACTCTGTGGAACTTCAGGCTTTATTTTATGTGTGTGTGTATATATATATATATATATATAAATTACTGTGATGTATAAAGCCATCGGTATTTAGTTAAAGTTACTTGTGATGTGTTTCTTTGAACTGTGAAATTGTTTTAAGTGACTCACACCAAAGTGCTTTACAAATTCTTACGTTACTGTGAAATCACTTCTGAGATGGAAGATGGCATCAGTTTAGGGAAAGAAATGACAACATCATCATCCATGTTTGAAGAAGAACTCTTGGGAAGAGATAGTATTCATAATTTAGTTTTTCCAGGAAAAAATAATCTTTTGGAAAAAAAAATTATGGGATTTCTGAGCATTCAAGATCTCCTTTTCATTTCCTCTATTTTGAAGCTCCTAGAGGTGCTGTAATTCCCAAGCATCATGTGAGCTTTGTTTAATGCTAACTTGGGAAAAGTGTCCTTTCCTGGATCTCCTATATACTTCCTATGCTGGGTTTTTTCTTGGGAATCTACCTTTTCTCCTTACTTTATAAGAATAAACACAGCCTAGGGTAGAATTGGCAGCAAGAAGGCACAAAGAGCAGTGTGACTTAAATGTGGGGAGAGATCTTTAAAATAGGAAATAACTTATTTTTCTTGTTCACATCTGTCTTCACCTCGGTAAATTAATTTTGCTGCATACTCCTATTGTATTTGTTCTTAGCTCTTATGATAGATACTTGTTACCCAAGCTTCAGTTACTTTTGGTTACTTGGTCTGGTCCTTTCCTGTAGTGTTAGAGGTTTCATTTTCAGAACAGTATACAACAAGATTCATCTTTGACTTTCTGACTTTATTTTTTGGTAGTCTTTCTCCTGGAACTTAAGCATCATATAGGGTGCCTATTTATTCTTCTAAAAGAAGAGACCCATCTTAGATTATTTTACCAAAATTTAGATACATGCAGAGATCCAGCACTTCATTTAAATTCAGTACGAAATTCACTTTTAATAGTTAAAAGCTTAGTTTGACAGATGACCTTTTTTTTTTTCCATAAAAATAGGTTCTGGGTACATCTTGAATCTGTTTTAAGATATGTAATGAAAGCCTTGTAAGTTTGAGATCTTAAATGTTTTTTTTTTAAATCAACACGATGCATGTTTTTTTTAAAAAAAACTGCATCTGCTTAAAGGGATTTATTACTAAAATTGCTTATTTTTCTACAGAGTTGTCTGCTGGTTCTCAGCTTGAAGAAGAATCTACAGTCCTTATTGATCCTTTTTTCTTGGCGTTACCATTTTTGAAGCAAAGTTAACTAGCTTTCTAGTCTGAGCTTTCTTTTTGGCCGTCTTTAAAAACATTTTTTTTTTGATCCATAAGGTAGACAAGAGATAGTTCTACAATGTCCAAGTCATTCCAGCAGTCATCTCTCAGTAGGGACTCACAAGGTCATGGGCGTGACCTATCTGCAGGAATAGGCCTTCTTGCTGCTGCTACCCAGTCTTTAAGTATGCCAGCATCTCTTGGAAGGATGAACCAGGGTACTGCACGCCTTGCTAGTTTAATGAATCTTGGAATGAGTTCTTCATTGAATCAACAAGGATCTCATAGTGCACTGTCTTCTGCTAGTACTTCTTCCCATAATTTGCAATCTATATTTAACATTGGAAGTAGAGGTCCACTCCCTTTGTCTTCTCAACACCGTGGAGATGCGGACCAGGCCAGTAACATTTTGGCCAGTTTTGGTCTGTCTGCTAGAGACTTAGATGAACTGAGTCGTTATCCAGAGGACAAGATTACTCCTGAGAATTTGCCCCAGATCCTTCTACAACTTAAAAGGAGGAGAACTGAAGAAGGCCCTTCATTGAGTTATGGTAGAGATGGCAGATCTGCTACACGGGAGCCACCATACAGAGTACCTAGGGATGATTGGGAAGAAAAAAGGCACTTTAGAAGAGATAGTTTTGATGATCGTGGTCCTAGTCTCAACCCAGTGCTTGATTATGACCATGGAAGTCGTTCTCAAGAATCTGGTTATTATGACAGAATGGATTATGAAGATGACAGATTAAGAGATGGAGAAAGGTGTAGGGATGAATCTTTTTATGGTGAGCCCTCACATAACTATCATAAATTTGACAGTGAGTATGAGAGAATGGGTCGTGGTCCTGGTCCTTTACAAGAGAGATCTCTCTTTGAGAAAAAGAGAGGCGCTCCTCCAAGTAGCAATATTGAAGACTTCCATGGATTCTTACCGAAGGGTTATCCCCATCTGTGCTCTATATGTGATATGCCAGTTCATTCTAATAAGGTGAGTTAATGCAACAGATACTTCTAATTTCCTTTACATTGTAGTACCTATCTGTTTTTACCTATATCTTACTCTTTCGATAGTCTGATTACATTGAGTTGATCTAAAAGTTTTATATACTTTTGAGAGCACTTGCTTTATTTGGAAGATAATTGTTATTGAGCATTTTAAACCAGGGCTTTACATTAATATATTCTGTTTGCCTAGATTACTTCTGGCCACTGAGCTGTCATCCACTGGGATATCTTGTTGGCATTTTGCATCTATATGTTCCTCTTAACCATACATTTAAGCAGGTTTTTTTTATCTGCTTTGTTGAGTTGTTTTGAATATTTTTTTGCAGTCTGTGTCCTGTGCTATTCAGGAAGCTTGATTTCAGCTCTCCACATCTGTCTTGATTGCTGAATTTACATAGTAAAGATGTGTTCTTGCACAGTTCTCTTTTTTTCCTTATTCGTGGCTAAGGGAAAGCGTTAATGTAGAGCCCTGGAGTTTGCTTCAGTATGTTTCATATTTTAGATTAGTTCATTCTTAACTTTTAATTTCCTTTAACACAAACTCTCATACTATGGCTGAAATTTGTCATCATTTTTTTTCTCCTTTTCCACACTTTTCTTAAGCACTTCAAAATTCACTTTTTATTATCCCATGTTGCATCTATCCCTTTAGAAACTTGGAATTTTCAATCAGCTACTGCAGTATCCTGCTCTATGTTCCTAGTAAGCATATTCTTTACCTGGTTTAGGTGTAGATTTCTATTATATTCATTTTAAACCAAAAAAAATCTAATTCTCCTCTGTTTGCTTAATTATCATTCACATCTGACAAAATGGCAACTTACTCAAAATGCCTTTTTTGAACACATTGTCCTTTCTCTTTCAACTTTTTCAATTTTATCCATTCTCGCTATTTTCAAAATATAATACAATTGGATTTTAAGGGCACTCCTACCTTGATGTATAATTTCTGACCATCAATTTTTCCTGGTCTGATATAAGATCATTCCACTTTCAGGGAACATGGTGCTGTTAAGAATTGAATTTAGAATAACATCTAAAAGTGTCATTTCCTATCCACATCTATTCCATTAAAACATTTAAAAGGAATATTAATTTTTAAATAATCAAAATTACCCAGTCAAATTAAGTTACTTCTATTAAAAGCAAACTTTAAAATCTACTTATCATCACCCATATTCTCCCTTTCTGTTTGAATCTCTGAATTTTGGTTTACCCAGATAAGGGGTGGTACTTTACAACACTAAAACGATTGGAATTTGATCTGAAAGACTTGAATTTACAGAGCACTTCGGAAATTTAAACTTTAAAATTAACCAGTTGAGTGTGTTTATTTTAAGGATATGAAGGTTCTTTAAACTACTAACTAGGTAAAATACCCAAAAGTCTTCACTAATCTAGTATATCTCAAACTACCAAATTACTTTGTAGCAGTATTAAAATTTTGGTTGATGTTGTGGTTTTCCCTCCAGAATGCTAATTCTAAATGCTTAAATCAGCATTTTCTATTCTACACTAGGTGCCACCCCCTCCCCACGTCCCTTTCCCCTGCTGTTAAATATTCCTTGTATATTCTTAATGAAACTTTTAAATTTAGGGTCAGTGATCCATACTAGACCTTGAGTTTTATTGTGAGTTGATACAGTGAAGGAAAAGTTTCTTAGATTTATTCCTCAGGGTGCTAAAGATGAAAATCAATAAAAGATCTCTAAACCCCAAGGATAATTGCCAGTTACACTATATTCTTAGAGCCTGCTTCATCATTTTTTGCTAATGCTGTTATTAAGGGCAATTGATAAGAGAACTACAAATACATAAAGCTGCATGTATTTGGAAGCTTCCTTTTACCCCTTGTGCTGCACATAGAGCAGTAAATGGAAATTTGCTGCTGGTACATAGAACAGGACAATGCAGTAAAGGAATGTGTGAGGAAACTTAGATTAAAGAAATGTGTGTTTTATATGTTGGCATTTTACCGAAATAATTAGCACCTTTTGGTTCTTTAAGTACTTACCTTCTTAAGTGAATCTAAATTAAGGATTACAAATTATAAGAATTCCTATTTTTTTAAATAAGTAGTACACAAAGGGATATAGCTTTATCAGTCATTGCTAAAAATCACAAACCATGTGTCCCACCTGCTTTTGTAATCTATCAAAATGTGTGAATTTGAAAAAAAAATCAAAAGCTATCTAAATTGTTGACTTAGTTTTTTCTCCAAATTTGTTGCCAATTTTTATGTATTATTAAAAGCATTTATTCTCTTATGCTTCTAGTTTGTATTGAACATGACTTGTATCAAGGCATGTTGTAACATACCTTTGTATCAACATTAGTTTTCTGTATCATAGATGAAGCAGTTAGGGGATCATGCTTTAAATGTTTAATCCTGCCCTTTTATATGTGCTGCATATTCTGGAAAAATTTGTCATAGCTTGGTGGTGGCTTTAAATAATAAGCAGGATCATTCAAAGTTTGAAAGAATTAGAAAACAAATTTTGAGTAGAAAAGATAACTTTTTTGTCACTATAAGATTTCCTTTGTAATGTTTGAAAGTGTTTTTGTTTTTATTTCCTTCAAGAGGAGGGTATTCCAGAACTTCACTTTTAAATGTCATGTTTCTTTTCTTGCCAGCATACTATTTCTTTTTCATGCTAGCTTAAGCAATACAATTTTCACATCCCTCTTTGATGTTTTCTGGGCAACTTTTTCCATTTCAGTCTCAGCACCATTCATGTTCTTGCTCTTTATTTTCCTCAGTTCTTTAAAAAGGCTTCCCATTTGTCTCTGGTATAGGTGAGCACTGATACTTAATATAGTCTTTTTTAGCCTAGGTCACATCTAAACCTTAAAACAAGATCCTTATATAAACTCCATTAATCTGACACATCAGGGTACTTCTACCTTTTCTCAGCATTAATTTTGATTAAGAATCAGAAAAAATTAATTTAAATCTAAAATTCATTTAGAGATTCTTCCCAGCCCTCAGAATTTGATTGCAGAATTCTCCTGAAACTTGGGGCTAGAATTTTTTAGATCATGGTTAAGGAACATGTGTTCTTAGGTTTAAAATTTGGCTAGGTCAGAGACAGTCATATTTTTCACTTGCATGGAATTTGCTAATTCTACTGGAAGTTTGTCCCTGTGTTAGCTGTTGAGTGGGGAAGTTGCATAAAAAATATTGGCATTCTGTATGTTCGTTCATCTACTGTAGGTTTGTGTAGATAAAATGCCTGGTTGGTGAATCCTCCCCCTACTCTCCTCCAATCCTGCTTACCGGCTGCTTTAATTTACGGATAATCATATTGTATAAGTAAATAAGACATGTAAAAATTTCCTGTTAAGATTTATGCCTGTTCTGCCAGTGGCAATATTTTTCATAGAGGTCATTTGGTCCAACTCTTCAATTATAGATGAGTGAACTGCTCACGTTTTCACAGCTCCTGATTCAAAATTCATCATTTTCCTTCTTGTACTGTATTGCTTTTCCCATTTTGTCTTTATGGAAATATTTTTCAAGTTTTGAAAATGTCTCTGAAAAATTGGGATTTAAGTTATAAAATTCAGTTTTATATGTAGTTTTTTGAGAAAAAACATGTTTTGTAATTAAAGGGATAGATAGCCTTAACTAAATTTTTAATTCCAAATGACAGTCCATTAGTATTTCACTGTAAGATAAGGATTTGATGGGGTCAAACCCAGGTGTAAGAAAAGGGGGTAAAAAAGTAGTCATAACTTATATGTTGAATTAATGAAGAAATTAGGTAGAATGTAAAAAATGGTAGACAGATCGTCCTTAGCTTACCATAAAAAGACAGTCTTTGACAAGTTTTCTAAAAATTCCTTCCATTATGTTCCCTAGTATATAGGAGTTTCAAAACATGTTATGAATCGAGGGAGTTTTTTTTTTAGCCTTAAACTAGACTCTAACTAAAATTATAAAAAACAGAATCTCCTGTCATTGTCTACAATTACTAGGAAGAGCCATTTTTCCAGAGGCCACCTGTTTTGTTGACCAAGCTATAAATTTTCATCCATGAATATGCATAAGATATTTGAGGGCAGGATCAAACCTCTAGGAAGAACTCAGGAAAGTTGTCGAATTCATGTGATGGTAGGTCAGATGCCAAAAGACAATGGGTTTTATCATGTGACCGTTAATGTTGAATGTTTAGTGCTCCAGATTTTGGTTCACTTGAGAATATTTTAACTTTATTTTTGTTAATTCTACAAATTTACTTTGCTGCAGGAGTGGAATCAACACATCAATGGAGCAACACACAGTCGACGCTGCCAACTTCTTCTTGAAATGTAGGAATTTGAAATATCTCTTAAGCATCCTTATTTATGACACAAAGAACAGCAGTTAATCAGATTTTTGTCGTTTACCTAAAATGCATTCTATTATAGCTATGCAGAATTTTGTGTGTTGTCGCTTACTGAAATAGATAACTACAGATGAGATAATAAAACTAACAGTTAAGATGCTTGATTGGTTGTTGTATTAAATAATCTATTGAATTTCTAGTATAGAAAAAACTATTATTAAGCCTTTTTATTCCTAGGGGAAATTTTATGAAAAAGCTGTTTCTAGGTATCCATTTTAATATATGGAATAGATTCAAGCCTAATGATTATCAACAGAATCCTACCAGTGAAGAGCATGGACTATTCCAGGGTCTTACTACTTTTCACATGGCTAGGTCATACTTTAGGGGAAATGTTTATTACCTTAAGTTTTCAGCCTAAATCGGAAATCTCAGGTAGCATAGGCCAAGTTTGTTCCCTTACTCATTTTGGTAAGTTTGAAATTCTTTTAGTGTCTGTTACCAATGGGATAAATTTTATATATATCTTGTAAACACAATATATAATTTCCACTAATCTGAATGAAGTAAAGCAGAACCAGTGATTTTGCTTTGAATGTAATTTTTTGTTCTTTTTTAAGCTATCCAGAATGGAATCCTGACAATGATTCTGGACATGGAATGTAAGTGCAAATCAATACTGTTTATTATTATAAGTAGTTTAGGTGTATAGCGTGTTTTTATATTTCACAAAATACTTAAAGGTCTCCTAGAAATATTAAAGAATGGTTTCATTGCCAAAATACAGGTCCATTTTTGATTCAGATCATTTGTTGATTTATAACTATACTATTCTAAGTTAGTATGGTTTAGAGTAAGATTTTCCTCTACTTGATTGTCCATAAAGATTACAGCATTCCTGATAACTATTAAATCACTCCAGTATTATTTTGGAGGGTTTAATATTCAATGTGTTCATATTTCTAGGGGAGATCCATTCATGTTGCAGCAATCTACAAACCCAGCACCAGGAATTTTGGGGCCCCCTCCTCCCTCATTCCATCTTGGGGGACCACCTGTTGGACCAAGAGGAAATATGGGTATGTTTTTAAATCATTAGGTGAAAGAGACAGTAAGTGAACTAATAGAATACCAACTAGAGGAAAGGTTAATTAAAATGTCATTTATATGGCTGATAAAAATTGACTGCTAATTTTTAAAATTATCCTGGATCACCTTTCCCTTTCATTCAGGGTGCATATACCAGTTATGCTTTATGTGAACATATAGTTAAAACATTAAAAATTACTTTCCCTCTTTTACAGGTGCCGGAAATGGAAATATGCAAGGACCAAGACATATGCAAAAGGGCAGAATGGTCAGTATTAAATTTCAAATGTGTTACATGGACCTGGGGTTATTTAAAATGTTAATGCCAACTATTTAGTCTTCAGTCTCTGAAGTAATAAATCTTTCTTGTGCATATAAATCTTGGTTAATTGTATGGAGAAATACTTAGAAACTGAAAGAGGCAGAAAAGCAAATTTTAAAAACATGTTACCAATGAAAGATAATAAAGATAATCCTGTTTGAAATCACCATTTTGCAGGGAAATATGCTGTATATATAGCTTTCTAGAAATATATAGGCTATACTTTTTTGTTATAGGCAATTGGGGTTAAATGACTTGCCCATGGTCACACAGCTAGTAAATGTCAAGTGTTTGGTCTGAGGCCGGATTTGAACTCAGGTCCTCCTGACTTCAGAGCCGGTGCTCTATCCACTGCACCACCTAGCTGCCCCTAGGCTATATTTCTTTATCCCACACCCTTCCATCTGCAAGCTGGCTTATATAAAACGTAGTATTGCATAAAACCACTGTTTTCATCTGTCTCCGAATTAATAAGAAACTTATAGAAACATAATGACAATTTAGCAGTTAATGTAGTTAAAGCAGTTACTTCATCTGTCCTATCCTTAAGGTAGTGTCATCAGCTTACATAATCTGAGCATTTTCACTTTAAAGGTATTAACAAATTTTGCCCCAGAAGTAGAAGCAATGGTACTTGTCAGTGCCCAGATATTTTTCTGGACTAAATTTTTGTGAGGATTATAATTTTCTTAAAAAATTGTTGAAGGTACAAAGAATCATAGATTCTTTTATTCGGTGGCCAAGTAAAAATTGACTTTGTTTTTGTATACATAGGATCACATATCTAGAAAACTGGAAGGGAATGCCATTCATGCTCACTGTTACATTTGCGTATAAATTAATTTTACTTATAAGAAAATACTAGAAATGTTCTAGAATTGTGTTATGTGAGTTTTAAGTTCACTAAAATATTTATGATGGTTATTATTTTAATTACTTTATTCTGGTATTGTGCCATGTAATTTTGATTTAAGTTGAGGCCTACACATTTTATTTTTTATTTATAGGAAACTAGCAGAGTTGTTCACATTATGGATTTTCAGCGGGGGAAAAACTTGAGATACCAACTTTTGCAGCTGGTTGAACCATTTGGAGTAATTTCAAACCATCTGATCTTAAATAAAATCAACGAGGTGAGGCTTAAACCATTTTTAAACTCTTTGGAATGAAGGCAGGAAATGAATGCAGCAGTGTACCTGTCTTTTTTAACCTCTTAGCTATTTTGTGTTACAAAGTGCATTTACCCCCTTATTAAATTTATAAGCCCTATTAGATTAAGGACTGTGTTCCTTGAATAGTAGTAAATAGATGCTTATTAGTGAAACCAAAAAGAATTTTAGATTTAGAATCAGAAGAAAGTGGTTTGTCCTTGGCTCCTCAGGCATATGTGAGTATAGACAAGTCCTGGTCACTTCATACCTTAGATTTCCCAACCATAGAATGGAAACAAATATATTTATGTGGCTTATATTTTTTGCAGGCTGGTTGTTAGGAAAGCACTTCATATACAGTACTTATGCTACTACATAAATAATCTGATTTAATTCAGAGGTTAGATCTTAATTCTACTTAAGTCATTTAAATTGATGTACTATAAGAAAAAATGGTTTATATGTTGTATTAGGATTTCTATTAGCATTCACTAGCATTTTACGAAATTATTACACGTAAGCACGAATTTTCATTGTATTTCCAAAAGGATAAAGTGTGAAGCCTGTTTTACCCTTTCAGTGGTGATAGACTTGTTTTCTGTTTTATTGGGGTCTTGTCTGAGAGGAAGCATAGCATCTTTACAAAGAACCTTTGCGTTTGGAGGTATACAACCTGTGCCTTAGTCCTGGCTGCAGTATTTGCCTGTTATATTGTGTTGGGCAAATAATTTATTCTCTGAGCCTCAGTTTCCTATTAAAATGAGAATAATGTTGGCACTATTTTTATGGGAGCGTTGCAAGTGAGGTACTTTACAAATATGAAATGTTAATTCTATAATTGGAATTTAACTTTCTAGAATTATTACAATTGTCTACCAAAACGTTGCTATATTGTTCAGGCATATATATATATATATATATATATATATGTATATATGTATATATATATATATATATATATATATATATATATGTATATATATAGTATATGTATATGTATATATATGTAAAATGGATTTAAACAATAACCTTTGAACAAAATTGTAAGGTATTTCTGGGAGGTTTTTTACAAAGTAGTACATCTAGGATATTTAGAAATTACTTGTTCCTTTAATTTCAGGCATTCATTGAAATGTCTACCACAGAAGATGCTCAGGCTGCAGTGGACTATTATACAACCACACCAGCACTAGTATTTGGCAAACCAGTAAGAGTCCATTTATCCCAGAAGTATAAAAGAATAAAGGTATGTTTTTTCCCCGTCAAAGTGACCTGTAACAGGTGGTTGGAATTACTTCACAAAGATTACATTGTATAAAATCTAGTTAAATATCTCATGAATACTTTACTTAGAAAAACAAAGGTAGTATTTGCCATCATGTCATTTCCTCCTTCTGCCTCCCCAAAACCATAAATACTAATTCCCTTTTCTCTCTTCCTTTACATCACTTTTTGGAAGGGTGGCCCTTTTCAGCAGTACCATATTACTTGCATACTTGATCTCATCTCTTCTCCCCTCCCTCCCCCAGCTCCTCTATTAGAATGCTTCTATCACCATCTCTTTCTCTAATACACAGTTTACAGTCTCTGCCTATCTATTGGCTGATACTCTGATGCCTGCAAATATGCTCATATTTTTTCTGTCTTTAAAAAAACCGCTCACTTGACACCATCCTCTTAAGTGATCCGTTTTCCCTTTCATAGCCAAAGCTTTTTAGATCTGTTACCTTCACTTTCTCCCATTTTGTTTTTGTTTGTTTTGTTTTTTGTTTTTCATTTTTCAGTCCTTTATAGTCTATCTCCTGCGACCTCATCAGCAATTAAAAATGTTCTTTCCAAAGTTTACAGGCATCTTAGTTCCACCATCCTCTGGTCTTTTTGTAAACCTAATCTTTCTTGACTAATATAGCAAATGACACTGACCAACCTCTCCTTTATAGGTTTTCATGACTCTGCTCTCTTCTGGTTCTCCTGCCACTTATCCTTTAGTCTCTCCTTTCTTGGGGCATCATCCACAGCCCGTAATTGTGGATGTTTTAGAATCTCTTAATGACCTCATCAGCGCCCACAGATTGAGTTATCGTTGTATAACAGTTGTCATTGCTATACAGCTGGCTCATATGGTCTCCTATTTTTCAGTGACATCTTTCAGTACCTGTTTTTAGATGTTTTGAACTATGTCCCATCTCAGACTCACTATATCCAAAATGTAATTCCTTATCTTTACGCTTAGCTACATGCCATTTGCCCCTTGGTCTCCTCCCACAAAAATCCTTTTGAACTTGTTCATCTCTTTAGTCACTCAGGTCTGTAACTTTGGGGTTATCCTCAACTTCTCATTCCCTCTTCCATGTTCAGTCATTTGCGAAGTCTAGTCAATTCTAATTAGCTCTATAATCTCCACATCCTTTCCAAACGCTCACTTCACGTAGCCACCACCCTAGTTCACCTCTCATTCCAGGAATTCTTATTGCCATAGCATCCTAATTGATCTCACTGCCTAGAATTTCTCTATTATCCAATCTACTCTTTGTATAGATATCAGAGTTGTTTTTTCCCCCAGAGTGGTATTCTTAAAGCAGCAACTTGTGTCTTGACCATGTATGTCATTCTTCCCAGTAACCTTCTTTGGCTCCCTGTTCATATGCCAATGTTTGGCATTTAAGCTGTTAGAAACCTTTCTTTTGAAGTGTTTTATACTAGCCCTCTGGAGGCAGCTAGGTAGCACAGTAGATAAGAACACTATTAACTGTGATTCCTTGAGCAAGTTACTTCTTAGTTTTTGCTTGCTAGTATCCTCAACTATGAAATTGGGATGATTGTGAAGTACTTAGCATAGTGCCTGTCACATAGTGGATGCTTAGTGTTTATTCTTCCCCCCACCCCCAATACTGTATTCTACACTGAACTTGCTTTGTTGTTCTTTGTTTAGTATCTTTTCTTCATAAACTGTCTTCTGCCACGCCTGGAATGTACTCTTCCCTTAGGGACAATGCTTAGAATCCCTTAGCTTTTTTTTTTTAATATCTCTGAGGCATTTCCTGATTTTCCTACATGCACACTCACACCATTTGTTTATATCTTAAATAACATTGTATGTGTATGTTGTCTTCCCTGTAGGGACTATATCTTTTTTGTGTGACCTCAGCAACCTAGCCAAGTGCTTGGCATAAAAATTGTTTACTAAATGCTGGTTGGTGGATTGACTTAATTTACAAAAAGTTAACTTCATGGTCAGCATAGTTGACTTATTTCTTATTTCTTTAATTAAAGAAACCTGAAGGCGGGAAACCTGATCAGAAATTTGAACAGAAGCCTGAGCTGGACGGGTGATCCATCTCAGCAACTTGCCCCATTCTGGCTATTCTGACAGTGCCGTCATCAAACTTGCTGAGCCCTATGGAAAGATAAAGAATTACATATTAATGAGGATGAAGAGCCAGGTACAATAATGAATGATTTTATAATTGTACTTTTAGAGTAATCTTTACTCAAGAGGTAGTGTTGTATAATGGGGGGGAAAAACTGGTTGTGAGGAAAAATCTGATTTTGAATCCCTGTTCTGATAGTATGTGATTTTCCCTAAGCCAATCTCCTGAACGGTATAGTTTCTTTATTGGGGAATAAATAGTATTTGCATAACATGCCTTAATACTGTACTGAAAGAAATTGTCTGGAATCCTCGAAGCACTGTAGAAATGTTAATTTAGAAAATGCATGTGTGGTTTTTTTAAATATATTTTTATGTATCTCATTTTATCTAATCTGTGAGGACAGTATTCCCATTTTACAGAAGGAAAACCTGTTGCCCACACAGAGTGTAAGGGACTTAACTAAGTAATGGAAAGTTGAGACTAGGGCCTACGTACTCTTGGCTCCTATAGACTGTCATTTAAAATAAAAAAATTGTTAAATATTTAAAGATGAAATTGTTTTATTTTTTAAAAGAATTGTCTAATTACAAAATGGGTGCTGCAGGGTGTTTTTGTGGAATTAGTGTTCCTTAATTCTTTTTCAAAATTTCCTTAGGCTTTCATAGAAATGGAGACCCGAGAGGATGCTATGGCCATGGTCGAGCACTGTGCAAAAAAGGCACTTTGGTTCCAGGGCCGATACGTGAAGGTTGACTTATCTGAGAAATATAAAAAACTGGTGTTGCGGGTATGTTTTTTTTACTGGTAATTTTTCTTCCTCAATTTAGAACCCTAAAACAATGTGGTGTCCCTGCCTTTTTTATTCATGGACTTTCTTGTCTCCCTATTATATTCCCTTTCTCCTTACCCTTGAAATGAAAATTGACCACCAAATACTTGGGAGTAGATTTATTTGGATGGGGGGGGGTGTCACCTCACCAAATGCCAGGTTGTTAGCAAAAATAAAGAGACCTTACATTCTGAGATAACATCAACAAGGTTTTAAATGACCTTGTTGACATCAGTAGCGCTAGGGACAACACATCTAAATAAAATAGTATGAATTTTAAGTTATATATAGGGATTAATCAAGCACTTTAAATTCACCTATTGAAGACATTACTAGTCCATGGTCATATATGAATTATTAGTTCACTAACTATAAGATCTTAATTGGATTAACTTTTTTTTCAAATAGATTCCTAACAGAGGAATTGATCTGTTAAAGAAGGATAAATCTCGGTAAGTTCATTTCAAATACATGTAGAATGTATTTTGGTGTTTTTTGAAACATTTGACTAGAAAGTAATTGAGGAGTATTCCATTGCAGAAAGAGATCTTACTCTCCAGATGGCAAAGACTCTCCAAGTGATAAAAAGTCCAAGACTGATGGCAGCCAGAAGAGTGATAGTGGAGCTGAAGGAAAAGAACAGGAAGAGAAACAAAGTGAAGATGCTGATAAAGATATAAAAGATGAACAGGCAGAGCAAGAACCTGGTTTGCTTCTTGAATCTGAAGATGAGCTACTTGTAGATGAAGAAGAAGCAGCTGCACTGCTAGAAAGTGGCAGCTCAGTGGGGGATGAAACTGACCTTGCTAATTTAGGTGATGTGGCTGCTGATATTAAAAAAGAACCTTCAGAAAAAGCCTTGAAAAAAATGGAAATGAGTCTTGGTTCTTCAGCGGCAGCAAAGAAAAAACTCAAAAAGGTATTTTTTTTTTAGTTTTTCCATATTTTAGTTTTAATAGGAAAATTAATTTTAAAACTTCAAGGTGAAAATTTAGACATTTTGCTGTGTCCACTATTTTTGAATTCTAGAAATTATCTTAAATGCAGTTTTTGAAAAGAAAACATACTATTCTACTTCTTTGCGTATCAAGAGTGGCATTCTTCAAATCAGTGGTAGCAATTTATAACTTGCATTAATAAAAGGGTGCTGTTTCAATTTGTATATTCTGAGCAATTGTAGCTTACAAAGGTTAGTTAGAAAGTCATCTACATGGAGTACTTTAAGTATTTGGGGTAATTCAAATCATATATAGTCCAGATCCATTTTTTTCCACCTATGGTGTGCCAAAATAACTGCACGCTTATATATACTGTATATATTTTGATAATTTACATTTAGCCCTAGTTTAAGGTTGGATGTATTTAAATAGGTTTGGTGAAAAATACAAGAAGGCATTGGGAAGTTTAAGGAACTGAGTCAAACAAAATTTTACCCTATATCCTTAGAAAGTCATTGCCCTACAAAAGTAGCATCGGTGTGTTACAGCTTCTACTTGCTTGTAACATGCCATTTAAATTAAGCTTTTAGCTTAGTTGTCCAATTTTTTTCCAAAGGACAAGGAAGGAAAGAAAAAGACGCTTTTCCCTTCCTTTTTAAGTAAATGCAAATGGAAGGGATGCTGCAGGATAACTAACTGTTGCAGAGTAAACTTTGTCTCTCTTAACAGCGTCGCTTTCCAGGGAGTATGGAAGGTTTTGTCACTCTAGATGAGGTTGGTGATGAGGAAGATTCGGAACTTCAGAAACTTCGTAAATCGGGAATGGCAATTAAATCTGGTGACAAAAATGACGATAGTTTGGTTGAAATTAAGGTGGACAAGATGGAGGAACTTGATCAGGAGAATGATGGATCGTTGGAAAATGGAATTAAAAATGAAGACAGTACAGAGCCTGGAGGTGCCGAATCTGCCGAGAACCTTGAGGGAATGGATCCGAACCAAGAGACAAGTGAAAATACAGATGGTGAAAACGAAATTAAGAGGGAGGATATCCCAGATGAGTATAGAATTGGACCATATCAACCCAATGTTCCTGTTGGTGAGAAGTGAATTTTTCTAAATTACATGTTAGCTCAATAAAAGTATTCTTAAATGATGCAGGGAATATTTTAGAAGAGTTTTATTTCTGTTGTCTATTTTTCCTTGTTCTGATCTGTCTTACACATAAATACACATACTGTTTATTGTTGTAAACTTGTCTTTGCTCAAGAGTCTCAAAACTTAATTCTGCATTATACTGCTGTCTTAGCATTAATCCAGTCTCCTTTTAGTTGAGATGTTAAAACAGTAAGCTGTATAGGACTTCATGCTATGTGTCTGGTTTTTTGGATAAATTTTCTTTATGCTGTTTTGAAGAAATCTATTCACAAGAAATGCATTCTCAGTGTAATTTTGAATATTAATTTGGATAATGCTAAATAATAAAATGTTTTGTTTCAAACTTAATATTTAAATTAATCTGTTGATGAGATTATTTGTGTTTTTTTCTAAGGCGTGGACTATGTGATACCCAAGACAGGATTTTACTGTAAACTCTGTTCTCTCTTCTACACAAATGAGGAAGTTGCAAAAAATACTCACTGCAGCAGCTTGCCTCATTATCAGAAATTAAAGGTAAAACAAATTCTTAGAAGTTAAGGAAAATTGGGGTGAGAGACTAACAAACAGAAATGCTAATTATAGACATAAGCTGACTTTATCTGGGATAGAGTGAAATTTAGCATATGGAAATTGCTAAATCTAATTAAGACCTTGTAAAACAGTTCTAAAACCTTTGTACAATGAAAGGATTTTGTTTTTTTTTATTTCATAAGCTAAAGGAAGTCTTAGTAGACTGGTCAGCCCAAAAATGAAATTTTATATATAAAACTTTTTATACTGTCAAAGGAACTAACATTGAAAGATTCATTCAGTATTTAATGTCATGTCTTGATTTGAAATAATAGCAATGTTGAACTTTTCCAACGTTGTGTGTTGTCAGATCTGTTCAAAGGCATGAAAAAATCAAATTGTTATACTAGGAAAGCAAATAAAGAGGAACCCAAATTTAGGAATGTTCCATTTTAACAAAATCAAAGAAAGCAATTATCTGAAATCAAAGGTTTTTGGTTTTTTAAGTAATATTAAATAGTATTTTATTTTTTCCCAATAACAAGTAAAGACAATTTTAAGCATTTTTTTTTAAAATTTTGAATTCCAAATTTTTCTTGCTCCCCAAAATGGCAGGCAATTTGATTATAGGTTATATATGTGCAGAAACACACTAAAAGGAAAAAACCATGGGGGGAAAATACAGAGAAGGAGGTTCTTTTAAAATTGTAGCTGGTAGTGAGGAAAACCTGGTACATAAACTTTAAATGCTTGTTAATTTGACTGGAAATTCAATTATCATTAAAATGGATGAATTTTCACACAGCTTTACCAAAAGAGTAATTATGTTAGTATCTATTGAATAATGCTATTTGGGAAGTTTTCCTCAAGTGTTTTGTAGTTTAAAGTTAGAATTGGAATTTTCTGGCTAAAAAAAGATGGCATTTTAGAAATGCCTCTAAATTTTATTCATGTTCCAATTCAATGGGATTTCATTAGTTATCTATAAATTATGAGAATGAAAATTGATTTTCAGTATTGAGCTAATAAAAAGGAAATTGCATCAATTTATAAGCACACACTGAAACAAACCAGATGTTGTAAGTCCACAGTTAGATTTTTATTGTGTAAGCTAGACTTCAAGATAAAGTTTGGCATGTATTTGCAACAATACTATATGTTGAGTTTTTGCAGTGACGGGAACACTGACATTCATTTTATATGATAAATCTTTCTAAATTTGTAGTCTCTTGTTACAGTGCATTTGTTACTACAGGTTTTGGTTGATATGTATGTG